>NW_028258377.1:17500000-18125000 GCF_053883595.1 Heterocephalus glaber | reverse complement strand
CAGAGGGGACGCTAGGGAGAGAAGTCGCCACATTGTTGTGTCTCAACCTCCCGGGTCAGAATTTCCACAGTTTGATGGGCTGCCATCGCCTGCACATGTGTCCCCTAACACGGGGACCTTGATGAAATCATCATGTTTACATCTTTGAATATTCTCTGCAGATGATGCCTGTGGCAGGAAGCCAGAGGCAGAGAGCATTCCAGAACTTGGCTCTAGAGGCTCAAGTCTTT
Organism: Heterocephalus glaber; assembly: GCF_053883595.1. Classification (NCBI taxonomy): domain Eukaryota; kingdom Metazoa; phylum Chordata; class Mammalia; order Rodentia; family Bathyergidae; genus Heterocephalus; species Heterocephalus glaber. Next base: position 18,124,770 of record NW_028258377.1, on the reverse strand, counting down.
ACCCAAAAGAGTTTGGAATTGCCCTGACGTCTGATACCAAACTAGGCATCCCTCTCTAGCCCGTCTCTCCCTGGCTGGTTCTCTGGGCTGGCTGCCTGACCCAGGCCTTATGCAGGACAAATGGCGTCTGCTGTCCCAGTCCCACTGGAAGCCCAGTGGGGTGGGGGGCAGCTTCCTTTCTCCACCTTCCCATTTCTGTAAGTACAGCCATTGTCTGACCAGTCACCAGGGTTACAACCTGCAAGTGATTCTTGACTCTTGCCATATCCAGTCTCCATATCCTGTTCATTCTCCTTTATTAGTATTTCTCAAGTCTCAAGTCCCTTCTGGGCCTCCATTGCCGACCCAGCAACAATCTCATCTCTGGTCACCTTTTCCCTTGTCTCTGGCTTCCATTTTTCCTGCAGGTTGCAGCCAGAAAGGACTTTTCTAAAATGTAAACAGAAGCATGTCTCTCCCTGCACAAACTCCTCTGTTTTCCCATTGACCTTGGGACTCACTGTGATGGCTCACAAGGCCTTCCCGACCTGGCTCTGCCAATCCTTGATTCCTGTCCATCTCTAAGCCTCACTCTCCAGCCTCCTGATCATCTCTTCTAATGCATTTCTTTTGCTTAAGTTAGTTTCTGTTGTATACAACTGAAGACCCTGATTCCTGGATCATCAAAGTTTATATTTGTCGTGCATGTAAGAATAAGGGCAATTTTGTTCATTTTTCAACAAAAATGCCCTAGGTTCTTACCATGTGCTCAGCAACCGGGCCACCAGTTAGTGTTTAGACACTTGAGTCTTCGATGCTTAGGAATGAGGTCTTTGGTGAGATGGTTGAAGCTACTTGGTTAAACCTTACCTGAAGCCAGGGCCAAAAAATTTTTAATTTCTTGAGTCAACAGATTCTCCTTATTGACTAAGCTGGTTCGAATTAAGTTTTCCTGGGCTTTCAATTTAACAAAGACATTGAATTACAAAACTGATTTTGGACTAAAACACCTGCTTCATCCTGACCCAATTATTTGCTAGGTTAAGCTTGTTATTTGTATTATCCAGGCCTGTTGCCAGATTCTTCCCTACCTTGGTGATGAGAACATCACCCTCTGCACATCATTTACAATTTACAAAACACTCTCACATTCATTATCTCATTTAAACCTGTCAATGATCCTGAAACATTTGTGTCGTTTCTACTTTCTGTGTGAGAGAACTGAGGTTCAGAGAGTTAACAGGCTTGTCCAAGGTCACATGGCAAGGGAGAAACAGAGCTAGTGTTTAAATCCTGTTCCCTGATTCAAGACTGATACACTTTCTTACATTCAGTCAATTATCCAAGAATAGCAAAAAATTTTTGAGTGCCTACTATATTCAGACAGCTTGCTGAACATTGGTAATATATCAATTAGGAAAGGGACTTGGAGGCACTGTTAGGGGAAAACATCTATGATGGAGGAAAGGAATGGCCACCTCTTCATTCTAAGCTTGAATGGTGGACAGTAAGCTATTGCTGGGTGGATAAGACTTTACTATTTCCAGTCTATTTGTCTCACTGCTTAAAATTCAAATTCCAGGTGTGACTGGAGTGGGAAGCAAGTTAGAAAAGATGGAATGGAAGGTGTGCAACAGGGAACAGGCAATTCCTCAAGAGGAAATTGGGACATTGTTAGAAGGGGGAAATTACAACAATCAATGTCTGCTCTAATATAGGATACTTTAGCCACTTCCTGGGTTCTGGGGTTATAGTGTCTGGTGGTGGGTAGGAGCACAGCACTGCTATAGGTTCTACACTCTACACTCCAGCTTTTTTTTATGATTCAAGGATTTATTAAGTCATACATGCAAAACATACTGCTAATTGCATTAGCAAAAGATCAATGTAAAAACGCTCCACAATTCTGCAATTGTCAATTAAAAAATTTTGTTCTAGTGGTTGAAAGGTCTGACATTGCACTCCAGCTTTTATCAAGTGGACATTGGGTTTTTGTCCTCTGACTCTTTTTTGACTTATTTTGGAGCTATTTTCCATGACTGTTGCTAAATGTTTTCGGGAGAAAGTGGAGGTTGGTGAGGAGGACCAATGCATTTTCTATCCTCTCCTGCATGAATGGAAACACCTATGTGTACTTCCTGATCCGCCGACGGCCCCCTTCCCCATGGCAGATATGACTGCTAGGTTCTGGCTTTCTTTCATATTGAGCCCAGGTAAAACCCCAGAAATCCCACCATATCCCTCCAGGCAGCCACAACTAATTGATCAGAGTTGGCACACGTGAAACTTATTTGCCAGTTTTGTTTCAGGGCCTTGAGAAAATTCCTCCTGTTCTCTGGATCTCAGTTTTCCTAGCTGTTAAATAACAGTCCAGATGATTGGCCAGATGCCTTCCAGTTCTGAGAGTTTGGGATGGGAAGGTCTTTAGATTACTGGGTGGAAAGTTCCCTCCTGGGGCATGTTTCAGCCTCTCCATGGAGCTTCCTTCCCCCTCACTCTGGGGCATCGGAAGTGTGACCCAGGTGGCAATCTGATCATGTGCTGGGAATGGACAGGATACTGTCTTCACAGTCTGTCCAGGCAACTCTGGTATGGTGTGGAACAGGCACCATTTACACAGTACCCACCAAGTGTGTGCCTGGCTCCACCTGTTACCTATTACCACCTGTGAGAGTTCTGATCCCTATGTTACTGATGAGGACACTGAACATGGAGGGCTGTGTACCTACTTATGTTCAGAAACCAGGACTGGAGCTCAGGTTCTGTGTCGCTAGCTCTTTCCTCGATTCCATCTGCCTCCAGACAGAGACACCCTAAGGGCAGGGGCTTGTTTACTTACAGAAATTTACTGAACCCCAGCCCCACCCCAGGTCACTCTCCAATGCCCTTCCAACTTCACTGCTGCACCCAGGTTGATCCTCACCTCCTGCCACCATCTCTGCTCAATCCATATAGGGTTAGTGACTTTCTCCTTTGTCTCCTCCATTGTGACAGACACCTGCTAGAGACTCTGTATCTCTTCAATTCCCAGTCTCCCTTGTAGATAAATGGTGCACTGTGACCGGTGCTAGCCAGTGGAACAGAGGCAAGTGAGCTATGTGATTTCTGGACCAGTCTATAAAGTATCCCACACAGCCTTCCATGACATCTCTCTTGCTTATTGGCTGGCATCCTATAGAGGGTTGCAGTAGAAGATTCCAAGGAGGCCTAGATCTCAGAATGACTGCATGGAGCAGAAGATCTTGCCATGCATTGCATCATTGAAATTCTGGGGCTATTTGTTAAATGAGCTTGTATTAAATAGCCTGACATCTTATATACGCCCAACATTTTATAATCTGTCTATTATAACAATCACATTATACTATAATTGGTTATTTATTTTCTCATTTACTGGGTTGGGAACTCTTTAAGGACAGATACAAGATTTATCTCTTTATGTCCTGTGCCCAGCACAAGATGTTCCGCATTTGCTCAGAGAATGCACAAAAGCACCATGAGGCGCACCACATGGTTAAGTTTGTATGTTCTGGAGTTGGAGTGGCTGGGTTGGAATCCTTGTTCTTTCCTTTGTTGTGTGGGTCACCTTGGGAAAGTTGCTTAACATCTCTGAGCTTAGTTTCCTAATCTGTAAAATGGTGAAAATAGAAATACCTACTTCATAGAGTCATGTGTTTAGCCCAGGGCCTGACAAGCAGTAATAAATAATAAATGTGTCTCTTGTTATTATCATAGCTATTATTATCTTCATTTATAGTGAAGTTCAGTGGTTATTTGACTCACCCAAGATCCTTAAGGAAGGAGCAGAGATGGCACTTGGATTTAGGTATTCTTTGCTCTGCTCTGCTTGAAGAGTGAAAAGAGAGCTGGTCTGACGTTCTGGGTGACAACCAGCCTTCCTAGCTGCAGTGTTGACCTGGCGGTTTCTAACATTAGGTGCTAAGTTGAAGCAAAGGATTTTTGTGACTTCCCTGAGGATAATGACGAATTTGGTTAAAAGGTCATCCAGGATGGACGCTTTAGGGCCTGGGAACCAGTGTCTCCACCCTGGAGGAGCCAGATCACATGTGGGGGCATCTCTGGAGTTCCTAGGGGCCCTAGCTGGGTGGCTTCATTATTGAAGGCAGGCATTGGTTAGAGGAGTACCAGTTGGAGTCTGACAAAAGTTCCCTGGAGGTTTAGAGGAGAAGGCCCACAGGGAATGCTGGGGGCTCCTAGAGATCCTGGCCTGGTGCAGTGGTGAGGGTCCACAGCAGTCCTGAGGGGATTGTGATATTCCCTACTGTGGACGAGGGATGGCCTGCTGTGGGTGATGGACCTCACCCTTCCCTGGTCTCCTCACCTCCATCTGATGAAATACAGCCTGTTGTTGCCCTCCCCTTAACTATGACCCTCTGGCCTCCTCCTGGCTCAGGTGCCTCTCCATACTGATCTGCACTGATCTGAGAAGGCCTGGAGGGCAGGGTTCTTGACTCTTGACCTTGGAGCTAGCACATCTGTGAGTGAAGGAATGAAAGAGGGAATGAGCGAGTCATGAGTGGATAAATGAATGAATAAACCTATTCTAGTAGGAATGATGGGTGGCCCCTGGAGGGAGCTGCAGCAGCAGGGAGAAGGATACACTGACCCAGAGGAAGGGCTGCCTTGCTCATTGTATTGTCCTGAAAGGACAGTGGCTGAGGGGTCCCTTCCCATCCACCTGGCCTGGGCTCCCTCAGGCTCCCTGCACAGCTGGGTGCAGAATACTCTCCTGGTCCTGGCCTTGGGCTTTCTTGGCAGGAGCCTCCTTGGAGGCTGTTTCTCTTAGATAGACCCCTTCATCCCTTCCCCTAAATACCCATGAATGGCTCAAAATATTTCCTTTTACTCAATAAAGCAAACAAGGCCAAAGCAGCCTGGAGGGCTGCATTTGCATTTCTTTGGCTTTGCTCAGCCTAGGCCCACAAACCCCTAGGCTCTCAGGCCCCTTCATGGGACATTCCTACTCATTCCACTCCACAGGAAGTGGAGGCCCAGGAAGGGCAACAGGAGGCTCCAGGAGGGCAATAGTCATTCTGCTAACCAGTGGCAGGCACGGAGTTGACTTTGGGGCTCTGTCTGAGATCTGAGGAAGTCCATCCGCTGCTCAGTGGCCCCTCTGTGCATCACTTTGATTCCGGTGGGTGACAAGACAGGGATGCCTTAGGGAGGGTCCCAGGGAGCCTTGGTGGCTGGAATCCTGTTTTTTCTGTAAGAAGCTACAATATGGCTGTGTATTTCCTCTGCTGAACACCAGCCACATGCAGGCAGGGGGATGGCAAAGCAGAAAGGAGGGATTTCTCCCTGCTGAGGGAGCCCGGAGACCCTACCTGGGACTCAGAGAGAATCGTGTAGTGACGAAATGTGCCCTGATGCCAGGCACTCCTTATATGATAGCCCCCTGGGGAGTACTGGTGGGTACCCTTGTCACCCCTTTAGCGGATGAGAAAACTAAGGCCCAGAGAGGTGGCATGACGTTTTATGGTCACACAGGTGGTAATGGTGGAGCCAGGATTTGAAACCATACTTTACAGCTTTCACAGCTCAGATGTTAACTTCTAGTCAAGGGAGAGCTTGAGGCCCGAAGGGGGCAGGCTCCGGTGTGTGAACTGGTGTCGGATCTGCATGGTGCCCAGCATGGTGTCAGCACGGAGCAGGCACTTGCCTGGCAATGGGGCTGCGTGTCTTCCGGTGGAAGGCAGATGGGCTCCTCTGGTTCTTGCGGGAGACTGGACTCTGTCCTAACCACTTGCCTCAGTCTTCCGTGCTGACAGATGCTCTCCACCATTCCAGTGGGTCCTGCTTCCGGGCCCCTCTCCCCAGTCCCTGGGGTGGGCAGAGCTGGCTCTTTGGAAAAGGGGGTCCTCTTTAGAACAGCCTTGCCCTCTACCCCGCTTTGCACTCGCTGGCCTCAGCTGGCCCCCTGGGCCCCGGTGTGAGAACAGACACTCACCCCTCTGCCAAGCACGGAGTGGGAAGGGAAGGCCTGCAGCAACCCCAGCCAGGAGTCCAAGCCAGGGAACACCAAGAGTGGATGGGGTGATGGGGCTGCTGAGGGGCCGGAACCAAGGCATGGGAACCTGGGGTGGGTGGAGGGGTGGCTGGGAGGTCGGAGGGGGAGCAGGGGGCTCCCCAGCCTCAGCTCAGCCTGGGTGTGACAGCCAGGAGTCCTGCAGCTGTGGCTGGAGGGGGCACAGGGTGGGAAAGTGCCTCACCCAGCGCTCTTCTTAAAGGGGCAGCTTCTGGGCTGGGCTGAGCAATGGGGTCTGAGCCGAGTGCAGTGAGGTAGCCCTACTGTGCAGACAGATGCTCTGCTTTCCCACCTCATCTCCATCATGGCCTTTTCCCCCTTGAAGGGGCTACGGAATTGGGTCCCTCCCCTGCTTTGTCTTGGGCATCTAGTCTTAAGCCTGGCTTGGAGGAGTGCCTCAGTGATGACTGAAAAGCATAGGGTTAGGTGAGGGGATGCAGACTCCAAGCAGAGCCCTTCTCTGTTCCTGTTTCTCTTTGGTCTCTCAGGCCAAACATTTGCTTGGTTTGAATGGTTCCTGGCAGGGACAGGCACTAGCGGGTCAGACTGTCCTTGGAGCCTTGTCACCTCCACTCAAAGTTCCCAGCCCCACAACACATTGACTGTCTTTGATGTACCTTTTATATGTTATAAATGGACAGTGTAGTTTAGTGTAGGGACCAGATGGGTTGAGTTCAAATCCCCACTTTGTCTTATCCCAGCTTCTCATCTGAAATGATGTGTCGTTAATCCTGTCCGGAGGTGGGGAGCATTTGATCAGTTAATGCAGCTGAAGTGAGTAAACACAACCTGGCCCCAAAAGGTACAATAAATGATAGCTGTTATTTTTTTCCTCATAAATGCTCTTTGCAGAGGACATGATGGCTTCTCAGTGAGTTCAGGAAACTCTGGAGTGGAGATGTAAATGATGTGTCCAAGGTCTCACAGTAAGCAGACAGCAGAGTCAGAATTTGGACATCGGTCTGGCTGGTGCCAAAGCCAGCTTTCCTCCTGTTGCCACAGATTCCTTCATTCTGCATCCAGCTCTGGGAGTGCATGATTATCGGGGCTTGGTGGTTTGTGATTGCTGGGGTGGGGCTTGGGGCTAGTGCTGCCATCTCGCCCCTGTCCATCCAGGAGGCCAGTGGCTGAACAGAATCTCCTCCCTCATCCCAGCAGCCTAATTCTGAGGATCTCACGGTATCAAAGGAGAATGATGGGCAATTGTGCTGGGTGGAAACGGCTCGAGGCCTGCAGCCCTTTTCCTCCCCTGAGCCTCCCCTTCCTCCTCTGCAGGTTGAGATGGTCCAACAGAGCCATGATGAGACCTACCTGAGCCGTAAAGCCATGAGAAGGCTTCCAGGGTGCGTAGCGGGCTGGGCCTCCCAGGCTGGAGGACAGCAAGGGGTCCTGTCTGGGTGGGAAAGTGAGCTGGCTGTGTCTACAGCCTCCAGCCAGCGGCCTCAGCCCACAGCTGGGCCTGGGCGCCTGCTCATAGCCAACCCCTCTCCTGGGTCTTCCGGGATTTCTCTGCTCCAAGCTGAGCCCTTCCTTGCTGATGAGGCGCCTGTTCCCCACCCTAGGTGTACCCACTTGGCTGGGCCTGGGTGCTTCTCTGTGTGTGTGTATGTTGGGGGCAGCATCTTAGCCTGAGCACAAGCTGTGCCCCATGCGCAGTGGCCCCATGGCGTTGGCCTGGGCTGTCCTTCTCTAGGCCTCTGAAGTCCTCCTGGCTGCCGCCGCTGCCGCCTACAAATTCCTGGCGAATCGTGCTCCAGAGACCTGCAGAAGCCCAGGCTGCGTCATTCCCGCCCTCGGAGAGCCCAGGGACCAGCTGGGCGAGGCTCCAGCCCCGGGAAGTCTGCCGGCTGCTTTTTCCCTTTCTTCGAAACTGCACTCTATGATTCAACGAAATGTCTTCTGCTTCCTGTCACCTGGCTTGGCCAAGCTGACCTCGTGCTATAGGGCAGAGAGCACTGGACCTGGAGTCCAGGTGCTGGCTGGTCTGTTCTGCCTGGGATATCCTATGGGGCTTCATCTCTGTGGGCCTCCTTTCTTCCATCTGTAAAATGGAGCAGGATGGTGGAGAGGGTGTGTCCTGCCCTGGAAGAGGGGAGAGTGAGAACTCCTTTGCGCCGCCCATGTCTGTCTCCTAGCTCCTTGGTGGTCACTTCATTTCATTTTTGCAGCGTTCACAGGGGTCTAAGCTAGAACTTCCTACTCTGCCGGACCTGTGCACAGATCACTCACTGGTCCTGGGCTCAGCTCTGGTGGTCTTGATTTGGAATTCGCTCCCAGTTCCAAACAAGTCCCCCTCTAATATCTAAGCCCAACTGTCCTCCCTTCACTTACCCTCCCCTCAGACCAAACACTAATGCACCCTCACCAGGTGGGCTCCACCACTAGAGGGCGCTGACCCCCCAACATGACTGAAGAAATAAAACCAAGACTGCTTACCCCAACGTAGTTTAATAACACCATTTATTGGGTATGTATTATGTGTAAAATGCTGCACTAATCCTGGCAACGTGGCTGAGAGGTAATTGGTGCCATTGTCATTACTTAACAGATGATGACATTGAGGTCCAGAGCAGTGAAATGACTCACTCAAGGTCTCCCAGCTGATCAGGGGCAGACCAATAGCTATGTTAAATATCTGGGGTCAACCTCAGGCCCAGATCTGGGGGCCAGTGGCACCCAGAGCCAGCTGTCATGGTGGAGGTTAGTGGCTGTGATGCTAGGAGCCATATGATCATAGACCACCCAAGTAAATGGTCACAAACTTAAATATTTAGCAGGTTCTTTTTAATAATTACATGTGTAGGTTATATCCATGAAGGATTGACTGTGTACCGGGCACAATATCAAGTGTTCTGTATATATACAATCTCATCTAATATAAGTCATCCTTCTGCATATGCAAGGAATTGGTTCCAGGTTCCCCTCAGGTGCTAAAGTCTGTGACTGCTCAAGTCCCTTACATAAAATGGTATAGTATTTGCATGTAATGTATGCACATCCTTCTGAATACTTTGAATCATTTCTTGATGAATCATAATACTTAGTACAATGTGAATGCTATGTCCATGGGTGTTATACTGTATTGTTTGGGGACTAATGACAAGAAAAAAAGATTCTGTATGTGTTCAGTACAGACACAATTTTCTTTTTCTTTCCTGAATGCTTTTAGCTTGCAGTTGGTTGAATCTGTGGCTATGGAACCCTTAGACACAGATAGCCACCTGTATGAGAAACAACCCAGTGAGGATATGTTCTAGTATTCTTTCTAGTTGGGAAAACTGAGGCTCAGCAAAGTGAACTGTCTTGCTCAGGTTTATATCAGCACCAGATCTGTTTGTCTCCAGTGCTCATTACTCTTCTGCATCATGTTGTCTCTCTTCCCGTGGATAGATTTTATCCAGAGTCCCAATATTTCAGGGATAAAAGAGGAGGGAAGCAGAAGGGGTGAGGAACACAGAAAACTGAGGTCACCAAACCAGGGTTTGGAAACCTTATGGAATTGCATCCACCCCTGGGCTGCAGAGAGGAGCAGGGACTTGCCACCAGGGATGGTTGGGGCAGAGGAGAAGAATCCACCCACCCTGGCACCTAGTGCACTCCTGGTTCATGCCACGTGCTACACTGCCATCCAGCTAAGATGAGGCCCCTCTGGACCCATGCTTGGGTGACTGGAGTAGATGGTTTAATCCTGGGTCTCAGCTACTGGCAGGAAATGTTCCTCCTCTGGTGGGAAGACTTCAGCTCTCCCTGGAGACTCTGTGATACAAGGGCTGTCATGGCCACTAGCCTCCAAGGCAGGGCTCGGGGGGTGGATATTTGGGTCCCCATAATGTCTACATGTTCTTCCCCCAAGGACCCAAAAAAGAAGCCCCCATTTCACCTCTGAACAGTGTGTACTCCAGTTTCAGGATCAGCCTGGGGCCTCAGTGGTCTCATGGCAGTTTGTCCAGCTCGGTAGTGTTGGGTGGGATGTAGTCCCTGCACCCTGGGAAGCTCTTTTTTTGGTGAAATGGAGTGAATTCCTGAGCCAGGTCCTACCTAGGCTCTACCTTGTTCCTTTGTAAAAGACAAGTCTGTGGGGTTTTCAGGCCTCTGGTGATGCTGGAGGAATTAAGGGTAGCTGCAGTATGTACAAAAAATTCCTTGTGGCAGGACAGACAGTATTGTTAGGTGAGTCCAGCCAGGGCTGGGGCACAAGGACTAATAATGTGTGTAGGGACCAGGCCCAGTGTAGAGTATGATCACACCAAATCCTTACAACAACCTTGTGAGGTATGTGCTTTTGTGCTTTTCCCTGATTCATGCAAATGAGTAAATAGAGGCCCAGAGAGGTTGAGTGGCATGCTCAAGGTTGCACAGCTAAAAAATATGGGAACTAGCATTTGTACCCTGGTCACTTGGACTCAAAAGTCCCAAAGGTGCTGCTCTCCTGGAGAACCTGTAGTAGACTGTTAGACTGACCCCAGTAAAGCACATCTGGTATTCATGCCCTAGTGCAGTCTACTCCCACATAATTTTGGTCTTGACCATTAGACTTGTTTTGTTCAATGGAACATTAGCAAGTATGGAGTCAGTAGCTTAATAAATACTTGAACATGAGGATTTATTCTTTTGGAGCCCTTGTTCTTGGAAGTAGCACATACAGAATTCTGACTAATCTGCTGGAGAGATCATGGGTACAGAGGGATGGAGGGAGGGACAGAGAGGGAGGGGGACAGAGAGAGAGAGAGAGAGAGAGAGACACTCTAGCCACACTACTACCCTAGTGGAGGTGGCAGATATATGAGTAAAGAAGCCATTTGAGTGACCCCACTTCAGCAGACCATATGGAGCAGAAGAGTCATGCAGCTGAGGCCAACATAGACTGTTGTTTTAAGACAACAAGTTTTGGGTGACGTGTTATATAATAACAACAGATACCTGAGGCAATCTATCCTGGTGGAATCACTGAGTCAGGCTGGGTTTGGAATTAGAAAGTGATTTTCTTTTCAGCATATTGCTCTTGAAAGAACCAAGATCAATGAGTTTGCCAGGCCTCCCCAGGATTCCTTCTGAGCAGGGGTGAAGGACAGGAAGCCTTGGCAGAGAGAGGTAGACACTCATCCATGTCTGGGCTCTCTGTTCAGCTAGATTGCTCTTCTCTTAATTCTTTCTAATTAGGGGTGGACTTGTGACCACTTTCTAGGCTGGGGAAGGCAGTACCTCAATTTCACTTTAAGATAAATTCTAGATATGAGCTTGCTCAATTATCTTCCAAAAATGTTGGTTTAATTTACATGGCCAGTAACAATATATATAAGGGTCTGTTTTCTTATTCTCTTAGTACTGCTACCAATCTTTTATATCTCTCCCAAAAGGTGAGTCACAAAATGAAAAGCCATCTTCTTGTTTAAATACAGAGTTTTATGATGATGAGTGAGGTTGGAAAATTTTCACATATGTAATGGCTATTTGTAGTCCTTATCTGTATTGCGTTTAATTGTCAGATCGCATCTTATCTTCTCTCAGTGTCATGGCCTTGGTTCTACACCTCTTCTAAATATCTGTTGAGATGTCAGTAGAGCATGTAAGCCAAATGAGTGAATAAATGAATAAAAATGCACTTCTGGTCTGAGAGATGGTACAGGGTGGAGACTCCCCCCTTTGACTTCATAGTTCAAAAATGAATCTCGACTATTGTGTCTCTTCACAATAGCCCACTTTACACTGTAGGTTGTAATTTTTCCCTGTTTTTCCCACTTTTACTTGGCCAAAACTCTCTCTGCAGAGCCCATTTTTTCTATACCTTTAATAAATATGAAACTTTGTCACTGGAGAGTTGGGAAAATGGTGCATTGGTAAAATCAGCAACAAATCAGCCTCTCCAAGATTTGCAATCCAGACACTGGAAAATAACAACGTGGGGAAGAAAAGAAGAAGGGAGGTGGATCTTCAGGATGCAGGAAGGATCTGAAAGGAAGATTGGAGCCCTCAGAGAAAGTGAAGAGACAGGCCACAATGCAGAAAAAGGAAGGAGCAATCTTCACTTTCTTCCTGGCTCCTGGCTTGTGGAATAAAAAAGGAAGATCAAATCCACAGAGACACCATGAAAGTGGGTGACTCAAAAGGCCTCTTGGAGGGCTGGGGATTTAGCTCAGTGGTTTCGCCACCTGCTAAGCAAGCAAGCGCAAGGACCTGAGTTTGATCCCCAGTACCAAAAAAAAAGGCCTCTAGGGAGAAATCTACTGGTTGAATGGAGCAGTGGATGCTGTGTGCTATTAACAGCTGCTGAGTGATTCCTGTCCAAACAACTGCCATGTCCCTTGGAGAGGGTGCTTGGTCACACATCATTTTAGGGAGGGGCAAATGAACATGAGACTCAGACTAGCTGTGAGTTGCTTCATTTCAGGGCTCTCAGTCTTTGAGAATTTTATTTATTTATTTATTCGTACCTGGGATCCAACTCGGTTACTTACACTTTTGAGACGGAGTAACCACTGAGCTAAAACTCTGAGCCTAGGCTCCCAGTCTTAAAACCCTACCGTGACTGGGCAAGGAACAACTATGGGAAATGTCCAGGGACAGGGAGCCATGGTCAGGCCAGCAAGAGACATCCAGAGTATTATAAGCTAAATGACTCAGGTCCCAAGCCCAAAACCCGAGGCCAGAATCAGCCTGAACATCTGCTGATTTGAAAGTACCAGGATTTGAAACACCAGGTCCTCTATATCTCTCAGCATGCACTAAACTAAAATTGAAATGGATTAAAGATCTAAATATAAAAACAGAAACACTGAACTGGCTGGAACAGGGGTTAGGTAGAACTCTTCAAGACATTGGTATAGGAAAAGACTTTATGAACAAAACCTCAGTTGCCCATGAACTGGCACAAACAATCAACAAGTGGGATCTGTTTTTACTAAAAAGCTTCTGTACAGCAAGAGAAACCACCAACAGTGTGAAGAGACAACCCACAATGTGGGAAAAAACTTTCACCAGCAGTCCTTCAGACAAAGGTCTACTATCTAGAATCTGTAAAGAATTTTAAAAAGTCAGGCCTCCCAAATTTAAAGACCCAATCCAAAAATGGGCATCTGAAATGAACAGACATTTCTCACACAAAGAAGTAGACATGGCAAATAAACATATGAAGAAATGTTCAACATCACTGGTCATTCGAGAGATGCAAATGAAAACAACACTGAGATTCCACCTCACTCCAGAAAGAATGGCTTCTAGCATGAAATCAACCAACAGCAAATGCTGGCGGGGCTGTGGGGAAGGAGAAACACTGCTCCACTGGTGGTGGGAGTGTAGACTGGTGCAAGCACTGTGGAAATCAGTATGGAGATATCTCAAAGAACTAGGACTGGAAGTCCCATTTGACCCAGCTATTCCCCTGCTGGGGATCTTCCCCAAAGAATTAAAAGAATCCTACCACAGTGATATATGTGCACCCATGTTCATAGCAGCACAATTTGTAATAGCCAAAACTTGGAAAGAGCCCAAATGCCCATCAACTGGAGACTGGATAAAGAAAATATGTTTTTTAAATAAAATGGAATACTACTCAGTCATCAAAAATGAGAAATTAGACATTTATTGCTAAATGGATGCACATTGAGGAGATACTCTTAAGTGAAATAAATAGGACACACATGTGTAAATACTGAATAGTTTCTCTGGTGTGAGAAACTGAAAGTGTAAATAAGGACTAGAAGGTATAATAGATAATGTCAAATAGGAAGAAAAGGGGCAAAGGGGAGGGGGAAGTGGGAGGGGTAGGGGAAAGGAAAGAAGGGAATGGAATTAATATGAGACAATGAAAAAATGGAAACAAAGTCTTTGTAAATAGGGAGGGATGGAGGGGTTGAAGGGAGGGCACCGGAAGGGGGAAAAATTAAGAACCAAGAGACGCCCTACCGAGGTCCTGAGTCACACAGAACACGCCGAATCAGCTCGCTGCAGACAGGCAGGTCTGTGCACGCCCTACCGAGGTCCCGAGTCACGCAGAAGATGCCGAATCACCCCGCTGCAGCAAGGCAGCCACGTGGTTCCACACTACAAAGATGCAGAGGACACCAGATCACCAGACCAAGGTACTGAGTCCCGCTGCTCCCGTCCCAGAGGTAGGGGCTTCTGAGCCGCCATCCCACTGCTCCTGGTCCAGAGGAAGGGGCTTCCCGGCCACCATCCCTCCCGCTGCTCCCAGCCCACAGGAAAGGGCTTTTGGGTCACCATCCCTACCGCTGCTCCCCACCACTGTCCCACCTCTCCCAGCTCAGAGGAGGTAATTCGTGCAGGCGCTAACAGCCCCCCACCCCAGTCGAAATGAGAAAACACGTAAATAAGTCTCAAAACCAGACTTCCAGATCACCTACAGCAACCCCAAAGGGAAATGAGATGGAATACTCTGATACTCAACCACCTGGACCCACTGAACTGGCAACAAAAGGGATCTGGAAAAAATGAAATCAGAAATAATTTCTCAGATAACAGGAGAAATTGTGCCCCTAGTGCAAGACATGATTAATAAATCTAGAGAGGAGCTCAGGAACATGATGGAATCCCAACATAAGAAATAAATGGAATCCATAAAATAGATGCAAATAAGATTTCCAGGACATGAAAAACTCCACTGAAAGTCTACACAGCAGAATGAGCCAATGTGAGGACAGAATTTCAGATATAGAAGATAAGATTGCAATTAGTGACCAGGAAAAGAAAAATTGCTTCAAAATTCTAAGGGAACATCAGAAATCAATCCAGCAGCTGCTAGATGATGCAAAGAAGAATAACATGCGACTCATTGGGCTCAATGAAGAAACAGGAGAGAGTGGAGATGACATAAAAAACTCTTCACAGAAATAATGGCAGAAAACTTCCAAGCAGGGGAAAAGAGCTTGACATACAGATAAGTGAGCCATATAGGACTCCAAATAGCCTTGATCAAAAAAAACTACACATAGGCATATAATTGTTAAGATTCCAGAAACTCAACAGAAGAACAAAGCTCTACAAGCAGTCAGAGAAAAGAAAGAAATCACACACAAAGGAAAGCCCATTAGAATCACAGCAGACTTCTCAACACAAACCATCAAGGCAAGAAGAGCTTGGAGTGACATATTCCAAGCCCTAAAAGAAAACAGCCTCCAACCCAGATTGATGTACCCTGCAAAGCTATCTTTCAAAATTGATGGAGAAATAAGATACTTTCATGACAAAGAGCACCTTAGGAACTTCGGGAATACCAAACCAGCACTCCCAAGAATTTTACACAATATCCTAGGAACAGACATTGAGGATCAC
The DNA here is from genome assembly GCF_053883595.1 of Heterocephalus glaber. Taxonomy (NCBI): domain Eukaryota; kingdom Metazoa; phylum Chordata; class Mammalia; order Rodentia; family Bathyergidae; genus Heterocephalus; species Heterocephalus glaber. The sequence goes on along the minus strand of NW_028258377.1, from coordinate 18,109,454 downwards.
AACCCCAGGAAGCAAAGCAGAATGAACCTATCTGGCATGACAAGAAATTAAATGGAAAGGGGGAGAATGCGATAAAAAAAAGTCATGGCAATGACAAGTCAATACGTTTCAGTTATAACCATCAAACATTAATGGCCTCAATTCACCAAGCAAAAGAAATAGACTGGCAGAATGGGTCAAGAAGCAAAATCTAACAATATGCTGCATACAAGAAACACACTTAATTCAAAAGGAAACTCACAGACTGAAAGTTAAATGCTGGAAAACAATACTCCATGCGACAGGAACCCGAAAAAAAGCAGGAGTAGCTATCCTCTTTGCAGATCAAGTAGATATCAAACCAACATTGATTAATAGAGATGAAGAAGTACACTACATCCTTGTAAAGGGAAGAATCCAAGAGGAAGAGATGACAATCATAAATATCTATGCACCAAACACTAGTGCACCCAACTATATAAAACAAATACTAACGGACATGAAAAGTCATATATGCATGAAAACAATTGCAGTGGGGGACCTCAACACCCCACTGTCACAAATAGATAGATCAACTAGACAAAAAATAAGTAATGAAATACTAGAACTCAATCGAACTCTTGAACAAATGAACTTAACAGATGTTTCCAGAGTGTTCCACCCTACAAAATCAGAATCCACATTCTTCTCAGCTGCACATGGGTCATTCTCAAAAATAGACCACATACTCACACATAGAATATGTTTAAGTAAGTGCAAAGGAATTGAAGTTATCCCCTGTATATTATCACACCATAGTGCAATGAAATTGGAGACCCATAGCAAAAGAAACTCAAAAAATTTCATAAATACGTGGAAATTGAATAACACACTTCTGAATAACCGATGGGTCACAGAGGAAATTAAAGAAGAAATCAGACAGTTCCTTCAATTAAATGACAGTGACAATACAACATATTGGAATCTATGGGACACAATGAAAGCAGTCTTACAAGGGAAATTCATAGCAGTGAATACACATATTAGGAAAACAGAACGAGCCCAATTAAACAACCTGATGCTGAACCTCAAGCTTCTAGAAAAAGAAGAACAGGATAACCCCAAAGCTCATACAAGGGAAGAAATTATAAAGATCAGAGGAGAAATCAATGCAATGGAGACTAAGAGAACGATACAAAAAATCAATGAAGCCAAGAGTTGGTTCTTCGAAAGAATCAACAAAATTGACAAACCCTTAGCCAATCTTGTCAGAAAAAGGAAAGAAAAGGCCCAAATCCATGCAATTAGGAATGAAAAGGGTGAAATTACAAGAGACCCAGCAGAAATCCAGAGGATCATCAATATCTACTTCCAGAACCTATACGCCAATAAGATGGACAACACAGAAGAAATGGACAGATTCCTAGATGCATATGAATTACCAAAGTTGAATGAAGAAGACCTAAAAATTCTAAACAACCCAATATCAACCAATGAAATAGAAAATGTAATTAAAAACTTATCAACTAAGAAAATCCCGGGCCCTGATGACTTCACTGTTGAATTCTACAAGACATTTAGAGAGGAACTGCTGCCACTACTGTTTAAACTCTTCAATGACATTGAAAGGGAAGCAATACTCCCAAATTCATTCCTGGAAGCAAGCATCACCTTGATCCCCAAAGCAGAGAAAGACCCAACTGAAAAAGAGAACTATAGGCCAATCTCACTAATGAACACAGATGCAAAAATCCTTAATAAGATAATGGCAAACAGAATGCAGAAGATCATCAAGAAGATCATACACCCTGATCAAGTGGGATTCATCCCAGGGATGCAGGGATGGTTCAATATATGCAAATCAATCAATGTAATACACTATATCAATAGAGCCAAGGACAAAAACCATATGATTATCTCCATAGATGCAGAAAAAGCATTTGACAAAATCCAACATGCATTTATGATAAACACCCTACAAAAAATTGGAATAGATGGTCTCTACCTCAAACTGATAGAAGCCATCTATGAAAAACCAACAGCCAATATCATACTAAATGGTTAAAGAGTGAAATCCTTCACACTAAAATCAGGAACAAGACAAGGATGTCCACTATCACCACTCTTGTTCAATATAGTTCTGGAAACTTTAGCCATGGCAATTAGACAAGAGAAATAAATAAAAGGAATAAAGATAGGAAATGAAGAAGTCAAATTGTCATTATTTGCAGATGACATGATACTCTATATAGAAGACCCCAAGAACTCCACCAAAAGTCTTCTAGACTTAATAACCAAATTCAGTCAAGTAGCTGGTTACAAGGTCAACACACAAAAATCAATAGCTTTCCTCTACACCAATGACAGACTCACTGAGAGAGAAATAGGGCAAATAATTCCTTTCACAATAGCATCCAAAAAACTGAAATACCTAGGAATCTTCCTAACGAAAGAAATCAAAGATCTCTTCTCTGAAAACTATGGCACTCTGAAAAGAGAGATTGAAGATGATATCAGAAAATGGACAGACATCCCCTGCTCCTGGGTAGGAAGGATTAATATAGTGAAAATGGCCATACTTCCAAAACTGCTATATAGATTTAATGCAATTCCAGTTGAGATACCAGCAGCATACTTCATGGACCTTGAGAAAACAATCCAAAAATTCATTTGGAACAAGAAGAGACCCAGAATAGCAAAAGCAATTCTAGGTAACAGAGACATGGCAGCGGGTATCACAATCCCCAAACTCCAACTCTACTACAAAGCTACTGTGATTAAAAACAGCATGGCACTGGCAAAGAAACAGACCTGAGGACCAGTGGAACAGATTAGAAGATGCAGAAACACTGCCAGACACACTCAGCCATCTCATCTTCAGTAAAGGAGCCAAACACCCTCACTGGAGGAAAGATAGCCTCTTTAATAAATGGTGCTGGAAAAACTGGGCTTTAATTTGCCAAAATTTAAAACTAGACCTGTATCTCTCACCATGCACTAAACTAAAATCAAAATGGATTAAAGATCTAAATATCAAAATAGAAACTCTGAACCAGTTGGAACAGAGGTTAGGTAGAACCCTTGAAGACATCAGTGTAGGAAAAGATTTTATGAACAAAACCTCAGTTGCCCGTGAACTACCACAAACAATCAACAAGTGGGATCTCTTCTTATTAAAAGGCTTCTGCACAGCAAGAGAAACCACCAGCAGTGTGAAGAGACAACCTACAATGTGGGAAAAAATCTTCACCTGCTCTTCCTCAGACAAAGGTCTACTATCTCAAATCTATAAAGAACTTAAAAAGATCAGACCTCCCAAATTTAAAGGACCAATCTGAAAATGGGCATCTGAAATGAACAGACATTTCTCAGACAAAGAAGTAGAAATAGCAAATAAATACATGAAAAAATGTTCAACATCACTGGTCATTCGAGAGATGCAAATGAAAACAACACTGAGATTCCACCTCACTCCAGAAAGAATGGCTTCTAACATGAAATCAACCAATAACAAATGCTGGCAGGGCTGTGGGGAAAGAGGAACCCTGCTCCACTGGTGGTGGGAGTGTAGACTGGTGCAAGCACTGTGGAAATCACTATGGAGATATCTCAAAGAACTAGGACTGGAAGTCCCATTTGACCCTGCTATTCCACTGCTGGGGATCTTCCCCAAAGAATTAAAAGAATCATACCACAGTGATATATGTGCACCCATGTTCATAGCAGCACAGTTTGTAATAGCTAAAACTTGGAAAGAGCCCAAATGCCCATCAACTGGAGACTGGATAAAGAAAATACGTCTTTAAAAAAAAATAAAATGGAGTACTACTCAGCCATAAAAAATGAGAAATTAGAGATATTTATAGCTAAGTGGATGCACATTGAGGCGATACTCTTAAGTGAAATAAATAGGACACACATGTATAAATACCGAATAGTTTCTCTGGTGTGAGAAACTGAAAGTGTAAATAAGGACTACAATGTATAATAGGTAATGTGAAATAGGAAGAAAAGGGGCAAAGGGGAAGGAAATGGGAGGGCTAGGGTCAGGATAGAAGGGAATGGGATTAATATGAGAAAATGGAAAACTAGGAACAAAATCTTTGTAAATAGGGAGGACTGGAGAGGTTGAAGGGAGGGCTGGGCAAGGGTGAAATATAAGAACCAAGAGAGACTATGTAAAGGTGCAAATTTCCAAGGATGAATGTCATTATATTGTATACCTAAAATGTACCAATGATTAGAATGAATAATCGATAATGTAAAATAGGAAGAAATGGTCCAAAGGGGTAGGGGTAGTGTGAGGGGCAGGGGAAAGGAAAGAAGGGAAAGGACAATTGATGAGAAATGAAAAAAATGGAAATAAAGCCTTTGTAAATAGGGAAGGGTGGAGGGGGTGAAGGGAGGGCTAGGAATGGGGAAAAAATAAGAACCAAGATGCCTTATGTAAAGGTACAATTCCCAATGAGAAATGTAATTGTGTTGTATACCTACAATGTACCAATAAAAGAATTTAATCAAAAAAAAAAAAGAGCATTTGGATGCACTTTGAGACCATAATCTTAAGTAAAGTAAATCAGGCACACAAGTTTAAATATCACATTGTTTGTCTATTTTTTTTTGGTACTGGGGATCGAACTTGGGTCCTTGTGCTTGCAAAGCAGGCGGCGGAACCACTGAGCTAAATCCCTGGCCCTCACATTGTTTCTCTTATGTGAGAAACCCAAAGCACAAATAAGGAGCATAATGAAAGATAGAAATGGGGAAGTAGAATTAACATCTTTAAATGGGAAGGGGAATAAAGGAGGGGCAAGGGATAGAAGGGAAAAGGAAAAAAAAAAGAGAATGGAAAGAAAAAAATGGAAAGCTTTTGTTTATGCGGAGGGGAAGAAAGGTTAAAGGGAGGGGAGAGGAATGGGAAAAAAAGAAGTAAGATATAGTATGTACAAGTACAAATTCCCTATGATGAATGTGATAAATATGTATGACAGGGCCGGAGATTTAGCTCAGTGGTTCCAGCACCCTCCTTGCAAGCACAAGGACCCGAGCTTGATCCCCGGTACCAAAAAAAGAAAATGTATGACAAATATGTACTAAAAAAGTAGAGTAAAAAAAAGTGAATCTCTTGGGTGATATCACTAATCATGAGGGAAATGCCAATCAAAATCACAATGAGATATCACCTCATATCTATTAGGATGGCTAATGTTAATAGAATAAAAAACAGGAAATATGTACTGGTGAGGATGTAGGGAAATTATAATATCTATGATGGTGAAATAATGCAGCTGCTGCAGAAAATAATGTTAGGTTCCTAAAAAAAATAAAAAGTAGAATTACTATATGATTCAGCATTTCCAATTTTGGGTATCTCCCCAAGAAATTTGAAAGCATAGAACGAACATGTATTTTTACACCCATGTTTCTAACATTATTCGTGAGAGCCAAAATGTGGGAGCAATCCAAGTCACCACTGCTGCATGAATGAATGAACAAAATGTGGTCTATAAAACAGTGGAATACTACTCAGCCTTAAAAAGAAAGGAATTCTGACATGCTACCACATGGGCGACCTTGAAGGTATTTTGCTAAATGAAATAATCCAGTCCCCCAAAGACACATACTGTATGACTGTGCTTACAGGAAGCACCATCAATAGTACCGTTCAAGAGACAGAAAGTGACAGAGAGGTTACTGGGGGTTGAGGGGGAGGAGAGAACAGGAAGTTGTCTAATAAATAGGAGTTTCAGTTTTGCAAGATGGAAAGTGTTAGATTGGTTGCCTAACTACGTGAGTGTGTTTAACACCATGGAGCCATATACTTTACAAAGGTCAAGATGATAAAATTCTGTGTCTCTTCCCACAATCTTTTGAAAAAATGAATCTCTCCCTGTGCCTGGCCAGGGAGGGTTAGGCAGACAGAGACGCCACATTGCAAGAAGAACTGGAAGTTCCTCATGTGAGTGAGGGCCTAGTGCCAGGGCCTCAGTGGTGTCCTCCCACCACTGTGGGGAGGTGAAGTTGTGCACCACACAGACAAGGGCATCCTACTCCCTCATCCTAGCAACCTGGGAGAAACACTGCAGCATTCAATACATCTGGTAAGGGGAGGAATGTGGAGGAATTCCTCTGCAGGAATCATAGGACTGGACACTTGGTGAGATTAAAAAAAAAAAAAGAACAATAACCCAGGTAGAAAAGCTAAATCCACCATCTGACATCATTCTTTGCGAATTATTGCCAAGCGTGCTCCAAAGAGTGGGCTGTGCCTGCAGGGGTTCCAGCCAATCAGAACATTCAGAGTCCAGGCTAATCCAGCCAACTAGAGGTCGGCATGCCTCTCATGCTGAATCTGCTGTGGGTGCTTAGCTAGTTCTTGATTTCTACCAATAACAGAATTTGGGAAGTGTAGTTTGGGAAATGGCTTATAGGGACACTTTCCAAACATTACCAATAGGTTAAAAAGCAAAGCCCACATAGATTTCTAACCACACAATAATGAACATTTACACCTTCTAGTGCTGACACATCAACCATGTTCATACTGTCCTCAGAGAGGTTAAGTAGCCTGCTTGGGGTCACACAGTAAGGGAATGGGAGCCCTAGCCTCTGACTATCTTACTAGTTCTGTGAAATAGTCACAATCACCACTCAGTTTAAAAAGTGCTGCTTGTGTGCCAGGTACTATGCTAAGGGCTTAGAATTCTACGAGGTGGGTGTTATTGCCACTTCTGCTATGGTTTGTCCTCCAAAAGGTTCATGTGCTGGCAGCTTGATCACCAGTGTCGTGGTGCTGAGGGGGTGAGGGAGATTCCTGGGTCATGAGCGTCCTTGGAAAGAATTAATGCTGATCTCTTGAAGTGGGCTAGGCCTTATGGGACTAGTAGTCTTGTAGGAGCAGGTTGCAATCAGCGACCCTGAACTCAGAGTCTCCTCTGAGTTCATCTTCTGCATAGACTGCTAGCTGGTCTTGTGCAGTGCTCCTGTCATTGTAATGCCACCTGCCAGGATGCCTTCTGCAGAGGAAAGCAGATGCTGGTGCCATGCTCTTCAGTCTCTAGAACTGTGAGTGAAACAGCTCTCTTTTCTTTATAAAGTACATGGCTCAGATATTTTTTTACAGCAACACAAAACAGACTACGACAACTTGCTTTTGCATAGTGAGTGACAGTATGATAGTAAGACATCTGAAACATGGCAGAATTGGGAGAGAATTTGACAAAGGCAGAAAAAACAAATCATGATCCTTCATGGGAAAACCCCCCATAAAACCAAAAGTCAGCCCACGTAATGATTTTACAAATGTTCACTGAATGAATGAATCAGTGTGGTGGTGGTGGGGAGTAAGAAGTTGCAGAGAGGGCTAAGGGAGAGCCCAAGAGTGACATATGAAAATGCACAGCAGCACTCAATTAATGTTTGCTGATTGCCTGAGTGAGAGGATGGGATGGTGCTTAAGGATGACCCAGGGAAGAACATATGAGAAGAGGACTCAGGACAATGAGGTGCTTCGTATTCTCTGCCATATTACACGGTTATCAGAGCATTCAGGGCCAGCTCTGGGATTCTCCAGCAGCCCTCTCCTCCTAGCATTCAGTCACACAGGGGCTCAGGATTCACTGTCTGAGACACACATAGACATGGAGTCACAAGCAGGTGACACACACAGCTAGTGGTGCCTGTTATCATAGAGGCACCCATCTGTGGATGGCTGCACCTGTGAGCAAGCACACATGTGCACACGCGCGCACACACACACACACTTGAGGATCATGCAGAAATCCTAAAAGGAATTCTTTCTCTACATGCCTTTGTGTTGTTGTTGATTTGATCACTCTGCTTCCCACCCACACTGAGTGGCCAGCCTAGGCTTCCCCTCAGGGGCCTACAGTGAGAGGCCTCAACTCAGGACTCCAGAGTACTTGGGGGAAGTGGGAAGAATCATGTTGGTGAATCCACTGTGCTGCTGGTGGGCCTTTTGGGAGAGCTTGTCAACAAAGTTCCAGGGAGCTGGCTCCACTTCGGACATCTTCCAGGAACACAGAAAACAACCACATTTTACTAATTATAGCGAGGGAAAACACACTGTGATTACAGCTAAATTACATTAAGTCATAAATGGCTGGCTGGGCCTGGGCTCTATCTCCCTGTCTCAGGTTTCAGCCAGGCTGGGTGGTGACATGGGCAGTCAAACTAGACTAGGGCAGCCCTGTAGCAGTGGCTGCACCCAACTCCCTGTGGGGTTGTGACCCTGGGGTGACAATGGGGAGTCCCAGGGCCATTCCCACCTTATATGACCAGCATCTTCCCTCCTCACAAGGGACTTCTCAGCCCCTGGGCTGAACAAACTGCCCAGAGGGCCTCAGGGCACATAACCCTGTCCTTTCCCTCTCAGAGCTGAGATCAGAGAACTTTAGGGCTGGACAAAAGTTGTTGGGGCCAGAGCCACAGTCTTATAGAAGCTAGCTCAAGTGGGATGTTTTTCTCAACCTTCTCTTACGTCGTGGCCACCAACTCTGTCCTTTCCTTCTACACCCTGCTCAGCACCTGCCAAGAAAGGCTTGGCACTTGTTTGAGGAATGAGAGGGTTGGACCCTCTGCCCCTGTTCTCGGTGTCATTATTCCCAGAGGACCCTTGTCTGAGTCATGGCTCACAGAGAAAGGGAGGGAGGAAGGAAGGGAGGAAGAGAAGGAGGGAGAGAAGAAAAAAGAGAGGGAGGAGAGAAAGTAATTAAGGTAGGAAATTAATTAATGTGGCAAAGGTCACTTCCTAGAGACTTCCCTGGGGAGTGTCTCTTTGAATCTGTTTGAAGGCCTTGAGGGCGACAACCCAGCCTTATTTTTCTGTGGGTTCTAGAACTGCACACAATGTAGTCAAAACCATACGCAATGACAGTTGCAAGAATTCCTTGAATAAGCCAGTGAAACAGTGAGGGAGGTCGTATCTCTACTTACAGTTGGGACAACTGGGATTCAGCTGGGGGCAATGACAACCATGACATTGTAATGTTAGGTTCAAATCCAGCTCTGTGTGACTCCAGAGATGGCACACGCACCACTGCACCTAGGTGGCCCACCTTTGGGTGCTAATGTAAATGCCCATTCCAGGGACCACCCAGCCCCCAGTGCTGATGGAACTTGGTTCCCAGACTTATCTCGTCCACCGTGGCCTGAACCAGGGTGCACAGGCACCAGGCTTTTATTTTACCAGCCACCATGCTTTCAACCCACCATCTTGTTCACTCTTGTACCACAGTCTGGGAGTGGTGTGGTTGGTTCATAATATTCTCATTTTTTCGATGAGGACTCTGGGCTCAAAGAGGTAAAGTAACTTGTCCAAGCTCACTGAGCTGTCTAGGTGAGGGTGCTAGGCTCCCCATCCTGCTCTGTGTCCTGCACTAAGTGCCACATGGTCAGGTCAGAGCTTGCAGGGTCCCTAGAGGCCTCTCTAAGCACCAAGGACAGGGGGCAGGCTGGGAGGACCTCTCTCCTCCCAGCACTGATCTTGTTAGCTGTTTCCCAAGCCTTTCACCAGGAGGACAGAGTTTGGCCAGGCCCTGGGGCTCAGCTCAGGAAAAACATGCCAGTCCATGCCCTGTGTTTAGGAGCTGGGTCCCTCCCAGATGCAGGCAGCAGGTGGTGTGGCCACTGCCATGAGAAGCAGCTGGGCTGTGGTCTGTTGGCCACTGTGTTCTGGCCAGTCATGCCAGTGTTTACAGTCCGCAGCTTTAATAATCTGATGTTATGCTTGGCTCTAGATCCCTTTGGCTGAGCTTGAGGCTGACCTCCAAGATGGTCTCCTGTTCCTTCCAGTTCCTGCCTTGAAATGAGCTGAGGGGAGAGGGAGGGAGGGAGGGAGAGAGGGAGGGAGGGAGGGAGAGGGAGAGAGAGTGCGCTGGGAGACATAGAACTCATCTGTGCTTACGGCGGCGGCGCTCCTACTGGGGGGCTATGTGTATTTCTTAGGGGAGCTTTCTTTAGCACTCTGCAGCAACCCAGGATAGTGTTTCCTCTACCCAGTTTGTGGGTCAAACTGAGGCTCAAAGGGGGTGTGCCTGCCCAAGATCATGCCTGTGGGGGTGAGCAGGCCTAGGTTGGCTGTCTAGGGGGTCCAACTCCTAAGTCTCGATGTTTCTGACAGTGCTTTTGGGCTGGAGGCAGTGGGGATGTGCTGCCTTACAAGGAGGACTCATCAGCCTGATCTCCACCTTTCCTAGGGGTGATTTCCAGCCTTTATTCCATGCTTGGGCAAGAACACGGGAATGGCTGCCCTGCGGTGGAAAAGCCCAGGCCTTAGAGTGTTGCTTTTGTCTCCTGTCTCATTTCCATTCCTAGCACAGGCTGCCTGTCCCTGTCCTGGGTGGATGTACAACTCAGCCTTGCACTTAAAGACAGGGCCTCATTGGTTCCACTTAGTTTAGGGCAGCAAGGTCTATTTTTTCCCCACATTTTTTTATTGATGCATATTGGTCATACAGATTAATGGGTTTCATTTTGGCAGATTTGTACATGCATATAGCGTACTTTATTCGTTCCTTCCACTTCCCCCACTTCACCCTCCATTCCTAGTTTCATAGGGTTTTTTTTAGTTTCAGTGTATAATATGCTTGATCATATTCACGTCCCCTATAACCTACTGTTAAAACCCTTCTTCCTCCTTTCCTTTTATCTAATAATGGTCTGTTTTCTACTTGTCATCTTTTTCAGATTCCACATATTAGGAAGAATATGCAATATTTGTCTTTCTGAGTCTGGCTCATTTTACTCAACATGATGATACTCAGATCCATCCATTTTCTGCAAATGACAGAATTCTGTTCTTTTTAATGACTGAATAATACTCATTATGTATATGTACCACATTTTCTTTATCCATTTATCCACCGGTAGACACGAGTGCTGGCTCCATATCTTGGCTATTGTATATTGTGCCACAATCAACATGGGTATGCAGGTATCCCTGTGGAATGCTGACATTAATTGCTTTGGGTATGTGCCAAGGAATGGTATAACTGGACCAAATGGTAACTCTATTTTTAGTTTTTTGAGGAACCTCCATATTGATATCTATAGTGTTTGTACAAATTTACATTTCCACCAGCAGTGTAGAAGCGTTCCTTTTCTCTTCTGCATCCTTGCCAGCATTTATTGTTATTTTTGTATTCTCAGTGATAGCCATTCTGACTGGGGTGAGATGAAATCTCAGTGTAGTCTTGATTTGCATTTCCCTAAAGGCTAGAGAAGTTGAGCATTTTTTCATATACTTATTGGCCATGTCTACTTCTTCAAGAAATTTGTTCAATTCTTTTGCCCATTTATTGATGAGGCTATATGATTTTTTAGTGTCAAGTTTTATGAGTTCTTTATATATACTAGATATTAATTCTCTGTCAGAAGAGAAGCTGGCAAATTTTTTTCTCTTATTCTGTAGGTTGTCTTTTTGCTCTGTTGAATGTTTCCTTTGCAGAAACTTTTTAATTTGCTGTAGTCCCATTTGTTGATTCTTGCTATTATTTCCTATGCTATTGAAGTCCTATTTAAAAAGTCTCTGCCTGTGCCTATGGCTTCAGTCATTTCCTCTATGTTTTCTTTTAGCAATTTCAAAGTTTCAGGTCTTATACCTGGTTCTTTGATCCATTTTGAATAAGGTTTTTTCCTACAGGGTGAGAGATAAGGATTTACTTTCAATCTTCTGTAAGTAGCTATCTAGTTTCTTCAATACCATTTGTTAAAGAGGATGTATTTTCTCCAACCTATATTCTTGGCTTCTTTGTCTAGAATCAAATGGCTGTAGTTACGTGGTTTTTCACTGTGGCCCATACTCTGTTTCATTGGTCTAAATATCTCTTTTTGTGCCAGTACTATGCTGCTTTTGCTACTATAGTAGTAACAATATTATACTTAGTAGCATAATTTGAAACAGAGCATTGTGATGCCACCTGCTTTGCTTTTCTTGCCTAGGATTCCTTTGCCTATTCTGGGTCTTTTGTGTTCCATATGAACTTTAGGATTTTTTTTCTAGTTCTGTGAAGAATGTCATTGGTATTTTGATGGGGGTTGCATTGTATCTGTAGATTGATTCTGATAATATGGCCATTTTGACAATTTTTATTTTGCCAATCCATGAATAGTGGATAATCCATCTTTCAGTGTCTTCTTCAATTTCTTTCTTCAGTGTTCTTAAATTTTAATTGTAGAGGCCTTGCACTTCCTTGGTATTTCCCTACATATTTTACTTTTTTGGAACTATTGTGAGTGGAACTATTTTCCTAATTTCTTTCTCAGTTAGTTAATTATTAGTATACAGAGAAGCTGTTTTTTTCCCTGATTCATAGCATCTGAGTATACATCCCAGGTACTGTTTATTTTTTATAGCACTTTAATGCCTTCTTGATTTGTCATTTACTGTGAAAAATTAATTTTATGTTTTATGAATCTTACATAGTTTCAGTATCATATTTTTTCTTTTTTATATCAAATTATTTTATTGGTACATTTTAGATGTACAGAATGATAACATTCATCATAGGGAATTTGTACCTGTACATGATATATTTTGCTTCTTCTTCTCCCCTCCCTTCAACCCCTCTTCAACTCCTTCTTTAAAAAGCTTGTTTCAATTTTTTTCCTTGTCCCTTCTTTCCTTTCCCTCTTCCTCCTTCAAATTTTTTTTTTTTTTTGGTACTAGGCATTGAACTCAGGACCTTGTGCTTGGGAGGCAGGCAGTGGCACCACTGAGCTAAATCTCTGGCCCTCTTTCAAATTCTTTATCCATATTTGGGAAGTTTTCTTCCATTACTTCAGTGAACAGGTTTTTATGTCATTTGTGCTATCTCCTGCTTTTTCTTTACTCCAATCAATGTTATGTTATTATTTTTTGCATCATCTAGCAGGTGTTGGATTGATTTTTCATGGTCCCTTGCTATTTTTAAGAAATCTTTCTTTTCAGGATCAATAACTGCTATCCTGTCTTCTACATCTGACATTCTGTCATCACATTAGCTTATTATGCATATAATTTTAATGGAATTTTTAATCTCCTGGATATCTGTTTGAATCTGATTCATGGATTCCATTTCTTTCCTATGTTGAGTGTTCATGGTTTCCATCATTTTCCTAAGCTCCTCTATTCTTTTTTTATCTGTATCTGCTCTAGAATCACTAACGGAGTCCTTCATTATGGTCACTATCTTTGTAGTTATCTGAGAAATTATTTCTGAGTTGATTTCTTCTAGAGCTTTTTTACTTCTGCTGTTACCACTTCAGAGAGTCCAGGTGGATGCTTTCAAATTGTTCCATCTCATCGCCCCCTGTGTTTACCTTTGGTGAACTGGAAGTCTGGGGCTGCATCTTGCTTATGGGATATATATATATATATATCATGTATATATGATGAGCCAGCAGTTGCTCTGAGTTCCAAGCTTGGTTGGCCCTTCTCTAAATGGCTACCAACCAGTCTCACTCTCCTGGGTGATGTCTGAACCTGAATAACTCACTAGCTACTGCAGTCTGTTGCTCTGTTCCACTGGTGTGTTTTTCTGTAGAAGCCTATGAGGTTGCCAGTAGTCACTGTATGTCTGGAGGTTTAGACTGCCTTTCCCAGGCAGTGAGTCAGGGCTCAGGGAGAAAGCACCTCTTGCCACCTCCTTCTTTGTTGAAAGTCTCTCTTTGGTCTTCTTGTGCTTAAGGTATATATATATATATATATATATATATATATATATTAGTTTAATTCCTTGGTTGACACTTGTAAATTGCTTATGGCAAGTAGCTTTATTGCTAGTATTTAGAACCCTCAGGATATGACCACTTCTCAGAGATGTCTTCCAGATGTAGGTGGCTTTTGGGTTTTGAGTCCATTGCAAGATCCTACCCCTTAAATTTATTGAGGATGAGAAGTTGCTGCCTTTTGGGCCTAGCCCCTGGTTTTTTTCCACTGGCCCATAGTATTGTTTATGACCTTTAGACAATATCAGTCTTGGCACACCAGGAAGAACAAGTGATTAGAACAATTATCTCAAGTTGGCTAAAGTAGCACAATCAGCAATAACAATAGCATCAAACACAGCCTAGAAAATGACACTGTAGTAGCTATTGACTTCCTATCTTCAACTATATGAGCTATATTTGTGGTTATATAACAAAATCTAAAAGAAATCAGAAAGTTATATACAGTAAGTACCTCCTCAAATGGTGATTTTATCCTCAGGAGAAAAATTTTAAAAGTGGTTGGGGAAAAAAATAGAGAAATAGAAGAGGAAGAGATTAGAAGCAAGACTGGAAGACAAATGAAAAATTACACAAACTTTGGGAAACTGGTGAAGAAGACAGGAGTGAAAGAGAAAAGGAAGAAATATAAACAAGAACAGAACAGAGCAACAACAACAAGAAACTAGAAACAATGTTCACACCCATATAAAACAAGAACAAACAACCAAGAAAAAACAAAACAACAAAAACAAAAACAAGAAAAAAAATGTCCACTTCAATGTGTGTCTCTGATGTCACTGGTAGACAAATTGGGCAGACAGAGTCCAGATCTGTGTTGAATAATCCCAGCAAGCCAGCCATAGATTTATGGTGCAGTAGTGTATAATCCTGGCAAGCCTGCACCTTTAGCTTCACTGAAGTTCAGGCTGGTTTCTGGCCATGAGGGTGGAACCAGATTTGTTCAGCCTGTAATATTCTGTGTGCCTTCTGCTGGCTTGAAATGGGTTCAGCCTCACCCTAACACAGAGAGCTGCTAGATGGACCCAGCAGTTGCTCTGAGTTCCAAGCTCAGTTGGCCCTTCTCTAAGATGGCTACCAGCCAGTCTCACTCTCCTGGGGGATGTCTGAACGTGAATAACTCACCAGCCACTGCAGTCCACTGCTCTGTTCCATTGGTGTGTTTTTCTGTAGAAGCCTATGGGGTTGCCAGTAATCACTGTATGTCTGGAGGTTTGGACTGCCTTTCCCAGGCAGTGAGTTAGGGCTCAGGGAGAAAGCACCTCTTGCCACCTCCTTCTTTGTTGAAGTCTCTCTTTGTTCTTCCTGTGGGCTTTGATTCTCATTTCAGATCCTTGCTGGGTCCCAGGGACCCACTTCCCTCCTTCTTCTCTTCCTCATGCTGCTCAAGCTATTATTATTATTATTACTATTTACTGGTGGTATACTTTAGATATACATATATAACAACATTTATTATAGGGAATTTTTACCTGTACATGATATATCTTTCTTCCCCCCCACCATTTCCTCTCTCTCCCTTCATCCTCCCTTCCCTCTTTATCTACAAAAGCCTTGTTTCCACTTTTTTCTTCCATTGTTTTTTCTTGTCCTTTCTTTCCTTTCTCCCTCTCTCCTCTTTTTTTTTGGTACCAGGGATTGAACTCAGGACCTTTTGGCTGTGAGCCAGGCGGCAGCACCACTGAGCTAAATTCCTGGCCCTTGCCCCCTCTTTTGTTCCCCTTCTCATTTGAACATTTTCTTCCCCTTTCCCAATATCTACTATACATTTTGGTCCTTATCACACTTTCAGTTTCTCATATCAGAGAAACCATTCAATCTTTACACATGTGTGTCTGATTTATTTCATTTAAGAGCATGGTCTCAAGATGCATCCATTTAGCCAGAAATGTCTCAAACTTATCCTTCTTTTTTCTTTCCTTTTTTTTTTTGGTACCGGAGATTGAATTCAGGTCCTTGCGCTTGTGCAGCAGGTGACAAAACCACTGAGCTAAATCCCTGGCCAAACTTATCCTTCTTTATGGCAGAGTAGTACTCTATTATATAAAAACCCCCCACATCTTCCTTATCCACTCATCAGATGAGATCGGGCGCATTCAGGGTGGTTTGGCCATAGACATAATGAGGCTGATTTGATTGGAACTTGCCATGACTTGGAGAAAGTCACGTCATGCAAATACTTTCTTGGAATGCTTTTTTTTTTTTTTTGATACCAGGCATTGAATCGGGTCCTTGTGCTTGGGCACCAGGCAGCGAAACCACTGAGCTAAATCCCCGGCCCTTATTCACTCATCAGTTGATGGGCATTTGGGCTGTTTCCAAGATTTAGCTATTATAAACTGCCATTATAAACATGGGTATACTTTATCACTGTGGTAGGATGCTTTTAATTCTTTTGGGACGATACCAAGAAGGGGAATATCTAGGTTGAATGGAACCCCCAGTTTTAGTTTTTTGAGGAATCTCCACATTGATTTCCACAGTGGTTGCATCAGTCTACACTCAAAGGGTTCCTTTTCTCCCACAGTCCCACCAGCATTTGTTTTGTTATTGGTTGATTTCTTTTTTTAATAGTTTTTTGTATTTTTTTTTCTTTTTTCGTTTTTTGTTTTGGTACTGGGGATTGAACTCTGGACCTTTCACTTTTGAGGCAGGTGGCTGAACCACTAGCTAAATCCCAGGCCCATTTTCTTTTCTTTTCTTCTTTTTTGGTACCAGGGATCAAACTTGGGACCTTGTGCTTGCGAGGCAGGAGACAGAACCACTGAGCTAAATCTCTGGCCCCTGTTGGTTGATTTCTTGATAATAGCTATTCTTTCTGGAGTGAAATGGAATCTCAGCATTGTTTTAATTTGTATGTCTAGAATGACCAGTGATGTTGAACCTTTATTCATATATTTATTTACTGTTTCTACATCTTCATCTGAGAACTGTCTATTCATTTCAGATGCCCATTTTTGAAATGGGTCTTTAAATTTGGGGTGTCTGATTTTTTTGGAGTTCTTTATATATTCTAGATATTAGTCCTTTGAGGAACAGCTGGCAATTTTTTTTTTCCTACACTGTAGGTTGTATTTTTACTCTCTTGGTAGTTTCTTTTGCTGTGCAAAAGCTTTTGAGTAAGATGAGATCCCAGTTGTTATTTCTTTGTGATATTTCCTGTGCAATTCGAGTTTTGTTCATAAAATCTTTGCCTATATCAATGTCTTCAAGAGTTGCACCTATTCTACCTTCCATCAGATTTAGTGTTTCAGCTTTAATATTTAGATCTTTGGTCCATTTTGATTTTAGTTTAGTGTATGTAAGAGACATGAGACTATTCTTAATCTTCAGCATGTAGAAAGCCAGTTTCTTCTTCTATTGAAGGGTTTTGGCTCCTTTGTCCAAGATAAGGTGACTGAATATGTTTGGAATTGTTTCTGCATCTCCTGATCTGTTCCACTGATTCTTGGGTCTTTTTTCTTTTCTGCTAGAACCATGCTGTTTTTTATCACAGTTCCAATTATTATTTTTTAGTGTTGATTTTATATTCTGCTGTTTTGTTAATCAGCTCTAAAATTCTTTGGGTGGAATCTTTAGGATCTTCCAAATAGAGGATCAAATCATCTGCAAACAAGGATAATTTGACTGCTTCCTTTCCTACTTGTATCCCTTTTATTGCTTTCTTTTGCCTAATTGCTCTAGATAAAATTTCAAGAACTATATTGAATAAGACAGTGGGCATTCTTGCCTCATTTCTGATTTCAGAGGAAATGCTTTCCATTTTTTTTCATTAAAAATGATAATTTGTTGTAGGTTTGTTTTCTATGGACTTTACACTATTGAGGAATAATCCTTCAATACTTAGTTTTGTCAGAGCTTTTATCATGAAGGGATGTTGAGTTTTGTTTAAGGCTTTTTCTGCATCAATTGAGATGATCATGTGATTTTTATCCTTTATTTTATTACGTGACATGTTATATTTATTGATTTATATACACTGAATCATCCTTTCATCCCTGGGATGAAGCCAACTTGATCATGGTATATGATATGTTTAATGTGTTGATGAATTCTGTTTGAAAGTATTTTATTAAGGAATTTTGCATCTATGCTCATCAAAGGGATTGGTCTATAGATTTATTTTTTTGTTGTGTCTTTATCCAGTTTTGGTATTAGGGTGATGTTGGCCTCCCAGAATGATTTTTGAAGCATTTCTTCACTTTCTCTTTCACGGATTAGTTTGAGAAGCATTGGTGTTAATTCTTCTTTGGAGGTCTGGTGAAATTCAGCAGTGAACCCATCTGGTTTTGGGATTTTCTTTGTTGGAGACTTTTTATGATTGCTTCAATCTCATTGCTTGTTATTGATCTGTTTAGGTTTTTATATCTTCTTGGTACAGTTTTGGTAGAGTATATGTGTCTAGAAATGTATCCATTTCTTCAAGATTCTCCAATTTATTAGAATACAGGTTTTCAAAATAGTCCCCAGTAATTCTCTGGATTTCAATGGTATCATTTGTAACCTACCCTCCTTTTCAAAACCTCTAATTGTGTTTATTTGCATCTTTTCTCTCTTTCATTTGGTTACTTTGTCTAAGGGTTTATCAATCTCATTTACCTTTTCAAAGAACCAACTCTTTGTTTCATTGATCCTTTGTATTGTTTTTTTAGTCTCTATCTCATTAATTTCAGCTCTAATCTTTGTTATTTCTTTCTTTGTGTTGGTTTTGGTTTGTTTTTATTTGAGATGTATCACTAGGTTATTGAGAGCTTTCAGATTTTTTCGATGCAGGCACTCATAGCTATAAACTTCCCTCTTAGAAGTGAAGGCCTTTTTTTAAGGAAAAGTCTGGAGTGCAATTGAGCCTGACTACAGCTGTGCAAGAACTGCAACTTCAAGTCCCCAGCTCTGCCTGGTTCTGACTTGTTTCTTTTTTTCAGTAGTGGAAACAGATTCCAGCACCAGCATTTATGAGCTGGCAGACATAATAACACTAACAATTACAGGGCACTAATTGTGTTTTGAAGACTTCACTGAATGCTTTCTCTCCTTCTCTGCTCAGATCCTCACTACACCCATTTGCAGTAGGGAAGATCATTGTTCCAATCTTACAGACCAGGAATTTGCCTGTGGCAGTGCAACCAGCTAGGGGCAGCGGCCACATTCACTGGCCAGCGAGTGGCAAAGGTAAACCGCCATGCCACATTGCATTCTATGACTGGCTCTGAGCCTTAGTTTCCTTACCTGTAAAATTGTGTTACCATTCCTAGCCTCAAAGAGCTGGCAGCACAGAGCAGAAAGAAGATGGAGGTCATTTGGCTAGAATGTAATAGGGGCCTGGCAGTATTAGTTGTCTCAATCAGTTGGTCATTGAATGAGTTTTGAGTGGGGTAGAAGATGCTTCTCCCTCATGGAGCTCGCAGTGCATCAGGGACTAAGAGATCAATGCACAGGACTGGGTGACTGTCAAAGTGTCTTGTGCTGGGAGGGAGAAGGATAGGGTCAGATAAAGACCAAAAGTGGGTAAAGAAGAGATACTGGGCTGGGAAGCCTCGGTTCCCATGGCACAAGAGTGAGATTCTGGTTAGGGCAGTGGAGGCCTTCAGGCCAGGGGCATGGGACACTTGGAAGGGCACAAGAGTTCTCTCTGTCTGCTTCATGGCTTCTAGGGACCCCTGAGTGGTCTGATTCCAGGGGTCCAACCAGGAACCACTTGCCCATGGTGTTATTCCTGACCCGGGTAAATGTGTGCTGTCCTGCAGGTCTGTGCTTGTTCAGCAGGTGGGGGAACTCATGCCTGTGGTGTATGGAAGCCAAACTATAGCCTTGTCTGTCTTTATGGCCTGGCTATGTAAAGCTGGTCCAGCCCTTCTGGTGGCTGAGTTTACTGCAGCCTGGACTGCCCATTTTAATCCATCAGGTAAAATTTAAGTCAGATAAATATCAAATAAAATTTAGTATAAGCGTGTCCCAAATGTTTCATAGTATATAGTTATACTAAAACATTATTTATAGTTTATCTGAAATCAAAGCTGTATTTATCACCACCCTATTGTTTACCTGAAATCAGTTTAACTGGCCACCTTATGTAGAACCATATGGCCCTAGAACCATCTTGCTAGAAATAAGAGAAGACAAGTTTTCCTACATAATGTGTCTTGTGACCAAACCTCCCAGACCTCCCTGTCTGTAGTGGTCTATGGATTGACACTTTTTAAAAAAAAACTGAAAGTTTTTTTTGTTTGTTTGTTTTTTAAGCAATATCTTACCTTTCATGGGGGTTAAAACTCTTCAATTTGTTCCATGTTAATATTTAAACAGTTACGGTTTTCTAATTTTACTTTCACATTTAATTGGCAAACTATGGGTCCAAAGGCCAAATTCAGTCCAAAATAAAATATATTTTATTGATAAAAATAAAGTTGTAAGTGAGGCATGGTGCCATTCCAGCGTTCTGGGAGGTGAAGGCAGGAGGATCATCAGTTTGAGCCCAGCCTGGGCAACTTAATCAGTAGTCATTTAGTGAGACTCAGTCTCAAAAATTAAAAAAAAAAAAGAAAGAGGGCTGGGGATGTGCAAAAGCTCAGTGCAAAGACTCTGTGAATACACACACACACACACACACAAACACACATAGAAGCTGTTGGAGACAACCACACCTACTTACTCATATTACTGCTTTTGCATTACAATGGCAGAGTTGAGGAGTTAAGACCAAGCTCATGTATTCCACAAACCCCAATATTTATATCTGGCTCTTTTCTGAAAGTTTGTCAGCACCTCTGATAGGTTTCAGTCCATCGATGTCATTATTTGTATTGATCAGAGCTCACATTTGTAATCAGTGTCCAGTATACAGGTAGGCCACACTGAGATGCTATTTCTCTTAGTGTGGTCCCTGACATGCAATAGTTGCTGTGCGGTGGTGTGCGTGAGGGGGAACCTCTTGGTTTTATCCTCTTGGAAAGAGAGCCACCCAGTCTCCTCAGCCCTTGTGTGGAAGTCTGCTCTGTAAATTCACAGTAGGTCTCTGGTGCATTTTGAGCCCTGTCAGCTTTCCATGAATTTCACTTGGCTAAAATCACTCACTTACAAAATCCTTTGATTAAAATCTTCAGGCTTTCAGGAGGCCTATCCTCTGGCACAGGAAAGTGCTCCATCTTTCTGCTGGACAGCCTCATCTGCCTGTTCTTTGGGGTGTAGAACTTGTGTAGTTCCCATTCTAGTGCTTGGTGTTCAGCTGAGTTTAATCACAACCCTCTTTGGAGAGGGTCAGCATGCAGATTGGAGAGAGAAGTCAGAGAGCAGTGTCTGGGATTCCCTCATCTTCTGCTGCCTTATGTCTGCCTCCCTTCCCAGACCTGGGGAGGCAGACAAGGGGTCACCTCTGCTGCCTGAGCATGCTACATAGGTCCTCCAAACTCAGAGCCTTTTTCCCAGAGAGCCCAAGACATACTCTCTCTTAATAATCAAGTAAATTGGTGTCAAGAACTGTTGTCAAGATTTTTATTTTACTTGTAAGGTAACAAGTTTGTCTGCACTGTTTCATGGACCCTGACAGAAGACACAAGGCTCCTGGATCAGAAACAATGGACATTATGGCTCACAGCACAGCAGACAGAATGACGCTCACCAGTGGGGGTCATGCACGTGCAGTGGGTTTGTGATACAGTTGTGATACAACTGAATCCTTTACAACAGGCAGGAAATTGACCTGAGATTTGCCATGGAGGAAGACATTTTTGATATAGCGGAGAATAGGCAGACCTGTCCTTTGCTCTGAAGGGAGATGCTTTGCCTGTCTTCCACGGCTATTCATAGTGTACAAACATCCTTGCAAAGATAGTCAGTGCCTCTGTTCTCAAGATGTATAGAAAAGCAAGAGACCCATAGAGAATTGTCTCCCAACAATTGTCAGTTTATTTCCATTAATTAACTATTTGAACTTTCTTAATGATTGTTTTTGTATATTAAATGAACAGTGTTCATGATTGTCATTAATTATTACAGGCTTTTATATTGGCAACAATAACACTTTAACTGATTGATAAGGTATGACTCCCAAAGGCAAATTTAATTCTATTGCATTTAGATCATTATTAAGGTTAGAAGCAACTATTCAGATAGTAACAGTAAGGCTGAATGGTCCACTTTGTGTCTTAGTTATTTTCTCATTGCTTAGAAAAAACACCTGACACCCACAAGATAAAGGAGAAGAGGTTTATTTTGGCTCACAGTTTGAAGTGGTTTCAGTCCACAGTAGTTGGCTGTCTCTGAGGCAGGGCAGCATGGCAGAGGAGCGCGGCAGAAGTGAAATAGTCAATGGCATGGTAGGTGAGAAGCAGCAGCCTTCCTGCTTTCTTTCCCTCTTCATTCCATACATCCAGGCTACAAGCCTATTGGTTGGTGTCACCCACACCCAGGGTGGGTCTTCTGTCTTCAGTAAATCCATCCAGCCACACCCAGAACCATGCTAAACTAATCAATGCACTAATCCAGTTATCACACCCTTAATCCAGTGTGGCATACCCATGGTCCAGCTACCTCCAAAGCCTCATGAGGCTTTGGGGGATACATTTAGATTTAATACATAATACTTTGTATGTGTTATTGAAGTTGGGCATGATGGGAAACCAATGTGATCAATAATTCATCATGAGAAACCAATGTGATCACATGACCAGACATCCCATCATGCACTGTTTGAGGATTTCAGATAGGACAGTAAAGATGACATGTGGCCATTTTCTCATCAAAGCCCATGACAGAGATTAAGTTAAATAGCAAATTTTGGTCAAATTTGGAAGGTGAAGTTTGTGATGGTTAATTTTATGTGTAAAATTGACTGGGCTAAGGGATTCCCAGATAGCTGGCAAAACATTATTTCTTGGTTTGTCTATATGGGTATTCTGGGTGATATTTAGTATTTGAATCATCAGTCCAATGAATAAGGAAGATGGTCCTGCTCAGTGTGGGTGGACCTCATCCAATGTGCTGAGGACCCAGGTAGAACAAAAAGGTAGAGGAGCTGAATCCTACTCTCGCTACTCCAGCTGGCACATTCAGTTTCTCCTGCCCTTAGACATCACTGCACCTGGTTCTTGGGTCTTGAACTTGGGCTAGAACCTATACCACTGGCTCCCTTGTTTCTTGGGCCACTGGACTTGGACTGACTTACGTCATAGGTTCCCCTTAGTCCCTTGGACTTTGACTGAAAATACAATACTGGCTCTCTTGGGTCTCCAGTTGAACATGGCAGATTTTAAGGCTTTTCTGCCTCCATGAATCAATCCCTTATAATACATTCTATATCTATATCTATATCTATACCCTATTGGTTTGGTGCTTCTGGAGAACCTTGGCTAATACAGAGTTGATATTGATGCATTTCAAATTATTAGATGTACAATTATAATACTCCTCCTTTCATTTCAAATGAAGAGATATGGGGAGTTGGAGTGGGAGCCAAAGGGCTGTAGGAGTAGATGAACGGGGTCACTTAATCCAGTCTCTGGCAACCATGGGTAAGTGTTCTGGAGGAGAGAAAGGCTATGGTTGAACTCTGAAGGATGAGTGGGAGTTAGCTGGTTCTAACTCCTCACTGGAGAAGAAATTTCAGACTGAAAAAACAGCGTGGATGAAGGAGGGAGAGAAGAAGGGAGGGAGAGAAAACTATGGTGTGTTTTAAAAACTAAAAGAAGTTCAGAGTGGCTGGAGCATAGAGAACATGTGTATGTGTGTGTGTGTGTGTGTGTGTGTGTGTGTGTGTGTGTATGTAGAGAGTGAAACAGGGCTGGAGTGGGAGAAAATAGGGTTAAAAGGGAGACAAGTCAGGTCAAGTCACTGTCAGTTATTCAGTCTTGCAAAGGGCTTGGGGGTCCTTGCTGTACACCATGAGGCCCATAGTGGCCAGTGGTCAGGGCTCCCTGGAAAGGCAGTGTGAGGATGGATTACACAGGCTGAGGCAGGGCAGACAGGGGGTGGCTGTAGTCATTCAGAGGAGGGGGCATCGTGAGCCTCTTGGGCCCTGTGGCTAGAGGGGAGGTCAGAGGGCTTTCTTTGGGGCCCCCAGATACCCTTATCTTTGGTGAGGGCTGAGCAACACAAAGCCCTTTCCACCCTCACTTCCTCTGACATTAAAAGTAACAACTACAGATCCCTGTTTTCTGCATATCATTCCTGCCTCAAGTTCTTTCCATTGCTGGTGTCTCCAGGCTGGGCTGGCTGACCAGGGCAGTGCTGAACTGTTTACACCCGAAGCTCAGCAGTGGTGGACGGTGTGGGTTGGGGTCCACTTTCTTGTGCAGCACTCTTTTGCCCTCTGCCCTGTTTCTGCCTAAAATGGGTGGTGTTGTAGTCAGGGTTTGCAAGGGAGTAGATTTAATACAGGAAACATAATTTACAGGATTATTTTATAATAGTCACCCAAAAAAGTCAAATGCAGAGGAGTGCAAGAGATCTGTCCACACACTAGAGACCCAAAAAATCCAGCCGAGGTCCTGGATCCCATGGCAATGTCCTGCACAAGTCCAGCTAAATGCCTAGAGCCCACGGTAGTGTCTACTGGTTGTCTGTATCAGGGATCTGCACCGGGAAGACCCAAAGGCCAGTGGTGGAAGCTAGAAAGCCTGCAGCATTGGTATAAAGGATCTGTGCCACTAGGGCGAGGGATCTGCCCTAGAGCCAGGAAGTGATGCTTCAAAGACCAGAGCTCCCCTGATGAGTTCAGCAGCCATTCCCAGTGACAGCGACAGCCAAGTTCACATCAGGAAAACCAGCCACAGCAAAGCCTCCCCAGGAAAATCAACATCATACTGGGGCTGCCTCTTTGGCTGGTCTCTCAAAATGTGGTTATTTCCTGCTGGAGTCTCTGACCTTATGACTTGGAGTGCCCAAATCATGATGAGCAGAGCTGTCCCCAAGGCCCCTTGATGTCCTCTGTCAGGTGCCCATCTCTACCAGAGTCTGCTAGCACATCAGCAGCTGTTTTTAAGATAAATGTCATTCTTTGCTCAAGATGGTGTTTTCTTTCTCTGGACCCCTAGAAGTCTCCACTCAGACTACCTCATTGGGGCTTGCCCAAAACACGACACATGACATCTTTCTACCAGCACAGATCCTTCTAATAGCATAGCACATGCTGGCTTCTATGGCCCAAGGGGCAGATCTTCTTATACTGCAGCCCTCACCACTTGCAGAGCCCTTTGCTGCTTTGGGCCTCACTCACAGGTGGCAACTTCTGTGCTCTTTCCTAAATGGATAGAATAGTGAAAATATGCCACCTCTAGGACCCACAGAGCCCTGCCAGGCATTATGCTTTCTTCCTCATCGTTGGAGCTATGAGATGTAACATGTCGCTCTTTATTGTGGAGGAAATTGACTCAGCATGCCCCAGACTACGGGCCCCTAAAACCATCACTGATGTGATGTTTTATCCTGCTTCTGAAAAGCATGTGTCTTTCTAGGCTCCCCAGCATACTTTCTACTTCTTGTTTATCTGGTCTAATTAGCATGCTGCATCTTTTCAATATAATGGACTGCTATGAGTCTATTCAATGTCCAGATTGTCTACATCTTTTCGGAGCACATTTATAACACAGGTAGGAGAATTAACACATGCATAGGGGAATGAATGTTATTCACCCTGTGTGAATATAAATTCTTCCTGGTCCTCCTTCCTAACAGGTATAGATACCAGGTCATTTGCCAGCTCAGTGATCGTACTTTATGTACTTGACTCCATGTTAATCTTTGCTAGTCAGGAGTCCACATCTAACATAGCAGCAGCAATTGGAGTGCCTTGGTTGATTTGTGATAGTCTGTTACCATCTTCTTTAATAGTCCTGACATTTCTTGGTTAGGTCAAGTTGTGATTAACCCTAGTTATTTGTCTGGCAGCCAGGAAGGAGATGAATAGATTCTGAAACAGGTAGTTCCTGTCATTCAAAGCAGAGGCTTCTGTGTTGTCTTCAAAGAGAAATTCTAGCCTTTTGCAGAGTGGTGGGCCACATCTGGACACACAGGGTTCCTAGAAATTCAGGGATTAAGGAATTTTAAGCGCATTGATCCAGATGTTTCCAAATCAGTCTTCAGGAGTCCACAACTTCAGTGTGGGATCATGGCAGGGCTGACTTGGGGTTGAGAATTCAACCTTCCCTGAAGCTCACTGTTAATGTGTTTGGGCCTGATTCTTTGGAGAAGGGACTTTCTTTGTATGTTGTTAAAGCAAAGTTCTGGTTTTTACACTTCACCTTCAATTAGTAATTCATCATTTTCGGCTTTTTATTGTCTTTTTCCATATACTGTGATGACATTTGTGGTCATTTGATTCCATTATCAGTATGAATATTTTCCTCAGTCTCTCACCTGTCTGAATATTGTATCAGAATTATAGTCCCTTCTACTTACACTATGTCATGTTTCACCACTGGCAAAAGTTTTAAGAATTGCAGCATAGCAGCAGGGCAGGAGGGTCCCCTGAGAGTGTGGAAAGGAGGCTGGGCAGAGGGAGAAGCTGGGCTCTCACACAGTGGAAACAAGGTCCCAGTCTCATGGGGACAGAGGTCCAAACCTGATAAGGACCTATGGAGCAGGGATGGCACTTCCAAGTTATTTGAATAGAGGCAAGGAGACCAGTCATTGGATGTGAGGTGTCTCCCAGGAAAGAGCACAGCCTGGAGGACGGCAGCTCCCTTCAGCTGAGGGGAATTTCTGGAGAGGGACTCAGCCTTGCGTCCTCATCAGGTGACAGTCCAGGCAGCTGCAGAGTGAGAGCTTCAGTCCAGAAGGGGGTTATCTGCATGACACAATGCACTCTTTATTGTCTGTGCTTTTCAGGGATCCATGTGGAGCTGGGTCCTTGTAGTCCACATCGGTGAACTCAATTGCACATCATTTAATGGTGTCTCTTTCTTTCTTATGTATACAATTTGTGTGTGTGCGTGTGTGTGCGCGCGCATGTATAAAACTGTCTCTCAATACCCACTGAGATTGGTTCCAGAGACTGAACATCCCCTTGAACAACAAAATCTGACAATATTCATTCCTTATATAAAATGGTGTACTATTTACAAAGAACCTATGCACATCCTCCCATATACTATAAGTCATCTCTAGGTGACTTGTAATATCTAATAAAATGTAAATTTTATACAAGTAGCTGTTATATAATATTGTTTAGGGAGTAATGATGAGAAAAAAGGGTCTGTTCAATACAGACACATTTTTTTCCTGTGAATATTCTGGATGTGTGCTTGGTTGAATCCACAGATTTGGAACCCACAGATATAAAAGGCTGACTATATATGTGTGTATGTACTTGTGTGTGTATATATGTACATGTATATGTATATATGCATGTGTTATATTAGGTTTTCTGCAAGAATACATAAAAAGCTATTAATTTGGGAACTAAGAAGCTGAAAATATAGTCACAGAGAAGAATTCTTATAAATATTTTAGCTTGGTCCCTCAGGCATTCATTTTAATATAAACATACACATATGTAAAATAAATACAAATCTTAGAAAAATTAAATTCAATTGGAATATATCATGTTATTACCCAGCCAATTCATGAAATCACTTACAATTGCATATTCCCTGAACTTAGAATTGCATATTCCCTGACCTTAGAATTGCATATTCCCTGATCACTTTTAATTGCACATTCCCTGACCATATTCAGGGAATGTGCAATTGTAAGTGTTATCTCACCATGTTAGTATCCTGCAAACATTTCACAAAGGGAAGTGGACGTGCTTTTCTTTCAAAGGCTTTACTAGTGAGACTCGTGTACTGTAGTCAGTCTGCAGTACCTCATTAGACATCTCGCTTTATTCACACTCCCTGAAGTTAGGTCTTAGGATGAGCCCTGTGTTACAGGTGAGTAAACTGAGACTTGGAGAGATTACATGATGGTGGACATGCTCACATAGATTCTCCTTATCTATGACACTAAACTGTCTCTTTTCTTCTACCTCTATCATCCTCTCCAGAGGCAAGGCAGGGATTTTTTTTTTTTTTGGTACATGAAGGCAGGGATTCTTAAAGACAATGTGCTAGTGAAGAAACAGATAGAGATGCAAGAGTGGGGGTGGGTATCAAAGGGGGAAACCAGGCATTGTTGGGTTTGAACCAGGCTCTGACTCCCAGGCCAGAGCGGTGTCTCTTAGAGTTGGGGCCCTGCATGGCCTCATGAAACCCTGAAAGGAATAATATGGTGGCCTGGGAGGCCAGGGGCCCTGGAGTCAGGAGGTCATCACCCTGCCCTGCCCTGCCCTCAGTTTCTCACACCAACCAAGGGGTCAGGGGGGAAGGGACTTTATGGCTAAGGGGATTTATGGCAGAGACAACAGTTTGTGCTGTGAGCTGCCCAGCACAAGCCACCCAGGGAGCAGTTTAACACCCCCCCCCCCCGCAGCCCCCAAATGGGGTTTCCAGCTGGAGCTCTGGGGCCCATCCCTTGGCCAGAGCCTGAGATGGCCCTACTTCCCATCTGTGCATGGGGCTAGACTACTCCATGAGGCCCAGAAAAAGAGGGAGTGGCTTGGAGGGACCCTTAATAGGGGACCAACTCCTCTCAAGAGCTCAGAGTAGGAAGAGGGCAGATGAGCAAGAAGTGGGATTCCTCTGCTTCACCTATGGGAATCTGTCTGAGGCCCCATGGCCCCTCAGCTCAAGGAGCATTGTCACATCCTCATTCCTGTGGCATGGTGTCTACTTTAAGCCTTCTATCCCTTAAACGCAGCCAGGCAGGTCTCCTCCCTTGCAGTTTCTGCAAGAGCTGCCAACCCCAACTTCCTACACTTGAGCTGCCCACAGCTTCCCCTTCGCCTAGATCCTCACATTTGGGCAGTGGGCCCTCCACAGAGCCTCTCTCTTAAGCCAGAAACAGAAGATGACTCCATTATCCTCTTCCAGTCCCTAAGTGCTGTTAATATGTCTTAAAAAATACTCCCAAATCTAGAGCCCTATGTCCATTTCCATCACTCACACCTGGTTTCAAGTGGCCTTCACTCTCCTAGAAACATAAATTGGACCATATAATTCCCTGGCTTATTCCTCTTCAGTTTCTCCATATGGCCCAGGGTGGTACTTCTTAAATTATGTGCCTGGTGCAGTTGCAAGGGAACTCACAAGATCATTGGTGAAGATGATGAATGTTCCCAAAGAACCAATATGACTCAAGAATTTGAGGGGGGAAAACCTCAGTATTTTTTTTTTTAATTTTTACTTTAAAGTTATTCTTTTTTTTCATTAAATTCTTTTATTGGTACATTGTAGGTATACAACACAATTACATTTCTCATTGGGAATTATACCTTTACATAATGCATCTTGGTTCTTATTTTTTCCCCATTCCTAGCCCTCCCTTCACCCCCTCCACCCTTCCCTATTTACAAAGGCTTTATTTCCATTTTTTTCATTTCTCATCACTTGTCCTTTCCCTTCTTTCCTTTCCCCTGCCCCTCCCACTACCCCTACCCCTTTGGACCTTTTCTTCCTATTTTACATTATCGATTATTCATGCTAATCATTGGTACATTTTAGGTATACAATATAATGACATTCATCCTTGGAAATTTGCACCTTTACATAGTCTCTTTTGGTTCTTATTTTTCACCCTTGCCCAGCCCTCCCTTCAACCCCTCCATTCCTCCCTATTTACAAAGATTTTATTCCTAGTTTTCCATTTTCTCATATTAATCACATTCCCTTCTATCCTTTCCCCTACCCCTCCCACTTCCTTCCCCTTTGCCCCTTTTCTTCCTATTTCACATGACCTATTATACATTTTAGTCTTTATTTACACTTTCAGTTTCTCACACCAGAGAAACTATTCAGTATTTATACATGTGTGCCCTATTTATTTCACTTAAGAGTATCGCCTCAATGTGCATCCAGTTAGCTATAAATGTCTCTAATTTCTCATTTTTTATGACTGAGTAGTACTCCATTTTATTTTATTAAAAAACCACATTTTCTTTATCCAGTCTCCAGTTGATGGGCATTTGGGCTGTTTCCAAGTTTTAGCTATCACAAACTGTGCTGCTATGAACATGGGTGCACATATATCACTGTGGTGTGATTCTTTTAATTCTTTGGGGAAGATCCCCAGCAGTGGAATAGTGGGGTCAAATGGGACTTCCAGTCCTAGTTCTTTGAGGTATCTCCATACTGATTTCC
The DNA here is from genome assembly GCF_053883595.1 of Heterocephalus glaber. NCBI lineage: Eukaryota > Metazoa > Chordata > Mammalia > Rodentia > Bathyergidae > Heterocephalus > Heterocephalus glaber. The sequence goes on along the minus strand of NW_028258377.1, from coordinate 18,079,599 downwards.
ACAGTGGTTGCATCAGTCTACACTCCCACCAGCAGTGGAGCAGGGTTCCTCTTTCCCCACAGCCCCGCCAGCATTTGTTAATGGTTGATTTCATGATAGCAGCCATTCTTTCTGGAGTGAAGTGGAATCTCAGTGTTGTTTTCATTTGCATCTCTTGAATGACCAGTGATGTTGAACATTTTTTCATGTATTTATTTGCTATTTCTACTTCTTTGTATGAGAAATGTCTGTTCATTTCAGATGCCCATTTTTGGATTGAAACCCCAGTATTTTTATATTTAAATAAATATGATTTTCTATGGGACCAAATACAATTTCTCAAAAAGTTGTTTAAAGATTAGGTGAGTGGGTAGATGGTTTTGGTAGATGGTTGGTTTGGGATATGTACACCTATGTATTATTTAGCATTCTCCACATAAATAGAGGAGTAGAATGTGGAGATAGAAATAGCATAGATATATGGATATAGTTTTTTTTGGATATAGATTTATTTTTAAGAATTGGCTCATGTGATTATGGAGGCTGGTAAGTCCAAAATCTGCAGGGTAGACTGGCAGGCTGGAGATCCAGGGAAGGACTGACACTAGAACAGGACTCTAAAGGCAGTCTGGAGAATGCCTGCTTCCATGGGAGAATGCAGTCTTTTTTTTTTCTTAAGCACTTACACTGATTGGATGAGGCCCACCCGCATGATTGAGAATAATCTGTTTGACTCCGGAATCTACTGTTCTAAATGTTAATCTTCTCTAAAACAAAAAACTTTCACAGCAACATCTGCACTAGGGTTGGACCAAATATTTGGGTACTGTGGCCTAGCCAAATTGACACATGAAATTAGTCATTGCAGCATATATGTGGCTTGTTTTTAGTGTTGAGGATTGAACTCAGGGCTTTGCACATGTTAGGTAAGGACTTTACCTCTGAGCTACACTCCCAGGCTTATATGTGTTTTTGTATAAATGGAATGTGATGGCTGGGTGGCTGAATGGGGAAGTGAGGGACTGGATGTGTGGATGGGATGACAGAGAGTATGTGATTGCTTATGTGTTTGGATGGAAGGATGAATAGCTAGATGGCTGACTAGCTGGCTGAATGGGTGGGTGGATGGATGGATGGATGGATAAATCCTAGAATAATTGGTTGAGTGATGAGATGGGTAGATAGATAGGTGGATATGTGTATGGGTAATTGATTGGGAAGTAGATGTGTGTGTGTGTGCATGGGGGGTCAGTAGGTGGTTGAAAGCTTGGTTGGGTAGTTCACTGTTGCCTACTAAGACCTGTGATAGAGGAAGCACTGATGAATACACAGGTGTGTGTGTGTGTGTTGGTGGGTGGCTGTGGGAACACTTATATGAGTGGGTCAATGGATAATTCAGTTACTGAATGTGTACGATGTACACCTAGATAGATGAAACTGAGTAAGTGGATGGGGATAGGTGTTGTGGGTGTCTACAGATCTCTGAGGAACTGCTGCAATTGGAAAGGTCTGTTTTCTGGGAGAAGGAGTTGTTAGAAGGCAAGGAGTTGTTAGAAGACAAGCAGTATATCATGTATGATTTATGTAATTTACACAACTTCCTTAATTTCTCTGAGCTTCCATTTCTTCATCTCAAAAAAGGGAAAAATAAAATACTATCTATGTGGCAGGGTGCTATGTGGCTCACATGAGGTATGCATGTAAGTGTTTGGCACAGTGCCCAGAATATCGTTAAGTTTCCAAAAATGTCAGATTTCTGCATCCCTCTGCCTCTCCCTTCCTTTTTTCTGCACACTTGGGTGGCATGGTTTTCAAGCAAAAGTCATACCTAGGCCTCTCTATTCCCTCGCCCAGCTTTAATATAAACACATCTCTGATGTTGCTGATATGACCCCTTGACCTCTTACTTGGGCACAGGCTAGCCCTCCTCAGTTTCTCTCACCCCAAAAGGGACACTATTGGCTGAACTTCTTGCTACGGATGGGATGATTTCTTGGTCCTCAAGGGACCAGAGACAACATCTGGCCTGGCTACTGCTTCTCCTTGAATCTTCTCATGACACTCAAACACGATGAGAAACACATTTAGTCTTCTTGGCCGCAGCAGCACTTTCTCCCTGAGATGGGAAGATGAGAGACACACAAGGTCACACACATGTGCATCACACACACACACACGCACACACACACTCACACACACACATTCTCTGCTGAGACCTTTAGTGGGGAGGAAGTTTGTGGTATAGCTTAGTGGTCTGATTAATGTGAGTTCAAATCCTAGCTTTGTCATTTTTGGACTGAATGAATTTGGTGATATCTCTTTCCTTTTCTGAGACTCAATGTCTTCATCTGTGAATTGGGAATAATATTGTCTACCTCACAAGGCCCTTGTGAGAAAAAAAATTGATATAATTTGGACAGAAGGTCTGACACATGGTAGGCATTAAATACCAATTCCCATGCTCACTGGAAAAAGATCTTCCTGGAAAAGAAAGAACTAATTCATGTCAATTAGGGTTTCATCTATGAATTTGGAGGCTCAGTGGGAAAGGTTGTTAGGAGAGGGATGGTGAGCAAACTGATTAATCTATTCACTCATTCACTAACTTGTTTCTTTCTTTTTTTAAAAATTAAGATTTGACTTACATACCAGGGACTGTATCTACTTAAAGTGAGCAATTTGATGAGTTTTGACAGATGTATGTAGCCATGAAACCACTGTCATGATCAAGATACAGAACATTTCCATTACCCCAAAGATTCTTTGGGGCCTTTTGCAGTCCATCCCTCCCTCCAACCTCATCCCCATGCAACCACTGATCTGCTTTCTGTCACTAAAAATTAGTTTGTCTATTCTGGAATTTTATATAAATAGCATCATATATATTCTTTTACGTCTGGCCTTTTTCACTCAGCTTGCTCTTTTGAAGGTACATACATGTTATTAGAGATATCAGTAATTCATTCATATGGCTGTATTCTACCTTTTACTTATCACTAATATATCTTATTAGTTTATTCACACATTATTCAATGCTTATTTGCTGATTATTTACATTTTTTCATTCATTTATTCGTAAATTTCACAAACATATTAGTTCCCTTTTATCCCTGGGAGTTCATTTCAAGAACCCCAGTAGATGCCTAAATCAGTGTATCATACCAAACCCTATATATGTTATGTTTTTTCTATGCACACCTATGGTAAATTTTAATTTATAAATTAGGAACAGTAAGAGATGATCAATAATAATTAATAATAAAATAGAAAAATTATAATTTACTCCAATAAAATTGACAGCATTACTACTCTTGTGCTTTGGGGTCATTATTAAGTAAAATAAGGGATACCTGAGTACAAGCACTGTAATATCATGTGATAGTCTGATACCTGAGACAGCTCCTAGGTGACTAATGAGTGGATAGCATATACAGCATGTATACACTGGACAAAGGAATGATGGATATCCTAGGCAGGATGGAGGGGGAGGTATATGATTTCATCATGCTATTCAGAACAGTGCATAATGTAAAATTTATGAATTATTTATTTTTGGAATTTTTCATTTAATATTTCTGGGGTATGGTTGACTGTGGATAACTGAAACCATAAAAAGCTAAACCATGGATAGAAGGGTAACTATTGTTTTTATTTTGTTCTTATTCTACTTCAGGTATGGCCCTGCTATAGTACTAGACCATATAGTGCATATGCATACATATATTAAATATACTGGAGAGAAAGCAGTAAACAAAGTAGTGAAGTACTGGTACTAAAGAATATTATCTTCTATTAGATATAAACCAATAAATATGATAAATGACAAGAAGAGAAACAAGGCAGGTTTGGAGGTAGGTGATACTTTATATAAAGTGGCTAGAGAAGGTGTGTTGGAGCCAGCTCTGCAGATATATAGGGATAAATATAAAAAGAAAAAGAAAAAGAAAGTTCAAAGGCCTTAATGTAGGTAGGTGCTGAGGATATAAATGTAGGTTTTAGTTAAAGATCTTGTAGTTGTGTATTGAGAATCTTGATCATAGGTGGGCGTCAAGGCAGTGTATCTGGAAGAGGTCTGGACTGGAGATAGAAGTTTGGGAGTCCTCAGCATTCAGAAAGTACATGTAAGAAGCAAGACTGGTGAACTGCATCCCCGAGGTTTTAGCGTAGATGGGGGAGTTCATGTCTAGGGCCTGAGCCCTGAGCTTCACCAATATTTGGGGGCAAAAAGATGGAGAGGAATCAAAGAAGCTGGGAAGAATGCCCAGAGGTAGGAGAGGGACCAGGAGAGAATGAGGTCCAGAAGTGAACTATAAAGTAGATTTCAGAAGAGAGAAGGCATCCCCTGTGTCACCTGGCTGCTACTGCTGGATGGAGCAGGAGAGGGGCTGCAAACTGACCAGTGGGTGCAGCAGCGGGAGTTCTTTAGGGTTATAGAAATGCAGTAGTAAAGGAAGAGTGGCCAAGTAGAGGAGGGAAAGTGGAGAGATGATCACAGACTTTTGAAGCATTCAACTACAGAGGAGGAAATGGAGTGATAGCTGATTGAGTTGTGGAAGGTAAGAAGTTATTTTTCAGATGAAGAATGAGAGCGTCTGTATCTGTACTAACGGGGTCCACTAAGCACTGACTGAAGGCTTTCTCTTTTCAGGCATTGTGCTACCTACCCCATTCTTCTTTCTCACCAGTTTCAAGGATTTCGTTTCTCCCTTCTCTTCTAAGTACTTATTTTCTACAGAGGGAGGAGGATGTCCGATGATCTGGAGGACCAGAGAGGAGGCTGGGGAGAGGGAGACAGACAGAGAGGTAATTTTGTAAAAACAATTAATTTTATTGGTACATTTTAGGTATACAATATAATGACATTCATCACTGGAAATGTGCACCTTTACATAGTCTCTCTTGGTTCTTATTTTTCCCCCTTCCCCTGCCCCCCTTCAACCCCTCCCCCCTCCCTATTTACAAAGACTTTGTTTCCATTTTTTCATTTTGTCACATTAATTCCATTCCCTGCTTTCCTTTCCCCTTCCTCTCCCCCTTCCCCTTCCCCTTGGCCCCTTTTTCTTCCTATTTCACATTAGCTATTATAACTTTTAGTCCTTATTGACACTTTCAGTTAGAGAGGTAATATTTTAACTCACTGGAATGGCTTTCCCCTTCTTTGTCCCAGAGAGGGCCAGCCAGCACAGGGGACAGGGCAGACCTGAGTCCTCCTGGGCCCCAGGATGGACTGGGCAGGAGTCTGCTGAGAGGGGCGAGGAGGGCCGAGGAAGGGGATGACTGGGCTGTCTCTGGGAGTGGGGTGAACCTAGCACCTGCTCCGGGGTCACTTTCCTGGCCTGTGGAGCTCTGGGCAGCTCTTCCTCAGCCCAGTGTCTGCCAACTTCATGGCCTTGAGGACTGGGAGGGCTAGGGCCAACAGCCAAGAAAGGCATCCCTGTTTTACGGCAGGATCCCACTCAGACCCCGAAGGTTTCCCCCTCCCCGTTTGGGACCTGCTTGGGAGAGTGGGTGTAGAATTTGAGAGATGTAGGTGTGAATCTGATTGCATGACATTTTCAGGGGAAGACTTGGGTGGAGAGTTGGTCCTGCTTTGCTTAGGAATTTCCCAGGTTTACCACTGGGTATCACATGTCCTGGGAAACTCCCCAGGCCCAGACACACCAAGTTGGTGGGTTGCCCTAGAAGTAAGCAGTGGTTGTGCCTGAGAGAAACTCCAGGACTGTGACTCATGCAGCCCTGGATGAGGTAGTGTAGCTGAATGGGTGAGGGCACAAGCAGCCATCCCTGCTTTCCCACTTACAGCCACAGGACCTGGGCTGTGCCTCAGAGTGCTCCATAAGATGGCTGTTGAGAAGATTATACACGAAGTATGTAAAACTGCCTGATTGATGATAAGTACCCAACAGAATAGGGTTTAGCTATTATCTGTAACCTCAGTGCCTACAATAGGGGCCTGGGCACTCAGCACATGTTTACTGCTTGATTAAATCTGTTGAGTGGATGAATGATTCTAGTAAGAGTATGCACAAAATGCTAGCGTTAGCCAGGGGAAAGCAAGACTGATCCTCTTTAGTGGGAGTTAAAGACAACTTTACAGAGAAGGTAATGCTTGGGTTTTGTGCTGCTATTTGGGTAGGGGTTTTACAGTTAGACAAGGTGAGGGAAACATATCCTTGGCAGAGGGAGTAGCTTGTGCAAAAGCACAAGATGTGAGACTAATGATTACATCGCTTCCTTTCCACCCTAAGCACAAGCTGGTTTGAGACACAGCTCAACATCTCAGTCAACAAAGAAGCCAGTCTCACAGGAATTGATTTTCCTGTGTCCATGATTGTAAATGCACCCTGCCCCTTGCCCAGTTTATTTTTCAATTCTGTATCCCACGTCTTGCTCTGTGCCTAGTACATAGGAGATACCCCACAAATATGTGTTGCTCATCTGCTCTGTACGTGCTGCTGCATTGTGTGCTTCATGTGTATCATCTCATTTACCTTCATTGTTACTATCTCTCCTTTGAGTACTGAGAAAATTGAGGTGTGAAATCAATGAGTTGTTGGAGCATAGTCCAAGAGCTCACAAGGGAAAGAGCTGGTATTCAAAACCAGGAAGGCTGCCTCCAGATTCAGCTCTTAACCACTCCCTTGCATATTCCTTTAGTTCTTGGCAAATGGTACTTCTGGCTACAGTTCTAAGAGCAGGAGGACATTGTTTGAACTCTAGGATCTCTGTTTCTGCCCTGGTGGGGAGGTAACTCAGTCAACTCAACTCAATTCACAAGTTGTGACCCTGCTACACCAGGGGAAGCCTCTAGCTGCAGAGATCAGGCAGGGAGCTGCAGTATGATCCAGGCAAGCTCCTCCTCCTCCATGGCCTTGGTGTCCCCTCCTCTGATGCTGTTGGGAGAATTCAATGAGATAAGTCATATAGGGCACTTTTTGCAGTGCCCAGCACACAGCAAACACCAATTCATGCAGCTGCAGTTATGACTATCTTTACGGAATCTTGTGCAGCTATCAGCCAGCAGGGAGCTGGCCTGGAGTGACATGTGACCCTGCCCTGGAGGAGCTCAGAGAACAGAGGGAAAATATGACACAAACAGTTGGGAAGAGCAGGCTGTGCTTGGTCCTATCTTTGGGGGTCACTGGCTTGTGAGTTTTCTAAAAATCAGCCACCGTGAGTAGGGGGACATTTGGAGCTAGAGTGGAGAGCCGGGAGACAAGTAGTTGAAGATCAAGATCTGGAAGCTCAGTTCAGACAGAGAAGGTGGCTCCCCAAATGGGGCAAATGAGAATCTTGGCTACCCTGGCCCCAGGGAGGATGAGGAGTTAAGAGAGAACCCAGAGCATGAGGAAAGCGTTTGGAGAGGAAGACAAGGCAACCACCAATGCTGCTGGGAGGTCAAGTGTATTGAGACTGACATGGCCTCTGGATTTTGCAGTGTGACCATCACTGGCATTGGAACCTCTTCCAGGAGTGTGGGGTTCCAAGTTTGAAGTGGGTTGAAGAATTAGAGGGAAAGAAGCAGGGAGAATGCAGACCAACTTGGGGAATTTAGCTGAAGCAGAATGAAGGCCAGGCATTTTCCTTTGTGTCTTACCATGGGAGACAAAGGACTAAAAAACCATGATGGGAGGGACTCAGCAGAGAAGGAGAAATGGGGACTCAGAAGCGAGAGAGGTTGATGGGAATATACCTGATGAGGCTGGGATGGCCAGGTATGGGAGCAGGACTACTATCATCATGAAGGAAGAGAGCTGAGGCATCAGGGAGGGAGATGGGGAGCTCCCAATGGGAGAGGCTCCATTTCCTTATGAAGATCCAGACAAAACCAAGTCAGGAGGAAAAGGGAAGACGTTTGGAAGGGGAGAGGTGAGGACAGGAAAGGAATGTTGGAATAGCCATTGTGGAAAGACGGAAAGAGAACTGGCTGGAGCCGAGGATAGAGACTGCCATCTAAGTGGCCCACAAATCCAGAGGCCAGCTGCCCATCTGGGTGAAGTTGGCTGTTGGGGGCCAGAACAGAGGTGGAGGAGGAAGTAAGGGCTCCCAGGTTGTGGCTCAGCTAGGAGAGGTTGAGGGAGGCAGAGACAGCAGGAAGAGGAGAATAAATAATGGTGACAATGGTGGCCATGGGATCTGGGCTACAGAAGCGGGGCCTGAATAGATGCAATGGAGAAAGATGTGTTTGAGAACCACTGGGCACAGTGTGGGATGTGTGAACCCTAAAGGCTGAAGAAGGCACATTCCTGATGATGGGAGGTACTGCAGTTTCTGTGATGAGTTAGGATGGTTGGTTTGGAGTGTAGGAGGGGCACTGGCTCTGAGGACAGCCAAGACAGAGGGCCCAGGGCACTGGAGGGATGTCTGTGGGGGTGTGGAAGTGACAATGTGAGAGACAGATTGGGGATGGGGTCCTCAGGGAGGGAAGAGTGACCAAGAGGCTGTGGGGAGTAGTGCAGGGGCCAAAGGGCCACAGAACAGCCTAGGACCCAAGGTAGATTAGAGCCTTTGGAAGTGGGTGGGGGCAGCATGGGCCAGCAAGTGGCCACAGGGAACAAAAGGGCACCACTGCTCCCCTCTTCCTTGACATATGGGAGAAGCTCTCCTGGAAGGCTGGATGAGTCTCTGGGAGGAGGAGGAGGGACCGTGTGGGTGAGGGAGGGTGCTGCTGATGGAGTTGAGGTTCTGCAGGGGCCCGGGAGGGTTCCCAGAGGAGAGGAGAGGGGAGCTAGCCTAGGGAGAGTCGGCAGAGTGTGGTGAGGTTTCTGGAATGATGATGAGGGATGGACACGTTGCTGGGGTCCTGTCTGTGTTCACATGGACCCAACAAGAGTCAGGAGAGGCCTGCAAATGGGCTCCAAAGCACCCAGGTGGCGAGGTGGGGGTGGAGGGCCTTTTGCCACCTCCTGGGAGGGAACTTGCCTCCTTGGAGTTGAGCCCCCTGGGGCCGGTCCCAGCTGGTTCTGGGAGGGGCCACCCCCTTCCCACCCCATGACCCCTGGGTCAGGGACCTTCTCCTTGGGAGCTGAGAGTTTGTGACTGGCCCAGCCTGCTCCTTGGAGGGGAGAAGCCCCCTGCCTTGAGCGGCTCTTTCACACCCCAAGGAAAAACAAGCCCATCTGCACCATCCCGGAGGTGTGAGGTGGAGGCTTGGCAAACGGGCTGTGGGGCGGAGCCGTGGCTTCCCGCTGAGACAGGATGGGAAGGCCGAGGCGGGCCTGGGATCCTGCCCCTCCCTGGGTGGGGCCTCTGCAGGGCCTCTGAGAGCAGTGCGGACTGGGAACCGCTCGGGAGCACCTGGAGGGGCTGGAAGCTCCGGGCACTCTGCTGCTCTGGGCGGGTGGAGAATGTGCCCTGTGTAACCAGTCAGGTGACCTCGGTCAGCCAAACCCTCTGGGACTCCTGTGTGTCGACAGCTCCCAACTTCAGGCCTCAGTTTCCCGAGCCATCCCGCTGGTGGCGTTGGTGGCCTGGGATGGTCTTTCTGGCTGGCGAGGGTGTGTAGGCCCTTCCAGCTCAGGCTGGCAGAAAAAGAGCCCAGGCACAAGGCCTGCCTGAGCTCCGAGTTCTGGGCACCCAAGCCGGCTCAAGTTCCATTCCTGAATATCAATGAGCAGGCCTAGGAATGTCTGCCCCACAGCTGGCTGCGGCAGAGGGCGGGGATGGGAAGGGAAGGGAAGGGAGGAAATAGCCCGCAGGCCCTCCGGACCCACCTGCAGGTGACTGTAGGCAGAACTTGTGGACAGATGGGGAGGATCAGAGGCCCTGGGGGTCAGGGAAGATAGCAGGCCTCGGCGAGACAGGCCTTCCTGAAGCCGCAGTCCTGCCCTGCTCCCCTCTGTGGCCCTACACCTTTAGGTTCAAACCAACTCCAGCATTATGCATCTGTGGTCCCATGAGTTGCCTATCTTCCTCTCTTGACAGGAGGCAGAGCAAAGATTCCCCACTCAGGGCTCTTTAGCTTCAAACCTCGACCTGGGCACTGTGCTGCCTAGAGGCTGGCAGGCTGCACCTGTGGATGGCTCAGAGGCTGTGGAGCTGACAGCCGCTTTCATTCTGTAAGAACTGGAGCCTCTTCCCAGCTGGTGGTGGGTGCTGGGATACTTCTGTGTGCAGGGTAGGGAGGTTTTAGACATCCGTGTGAACCCCCTACTGCACCCCTGAAAAAGCTGTGGAAGGCCTGTATCCTTTTAGACTCATCCACATTATCAAAAACACTTCAAAATGAATCTCTTCTCAAGACTGACTCCCTGCTATGCAGGAAAGATAAAGCTTCCTAAGACACAGGATATCAGGAACCAGCTTCCAAATGCTCTGGGTCCTGGGTTTGACCAGGGAGAGGGAAGATGTCAAGACTATTAGGTAAGGTTTCTGATGCACTGAGCTTACAGATCATGGTGGGAGACAGCCTAATTCCAAGGTCATCGTGGCGTTGAAGGCTGGGATAGAGATGGGAGGAGCCAGGAAGGAAGAAAGATTCAGAGGTGGGCTTTGTAGGAGTGAGAATTCCACAAGAGATAAAATAGGGAAGGGCTTCCTGGGTAGAAGGGACAGAGAGCATTTGCAAAGGTCTTACAGTGTGCTATGGCATTTTTGGGGTGTCCACAGGTGCATGGGATGTGAGATGGGCTTCAGGGAAGGGTGCTCTGAATGCCAAAGGGAGGATATAGGCAGCCAATGGGACACTGCTTGACCCAAGGACTGTTCCACTCTGTTTCATGGCCTAGAAAACCCTTCCAGATGTGTTTAATTGTATCTGGGCTGCCCACAAAGACAGATGGTGTGTCGGGGCTTATTAACTTGCGCTCCATGGGCATGAGGGCTGTTAGGTCACCATCTGCAGAGAGGGAACTGTAATGCTGTACTCAAGGCCAGGGATACCAGGGAGCTGGTGGGCCCAACTTACTTAGGCACAACACAGGGTATGAGGCCCTTCTTGCCCAGAAGGTCTCAACACTCAACCCCAGAGCCCAAAGCTGAGTGACCTTGACAAGTCCCTTCTCCTTTCTGTGTCTTGATTTCTTTGCGGGTTCAGGGGTACTCTCCAACATCCTCATTCTGATATCCCCAAGTGGCTACAGAGAAGGTAGCTGGAGAAATAGATTTAATTAGCCATGTCATTTCTAAATTCCTTGTCCATATTGGGGAGGCTGAGACCTGTATGGTTTCACTATTAGGCCTGTTCTTTGGGAAGGCCCCATACTTTGAAACTGGCATCTGGACAAGGATAGAGTTTAGGCCTGGCATGGGATATTGAGGCAGATTGGGACCTTGTTATCCAGGGAGATCAAGATTTATACTTTAGTGATGGGATCCATCCATTCATTTATCCATCTATCTATCTATCCGTTTGTCTTTCGACTAATTGTTGAAACAGACCCATTCTAGCCATGTGATTAATAGTGGGTGTTAAAGGTACATTAGAAAGTTGGCACAGATGTTAGAATGGTTTGAATGAGTCCCTCAAATTTTGTGTGTTGGAAGCTTAATCCCTAGATCCATATGTTAATAGTATTTTGAGGAGGGACACTGGGGAAGCAATTAATCCATTCACAGATTAACGGATTAACAGGTTATTGAGTGAGTGGCTTTGTTATCAAGCAAGCTCTCTCTGGCAAGCTTGCTCTAGCTTACTGTGTCATGCCTGTGACCATGTTATGGCACAGTAAGAAGGTCCTTACCAGATGCTGAGCAGATGCCAGTGCTGTGGTTTTGCACGAGCCAGGCTTCAGAACTCAACCAAATACCCTATATTTTAAAACCTCTGTTCTTTCTGAATTACCCACTCTGTGGTTTTTAATTACAGCAATAGAAACCATTATCACTTGGGGAACTCCCCTTTTCTGGTGTGCCCAGGGAAGCCACTTTATCTTTGTGAGCCTCAGTTTCCTCATCTATATGAGGGGGTTTATTGATCTCCATCTGCAGTTCGGTTTTGAGTTGCATGAGAAGACGGGTGGAAAACACTCAGCCTGCCCATGGGAATGGTCATTGGTATGGTCAACTGATCATGGCATCGTCCCTCAGCCCCCAGAACATGGCACAGGGGTAGGACTGTCATGGGAGTAGAAGAAAGAGGGCAACAATGGCCACATTCCCATTGTGTGACAGTCTCTCATCATCTCAGCATCCCTCATTTGTAAATCAGCAATAATAATTCCTACCTTGTAGGATTGGGGTGAACATGAGAAGAAAAGATGCTATGCTCTACACACATGCCGAACGTTTGTTTCCTGCCTTCCCTTCTCTGGGTGAGTGCTGAGCGCATCTTGACTGCCCGGGCTGGTGATAGGAGAATTGAGAGGCATCTACAACAGGCCTGGGAGCCTCTCCATTCACTCCCGAATCATCTGAAAAGTCCTGTGCAGGGTGCTTGTGATCAATAATGGACAAGATGGATGAGACCTTGACTCTTAAGGAGCCCCTAAACTGTGGACAGTGGAGGGATACAGAATACTGAATGTATAGAGCCGTTTGTTGTAAGTGCTGCAGGAAAGCTATGGAAGCTATGATAGAAATCAGAAGGAGCTGCATGAAAAGGGGAAGTCAAGGAGCCTCTTGAAGGAGGTGGCCTTTGAGTGCTGGACCCAAGGAGGAAAAGGAGTCAATTGTTCAAAAGTTGGGCAAAGAGAACACGTACAGCAAATACAAAGGCCCTGAGGTTGCAGAGACTTTTGAGGCTTGAGAAAGCAGAGAAAGCCGTGTTCTCAGGGGCTATCATGTGTGACGGGAAGAGTGTAAGACATTGAATTGGGAAGTCAGGTGGAGGTCAGATTAGACAGGCAAATTGGTTTATGTAGATGACAATGACTCCAATTTCCCACTGGTGGAGACTGAGGTCTTAGAAAGGGTAAACCACCTGCCCAGAGTCAAGTTGGCAAGGGATGGAGCCCAGGTGGGTCTCCAACGGCAGACTCGGTGGGGAGGCAAGGGGTGAATCGCTTAGGTGCTCTGAAGTCCCCCCGCCCTTGTGAGGAGGAGGACAGGATGGCCAGCCCACCAAAGAGAACATCGTGTCTGTGGGTGAGAGTCAGAGGAGGCAGCAGCCTAAACACAGCAGACCCCGGCCAGCCCTGGCTGCCAGCACAACTGCTTGTGCGGCTGCCAAGGAGCCAGATGCTGCTTCTGGAAAAAATATCTTCCTGGCTTGGCACTCCCCGGCTGGCCTGCCTGCCATGCAAGGGGCGGAGGGGCTGCTGAGTGCGGCCTCCGCTTAGCACCAGAACAGTGCTGCTGTGCCTTTGAAGCCGAGGCAAGGAACAGGGAAGGGAGGGGGCAGGGAGGATGCTAGCAAAATATTTTCGCTAAAAATATTCTGGTCCAGGGGAAGATCTTTTTTCTTTTTTTCCCCTACTCTTGCTGGAAAACCGAAGTCTTATTAAAACAACACCAGAATATTTCATGTTGATATCAATTAGGCAAAGGAGAAGGAATCTTGAATTTTCCTCCCTGCCAGTTTCACATAAAAGAAATATTCTCCCAGAGGCCAAAGGATGAAGGTTTTTATTTTTTTCCCCCCTTTCTGCACAAAATTCCTGTGATGTGGATGGAAAGTTCTTCATGTCTGAGGGTTTCCTGAGAAGTTGGGGCTCTGGATTTTGAGGCCAAGTTCTCCCCCTAAACTGGGTGGGGCAGGGCAGGTGGCTGATCCCTTGAGAAGGGCCCTCTGAGTCTGTCAGGGGGGACCCAGAAGGCCTGACCTGCAGAGGCCCAGCCAACCCAACCTGCACTCTCTGTAAGGCATCTGGCCAGCTGGACAGCTCAATCCATGGCCAGGAGATAGGCAGATATAGACAGAGGAGTTGGCCTGGACCTCTGGCTCCTCTCATCAAAGCTTCGAAGGCGGTGTTGAGGCAGGGAGTCACGCTGAGGTGCCAGACCTAGCTGAGGCCTCTCTCTTTGGTTTAAGCCTTTTGTAACCATGATGCTGCCATTTCTGCATACCTACTGTATGCTGGGCATTTTAATGCATATGTCAACCTAATATCTCATTTAGGCCTCATAATGGTCTCAAGAGAAGATTGTATTATTCTCAAAACCCCTGAGAAAGCTGGGGCTTAGTGTTACACAGCTATGAGCTTCAGTGGTGGGGCTTAAAACCCAGTCCTTTGAATTCCGAAGTCTATGGTTTCTGCTCTGTTTCCACTTACCTCGAAGATGGCCCATTGGCTCACAGTTTGGTCTCCCACCATGCATTTAGTAAATGAGTTCTCCTGTGCTTGCTTCAGCAGCACATATACTAAATGAGTTCTCCTGGCTTTGGTTTTATCTCAATCTTCTACCTCTAACAGCCCCTTCAACAATATTTTCTCTCTTTTTTTCCTCTACTAATTTTTGAATTTTCCTTATTTAAACATTAATTCATTTCAAGGGCTGGGGATTTAGCTCAGTGGTTCCGCTGGCTGCCTTGCAAGTGCAAGGTCCCGAATTCAATCCCTGGTAACAAAAAAAAACCAAACAAAAAATTAATTCATTTCATCAGTTTATTCCTTCTTCCAATCATTTATCTATCCATCTTACCATCCACCCCCTTTCACCCATCCATCATCCATCCATCCATTCATCTATCCATCCATCTATTAGCCATTTACTCAACTATCCATCATCTACCTACCTTCCCTTTATCTCCTCACCCCCTTTTATCCATCTACCCACCCTTTCTTCTATCCATCTGTCCTGTGTTTACTAAGTGCCAAGGACCAGAAATGTAGAAATGACTAGCACACAGCCTAATTCCCACTCAGAGTCATCAAAGATTGGAGATAGAATGTAATCTTAGAGAATATGTAATCACACCCACCTCTGATATCTTTCAGGTAAGATAAAGTATCTTTATATTACAGACAAGGAAACTATAGGACAGGGAAAGCAATGAGACTTGGTAGGAAGTTGGGTGTTGCAGAAAGAAAGATTGAAAGTCTTTAAGCCCAATCAGATCTCAGTTCTAATTCTAGTTCTTTCCCTTCCTAGCTGGATGACTTTGTGCAAGTCACTGAAGCTCTGAGGGAAGGGGAGAGTTGTGAGATCACAGAGGGCCGAAGGCCATGTAGGGCTTTAGAGAGTGCTGTGAAGAATTCTGGCATCTATTGTAAGACAGGAGCGTGACAGGATTTTGAGCAGAGGAGGCAGGTGATCTTACTTAAATTTTACAAAGATAAATCAGTCTTTTTTTTTTTGGTGCTGGGCATCGAACTCAGGACCTTATGCTTTTGAGGCAGGCAGCAGCACCACTGAGCTAAATCCCCGGGCCACTCAGTCTTTTATAGGGAATATTCTATCAGGAAGTAAAGGTAAAGCAGGGTAGATTATCTGTTAGGAAGTCATTGTCATAATTCAAATAAGAGATATGGTGATTTGGAAACCATCTGTATACTATGTGTGGGAAAAAGAGGCATCAAAGATGGCTTCTTTGTTTTATTCTTGAACAACAGGAAGGATAGAGTTGCCATCACCTGACAGGGAAAAGCTGTGCATAGAGCTGGTTTGGGGTAAATTAGGGAGTTCACATTTGAACAAACTGAGTATGAGATCCCTGTTAGATATCTAGTGATGATGTCAAGTTCGTAGTTAAATATAGTCTCAGATTAGTTGCAAGTTTGGGCTGGAGGTGTACATCTGGGAATCATAGGTATATATGAATGGTGTTTAAAACCTCAAGACTGGGCTGGGGATTTAGCTCAGTGTTTTTGCTTCCTGCTGCGCAAGCACAAGGACCCGAGTTCAATCCCCAGTACCAAAAATAAATAAATAAATAAATAATAATTTTAAAAAAACCTACCTCAAGACTAGATGAAGTCATATAGTGATTGTAGCTAGTAAGAAAAGAGGACCCAGGGCTGAGGCTAGGGTCCCCCATCACTAAGAGATGTTTCTGATATATAGTGAGGCCTCAGCATACAAACATGATAAAAACATGGCCACTGCCTTCAGAGCATGTGTATTCTAAAGAAGCAACAGACATGGAAGGGACCAGCAAGTTCAGGCCCAACGAGCTCAGGGAAAAGGTCAGACCACAGCTGTGGGAGCACAGAGTTAGCATCTCAGCCAACCCAGGGAATCTATCAGCCTTACCTGAACCTATTCTCTTTTACAAATGGGTTTCTGGAATCTTAACAATTATATGCCTACGTATACATTTTTTTTTTTAATCAAGGCTAGTTGGAGTCCTATATGCCTCACTTATCTGTACGTCAAGTTCTTTTCCCCTGCTTGGGAAATTTTCTGCCATTACTTCTGTGAACAGGTTTTTAAGTCATCTGCACTCTCTCCTGTTTCTTCATTGACTCCAATCAGTCTTATGTTATTCTTCTTTGCATTGTCTAGCAGCTGCTGGATTGATTTCTCATGGTCCCTTACAATTTTAAAGCAATTTTTCTTTTCCTGGTCACTAATTGCAACCTTATCTTCTATATCTGAAATTGTGTCCTCACATTGGCTCAGTCTGCTACATAGACTTTCATGGAGTTTTTAATTTCTTGGCAATCTGTTTGCATCTGTTTTATGGATTCCATTTGTTTCCTCTGTTGGGATTCCATTGTGTTCCTCAGCTCCTCTATTTTTTTAATCTGTGTCCTCTCTAGATTTATTAATCATGTCTTGCACTATGGGCACAATCTCTGCTGTTATGTGAGAAATTATTTCTGATTTCATTTTTTCCAGATCCTCTTTTGTTGCTAGTTCAGGGAGTCCAGGTGTTTGAGTATTAGAGAGTTCCATCTCATTTCCCTTTGGGGTTGCTGTAGGTGATCTGGAAGTCTGTTTCTGAGGCTTGTTTATGTGTCTTCTCATTTTGATGGGAAGGGGGTGGGTGGTGGTGGGTGGTGGGTGGGTGCTGCTAACACCTGTGTGGTTCACCTTCTCTGTGCTGGGAGAGGTGGTATGTTGTCCTGGAAGCCTCCTCCTCTGCTCTGGGAGCTGCTCTTTTACAAATGGAAAGGAGAGGTCTGTGGTGTCCAAACTTGGAGTTTGGAAGCTCATGTTATCACTCTTCTGCCCCGTCAGGTAATACTCAAAAGCCTCCTGTTTCAAAGATGAGGAAACTGAGGCTTAGCGAGGGGAAACCACTGGCCCCAGGCCTGACTTAAAAGATCATGTACTTACCATGAGAAGGAGAGAGATGGGCATGCAGCAGATGCTGAGAAAAGAGATTTGGAATCTTCATAGTAGGATTTGGGGTTCACTCCTAACAGAGTTGCCTGGCTGGGCCTGGAAGAATCCACACTCTGACCTTTTGGGGGTCATTAACAAGGTATATGGGCTGGGGGTGTGTGGGGCAGGATGAGGAAGGTACATTCTCATGTAAGGGACAGCCACTCCTCAGCCCAGCCAGTTATGGCCTTGTGGAAATGTGGGCCAGATCTGGTTTCTAAAGAGAAGCTGGAAATCTGGATTTTTATGTGAAATTTCCCATTTTTTAAAACAGTGTTGAGTCCAAACAAAACATGTGTGCATGTTGAGTTGACCTCATGGCCACTGGCTGCAGACTTTAAAGTCTTGGGGATTGCTGGTTGAAAAGAAGGGCTTTAGGATCACATACACTGTATTCAAATCTCCCATTCCTCCTGACTGGGTATGTGATCCTGGGCAGGGAACTTCATCTTCCTGGGCCTCAGTTTCTGGTCTGTTGATCATCCTATGTCTCAGGGCTGCTTGAGGATCATGAGAGACAATGTATATAGTGGAACTAGCCTAGTGCCAGGCACCCTTCAACTGCTGGATAAATGGTAGTGAGGATGAGGATGGGTGTGCGTGTGCGTGCTAGAGTTGGGGAGGATGGAGAGAGAAGAGAAGGTTTGGGTGGATGAGAGGTTTTTACTGTCTTCACATTCCTTTCTGGCTTTACTTGGTGGCTTCTGAGAGCAAGGGGCCTATGTTTGGGGTTCTTCACAGACCTGGACCCTCTGCCAGCCCTCCCTTCCCTCAGCTCTTGTTCAAGAATTTCCCAGGAGTCCCTTATGGTCCCAGCCTGGGCAGACATGGCCTCAGGCCCTGAACCTCCTTCTCAGCCTAGCTTCCCTCTCCTGCTACCTTGCCCTGCCCAGGAGAGCCCAGGGGACGCCTAGATTCCTGTGGGATGTTTTCCACATTTCAGGAAAACCACCATGGTTTGGTTTCTGTGGTAAAAGGGTTGGCAGGGGCTCAGCTCAGTGGAAAGGCTGATGGCTGGGAGGGGCTGGAGTCAAGGAGATGTTCACTGAGTGCCCACTGTGTAGTAGGCCCCTGGGGATTCATGGATGCTTACCACAGTCCCAGGCCATTCAAGAGCTTTATTATCTTGTTATGGATACAGACTTGAAACCTGAGAAGTTAAAAACAAATCTTAAAATCAAAGGCCTTGTTTCTCAAGCCAGGAGCCTTCCTTCCTCTGGTGTCTTAGTACTCATCTTCATCCCACTAGATGCTAGATTCACTTTTCTCCATCCTCTGAATCTCCTGGACCTGCCCATGTCTTTCCAATTCATCACACAGGCCTTGTTGTGGGTCTTCATCTTCCCTCCATGGGTGGCAGCATCTACCACCTCCCTGACTCTGCTTCTGGCCTCCTCAGTCCTCCGCACAGGACCCAAGCCTACTCCTGTCACTTCCTACCTCAACCTCTTAGTGACCTCAAGATTGTGTCCAACCCCCCTCCTTGGCTGCCACGTCTTTCAGGACCTGCTTCCTGATGCCCTTCTCAGCTCCATCTTTTTCCACACTTCCCTTTTGTTTCTGTATTTTGACCACTGGCCTTTTTTGGGGGGAATTGAACTCAGGGTTACACTAAGCTGCATCCTTGGTCCCTTGTAAAAAGCTTTTATTTTTCAAATTTTTAGACAGGGTCTTGTTAAGTTACTACATTGCCCAGGTTGGGCTTGAACTTGGGATCCTCCTACCTTAGCCTTCCAGAGGGCTGGGATTCCAAGTGTGCACCAACATGCCAGGCTCTCTGGTTCCTTGATGGTGGATACATTTTTACTGGTGGATACATTTTTTTTTTCTCTTAGTTCTGGACTTTTGCACATATGGCTGTCTTCCTAGAATACATTCCACCATCACATTCTCCAAGTGCACGCCTTGTCATTTTTCAGGGCTCTATGTAAGTGTCACTTCCTCCCAGAAGCTTTCCCTACCCACTGTAGGCTGGATTAGGGGTTTCTGCTCTCTACCCAGTGCTTTACGTATGGGAATCCTAATGCTAATGCTGATTCTAATGTCAACAGTAATTTTGATACTAATACTGATGACCACTAATATTAATATCAGGTACTTGTATCATGCCTACATGTGCCAGACACCATTCTGAGCCTTCAACACATACAACTTCATTTTAGTCTCTTAATACTCTCCAAGGTAGGAACTACTATTGTCTACCCTTTGCAGGTGGAAAATTGGAGGTAAACAGATGGAGTAACTCATTCAAGGTCATGAGGACAGTAAGTGTTGAAGGTGGGAATTGTTAATACTTCATATATGAGTTTGGGCTGCAAAAAAACTGTTTTCCAGTCTTTTCAGCACCAGACCCTAAACTCCAGGAGGACAAGGCTCACTGCTGCTTTGTCTATGGTTAGGTCTCCAGCATCCAGCATGGTGCCTGGTGCATCCTAGGTGCTTGATAAATGCCTGATCATTGAAAGAAGACATACTAAATTGACTGGAGAATTCTCTGCCTGGTGCAGAGAGTTGGACCAAGTAGCTACTTCAGACTTGTGCTACTTAGGTCTAGTTTAGTTCAGGGTGCATGAACCCTACGAGCAGTTCATCAAGGGGAGATAGAGTAGAATTCATAAACCCCCTACATCTTTGACAGTTACTGTCTTATTACTGATTGATTTATTAAGCTACTAATGCCCAGCATGGGCAAAGAGGGTATGCTTAGTAGATAAGCAGTAATGAATGAGGGCACCTGGCAACAACCTAGGGGACTTGCCCAACCACTTTACAAATGAGGAGACTGAGCCTCCAGAAAGAGGCAGTGTGTCTTCCAGAATGCACCCAGCTAGGAGGCAAAGGAGTGAGCGGTTCTCTTTCTCCTAGGGACCACAGCCTCCATCCACCTATCACCGAACTCACAGATAAATCATATATATCAGATTCACATTTCTTTTGAGATGAGAACATTTTGTCTTCTTTGAGATTTTTAAAAATCTTTTTTCAGGTGTCCTTTTCTATTTCACCCCCTTATTAGCACTTCTGGATTTTTTTTAAAAGCACCAAGCTGAGGGTGCTTCATGTAGGTTTATTAGATTTACCCATGTACTGTATCTTTGCCTTCTTTTCCTCCTATTGAGATTTTCTGACCCTTGTGCAGAGGGTGGATTTGTGAAGTGTCTTGGCCTAGACCCGCTCCCTCCTAACAGAGGGAGGCAGGGCCACTTTTTCAAGAGGGACACTGGGAAGGGACAAAGATAGCTCAGCAAAGCATGCTTAGTTCTTTGCACTTTGTGTTTTATGATAGAGTCTTTGCAGAGTATCAGACCATATCTTTGTTCTTTATTGTCTGTAAAAAAAATACTTACTTTTTTCCATCATAAGATACTAAAGAAGCTTTGGCTAATAAGATGAGTATGAAGAAATACCCCAAATCACTGAGGTTCCAATTGCCTCCAACCAATTTTCACATTTTGGATGATTTTTGGGTCATTTTTGGCTCTGTTTAATTTTTACTTTTTTTTACAAGGTTTGGGTTCTATTGCATATGCAGTTTTGTCCCTGAGTTTTCTTCACTTAATATTGTGTGAGAAATAGCTTATGTGTTTTTGACTTTATCGATACTTTGTCTAGACTATTGTAAATCTTTGTAATATTCTTTTAAGTGAATATATTGTTAGCTACTTAATCATCACAATATTATTGAAGATTTAAGGCATTTTAATTGTTTTCTTTTATTAGTAGATGATTGCAATTTGTAAACTATTATAAATAATTTTTAAAAATTTTTAAATTTTATTTTATTGGTACATTTTAGGTATACAATATAATGACATTCATCATTGGAAATTTGCACCTTTACATAATCTCTCTTGGTTCTTCGTTTTTCCCCCTTCCCCCGCCCTCTCTTTAACCCCTCCATCCCTCCCTATTTACAAAGACTTTGTTTCCATTTTTTCATTTTCTCTTATTAATTCCATTCCCTTCTTTTCTTTCCCCTACCCTTCCCACTTCCCGTTCCCCTTTGCTCCTTTTCTTCCTCTTTCACATTATCTATTATACTTTTTAGTCCTTATGTACACTTTCAGCTTCTCACACTAGAGAAATTATTTTGGTATTTACACATCTGTGTCCTATTTATTTCACTTAAGAGTATTGCCTCAATGTGCATCCATTTAGCTATAAATGTCTCTAATTTCTCATTTTTTATGGCTGAGTAGTACTCCATTTTATTAAAAAACCTCACATTTTCTTTATCCAGGCTCCAGTTGATGGGCATTTGGGCTGTTTCCAAGTTTTAGCTATTACAAACTGTGCTGCTATGAACATGGGTGCACATATATCACTGTGGTGTGATTCTTTTAATTCTTTGGGGAAGATCCCCAGCAGTGGAATAGTGGGGTCAAATGGGACTTCCAGTCCTAGTTCTTTGAGGTATCTCCATACTGATTTCCACAGTGGTTGCACCAGTCTACATTCCCACCAACAGTGGAGCAGGGTTCCTCTTTCCCCACAGCCTCGCCAGCATTTGTTATTGGTTGATTTCATGATAGCAGCCATTCTTTCTGGAGTGAGGTGGAATCTCAGCGTTGTTTTCATTTGCATCTCTCGAATGACCAGTGATGTTGAACATTTTTTCATATGTTTATTTGCTATTTCTACTTCTTTGTCTGATAAATGTCTGTTCATTTCAGCTGCCCAGTTTTGGATTGGGTCTTTAAATTTGGAAGGTCTGATTTTTTTAAGTTCTTTTTTTTTGGTACTGGGGATCAAACTTGCATCCTTGCGCTTGCGCAGCAGGTGGTGAACCCACTGAGCTAAATCCCCAGCCCTGATTTTTTTAAGTTCTTTATAGACTCTAGATAGTAGACCTTTGTCTGAGGGACCACTGGTGAAAATTTTTTCCCTGATTGTGGGTTGTCTCTTCACATTGTTGGTGGTTTCTCTTGCTGTGCAGAAACTTTTTAGTAAGAAGAGATCCCACTTGTTGATTGTTTGTTCTAGTTCACGGGCAACTGAGGTTTTGTTCATAAAATATTTTCCTACACCAATGTCTTCAAGAGTTCTTCCTAAACTCTCTTCCAGCCAGTTTACTGTTTCTCTTTTAATATTTAGATCTTTAATTCATTTCAATTTTAGTTTAGTGCATGGCGAGAACTATAGGTCTAATTTTAATCTTTGGCAAGTTGAAACCCAATTTTTCCAGCACCATTTATTAAAGAGGCTATCTTTCCTCCAGTGAGGGTGTTTGGCTCCTTTGTTGAAGATGAGATGGCTGAGTGTGTGGAGTTGTTTCTGCGTCTTCTAATCTGTTTCACTGGTCCTCAGGTCTGTTTCTTTGCCAGTGCCATGCTGTTTTTATCACAGTAGGTTGGGAGTATAATTTCCAGTTGGGGGTTGTAATATCCCCTGCCATGTCTCTGTTGCCTAGAATTGCTTTTGCTATTCTAGGTTTCTTCTTGCTCTAAATGAATTTTTGGATTGTTTTCTCAAGGTCCATGAAGTATATGGCTGGGATTTCAGTTGGAATTGCATTGAATCTACACAGCAGTTTTGGAAGTATGGCCATTTTCACTATGTTGATTCTTCCTACCCAGGAGCAAGGGAAGTCTTTCCATTTTCTGATATCGTCTTCAATCTCTCTTTTCAGAGTGCCATAGTTTTCAAAGAAGAAGTCTTTGATTTCTTTTGTTAGGTTGATTCCTAGGTATTTCAGTTTTTTGGATGCTATTGTGAAAGGAATTTCTTGCCCTATTTCTCTCTCAGTGAGTCTGTCATTCATGTAGAGGAAAGCTATTGATTTTTGTGTGTTGACCTTGTATCCAGCTACTTGCCTGAATTTGGTTATTAAGTCTAGAAGACTTGGTGGAGTTCTTGGGGTCTTCTCTATAGAGTATCATGGCATCTGCAAATAATGACAATTTGACTTCTTTATTTCCTATCTTTATTCCTTTTATTTCTTTCTATTGTCTAATTGCTATGGCTAATGTTTCCACAACTATACTGAACAGGAGGGGTAATAGTGGACAACCTTGTCTTGTTCCTGTTTTTAGCGGGAAGGATTTCAGTTTTGACCATTTAGTATGATATTGGCTGTTGGTTTTTCATAGATGGCTTTTGTCAGATTGAGGTAGAGACTGTCTATTTCAATTTTTTTGTAGGGTTTTTAATAGTAAATGCATGTTGGATTTTGTCAAATTCTTTTTCTGCATCTATTGAGATAATCATATGGTTTTTGTCCCTGACTCTATTGATAGAGTATATTACATTTTTTGATTTGCGTATGTTGAACCATCCCTGCATCTCTGGGATAGGTCCCACTTGTTCAGGGTGTATGATCCTCGTGATGATATTCTGCATTCTATTTGCCAGTATTTTGTTAAGGATTTCAGCATCTAGGTTCATTAGTGAGATTGGCCTATAGTTCTCTTTTTCAGTTGGGTCTTTCTCTGCTTTGGGGATCAAGGTGATGCTTGCTTCCAGGAATGAATTTGGTAGTATTGCTTCCCTTTCAATTTCATTGAAGAGTTTAAACAGTGGTGGCAATAGTTGCTCTCTAAATGGCTTATAGAATTCAGTGGTGAAGCCATTAGGACCTGGGCTTTTCTTAGTTGGTAAGTTTTTAATTATGTTTTCAATTTCATTGATTGATGTTGGGTCGTTTAGAATTTTTAGGTCTTCTTCGTTCAACTTTGGTAATTCATATGTATCCAGGAATCTGTCCATTTTTTCTGTGTTTTCCATCTTATTTGTGTATAGGTTCTTGAAGTAGGTAGTGACCATCCTCTGGATTTTTGCTGGGTCCATTGTAATTTCACCCTTTTCATTCCTAATTGCATGGATTTGGGCCTTTTCTTTTCTTTTTCTGATAAGGGTGGCTAAGGGTTTGTCAATTTTGTTTATTTTTTAGAAGAACCAACTCTTGGCTTCATTGATTTTTTGTATCATTCTCGTAGTCTCCATTGCATCGATTTCTGCTCTGATCTTTATAATTTCCTCCCTTGTATGAGCTTTGGGTTTGTCCTGCTCTTCCTTTTCTAGAAGAGTGAGCTTCAGCATCAGGTTGTTTAATTGGGCTCACTCTGTTTTCCTAAGATGAGTATTCAGTGCTATGAATTTCCCTGGTAAGACTGCTTTCATTGTGTCCCATAGATTCTGATATGTTGTAATGTCATTGTCATTTAATCGAAGGAACTGTCTGATTTCTTCTTTAATTTTCTCTGTGACCCATTGGCTATTCAGAAGTGTGTGGTTCAATTTCCATGTGTTTATGAAATTTTTGCAGTTTTTTGCTATTGATCTCCAATTTCATTGCACTATGGTCTGATAATACACAGGGGATTGCTTCAATTCCTCTCCATTTACTTAAATATGTTCTATGAACAAGTATGTGGTCTATTTCGGAGAATGACCCGTGTGCAGCTGAAAAGAATGTGTATTCTGATTTTGTGGGGTGGAACACTCTGTAAACATCTGTTAAGTTCATTTGTTCAAGAGTTTGGTTGAATTATAGTATTTCATTTCTTGTTTTTAGTCTAGTTGATCTATCTATTTGTGACAGTGGGGTATTGAGGTCCCCCACTACTATTGTATTAGTGCTTATATGATTTTTCATGTCTGTCAGTATTTGTTTTATATAGTTGGGTGCATAGACATTTATGATTGTCATCTCTTCCTCTTGGATTGTTCCCCTCACAAGGCTGTAGTGTCCTTCTTTGTCTCTCTTAATCAGTGTTGGTTTGAAATCCACTTCATCTCCAAAGAGGATAGCTATTCCTGCTTTTTTTCAGTTCCTGTTGCATGGAGTATTGTTTTCCACCCTTTAACTTTCAGTCTATGAGTTTCTTTTTGAGTTAAGTGTATTTCTCGTATGTAGCATATTGTTGGATCTTGCTTCTTGACCCATTCTGCCAGTTTATTTCTTTTGATTGGTGAGTTGAGATCATTAACATTGATGGTTATAACTAATACATATTGGCTTATCATTGTCATGACTTTTCCTTTTTGTTGAATTCTCCCCCTTTGCTTTTAATTTCTTGTTGTGCCCGATGGATTCATTCTTCTGGGCTTCCTGGTGTTGTGATCCTCATTGTCTTTTCCTAGGAGTTTGTCCAAAATTTTTTGGAGTTCTGGTTTGGTATTCATGAAGTTCCTAAGGTGCTCTTTGTCATGAAAGTATTTTATTTCTCTATCAATTTTGAAAGATAGCTTTGCAGAGTACATCAATCTTTGTTGGAGGCTGTTTTCCTTTAGGGCTTGAAATGCTTCACTCCAAGCTCTTCTTGCCTTGAGTGTTTGCACTGAAAATTCTGCTGTGATTCTGACGGGCTTTCCTTTGTACATGATTTGTTTGTTTTTTTGTTTTTGGTACCAGGGATTGAACTCAGGTCCTTGTGCTTGGGAGGCAGGTGACAGAACTACTGAGCTGAATCCCCAGCCCTCCTTTGTATATGATTTGTTTCTTTTCTCTAACTGTGTGTAGAACTTTGTTCTTCTGTTGGTTTTCTGAAATCTTAATAATTACGTGCCTTGGGCCGGGGATTTAGCTCAGTGGCTCTGGCGCCTGCCTCGCAAGCACAAGGTCCCGAGTTTGATTCCCAGTACAAAAAAAAAAAAAAAAACTAAAATAATTATATGCCTATATGTACATTTTTTTTGATCAAGGCTCATTGGAGTCCTATATGCCTCACTTATCTGTATGTCAAGTGTTTTTCCTTTGCTTGAGAAGTTTCCTGCCATCACTTTTGTGAACAGTTTTTTTTTTTACGTTATCTGCACTCTCTCCTGTTTCTTCATTGACTCCAATCAGTCTTATGTTATTCCTCTTTGCATTGTCTAGCAGCTGCTGGATTGATTTCTCGTGGTCCCTTATAATTTTAAAGCAATTTTTTTTCCTGGTCACTAATTGCAATCTTATCTTCTATATCTGAAATTCTGTCCTCACATTGGCTCATTCTGTTGCATAGACTTTCATGGAGTTTTTAATTTCTTGGAAATCCGTTTGCATTTGTTTTATGGATTCCATTTGTTTCCTATGTTGGGATTCTATCATGCTCCTCAGCTCCTCTATTTTTTTTATCTGTGTCCTCTCTAGATTTATTAATCATGTCTTGCACTATGGGCACAATCTCTGCTGTTATGTGAGAAATTATTTCTGATTTCATTTTTTCCAGATCCTCTTTTGTTGCTAGTTCAGGGAGTCCAGGTGTTTGAGCATCAGAGTGTTCCATCTTGTTTCCCTTTGGGGTTGCTGTAGGTGATCTGGAAGTCTGGTTCTGAGGCTCATTTATGTGTCTTCTCATTTCAATGAGAGGGGTGGTGGTGGTGGTTGGTGGGTGCATGGTGGTCAGATGTGGCACGGCTCACCTCCTCTGTGCTGCGAGAGGTGGTACATTGTCTCGGAAGCCTCCTAGTCTGCACTGGGAGCTGTGGCATGTCGACTCAGAAGCCTCCTCTGTCCTGGGAGTTGTGGTAGGTTGGCCTGGAAGCCTCCTACTCTGCACTGGGCAGTAATTAAAATTTTATTTCTTTTTAAAAAAGAATTGCTTTCTTATGATAGGTGCTAGGCAATAAAACAACTGGGTCACAAGTCTTGAATACTCTGAAAGATTCTGATATGTACTATTAATTTTCAAACGGTATATAAATTCACATGTTTATATGTGAGCATTAAGAATGCCCTCATGAGTTCATCCTCAATAGCATGGGACACAATATACTTCAAAAACAAATTTCTTAACTTGGCAAAAGAGAATTCACATCTTCTTGCTTTAATGCAAATTTATTTCTATTCAAATTGAATTTTCTCTTTAAAAATAAGCTAAATACAGATTTTTAAAATGAGTTATTGATTTATATCCTCTTCCTATTTATGTTTTGTATTTTTGTTTTGCTAATTTGTTCTTGACAAGTATTTTAGTGTTTTGTCATTTTTGGTTATAAATTCTTTTTTTCCCCTCCAAGTTATGGACCTTTTCATTTAATTTTGCCCTTTTCCTCCCTTCTTTTTAATGTATGGATGTAGAGTACCCTTTACCCCTTGCCCTAATTGGTAGTTTTACTCTCTTTGGTTTCTGTGGTCTACTACAGTCTGAAAATATTTAATGGAAAAATCCCAGAAATAAAGAATTCATAAATTTTCCTGAACTTTTATTGCTTTATATTGTTATAAATGGTGTATTTTATTACTGTTAAACTCTTACAGTGCTTAATTTATAAGTTAAGCTTTATCATAGTTATGGATGCATAAGAAGAACATAGTATATATAGGGTTTGGTGCTATCCATGATTTTAAGACTCCACTGAGACTTGTACAGTATCCACTGTATATGAGGGGAGATTGCTTCATACATTGGGCTTCCTCATTGTCCTTTCCTCAAATGCACCTAAGCTTAAGTGGCCAGTGCTCCCACTGGCTGGCTAGA
The DNA here is from genome assembly GCF_053883595.1 of Heterocephalus glaber. Taxonomy (NCBI): domain Eukaryota; kingdom Metazoa; phylum Chordata; class Mammalia; order Rodentia; family Bathyergidae; genus Heterocephalus; species Heterocephalus glaber. Next base: position 18,052,069 of record NW_028258377.1, on the reverse strand, counting down.
GCCCTTCTTTGCTGTGGCTGATTGTCTGCCTCACCATTCCAGGCCTTGAGGCTGTGTTGGTTTGTGGTTTGAAGCCTGGGTATAACCATATCCTGAGCCACTGATGTGGGAGATGCCACCTTCTCACCATGTCCTTACTTTTTATTTCCTACTTCTGATTCAGGTGCTTCATCTGTAACAAAACCTTTAGACAAATGCTACAACCAATCAGAACCATCGCTGTGGGGCTCCATCAAAGGCTGTTTGGAATATTGAAAGTAGGGATTTCTTTTCATGACAATGATTCAGTTTTCTTTTTTTTTCTTTTTGTACCAGGGATTGGACTCAGGACCTTGTGCTTTCGAGGCAGATGGCGGCACCACTGAGCTAAATCCCCGGCCCTAATGATTCAGTTTTCTTAAATGACTATCATAGATATATGTGTGACATAGACCCCCTCCTTCCAGAAACCATGGTTTGGAAAGGCATAGCACCCAGGAGAAAGCCCCTGCCATTGGCCTTGGGCTTGGGAAACATAAGTGACATTTCTTCCCTCTCCTTTTCCTTTCTTTCCTCTCCCACTCCTTTGTGAATTTTGACTTAGCCTCTCTGTCTAGTGACAGTGGTGCAGAGATAACTTCTGCTCAAGTGACCAATGGGTGCCTTAATTCTCAAATAGGCCACTGGTGTATGGGCCCAAAGCAGGGAAATGGAAATCCATGGATACAGCTGGAATTCCCTCTATTGTCTAGTGCTTACCTTATTAATAATCCTAGGTGTCATCTGTCCACCAGGAGTGGAGAGGGACATTAGGGTCCTAACATGGGACAGAGATGGCTCACAATCTTCTGGCTTTAAAAGACCTACCTCATTATTCTTTCCCCACTTTGGTCCTACTGTGTGGGATTAGCTTTCCTGTGTGGTAATTCCCCTCAGCATGCAATCTTGGGTCTCTTAGTCTCTGTTTTCTCTCATGCCATCAATCCTGACTAAATGTTAAGTGATCTTATAGTTTACTTCAGCCAATCATATGAAATGGAAGCTATTTGACTGTTTTTGATCAATCAAAATGGCAGTTTCATATGGTTCAACTTAATATTTTCAGAAATTCCACAAGGGATTTGGAAGCATCATAAGAAAACATAAGGAAAACATAAAGAAAATACACAAATATTATCACTGTTAATATTTTGTTATATAATCCTCTGATTGTTTCCATATGGTGCATGCACATATACCTACACACAGAGATTTCATAGAAACAGAATCTAGCTACACTTGTCCCTCAGTGTCCTCAGGAGGTTGGTTCCAGAATCCTTGACAGGTACCAAACTCTGAGGATGCTCAATTCCCTTATGTAAGATGGCATGGTATTTGGATAGAACCTATGCACAAACCCTGGTATCATTTAAATAATCTCTAAATTACTTTATATTCCCCAGTGAATGTAAATAGTTGTTATGCTGTATTGTTTAGGGAGTAATGACAAGAAAAATGTCTGTGAGTGTTCAATGCAGATGCAATTTTTTAATGAATAGTTTCAGCCTGAGGTTGGTTGAGTCCATAGATAGAAAGGGCTGACTGTACCTGTATAAAATGTTGTACTCTAATCAGCCAAATACTGTGAGTGATTTTTCGTGTCAATGTACACATTCCTTTGCCAGCATTTTGAAATGGCTGTACACTGTCCCATTGTGTGGTTGGTTGTAGCAAAGCTAAACATAACCAGTGACCCAGACAATGAAGGCAAGGCAAGGAGGGAAGTTGGAGGATGGGGAGTACGGTCAGAGGGGTAGGGAGCCAAAGTGCTGTTACTTACATCAAGAAGGGAAAGATCTGTAAGATGCTGTGTATTGTAAGAGGCCACAGAAAGATTTGGAAGGATGAGAAAGATCCTCTAGCTTCAGAACCTTGGAAAGGTTGGCAGTCATATTCATTTATTTATTCATCCAAACATACTTACTGAGCTTCTGCTCTGTGTCAGATATTTTGATGGGGACACTGCAGTGAATGAGACAGATGCAGCCCCTGCTTCCAAGGAGCTTCTGTTGTAGTGAGGGGAGATCGACCGTAACAAAAATAATTACACATTAAGAACCTAGTAGAAAGAGAAATGAACAAAGCCATATGATGAAGCTTTTAGAGATGCCAGAGATGAAGGCAATCAGGATAGGGAGAATTTGCCCTGAGATCTAACAGAGTCAAAGGAAGGAAGTTCTGGGAAGAGGCACCATCAAGTGCAATGGCTGTACAGTCATTAAACACAACCTCAGGTTTGAAACATTTTTCATTCGTGTCCTTATTCAATAGACCTGCGGTGAGCTCCTCTTCTGTTGCAGATAGAAATGGAGAATTCAGATGTTACTCCCTTTTTGAGGGAGAGGGATATTCATGCATTCATTCATATGCTTTCTGAGTACATATTTTGTGCCAGATATTAGTTTTTAAAAGGAAAGAAGACTGGTAATAGCTAATTCTTTTCCCCAAGGAGTTTGTGAGCAAGAACAAGAAGAGTGTGTAGGAGCAGTCCAGAGACAAGAGATGCCCAGCTCAGGACCCCACAGCTGGTAAACACCAGAGATGGAGCCGGAAGGAAGGAGTCACCCTGGTTCTCTAGCCAGTTTGCCATCATGTTTTCCTGTGACTCTGACTTCCCTATGTCAGTTCTTTGTCAATCCAAGGTCTACGCATGTGACTTCCACCAGCCCTCACCTGCAAAAAGCATTAAACATTTATATCATTGCAGGCCCTAAGATTAAGTCTATAAATGGTTCTGCTTACAGTTTTCTCATGTTCATTGGATGTCATAAAAATGGCTCAGCACAAACAGGGAGCCATTCCCTTTAACAGCTGGGTGTTAATGACTACATGCTAAAAGCAGCAGAACTGTGTCTTGAGTATACCCCAAATAGCAAAGCCTTGGCCTGCTGGCTAAAACTGTGACAGGGCCAGGCTGCCACTGAGTATAGAATCCTGTCCACACTTGGAGTGCCAGGTAGAGCCTAGCAGGACATGTGCAGTTGGCCGCTGGGAGATTCGGGAATGTACATAAAAATAGCTCAGGGCATACAGCTTCTCTTGTCATCATGGCACTTTGGAAAGTCCCTGCATTCCGGAACACTGTGACTTAAATTTGAATCCTATTTCTGCCTTATGCAGTATGGGTGACCCTGGGTGTTTTATTAAAGTGTTGGAGTCTCTGTTTCATCATTTGTAAAATACACATAGAAGACACTGTTAGTTACTCACTGAACCCTGGTTTCATCCATGGGGTGAAGTGCTTACCCTGAGGATGCACTATATTCTTTTTTTTTTTGTACTGGGAATCGAACTCAGGACCTTGTGCTTGCCAGGCAGGCGTGGTGCCACTGAGCTACATCCCCAGCCCCACCATATTCTGTTTAAGTCAGTGACTGATTTAGGAGCTGGCATGCAACCAAATTCTGACTAATAGGAAGTCTGGTTGGATGTTTATGCAAAGCATTTTCTTTTCCTTTATTTCCTGCCTTGAGTTCAGCAGTGCAAATATGTGATAGTTGTATCTGAAGCAGTCATCTTACAACATGAGGTGATGAATGTATAAATAAAATCCCATGCACTGGGGATGGCACAGGAAAAGGAGAAATGGATCCTGATGACAATGCCGAACAGTTGCATCAAACCAGGACTCCTTGTTACAGAAGTAAAGTCTTTGTTAGTCATTGGGTGCTGTTACTCACATTTGAAGTACTCTTAACTAATAGGGGATAATAATAAGTACTTTATAGAGCTAGGGGAATGATTATATTTAGCACTGTGCTAGGTATAATGTTGTTGCTCTCTTCCCCGGTCCCCATTGTATATGGTTAGATCTTTTACACAAAGCTGGAGAAAGCCACATTGGAAGAGAGTCACATGTTAGTAGTGGCATTTGTAGGACAGTTGACGGCCTCTAGAAACCCTGAGGGGGCATAATATAATAAAATATAATTCAGAATAATTGTCAACATGTGCAACAATCAGACCTGTCAGAACCAACCTCATCAACTAAACAGTTATTAAACAGATGTTTAGTACAGAGGAATTCTTTTTTCTTTTTGAGACAGGATCTTGCTATGTAGTTCAGACTGGCCTTGAACTCACTATGTAGCCCAGGCTGGCCTCAAACTTGTGATGATCCTCCTCCCTCAGTCCCCCGAGTGCTGGGATTACAGATATGCGCCACCATGCCTGGTGGAGAGGGATTCTTTTAACAGAGGTTGTCCCAAGGGTGGAAGGCAATGAAATTGGCCATCTTCATTCATTTCAACAACCATTCCATGGTAGTCTAAGTCAATTAGTATGATTTAACCTGCCTTTCTAGTGATTGGTTCAGGAAATGGCCATGTGACGCAACTCTGGTCATGATATATGAAGAGGATCTACTCTGTGCTTTTGGGAAGAGTTTCTTCTCTTCTAAGAAAGAGCCATGGGAAGTGAGGGCCTCTCCCCTTCCCTTGATGATGTGTTTTCTGGTTGAGACATCTGGAACCACTATGGCTAGGTTACTACCAGGCTGGGGTTGAAACGAGCAGTGACACACAGAGGATGGCTGAGGGGAGCCCGCTCTCATAGCTCTGCTGAGATGCTGAATTGCCAAGTCCTCGGAGCCTGTCCTGCCCCTGGACTTACCTGAATACTTACTTATGACTTATATAGTTTTTTTTCCCCCTGAAATCATCCTACTTTATACTCTGAGTTTACTTAAGATATTTCGGTCTGGACAAAGAAAATCCAGATGTACACCCAGGTTTATGGCCCCAAGCTCTTGTAGGAAATGAAGCAGGGCTTAGGTAAGGAAAGTGGTGCCATGTGGATTGCTGTGGAGCAGCTGAGAGGCACTCCTGTGCTGATGCTGGGCAAGACAGTTAATTTCTGTTAAAGCAACAAAGGCAAAGCGGGAGAGAAAGGGGGCAGGCTTGCATGTTTATGGAGGCTGGCATATCCAAAATCGAGGGTTGGAAACTTAGGAGAGAGCCAGTGTTGCAGTTCAAGTTGGAAGGCTCCTGCTGGAGAATTTGTTCTTCATTACATTTGGGTCTTCAGCTGATTGGAGGAAGCCTACTCCAATCTGCTTTACACACGACCACTGATGTTAATGTTAATCTCATCCGAAACATCCTCCCAGAAATATCCAGAGTAAAGTCTGACCACATATCTGGGTGCTGTGGCCCAGCCACGGTGACACATAACATTAACCAGCTCACATTAACCATCATGAAGATGGCAGCCTAACTCAGCAGATGGATGCTTGAAGATGCACTTGGCCACTGCCTAGCCAGCTAGCCAGGGTGTATGATGTTTTGCTGTCCTCTGAGTATCTGGAAGCCTGTTCCATGGGGCCATTCTGGGTCAGCACTGCGTACTTCTCCCTGGCCCAGAGCCCTGCCTGCAGTGCCCCCTGCCTCCAGCCTCTTTCACTCTGATTGTGCTCTTGTCGTGGCTCTCAGTGGCTGCTATTTGAGAGCAGACAGAGATCAGGCTTTGAGCCCAGTGCTCGAGGCCTTTTGGGACCAGGGTTCAGTGTTCCCCTTCCCTCTTCCTGTGTGGGCTTCTATGGCCCCTCCTCCAATGCCTTCTCACACTATCCCACTTTTCTAGAGCTGGCAGTGGATGTCAACCCCGACTGCACACCAGAATTCCAGGGAGCTTTCAAAGTTCAATGCCCAGGCCCCAGCCCGGACCAGTTGAATCAGACTGTCTGGGAGCAGTGCCTCCTGGGTGTGCATTTTTAAGGCACCCTAGTGACCCTGAGGAACACCAGTCTCTAGTGACTTCTTCCTCGGCCCTTAACCCCTTTCCCTTCCTGAGGAAATGCTATCATTATCAGAGGACCCCTCACAAGCCCTTCTTCCTGGTTGTCTTCCTTCTAAGTTAACTCCCAACTCCATTTCCCCCTTCCTCATACCAATCTTAGAGTACTAAATTCACTCTACATTGTGTTGGGCTCCCATGCTTCTTATATCCTAGAGGCACAATCCATCTCTGGTCCCCCTCTGTGACTATGCTTTGTCACACTGTGCCACAGGACACTCTGCTCCCTTTTCTTTGGGTCCTTACTTCCTTCTTATTCACTTGATGAACTCCTCTTCAACCATCAAAGCCTTTTCCACACATCATCTTCTTGAGAACCCCTTTCCTGACCCTAAAGGTAGAGCGTAGCACATCCTCCCCTGTGCTGCTCTGTCCCTGCTTCCAGTGCCCTGTTTGTTTCTGGGCTTCTTTCCCATGAGGTGAGTGTGCTCTTGGTGCAGCCTCAGGTATGTTGGAGGTGCTCAGGCAATGGTGGTTAAATGGATTTGCCTTTGCAGTGTGTTAGCACCATGAACACTGCCATTCATATCTAGTGAGTCAATGACACAGAGGAGGCACTCACAATGGGTTTGTTGCACTGAATTTAGATGAAAGAAACATGAGAAGGAAGAAAGGCAGGAAGGATGGAAAGGGGGAGCAATTAAAAAGGAAGGAAGGAGAAATGAAAGAAAGAAAAAGGGAGAGAGGAAGGAAAGAGGGGAGAGAGAGGGATGGAAGAAGGAAGGAATTCAGAAAGAAAGACAGGGTAAGGAAAGACATAGCAGGAAAGAGAGGGGAAAGAAGGAAGACAGGGTGGAAGAAGAGCAAACAGGCACTAGAGTGAAGAGTTGAGTCTTTTTGCCTGCATGTGGTAGGAAGCAAGGCCCAGGAGAGGCAGGAACAACATACTTTATAAGAAGTCAATTTGAGGATTGAGTATGTCCCTTTTTTCCACTATGCAGTCAACCCAGATCTCTAAGAGAAAATAAAAGCTCAGAAATAAACACATCTTCTAAGGAAGTTTCTCTTTCCCTCCCCAGGAGCGTGGCTGGGAAGGTTTCTAGAGAAGGGAGCACAGGTCCCACATGGCTGAATCACCCGAAATACGACAAGCAAATGGTCAGGGGCCACCAGGGAGGGGAATGCAGCCAGTACTCAGGTTGTCTCCATGCCAACCTACCCCTGGAATGACAGTTGTCACCCCTGAGGTCCTCATTGCCATCCCTGCCCAGGGGGTTCTTGGTCTGAAGGGCTGCCTTGGATACTCCCTGGGCCTTCATTCCAAAGCCACGAAGCCTGGCTACAGATGAACCGGACCCAAAGCCTGGCCAGTGCCTGGCCTCAGACTGGGAACTGAGCTCCTTCCAGCCCTGTCCTGTCTGGCTTTCTTGATTCTGCCTTCATCCCTGTGTCTGGCCAGGCTCCTGCTGGAGTGGGAGCTGGGAAGAGAGGTGGGAGAACATTCTCAGGAAAGAGTCACTGGTTTAGGCCTTTGTGGAAAGCTGGAATTGGTGTCCCATTTTTTAGATGTGGAAACTGAGGTTGACTGTGGACAAGAGTCTCACCAAAAATCAGAGAGGAGGAGACCACTCTTGAACGGGAACCTGGCCTGTGAGTTTCAAACGACTGCCTTTTTCCTCTCTGCAGCGATCGGCATCCACAGTGGCAGGTCCAAGTCTGTCTGCTCCTGCATGACATTTGCCAAATCATGCTGAAGAAGGATAGGAAGTACCAAAGGGTAAATATTTTTGGCCAGAAGTTGACTTCTACTCTACTTATCCTAGGCTTGAATGCAGCAACCAAAAGGGCAGCCGACTTTCTCTAAGGCTGATAAGTATTCACTGAGCCTGGATCCCTGCCAGGCTCTGTTCTGGATGTTTTGAGGGCAGCTACAAAGAGGGAAGCTATGGATTTGCTTTCACGGGGCCTACAGTTCTGGTCTGGCTGCTGCCTGACCCCAGTCAAGCCATCCCTTGGTTCTGGGAGCATGGCATCCTGGCCTCTACCTACTGTCCCATGCTGTTTGAGCTAATACTTGGGCTCTTGGTCATGAAGGGCAGGGCAGGGGAAAGAGGAAGAGTGGATGGTTAACTAGCCGGAACAGGCAGGAACAGGCGACCAGGAGCTTTTGCAAAAGGGGAGTGAGGGGAAGGGGCAGGTATATTTAGAAATAGAGTCTGAGGAGGGAGGGAGGAGGAAAAAAGACTCAGTCTCTGTGGTAACCTGTTTGTAGGAGCTGCCTAATTTAGCAGAAAATCACACACGCTGGCCCTGGCATGGACTGGTGGAAGGTATTTCCTCCCCAGCCTGGGTCAAGTTTCATTCATAGGTACTGTCTAAAATTAGACCCTCTGCTTTCATTCTGGTCCAAACTCCCTGCCTAGTGTAATATTTAGGAGAAACAGGCACAGCATTAAAAGCATGCCTTCTTCCCTGCGGCCCCTGGCCTGGGAAGGGCTGAGCCCTGGCCTCACTGGCGGCCGCTGCGGCTCATAAACCCGGGTCTAAATTCAAAGCATCCGCTCTGACTAGTGACCTCTGGCTTCTAAGCAAACGCAGGACGCCTTCTGGAGCTCACACCCAAGGTCTGGCCAGGTCACAGGGAGGGACCTATCTCATGCCCTTGACCTTCTGTGGACCAGAGCACGAAGGAAGAAGTGCCTAATGCCCCTGAGGCCATGTACTGGGACACACCCTGCTGCCTTCCTGTATTCTGGGCTCAGGGGCTACCAACTGACCAGGCCTGCTTTACTTCTTCTTCTGCAAATTAACTTCTTCTTACTTTTTCTTCTTCTTCTTCTCCAAATTAACATAGTGTCAAGGAAAGAGATTCATTGAGATGGGGAATCCACACCATATTTGAACCCATTCATTCATTTAATAAATATTTCCTGAGCATCTTGTATTTGTAGTCTTTTGGTCCAAGTACCAGAAAAGAGCATGCTGTGTAAGTTCCTGGCCTCCAAAAGCAAAGCTCTACCAACAGCAGGAATCCTAGCCTGAATGTGATGGGAACTGGGAATGCTTTGTCTCTCACCTCTACCTCTCTCCCAACTAGCAGTGGCTTCTACTCTTCTCTCTTGGCCCCGTGCCCTTCTGCTCCCCAGTCCTCATGGTGGTACATGGCTCTGGTTTTCTATGGTCTGTTACAGCCATCTGTGTAGATGGAACCGCTCCCCCCCCCACCCAATTCTAAAGTTCCAGGGCAAGCTTCTAATTGGCTTAGTTTCTATCAGGTGCCTCCCTCTGCACCAGTCAATGGCATCCAGTGGTACAGTCATGTACTAGCAGGGTAAATTCAATTGGAACCATATGAATGGCATGGAGAAGAGATTTGTCCAGAAATGGAGGTGGCTTTAGCACTACAATCGCTCTTGCGTAAGCAGCATTAGGAAACATGAGAAAAGTCTTAATTTGAGCACAGGAGGTCAGGGAAAGCTTCCCGGAAGAGGTGATTTTTAAGTCAAGTGGGATTTGGTGGGGACCTGAGAAGGAAGAGCAGAGAAGGTCGTCAAAGAATGACACCAGCAAAGACCTGTCAAGGCAAGATCCAGACCTGCTGCGGTAGGAAGACTAGCACTGCCAGGTGTCAACTGTAAGTGACTTTGACTTCTCTGAGCCTCAGTTTCCCCACGTATAAATGGGAATCCCAGCACCTCCTCCTGCACAGGCAGTAGTGCCTGGCACGGGGTGGGTGCAGCTCAGCGTGTGTCAGTCAAATCCACTAACCCTGGGTGCAAGGCCTTTCCCGAGAAGGTGGACTGCCATCATGTGGTTCCTTGTCACCTCAGGTCAGACATCCCAGGAACAGCACCAGAGAGGCCCTCTGTCTCCAGACTTCAAAGTGGGGTTTTCTGTTAGCAACTCACATATCATCTTGTTTTCTTCATAAGAATTTTCTCAATTTGTCATTATTTGGTTTGATTTCTTGTTTTAGTTTCTTTTTACTTTATGAAGTCTTTAATAAGCTATTGTTCTTATATGTACACTAGTACTAGTAAAAAGACAAATATTTGCTACCAAAAGTTAAATACTGTACAATCTATGAAAAATATAATTTTACAATAAATTTGTAAAATAATGGGAGGAACCTACTTCAAATAGATTAAGAAAATTCTACTTTTTAAGAACTCTAACCAGAAAACGAGAAATTTCTAATATGTCTAACTGAATACTAAAAACATCTGCTGAAGTCAGAGACCTTAGTATTTTAGTTCAAGCCTTTATCTACATATCTTTAAATAAGCCTTAAAAAATCTTTCCCAGCACATATAAGGCTGTTAAAGAAGAGTGCATGACTGGGGAAAAAGGACCAAGTTGGAATGTGAACTCTTGAAGAATAAGGACATGTTTCTTTTTTACTTCCCCAGTTTCTAGTACAATGGTTGGCTCAAAGTTAAAATGCTTAAGTGGCATTTGTTGTTTTAAACTGAACATAGGCAAAATACCCATTTTTACCTTTGGTCCAGTTTTTGCTCCATTTTATGCTCTACATTTGAAGTATCCGAGCTGCTCCTGATTCTAGCCTTTGATTTTAAATGTTTTCTTGGTTTTGATGGAGACTGAAAGCACCCTGAGGGCGAGCACCAGGCCTGTCCGACTCTGCTGTAACCTCTGGGGGACTCAGGGTACCTGCCACCCAGCAGGTGCTCAGTCAGCGCTTGCTGAGTTAATGAATTCGAGAACACAGACACTCAGCAATGCAGGCTTGGCAGTTTCACATGGGTGGCCATGGGTTTTCTTGGACAATGCCTGGCTGAGGACAATGTTCAGTCTCACTCCGGGCTGGTTAAGAGTCCCGAACCTCTCTGATGGGGACCCATCGCTCGGACCTAGAGTTTCTGGAAAACTGGACTGGGATCCCAACTATCCCAATCTGCAACACTCTTCCAAAGGTTTTGAAGTTGGAAGAGGAAGGGGCTTGGGTCTGGGGCTTTTGCTCTTTTTTCAGCCTCTCTGGGACATGGAGTCCTAGGGTTTTAGTAGTGCGTCCTCTCTCACACAGCTCACCCATTCTTGAGATGTGAGCTATATACCACAGAGCTGAAGACTGAATCAAGTGAGACACCAGTACCTATCCTGGGAGCCATGCCCTGAGATGGGCCCTTTCTGAACATCTCACCCCCACTTCTCACCATCCACCACTTGCTCCCTTCCTCTCTCCTGGGCCACTCTCCTTCCTCACTGGTATCCTGCTGAAACTTTCTAGAAACTCCTCTAGGTACCCCTCTTTGTCATAGTTTGGCTCCCTGACAGGAGACACTGTAATAAGGATGTGTATACAAGCAGTTTATTTGGAAGGTGGTTCAAGAAAGTGCTGGCCAAGGAATGGGGCCACCAGACAGGGCAGGGCAGGAAGTCAGTTTTGGGAGCAGTTGCCAGCATGCGCAGCTGAGCTCTGCCCTGCCCTGCTCTGTGAGATGGCGCAGCAAGGATGGCTTCGAGTCAGCTTGCCAGGCAGCAGGAGACTGGGTACAACCCCAGAGTTCCCACACCACTGACTGAGGGGCCCTGCAGCAGATGTTAACCCAGCAACTGCCTTTCCTGTGTGTAGGAAGCCCCCAGACAGAGAGTAGGAGCTTCTGGGCAATCCTCTTGGGTCATCATGCAGGGGAAAGGAGGGTACAAAGGCCAGGGAGGAGGCTAGGCATCTGCTAATCTGCAAATCACCCCAGACTCCTGAGGTGATTCCTGTCCTCTCTACCCCAAGGATCCCTCATCCCTGATTGTCAACTTCTCACAGGCTCATCAACCCCATATAACCCATCACTGGCCCCTCTTCCCTTCACTCAGATCCTCCCCTTGCCCTTGTACAACTTTGGGGGTGTGAGTAGGATGGGGCTAGATGTCCTCACTGAAGCAGCAAGAGGGTGGGTCCACTTTCTGAATGTCCCCTCCTGGGACTGTGTGAGTCATGTCTTCTGCCTCCCCCATACGGTTCCCTCTTCACCTCTCAGACTGGCTCCTGTCCTGGCCCTGTCTGCTCCTCCCATTTCCCCATTGAGGAACAGGGTGTTAGGCTCAAGGTGGCTTGGGGACAATGGTCTTTAGCTAGGGTCACTAATAGGCCCTACAGCTGGGCTCAATGGTCAGCCCCTTGCTGGGTGCCCTTAGAGCCAAGTATAGTACTTGGGTTTTCTATATGGCTCACTAGGTTCTTGAAGCACTAAGTGGCTCAGTTCTCCCAGGCCCCTGGGCAAGTGTGAGATGACATTGACATTGCCTTGAGTTGTGCGCTGTAGCAGCAATGCTGTTCCGAGGGAAGCTTGTTTATCTCCATGTTACAGTTGTGGGAATAGGCTCAGAGGTGATTTACTTGCCCATGGCCACATGGCTGGCCAGTTATCTGACTTCATAGTCTTGATTCCTTGGGATTCATTACAGAGCACTGTGCTATTCACCCTTAGAAGCATGAAGGAAACCAAGAAGAGGCTGAGTGTTATTATAGACGTAGCTCATGACTCAAAGTCTGCAGTAGAACCAGGCCGAACTGCAAAATAGGCAGCAAAGTTTGCATAGAATAGTCACCAACAATTTGATGACTATTACCAATAGATAGTTTCCAAATAACCAATAGATGGTTTATGGGTTGTATTTACAGTAGCAAAAAGCCTGTATTTCTGCCCTCTGGGAACTTGACCAATAGATCAGGGTCAAATTATCAGCTGATAAATCAATTGAAGAATTTGACTTGCAGGGACAAATTGTTCAATTGCTTCCTTCTGCCTTTATTAACACACAAGCGAGAAAGTGGGCAGATTGACCAGGAAGTGTTATAGGGCAGCTCTTTCTTTAAAAAAATTTATATATTAATTGGTATATTTTAGGTATACAATACATTTACATTTATCATTGGGTGCTTGTACCTGTACATGATGTATCTTAGTCCTTATTTTTCCCCCATTACCTATGCACCCTTCACCCCCACCACCCTTCCCTATTTACAGAGACTTGATTTCCATTTTTTTCTTTCTCATAATTTTTCCTTTCCCTTCTTCCCTTTCCCCTTCCCCTCCCGCCAACCCTACACCTTTGGACATTTTCCTATCAATTATTTGTTTTAATCATTTTCATCCTTATTTACACTTTCAGTTTCTCACACTAGAGAAACTATTTGATATTCACATGTGTGTCCTATTTATTTCACTTAAGAGTATGGCCCCAATATGCATTCATTTAGCTATAAGTGACTCTAGCTTCTAGTTCTTTATGGCTGAGTAGTACTCCATTTTATAAAATGGGCACTTGGGCTGTTTCCAAACTTTAGCTATTACAAATTGTGCCACTATAGGTCCTGAGTCTGGTGGAACATGCCGAATCAGCCTGCTGCAGACAGGCAGCCACCTGGTTCCACACTACAAAGATGCAGAGGACACCGGACCACCAGACCACGGTACTGAGTCCCGCTGCTCCCGGCCCAGAGGTAGGCTTCTGAGCCGCCATCCCACTGCTCCTGGTCCAGAGGAAGGGGCTTCCCGGCCACCATCCCTCAGGCTGCTCCCAGCCCACAGGAAAGGGCTTTGGGCCACCTTCTGTCCTGCTGCTCCTGGCCCAGAGGAAGGGGCTTCCGGGCCACCATCCCTCCCACCGCTCCCGGCCGAGAGGTAGGGGCTTCTGAGCCACCATCCCACTGCTCCTGGACCAGAGGAAGGGGTTTCCCGGCCACCATCCCTCCCGCTGCTCCCAGACCACAGGAAAGGGCTTTTGGGCCACCATTCCTACCGCTGCTCCTGGCCCCTGTCCCACCTCTCCCACCTCAGAGGAGGTAATCTGTGCAGGCACCAACAACCCCCCACCCCAGTCAAACTGAGAAAACACATAAATAAGTCTCAAAACCAGACTTCCAGATCACCTACAGCAACCCCAAAGGGAAATGAGATGGAACACTCTGATACTCAACCACCTGGACCCACTGAACTGGCAACAAAAGGGGATCTGGAAAAAATGAAGTCAGAAATAATTTCTCAGATAACAGGAGAAATTGTGCCCCTAGTGCAAGACATGATTAATGTGTCTAGAGAGGAGCTCAGGAACATGATGGAATCCCAACATAAGAAACAAATGGAATCCATAAAACAGATGCAAATAAGATTTCCAAGACATGAAAAACTCCATTGAAAGTCTACACAGCAGAATGAGCCAATGTGAGGACAGAATTTCAGATATAGAAGATAAGATTGCAATTAGTGGCCAGGAAAAGAAAAATTGCTGCAAAATTCTAAGGGAACATGAGAAATCAATCCAGCAGCTGCTAGATGATGCAAAGAAGAATAACATAAGACTCATTGGACTCAATGAAGAAGCAGGAGAGAGTGGAGATGACATAAAAAACTCTTCACAGAAATAATGGCAGAAAACTTCCCAAGCAGGGAAAAAGAGCTTGACATACAGATAAGTGAGGCATATAGGACTCCAAATAGCCTTGATCAAAAAAAATCTACACATAGGCATATAATTATTAAGATTCCAGAAACTCAACAGAAGAACAAAGTTCTACAAGCAGTTGGAGAAAAGAAACAAATCACATGCAAAGGAAAGCCCATCAGAATCACAGCAGACTTCTCAACACAAACCATCAAGGCAAGAAGAGCTTGGAGTGACATATTCCAAGCCCTAAAAGAAAACAGCCTCCAACCCAGATTGATGTACCCTGCAAAGCTATCTTTCAAAATGGATGGAGAAATAAGATACTTTCATGACAAAGAGCACCTTAGGAACTTCATGAATACCAAACCAGCACTCCAAAAACTTTTACACAATATCCTAGGAACAAACACCGAGGATCACAACCCCAGGAAGCAAAGCAGAATGAACCCATCTGTCATGACAAGAAATTAAATGGAAAGGGGGAGAACCCAACAAAAAGAAAAAGTCATGGCAATGACAAGTCAATACATTTCAGTTATAACCATCAATGTTAATGGTCTCAATTCACCAATCAGAAGAAACAGACTGGCAGAATGGGTCAAGAAGCAAAATCCAACAATATGCTGCATACAAGAAACACACTTAATTCAAGAGGAAACTCATAGACTGAAAGTTAAAGGGTGGAAAATGATATTCCATGTGACAGGAACCAAAAAAAAAGCAGGAGTAGCTATCCTCTTTGCAGATCAAGTAGATTTCAAACCAACACTGATTAAGAGAGATGAAGAAGGACACTACATCCTTGTAAAGGGAAGAATCCAAGAGGAAAAGATGACAATCATAAATATCTAAGCACCAAACACTAGTGCACCCAACTATATAAAACAAATACTAATGGACATGAAAAGTCATATATGCACTAATACAATTATAGTGGGGGACCTCAACACCCCACTGTCACAAATAGATAGATCAACTAGACAAAAAATAAGTAATGAAATACTAGAACTCAATTGAACTCTTGAACAAATGAACTTAACAGATGTTTACAGAGTCTTTCAACCCACAAAATCAGAATCCACATTCTTCTCAGCTGCACATGGGTCATTCTCCAAAATAGACCACATACTCACACATAGAACATGTTTAAGTAAGTGCAAAGGAATTGAAGTTATCCCCTGTATATTATCACACCATAGTGCAATAAAATTGGAGATCCACAGCAAAAGAAACTCAAAAAATTTCATAAACATGTGGAAATTGAACAACACACTTCTGAATAACCGATGGGTCACAGAGGAAATTAAAGAAGAAATCAGACAGTTCCTTCAATTAAATGACAATGACAATACAACATATTGCAATCTATGGGACATAATGATAGCAGTCTTACGAGGGAAATTAGCAGTGAATATGCATATTAGGAAAACAGAATGAGCCCAATTAAACAACCTGATGCTGAACCTCAAGCTTCTAGAAAAAGAAGAACAGGACAACCCCAGAGATCATACAAGGGAAGAAATTATAAAGATCAGAGGAGAAATCAATGCAATGGAGACTAAGAGAATGATACAAAAACTCAATGAAGCCAAGAGTTGGTTCTTCGAAAGAATCAACAAAATTGACAAACCCTTAGCCAACCTTGTCAGAAAAAGGAAAGAAAAGGCCCAAATCCATGCAATTAGGAATGGAAAGGGTGAAATTACAACAGACCCAGCAGAAATCCAGAGGATCATCAATAACTACTTCCAGAACCTATACGCCAATAAGATGGACAACACAGAAGAAATGGAGAGATTCCTAGATACATATGAATTACCAAAGTTGAACGAAGAAGACCTAAAAATTCTGAACAACCCAATATCAACCAATGAAATTGAAAATGTAATTAAAAACTTATCAACTAAGAAAAGCTCGGGCCCTTATGGCTTCACTGCTGAATTCTACAAGACATTTAGAGAGGAACTACTGCCACTAGTGTTTAAACTCTTCAATGAAATTGAAAGGGAAGCAATACTCCCAAATTCATTCCTGGAAGCAAGCATCACCTTGATCCCCAAAGCAGAGAAAGACCCAACTGAAAAAGAGAACTATAGGCCAATCTCACTAATGAACACAGATGCAAAAATCCTTAATAAGATAATGGCAAACAGAATGCAGAAGATCATCAAGAAGATCATACACCCTGATCAAGTGGGATTCATCCCAGGGATCCAGGGATGGTTCAATATATGCAAATCAATCAATATAATACACTATATCAATAGAGCCAAGGACAAAAACCATATGATTATCTCCATAGACACAGAAAAAGCATTTGACAAAATCCAACATGCATTTATGATCAAAACCCTACAAAAAATTGGAATAGATGGTCTCTACCTCAGACTGATAGAAGCCATCTATGAAAAACCAACAGCCAATATCATATGAAATGGTTAAAGAGTAAAATCCTTCACACTAAAATCAGGAACAAGACAAGGATGTCCACTATCACCACTCTTGTTCAATATAGTTCTGGAAACATTAGCCATGGCAATTAGATAAGAGAAAGAAATAAAAGGAATAAAGATAGGAAATGAAGAAGTCAAATTGTCATTATTTGCAGATGACATGATACTCTATATAGAAGACCCCAAGAACTCCACCAAAAGTCTTCTAGACTTAATAACCAAATTCAGTCAAGTAGCTGGTTACAAGGTCAACACACAAAAATCAATAGCTTTCCTCTACACAAATGACAGGCTCACTGAGAGAGAAATAGGGCAAATAATTCCTTTCACAATAGCATCCAAAACACTGAAATACCTAGGAATCAACCTAATGAAAGAAATCAAAGACCTCTTCTCTGAAAACTATGGCACTCTGAAAAGAGAGATTGAAGATGATATCAGAAAATGGACAGACATCCCCTGCTCCTGGGTAGGAAGGATTAATATAGTGAAAATGGCCATACTTCCAAAACTGCTATATGGATTTAATGCAATTCCAATTGAGATCCCAGCAGCATACTTCACGGACCTTGAGAAAACAATCCAAAAATTCATTTGGAACAAGAAGAGACCCAGAATAGGAAAAGCAATTCTAGGTAACAGAGACATAGCAGGGAGTATCACAATCTCCAGCCTGCAACTATACTACAAAGCTACTGTGACAAAAACAGCATGGTACTGACAAAGAAACAGACCTGAGGACCAGTGGAACAGATTAGAAGATGCAGAAACACTGCCAGACACACTCAGCCATCTCATCTTCAGTAAAGGAGCCAAACACCCTCACTGGAGGAAAGATAGCCTCTTTAATAAATGGTGCTGGAAAAACTGGGCTTTAATTTGCCAAAATTTAAAACTAGACCTGTATCTCTCACCATGCACTAAACTAAAATCAAAATGGATTAAAGATCTAAATATCAAAATAGAAACTCTGAACCAGTTGGAACAGAGGTTAGCTAGAACCCTTGAAGACATCAGTGTAGGAAAAGATTTTATGAACAAAAACCTCAGTTGCCCGTGAACTAGCACAAACAATCAACAAGTGGGATCTCTTCTTATTAAAAGGCTTCTGCACAGCAAGAGAAACCACCAGCAGTGTGAAGAGACAACCCACAATGTGGGAAAAAATCTTCACCTGCTCTTCCTCAGACAAAGGTCTACTATCTCAAATCTATGAAGAACTTAAAACGATCAGACCTTCCAAATTTAAAGACCCAATCCGAAAATGGGTATCTGAAACGAACAGACATTTCTCAGACAAAGAAGTAGAAATAGCAAATAAATACATGAAAAAATGTTCAACATCACTGGTCATTGGAGAGATGCAAATGAAAACAACACTGAGATTCTACTTCACTCCAGAAAGATGGCTGCTATCATGAAATCAACCAAGAGCAAATGCTGGTGGGGCTGTGGGGAAAGAGGAATCCTGCTCCACTGCTGGTGGGATTGTAGACTGGTGCAAGCACTGTGGAAATCAGTATGGAGATATCTGAAAGAACTGGAAGTCCCATTTGACCCTGCTATTCCACTGCTGGGGATCTTCCCCAAAGAATTAAAAGAATCACACCACAGTGATATATGTGCACCCATGTTCATACGGGCACAGTTTGTAATAGCTAAAACTTGGAAACAGCCAAAATGCCCATCAACTGGAGTCTCTATATAGAAAATGTCGTTTTTTAATAAAATGGAGTACTACTCAGCCATAAAAAATGAGAAATTAGAGACATTTATAGCTAAGTGGATGCACATTGAGGCAATACTCTTAAGTGAAATAAATAGGACACACATGTGTAAATACCAAATAGTTTGTCTGGTGTGAGAAACTGAAAGTGTAAATAAGGACTAAAATGTATAATAGGTAATGTGAAATAGGAAGAAAAGGGGCAAAGGGGAAGGAAGTGGGAGGGCTAGGGTCAGGATAGAAGGAAATGGGATTAATATGAGAAAATGGAAAACTAGGAACAAAATCTTTGTAAATAGGGAGGAATGGAGGGGTTGGGCAAGGGTGAAATATAAGAACCAAGAGAGACTATGTAAAGGTGCAAATTTCCAATGATGAATGTCATTATATTGTATACCTAAAATGTACCAATGATTAGAATGAATAATCGATAATGTAAAATAGGAAGAAAAGGTCCAAAGGGGTAGGGGTAGTGGGAGGGGCAGGGGAAAGGAAAGAAGGGAAAGGACAAATGATGAGAAATGGAAAAAATGGAAATAAAGCTTTTGTAAATAGGGAAGGGTGGAGGGGGTGAAGGGAGGGCTAGGAAAAAACCCCCCCAAAACCCAAAAAAACCCACATTGTGCCACTATAAATATAGGTGCACATATATCGCTGTGGTATGATTCTTTTAATTCTTTGGGGACGATACCCAGCAGGGAAATAGATGGGTCAAATGGGACCTCTAGTCCTAGTTCTTTGAGGTATCTCCACACTGATTTCCACAGTGATTGCACCAGTCTGCATTCCCACCAACAATGTAGAAGCGTTCCTTTCTCTCCACACCCCGCCAGCGTTTGTTATTGGTTGATTTCTTGATAGCAGCCATTCTTTGTGGCATGAGGTGGAATCTCAATGTTGTTTTCATCTGCATCTCTCGAATGACCAGTGATGTTGAACATTTTTTCATATGTTTATTTGCTGTTTTTACTTCTTTGTCTGAGAAATGTCTGTTCATTCCGGATGCCCATTTTTGAATTGGGTCTTTGAATTTGGAGGGTCTGATTTTTTTCAGTTCTTTATATATTCTAGATAGTAGACCTTTGTCTGAGGTACAGTTGCTAAAAATTTCTTCCCATATTGTAGGTTGTCTCTTAGCTCTGTTGGTAGTTTGTCTTGTAGTGCAGAAGCTTTTTAATATGATGAGATCTCAGTTTCTGATTCTTTGTGTTAGCTCCCATGCTACTGAAGGTTTGCTCATAAAGTCTTTTCCTATGCCAATGTCTTCAAGAGTTCTACCTAACTTATCTTCCAGCAAGTTTAGTGTTTCTGACTTAATATTTAGCTCTTTAATCCACTTCGATCTTAGTTTAGTGCATGGTGATAGGCATGGGGCTAGTTTTAATCTTTGGCAGGTTGAAATCCAGTTTTTCCAACATCATTTATTGAACAGGCTATCTTTCCTCCAATGAGGGTGGTTGGCTCCTTTGTCAAAGATGAGGTGGCTCAGTATGTCTGGAGTTGTTTCTACATCTTCTAATCTATTCCACTGATCTTCGGGTCTGTTTCTTTGCCAGCACCATGCTGTTTTTATCACAGTAGCTTTGTAGTATAGTTTCAAGTTGGGGATTGTGATACCCCCAGCCATGTCTCTGTTACCTAGAATTGCTTTTGCTATTCTAGGTTTCCTCTGCTTCCAAATGAATTTTTGAATTGTTTTCTCTAGTTCTGTGAAGTATATTATTGGAATTTCAATCGGCATTGTATTAAATCTATATAGTAGTTTTGGAAGTGTGGCCATTTTCATTATATTGGTTCTTCCTACCCAGGAACAAGGGATATCTTTCCATTTTCTTATATCCTCTTCGATCTCCTTCTTCAGAGTGCTGTAGTTTTCAGTGTAGAGGTCTTTTGCTTCCTTTGTTAGGTTGATTCCTAGATATTTCATTTTTTTAGATGCTATTATAAAAGGAATTATTTCCTGAATTTCTCTCTCAATGGGTCTGCTATTTGTGTCTAAGAAGGCTATTGTTTTTTGAGTGTAGACCTTGTATCCAGCCTCTCTACTGAATCTGTCAATTAGGTCTAGAAGACTTTTGACTGAGTTCTTTGGGTCTTCTATGTGTAGTCTCATATCATCAGCAAATAATGACAGTTTCACTTCTTCCTTTCCTATCCTTATTCCTTTTATTTCTTTCTCTTGTCTAATTGCCATGGCTAATGTTTCCAGAACAATATTGAACAGAAGTGGTGATAGCGGACATCCTTGTCCTGTTCCTGATTTTAGCCTGATAGGGCAGCTCTTGTATATCAATTTGGCCATATCCTCAGCTGCCACCCATTCAAATCTTCAAATGACAGATTGTATCTTAGTTTGCTTTTGGTTGTTTTAACAAAATATCTGAGACCAAGTAATTTATAAAAAATAGAGGATTATTTGACTCACAGTTCTGGAGATTGGAAAGTCCAAGAACACGGTGCCAATATCTGGCCAGAATCTGTAAAGACCTTGTGCTACTTCATAACATGGCAGAGGGCATAACACAGTGAGACAGAAAATATGGGAGCTTGGGACTTTCTTCCTCTTCTTGCCCTTTTCTCCCCTTTGGTACTGAAAATATAAACCCAGGGCCTTCTCAATGAACTATGTTCCCCGACCATTGTTAAGTTTTTATTTTGAGACAGGGTCTCACTAAGTCATTCAGTTGTCCAGACTAGGCTAGAACTTGCCACTCTCCCGCCTCAGCCTTCCAGAGTGCAGAGATTACAGGTATCTGCCATCATGCCTGGCTTCTCTTCCTATTATAAAACACTAGTGCTCTTATGGGGCCCCATCCTCATCACCTCTTCTCATCCTAATTACCTCTTAGAGGCCCACAGCTGAAGGTTCTTTTACTTGATTCAGATAGAAATAATGAATTAGCTTTGCTAGCAGCACTGGTCAATACCAGTTAATGCTAGATGTCAACTCTGTCAGTTGCTGGTCTTCACTGCTGCCAGCCACTGCTGTACAACAGCAGCTTGTGCCAAACACCATCAGTTGACTCTAGCAGTTGCTGTTCTCTATCACTGATCTTCATCAGCTGCTGGTATCTAGAGCTCTTCAGGGCTAACAGTCCTGTTGTGTTCATACTACTCAGGATTCTTATCCTAAGGAGATTTACAGGACCTTCCACATCCACATTATCTGAAAAATAAAACAGGAGCAGATTTACAGGATCACTGGTGTGAGGCTATATTTGAATAAGACCCCTGCTGTAGCACAAAGAAATCACTACACCAGGAGTAGCCCACCAAGACCAACCTGAGAAAGTGTGGAGTGCTGTTTATATAGCAGCTGCAGGCCTGTGATTGGTCCAAATTGAGACTTGCTGATTGGTCAAAATTGGAGCCTGCTGATTGATCCAAAATGGTTTAAACGCAAGCCTTCCAATCCATGGCTATTGATTGATCCAAACTCAATTCTACCGCTTGGTTCAAATTCAACCAGGGCAGATATCTCCCAGATGGGTGCAGGGCATCTAGGAAAGCTGTAGTTATTAAGGTGGAAGTTTGGAGGAACCATGGAAGGGGCGGGGGTGTTTGACTGACAGATGTCACGTCTCCACGAAAAATGGTGGCTGAAAGGGGGGGATCTTTAAGATGCTGAGCTCTGTTAATCACAGCTTACTGGGGGATTGGGAAAATTGGGGATGTTAATAATGGGCCCAGATCCTTCCCTGATTTCTACCACGTTAGAGGCGTTTTCCCCACTGCTTCTTCAGAGAGGCGGCAGCAGCAGAGGAAAGTTTTCAGGGCTGATAGTCCAGCTGCATCTGCTGTCAGAGTGGCCTAGAAAGTGTGGACTAAGAAACCAGAGAGGATACCCTAGCAGGTCGCCCCAGCCTATTCTTGAAGAGGGAATGAGGGGGAACGAAGGAAGCTCCCTGTGGCTTCCTCTCCAGTTACATTTTTCTCACCTAGCAATCAAGAAACTATTATCCTGAAGTTTGGGCTAATAATTTCTTTTCTTTTCTTTATAGTTTTAACACTTATGTATTTATTCTTGAACAATATGTTGTTGAGTTTTGCCTGTTTTAAGCTTCCTACAAGTGGAATTATACTGCGTATATTTTTCCGTGACATTTTTCTTTTTTCCTTTTCATGATTTTGAAAAGCATCTGTGTTCATGCATAAAAGCGGTGCTTCATTCATTATCAGTGGTATTGAGTGTTTGATGCTTATGCCTTTTACATGTGAAAAGTGCAACGCTCCAGTAGTGTGCAAGAATTTCCATTGGTCTACATTCTCACCAGCATTTGGTATTGTCAGGTTAGACATACAATAGTATTTCTTAAGGATTATAATTGGCATTTCCAAGATTATTGAGGTTGAGCAATAATCTTTAAACAATAATATTTTCATACTTTTTAGGCCTCTTGTATTTCCTCTTTTCTGAAGAGGTTATGATTTTTTTCTATTTCCTATGACATAGTTTGTAGTTTGTGCTTTCCTTATTGATTCGTTGGTGTGCTTTATACATCCTGGATATTAATCCTTTGTCAGTTATATATGTTGTAAACATTCAGTCTATGACTTTTCTTTTCACTTTGCTTTTGTTACCCTTTTGTGAACACGTGTTCTTAATTTTAACAAATTTATTAACTTTTAATGATTTTTGCATCTTCTTCGAGGAATCCTTCCTTCTCTGATGTCATAAACCTGTCTTCTAAACATTTTAGTTTTGTCTTTTTCATTTAAGGCTTTAATCCACCTGAAACTAATTTTGTGACAGGAATTCTTTCTTTGGCCATATGGATAGACAATAGCCCCAGGACAAAAGTTCATCATTTGTCACTTCTTTTCAGGGCCACTCTGGGATAAATCCAATCTCTTTATTTGCATAGGTCTATTTCTACACACCATATTTTTATATGTTGGTCACTTTGCCTATTCTTACATCTATAGTATATCTTAGTACTTGTCATAGCTTTATGATATACTTTGATAGGGTAACTTTTCCTGTAGCTTCAAGAGTGTTTTGGCGATTTGTGGCTCTTTACTCTTCTGTATAAACACTAGAAGCAGCTCTCAAACTTCATGAAATACTTTTGAGATGTTATTTGGAATTGCATTAACTCTATACGTATGTATTAAAAGAAACAAGGCATTTATGATATTGAGACGCCCTCTTCAAGAAAATGACACTGCTTTCCATTTACTCAGATCTTCCTTGTCTTTTAATGTAGATTTAGAATTTTTTCCCAAAGGATTCCCTATCTTGTTAACATTCTTTTAAGCTTATTGTAAATGTATAAATTTAAATAATGAATTACATTTTGTAAAAAATTCAATTGTTCATTGAACATTGACTTGTTTTCTAATATATCTATATATTATTTATCTATTATTATTTGAGTTTTCTATCTACACAACTTTATGATTTGAGAATTGTGGTACTTGTATTTATTTATTTAAAATCCTTAAGTCTTTTACTTGTTTGTCTTGTCTTATTTCCCTGCTTGGGACATCCAGTATCATGTCAAATGGTGATGGTGGGCATACCTACTTCTCTTCTGATAAAGGGGATCACATCTCCATTAACCACTTACCAATTATTACATACAGAATGACCAAAAATTGCATATTTTCATTAATTTTTTAAAGACAATATAACAGGAAATATAAAAATGACAATTTTATCAAATTTATTCAGTAATTTTTCTGTGTATGGTATATCTTAAAACAATACACAACACAAAGTTACAATAATACCTTTTTAATTACAGGCTAGCTTGTTAAATGTTGGTCAACTCTGTCAACACCACCTATAGAACTATTATACTCATTCACCACTATTGGAATTTTTTTAGCTTCTTTCAAGTTCTATCATTTCAGTATTATAAATAGTTGACAATAAGGAGATGTCTTTTTTGTCTTTCCATTTCATAACACAGACTTCTCCTCTCTGGTATGCTAACATCTCTCCCCTTTTCCATTTTTTCTTTTGCAGATCTTTTGACACTTCCTTCCTATTCAGTCTCAGTGTCCCAGATGTGTCCATTTTGTAAAAGAATATCACTGAGTTCTGGAGAAGTATAAACATTATATCTAATGTACTTACAGTAAGAATTTTTATAGATTGTAGCACAAAATTATAGGTTATTTTTTCACAAGTAAAATTAACACAAATTAGTAAAAGAAAATCACACAATACATGAAGCCAAAAATCAAGACAGTGAATATGTTGACTCCAGAAGTTTCTTCATGCCCTTTGTAATGCAACCACTGATGTGCTTCTGTCACTATAGATTAGTTTGCACTAATGACTGTAGGAATCATAGCATACATACTCTTTTTGTCTGGGATTCTTAGGCAGTCCATCCATGTTCCATCAATAGTACATTCTTTTTATTACTGGGTTGTATTCTATGATAGAGGCATACCATTTTAGTTTGTTTCCAATACAGGGATAGTACAAATGAAGCTACTATGAACATTTTTTGTTCCAGTATTTGTATGGAAATATACTTCTATTTCTCTTGGATAAATACCTAGGTGTAGGATGGCTATGTCATATGATATACCTGTGTTTAACTTTTTAAGAAGCTGATGAACTGTTTCCCAAAGCAGTTGCACCTTTTTACATACCCACCAGAAGTACATGAGACTTTTAGTTCCTCTAAATCCTTGCAAACTCTTAAGCAGTATTTTAAACTTTAACCATCCCAATAGGTGTGTGGTGGTATATCACAGTGGTTTTAATTTGCATCTCTCTAATTGCAAAGGGTATTAAGCATCTTTTCATGTGTTTATATGACATTTGTATGTCCGTTTTGGGAAACTGGTCAAATCTTTTGCCTATTTGTTAATTGGGCTGTTTGCAGTTAAGTTTCTCTGTATTGAATTTTTAGAGGGTTTTTTTTAATATTTTGGGTATGAATCCTTTATGATTTGTATGATTTTCAAATATTTTCTCCTATTATGTGGTTTGTCTTTTCATTGTCATTTGAAGAGCAAAAGTTTTTATGAGCTTATTCTTGTATGGTTTAATCCTTTGATGTCTATGTTCTTTGATCTAAGGACTCTTTGCCAAACTCAAAGTCAAAAACAGAGATCTTTCTCATATGTTTTCTTCTAGAACTTTTGCAGTTTTGGGTTTTATGTTTAGGTCTGTATTCCATTTTGAGTTAATTCTTATACTATGAGAGTTATGTATCAAAGTTCTTCTCCTTCTCCTTTTTCCCTTTTTATATAAGAATATCCAGTGTTTCAGCACCCTTGTTAAAAAGGCATCCTTCCTCTACTGAATTGGTTTGCATCTCTATTAAAACTCAGTTTTGTTACTGCTGAATGTGGTAGCACTACCTGTAATCCTAGCACTTTAGGAGGTTGAGGCAGGAAGATCAGAAGTTTGAGCCCAGCATGGGCAACTTAGTGACTTAGTGAAAGACCCTATGTCAAAATAAAAATTTTAAAAAGGTCTGGGAAAATAGCTCAGTGTGAAGGGCCTGGGTTCAATTCCTAGTATTGAAAAAAATCAATTGGACCTATGTATTTGAGTCTATTTCTAGATTTTTTATTACATTTTATTGACCCACTTTTTCTGTCTTCCCATACTGTCTTGATACTGTCTTGAGCTTTATAGTAAGTCTTCAAGTCAAGTGATATCAATTCTCCAACTGTATTCTTATCAAAGTAGTTTTGGCTGTCTTAGGTCAGTTGAATTTGTGAGTTTAAGTATCAGCCTGTCAATTTCTACCAAAAAAAAGCTTGCTGGGATTTTTGATTGATTGAGTCTGTCTTGAATCTGTTTATCAATTTGAGGAGACTTGATATCTTAATAATACTTAATAAGTCATCTGATTCATTGTCTTTCTACTTAAGTCTTCTTAAGTTTCTCTCAGTAATGTTTGTCATTTCCAGTATATAGATCATATACATCTTTTGCCATATTTATCACTAAATATTCTATATTTTTGAGACTACTATAAATAATATTGGTCTTTAAAATACAATTTCAATTTTTTTCATTACTAGCGGATAGAAAGACAATTGATTTTTGTATAGTAATCTTGTATCATGCAACCTTGCAAAATTTAGTTCTAATAGATTTTTCATAGATTCCTTTGAATTCTCTACATAAAATATCATGTTTGTGAAAAAATAGTCTTACTCCTTGCTGTCTAATTTAGATGTTTTCTTTTTCTCTAATCTTCTTACATTTACTAGAACCTCACACACAATGCTAAAGAGAAGAATTGAAAATGAACATTCTTACATTCCTGATCTTAAGGCGAAAACAGTAGACTTTTTCATTTAAATATGATATTAGCTGTAGGATTTTTGTAGATATTATTTATGAGGTTGAGGAATGTTTCTGCTTACTTTGCTGAGAGGGTTTAGTTTTTAAAACAAGAGCAAATGTGAGATTTTCTGAGTCAAATGTTTTTCTGCATCTACACGGAGGATCATGCCTTTTCTTTTTAGTTTTTGCTATGATGAATGATGTTGATTTCTGAATATTAAACCAACCTGTATTCCTAGGATTAAACTCCATTTCATCATAGGTATTATCTCTTCTATACACTGTTGGAGCCAATATGTTAAAATCCAAAACTTTTGCTCCTATGTTTATGAAAGATATTGGTCTACATTTCTTTTACCTTGAAATTTCTTAGTCTGATTTTGGTATTAGGTAATTCAGGCCTCATAGAATGAGTTTAAAAAATTTCATTCCCTTCAATTTTTAATAAATGTTTATGTATAATGGATATGAAGTCATTTGGTCTTGAAGTTTTTTGAGGGGGATGATCTTTAACTTCAAATTCATTTTCTTTAATAGTTTTAGTGATATAGTCTGTAGTACTGTCTTTTTTCTTATTTCTGATATTTACAGTTTGAATACAGTTTCCTGATCAGTACAACTAAAAATTTAAAAAATTTATTGATCTTTTCAAATAGCAAACTTTTGGTTGGATTTATTTTTCTATTTTTTTATATGGTTGATTTTTGTTGGACTTTTAAAAAAATATTATTTCCTTTCCTATGCTTCCTTTGGGTTTAAATTGCTCAGTTGTTTTTAAATTTCTTAATGTAGAATTTGAGATCACTAATTTGAAAATTTCTTTCTCTTTTAATATATTAATTAATGCTATAAATTTCTTTATATGTATTGATATACTTGTAGCCCACAAATTTTGATAGGTTGTATTTTCATTTTCATTTAGTTTGAAGTACTTATAACTTCCCTTTTGGTTTTTTCTTTGATCCTTCAATTATATAGAAATGTGTTATTTGGTTTCAAATATTTGTGGATTTTACAGAGATCTTTCTTTTATTAATTTATAATTTGATTCCATTGTGGTCAGAGAATATGCTTTGTAAGACTAGAATCCTTTTAAATTTTTTTAGACTTGGTTTATTGTCCAAAATGTGGTCTATCTTGGTAAATATTTCTTGTAAACTTGAAAAGAATGTGTATTCTGCTGTTGTTGGGTGGAGTATTATATAAATGCCAATTAGGTGAAGTTGGTTAATAGTGTTATTCAAGTCTTCTATATCCTTACAATTTTCTTTTCTTATTCTGTCAACTCTCAAGAAGAGAATATTGAAATCTTTGAATAAAATGATGAATTTGACTATTTCTCATCATAGTTTAATTCTATTAACTTTGCATTGTGTGTTTTGAAACTCTGTTACTAGGTGCATAAATATTTAGAGTTGTTATGCCTTGACGAATTGATCCCTTTTTCAAGGTTTAAAAAAAACTCCTTATTTATCTTTGATAATATTCTTTTCTCTGATATCTACTTTGTGTGATATTCATATTACCACCCAAGGTTCCTTTTGATTAGAGATAATGTGCTATCACTCCTTTTGTTTTCCATATATATATATATATATATATATATATATGTTTTAATAGGCAAGATATGGTTGAATCTTTGTGTATTTGGGTTTTAAAATATCTAGTCTGAAAGATCCCTGCTCTTTAATTAAGGTTATTTAGAACATTTACATTTAATGTGATTATATGGTTAGGTTTAAGACTAACATTTTAATATTTCTTTTCTATTATTTCCATCTCTTCTTTGTTCTCTCTTTTTCTGCCTTTTTTAGTGGATTAACTGAGTATTTTTTATGGTTTTATTTCATCTCCTTTGTTGGTTATTAACAGTAACTCCTTTGTGATTTTAGTGGTTATTTTAGGGTTTATGGTATACATCCTCAACTTGTCACAGTTAAGCAGCCTTATGCCATTTCAGATAGTGTACTTAGTATCAGAATATACACAATATCCAATGATGGCTTATACTTCCACACAGAATAAGAACCTTACAACAGTATGCTTCCATTTCCCTCTCAGCCTTTATGCTGTTATTTTAATGTTTTTACTTATCTAGTATATGTTATAATCATACTCTACATTGCATTTATTTAAAGAATAATTACAATTTAAAGGGATCTTTTATACTTATCTATTTAGTTTAGTGTTCTTCATTCCATTGGGTAGATCCAGACTTCTACCTAGTATCTTCTGCTTGAGGAGAAATTCTTACACATTCCTTATACTGCAGTTCTACTAGTGATGAGTACCTTCTGAAGAAGTCTTTATTTTGCCTTCGATTTTGAAAAATATGTTTGGTAAGTATGCAATTATATGTTAAGAAGAGTTTTTAAACCCTTAAGTACTTTAAGATACTGTTTTTGCATAGTTTTCAAAAATAATTTTGATATCTTTTTTTTTTTTTTTTTTTTGGTACTGGGGTCAAACTCAGGACCTTGCACTTGCGAGGCAGGTGGCAGAGCCACTGAGCTAAATCTCCAGCCCATCATTTTTGTCACTCTGCATATAACACGTCTTTGCTTCTCTGGGTGCTTTTAAGATATTTTCTTTATCGGTGAGTTCTCAGCAATTTAATTATGATGTACTTTGGTGTTTATTGAGCTAGAATTTCCTGGATGTTGGATTTATAGTTTTCATTATATTTGGAAAGTTTGTGGCCAGTATGTTGTCAAATGTTTCTTCTGTCCCCATACCTCCTTCAGGGACTCCAATTATATGTATATCATACTATTTGAAATTGTTCCACAGATATCCTCTTTTAATTTTTCTTTCCATGTTGGATTTTGGATATATTCTCTTGCTGTCTTCAAACTGACTAATATTTTCTTTTTCAATATCTCATATACCTTTAATCTCATCTAGTATATTTTTCACCCCAGATATTATAGATTTCATCTAAGTTTGACTTGTACTTTTTAATATCTGAATTATGCCTGGATTCTCTTTTCTTAACTTTTGAAAAATTGGAATAGAGCTATATAATTAATGTTCTTTTCTGCTAATTCTGATATCGGTGTCGTTTCTGGGTCAGTCTTCCTTATGTATTATGTATTATATTTCCTGCTTCTTTGAGTGCCTGGTGTTTTTGGGGGGAGCACAATTTCTTTTGAGTGATTTTATATATTATATATAATATATGTTTATATAAATTTAAGTTGGTGGATAATAGTGTGTTTTCTCATGTAAAAATGATGTTTTGAAGTATATATACATTGTAAAATCATTTAATCTAGCTAATTAACAAATGCATTGGTCACATAATACATGACATTCATTCTGTTTACGTTTTTTTAAATGCAATATATTGTCCTTAACCATAGTTACCTTGCTGCACAGTGGATCTCTTGCAATTTATCCCTCTCATCTAACTGTAGCTGTGCATCCCCTACCAAGACATCTTCCCATAACTACTTCCGGTTTTGATGACCACCATTGTACTACTTCCATGGATCAACACTGTTCTGGAGACAGAGTCTTGTTAAATTGCTAAATTATCCAGGCTGGGCTTGAACTTGTGACCTTCCTACCTCAATCTGCCAAAGTGCTGGGATTACAGGTGTGCACTATCACATTCAGCATGATCAACTTGTAGGATTCCACGCATGAGTGCTATCATGTGGTATTTATCTTTTTTCAGTGCCTGGATTATTTCACTTAATATAATCTTTTCCAGGTTCATCCATGTTGTCACAAATGACAGGATATCTTTCTAGCTTTTATAGTGGACTAGTATTCAATCTGGATATATACAAACATTTTCTTTATCCAACCGTCTATTGAAGGATACATAGGTTTGTTCTGTCTCTTGACTGCTATGAATATTTTATAATAAACACAGGAGTGCAGATGTTTCTTTGACATACTAATTTTACT
Source organism: Heterocephalus glaber (assembly GCF_053883595.1). Lineage (NCBI taxonomy): Eukaryota > Metazoa > Chordata > Mammalia > Rodentia > Bathyergidae > Heterocephalus > Heterocephalus glaber. The sequence continues at coordinate 18,021,552 of NW_028258377.1, read as the reverse complement.
TCCCTTGGATATGTATCCATTAGAGAGATTATGGGATCATATGGCAGTTCTATTTTTAATTTCTTGAGGTACTGCTATACGATTTTCCATAGTATGAAATGATTAATGCCTGGTAATTTCTAATTGGATACCAGACATTAGAAAATTTACATTGTTGGGTATTGCATTATTTTTAATGTGGTTATTATTTGAATTAGATTCAAATCCTAAAGTTATAACATTCTAATCTTTTTTTGATAACAGCTAACTTCAACAATATTAAAAATTCTGCTCCTTTAGACCTCTGTCTCAACCCTTCTCAGTTTGTTTGTTTACAGTATTATATCTTTGTACATTGTGTGTCCAAAGACATAATTCTAATAATTTAAAAAACTAACAATTCTTTAAAATGCATTACTTTCTTAAATTATGTGAACAAACCATTGTCACAAAAATACTAGTGGTTAGGCTCATAGAGTTTTAAAAATACAGATGGCTGTCAACTTCCAATGTTTCCATTTAATATTTTTTCACTTTATGATGGTATGAAAGTGGTATGCATTCAGTAGAAACTGTAGTTCAAATTTTGAATTTTGATTCAAAATCCTATATAATAGTTATTATATAATAGGCTTTGTGTTAGATGATCTTGTCCAACTGTATTCTAATGTAAGTTTTCTGAAAACATTTAAGATTATCTGGGATCAGCTATGATTTTTTGTTTAAGTATATTAAAAGCATTTTTTTCTTATGACATTTTAAGCTTACGATGGGTTTATCAGGATACCTCCATTGTAAATTCAGGAAGACCTTTTAAATCATGTAGAAAACAAAAAGTGCAGTTCATGTCTGTTATCAAATTCAAAAGTTTTCAGCTGTTATTTCTTCAAGTATTCCATCTCTCCTCCTTTCTCTCTTCTCTTCTGAGGATTCCTTCTATGCATATGTTGGCCTGCTTGATAGTGTTCCACAGTACCTTGGGCTCTGTTTGCTGTTTCAATTTTTTTCTATTTCCAGACTCATTTCCATTGTCCTATCTTAATTTTGCTAATTCCTTCTTCTTCCTGCTCAAATCTGCTTTTAAATCCCTGTAATGAATTTTTCTTTACAGGTTCAGCTGTCCACTCCTTTGTTAGGTTTTTTAAAAGGATATTTCTTTGTTGATATTTCCACTATATTCACACATTGTTTTATTTAGTTCTTTGAATATCCTTTAAAAAGGTACTTTAAAGTCTTTGTCTACAAATAAACGTATGAAAAAATGTTCAACATCACTGGTCATTCGAGAGATGCAGATGAAAACAACACTGAGATTCCACCTCACCCCAGAAAGAATAGCTGCTATCAAGAAATCAACCAATAACAAATGCTGGCAGGGGTGTGGAGAGAAAGGAACCCTTCTCCATTGTTGGTGGGAGTTCAGACTGGTGCAACCACTGTGGAAATCAGTGTGGAGATACCTCAAAGAACTAGGGCTGGAGGTCCCATTTGACCCAGCTATTCCCCTGCTGGGTATTTTCCCAAAAGAATTAAAAGAATCATACTACAGTGATATATGTGCACCCATGTTTATTGAGGCACAGTTTGTAATAGCTAAAGCTTGGAAACAGCCCAAGTGCCCATAAACTGGAAACTGGATAAAGAAGATGTGGTTTTTTAATAAAATGGAGTACTACTCAGCCATAAAGAACGAGAAATTAGAGTCATTTATAGCTAAATGGATGCATATCGAGGCCATACTCTTAAGTGAAATAAATAGGACACACGTGTAAATACCGAATAGTTTCTCTAGTGTGAGAAACCAAGAGTGTAAATAAGGACTAAAAGGATTAATAACTAATAATTGATACTTTGAAATAGGAAAAGGTCCAAAGGGGTAGGGGTGGTGAGAGGAGATGGGGAAAGGAAAGAAGGGAAAGGAAAAATTATGAGAAAAGAAAAAAAAATGGAAACGAAGTATGTAAATAGGGAAGAGTGGAGGTGTGAAGGGTGCACAGGTAATGGGGAAAAAATAAGAACCAAGATAATCATGTACAGGTACAAACACCCAATGATAAATGTAAATGTATTGTATACCTAAAATGTACCAATAAAAGAATTTAAGCAAAAAAAAAAAGTCTTTGTCTAGTAGATCTTTCTTTAGGTCCTTTTTTAGGGAGAATTACTACTGATTTATTTTTTTTCCTTTGAGCTATATTTTCCCATTGTTTTGTAAGTGTTTTTGTAGTTGTAGTTGTTGAAAACTGGACATTTGAATCTAAGAATATGATAGCTCTAGAAGTCCAATTGTCCCCCTTCCTCAGGGTTTCCTGTTTTTGGCATTGTTTAGTTATTTTTTTTATTGTTATAGGCTCTTGCCGTGCCAAAGACAAGGTTGACATGTAAACTTAAGGTCTTGTCAGGTTTTCACTGAGCCTATGCTTTTGCCTGGATGTGTATGATCACTTACTAATTTTAACACTTTTAAATGTTCTGGTCTTTATTATCTAGCTCTCTTCTCAAACGAATAAAGGGAGAAAAGCTACATTATCATTTCCCATCCCTTGGAAGTCACTTCAGACAGAGGGGAGGTACTTGGAGCTACAGGAATATGTACAACAATAATGGCCGTCTGCCTCTTTACCTGCACTTTGGTGGTCAGAAGTGGCAATCAGAGATCAGACAATAGATGCCCAAAATATAGAGAACAGGGTTTTGGGTGTGTGTGTGTGTGTGTGTGTGTGTGTGTGTGTTTCCCTACCCTAGCTTGCTAAAGTTGTGTACATATAGGCTGCTCTAGGAATCTAAGCACAGGCCCTGCCATGGGGCTAACATTGGCCAAAATTTACCATATGAGCCTTCTCCTGGAATCTCCAGGCTTTTGATAGACTCTAAAATTCCAAAATAATTAAATGAGGAAGATTTAGCTAGTGTTAGACCCAGAGACACATTCCTGGTGATTTTTTACTCTATCATCTCTCAGGGGACAAAATCTAATTAAGTTTTTATTATACATACTGTAATTTCAGAATTTCATTTTATAATTTTTTGGCAAGAGAATCTGTAAATATTTACTTTTTTTTGTATTAAATTCTTTTATTGGTACATTTTAGGTACACAACACAATTACATTTCTCATTGGGAATTGTACCTTTACATAATGCATCTTGGTTCTTATTTTTTCCCCATTCCTAGCCCTCCCTGCATGCGCTCCACCTTTCCCTATTTACAAAGACTTTATTTCCATTTTTTCCATTTCTCATCATTTATCCTTTCCCTTTTTTTTTGTATTAAATTCTTTTATTGGTACATTGTAGGTATACAACACATTACATTTCTCATTGGGAATTGTACCTTTATATAATGCATCTTGGTTCTTATTTTTTCCCCATTCCTAGCCCTCCCTTCACGCCCTCCACCCTTTCCTATTTACAAAGACTTTATTTCCATTTTTTCCATTTCTCATCATTTTTTCCTTTCCCTTCTTTCCTTTCCCCTGCCCCTCCCACTACCCCTACCCCTTTGGACCTTTTCTTCCTATTTTACATTATCGATTATTCATTCTAATCATTGGCACATTTTAGGTATACAACATAATGACATTCATCCTTGGAAATCTGCACCTTTACATAGTCTCTCTTGGTTCTTATTTTTCACCCTTGCCCAGCCCTCCCTTCAACCCCTCCAGTCCTCTCTACTTACAAAGATTTTGTCCCTATTTTTCCATTTTCTCATATTAATCCCATTCCCTTCTATCCTTTCCCCTAGCCCTCCCACTTCCTTCCCCTTTGCCCCTTTTCTTCCTATTTCACATGACCTATTATACATTTAGTCCTTATTTACACTTTCAGTTTCTCACACCAGAGAAACTATTCAGTATTTACACATGTGTGTCCTATTTATTTCACTTAAGAGTATTGCCTCAATGTGCATCCACTTAGCTATAAATGTCTCTAATTTCTCATTTTTTATGGCTGAGTAATACTCCAATTTCATCGCACTATCATCTGATAATATACAGGGGATAACTTCAACCCCTTTGCACTTACTTAAATATGTTCTATGAGCTAGTATGTGGTTTATTTTGGAGAATGACCTATGAGCAGCTGAAAAGAATGTGTATTCTGATTTTGTGGGGTGGAACACTCTGTAAACATCTGTTAAGTTCATTCGTTCAAGAGTTTGAGTTCTAGTAATTCATTGCTTTTTTTTTTGGTCTAGTTGATCTATCTATTTTTGACAGTGGGGTATTGAGGTCCCCCACTACTATTGTTTTAGTGCTTATATGATTGTTCATGTCCATTAGTATTTGTTTTATATAGTTGTGTGCACTAGTGTTTGGTGCATAGATATTTATGATTGTCATCTCTTCCTCTTGGATTGTTCCTTTTACAAGGATGTAGTGTCCTTCTTCATCTCTCTTAATCAGTGTTGGTTTGACATCTACTTCATCTGCAAAGAAGATAGCTACTCTCACTTTTTTTTGGGTTCCTATCACATGGAGTATTGTTTTCCACCCTATCAGTTTATCATTTTCTTTTTGAATTGTGCTTCTTGTATGCAGCATATTGTTGGATCTTGTTTCTTGACCCATTCTGCCATGTATTTCCTTTGATTGGTGAATTGAGACCGTTAACATGGATGGTTATAACTAATACATATTGACTTATTATTGTCATGACTTTTTCTTTTTGTTGGATTCCTCCCCTTTGTTTTTAATTTCTTGTTGTGCCCATTGGATTCATTCTGCTGGGCTTCCTGAGGTTGTGATCCTCATTGTCTTTTCCTAGGAGTTTGTCCAAAATTTTTTGGAGTTCTGGTTTGGTAATCATGAAGTTCCTAAGGTGCTCTTTGTCATGAGAGTATCTTATTTCTCCATCAATTTTGAAAGATAGTTTTGCAGGGTACATCAATCTGGGTTGGGGGCTGTTTTCCTTTAGGGCTTGAAATACTTCACTCCAAGCTCTTCTTGCTTTGAGGGTTTGTGTTGAGAATTCTGCTGTGATTCTGATGGACTTTCCCTTGTGTGTGATTTGTTTCTTTTTTCTAACTGCTTGTAAAACTTTGTTCTGTTTGATTTCTGGAATCCTAACAATTATATTTCTATGTGTAGATTTTTTTCAATCAAGGCTAGTTGGAGTCCTATATGCCTCACTTATGTGTATGTCAAGTTCCTTTCCCCAGCTTGGGAAGTTTTCTGCCATCACTTCTGTGAACAGTTTTTTTTTCCATGTCATCTGCACTCTCTCCTGTTTCTTCATTGACTCCAGTCAGTCTTATGTTATTCTTCTTTGCATCATCTAGCAGCTGCTGGATTGATTTCTCATGTTCCCTTATAATTTTGAAGCAATTTTTCTTTTCCTGGTGACTAATTGCAATCTTATCTTCTATATCTGAAATTCTGTCCTCACATTGGCTCATTCTGCTGTGTAGACTTTCAATGGAGTTTTTCATCTCCTGGAAATCTATTTGCATGTGTTTTATGGATTCCATTTGTTTCCTATGTTGGGATTCCGTCATGTTCCTCAGTTCCTCTCTAGATTTCTTAATCATGTCTTGCACTAGGAGCACAACTTCTCCTGTTATCTGAGAAATTATTTCTGATTTCATTTTTTCCAGATCCTCTTTTGTTGCCAGTTCAGGGTGTCCAGGTGGTTGAGTATCAGAGTGCTCCATCTCGTTTCCCTTTGGGGTTGCTTTAGGTGATCTGAAAGTCTGATTTTTGGGGGCTTATTTATGTCTCTTCTCATTTCAATGGCGGTGGCGGGAGTTTGGGAGGAGGTGCTGCTGGTGCCCTCGCTGCTCACCTCCTCTGCCCTGGGAGCAGTAGTACATTGTCCTGAAAGCCTCTTCCTCCTCCTCTGCTTTGGAAACATTGGCACATCAACCTAGAATCCTTCATTTTCTAATCTTTATAGTTTACAATTTCTGCAGAAATACCCAATCTCTTCACCCATTTTATCTTATTTACCTCCAAAAATTTAAACTTATTTATAACACTTGTTCTAAAGTTGTTGTTGGCCAGTTTCTATAACTGTATCCCTCAGGGCATCTATCTCTATTGATTGTGTTGTCTTTTTAACATAATCATCTGGTTTTTCAGTTGACTCATAATTTTTTTATTATATTTCAGACGTTATGTATAACACTGAAGACTAAAGTATACTTTTCTTTATTTTCCTAAATGAAAAATTTTGTCATAACTGATGGTTAAAATAAATACTTTATCATTCACATTTCCTCTTGATCAGTTTGGAACAGGGCTTGGTCACAGCTTTAGCAGATTGAGTTCATTTGTGTTTGGCCCAACCTTCAACCTCTCAGGCTGCTAAGTGTCTTTATCTTGCTGGAAAATGATTGGGGGCAGTTTCAGATATTTTTTATTCACTTTTGCATTTAACTCTGCCAGAGGGCTAGAATCTATTATCATCAGGATGCATGATTTAGTTTGCCAACTCTTTTGTCACTGCTGATTTCTCAGCAAAACTTGGGAGAGGAGAGCAAGTGGAGTACAAAAATACAGGGATGAATGATCAGTCCACGTGTTTGAAACTGTTCCAGACTCCTGTCCACCTGATGTCTCTTGTCCTCTAAAAGTCTGTGTCTGTGATAGGACTGGTTGTGATTAGACTGGATACTTGCTCCCTGGTATTGAAGTTGATATGGGTTCATTTTTGTCTAGAATTCAGTTCATCAGTTCATGAAGGCTTTTTTCCCTTTGTTATTCTTTCCTAGTAGAAAAGCATGATTTTTATTTTGTCCACTGTTTTCTTGTTGTTACCATGGAACCAAATTTTTTTTATATCCTATATCCTAGCTGTGGTAGAAGCTCACAGGTGTGTTCTTCAGTGGATTTGATTCTTACTGATTCTTGTTTTCTTGTGTAGTTTGTTTTCATGTGTGCTTTATAATTTTTTATTGTGAACTCAAATTAGCTCTAGAAATTATTTGAGGATTTGATTCAAATGTTTGTTCCTCCAAGCAGTCTTCCATTACTTACCTAGAGTGGCACTGTGAGAACACTATAAACAAAATTTTTGCTTTGAGCTTTTCAGGTTTCCTGAGTCATTTCAATTAGTCCCAAAGTCCACTTGAGGACAAGATGTGATTAAAAAATCTCACAGGAGACTTTTTCCTTTTTGCTAATATAGTCAAAGCCAAAGGTGTCAAAGATAAGGATACTCATTGTCTCTCTGTGGGTGTCTTTTTTGTTTTGTTTTGGTACCAGGGATTGCACTTGGGACCTTGCCCCTGTGAGGCAGGAGATGGAACCACTGAGCTAAATCCCAGCCTTCTGTGGGTGTCTCTTATCAGAGGTCACAGATTTATGCAGAGAGCCTCTGATCTGATTTCCTACTTATGGAGGCATTGAGTTTTACTTTCTGTCTTCAGATATTTATATGTGCTGTTGATTCGAGCACCTGTCTTCAGATATGTAGCCAGTTAAAATCCAAGCTCCAGGCCCTAGAAATCCACAGATGGCCACAGGGATAATGTTGGCTTCCATACTTATCTTTGTGGAGCCCAAGTTTCTTTTGGTTTCTCTCTTCTGAGGTTTGGTATGTTTTCCCACTAGTTTATCTATGCACCTAAAAAGAAGTTTTGGTATTTTATCCAGCATATTTTTACCATGTCTATACCATGACGGGTTCTCTATACATTTAACCCACTATATTACCTGTAATGAGAATCTACTATTTCTTTAGATCTGTCTATGTTTTTGAGCCAAGTTTTATAGAACTGGGAGCCTCTCTGGTCATATTTAGGAGATTTGTCATCTCTGCTCTAATCTATTATGCATTACCTTGAAGTTTAGCCTCAGAGAACAGTTTTATTGCCTTGTTTTTTGTTTTGTTTTGTTTTTTAGGTTTTTAAGGATACCACAGTGAAACTCTGAATACTGACCATACTCCTCATGCCAAAAAGGTATAACTTTTTGTGGATGGTTGGCTGTATCAAGGCGCCTGGAACCAACAGAGAGGTAAGGGGTCAGGTTTTCAAAATTCAACTGATATTAAGGTTCCTAATCAGAAATAAACTCAAACATTTCCTTTCTACCATACCCTCTCCAGGCTCCAAAGAGAAGATCAGGGACTACCTCTGAATTTCCCACTCTATCCCTAGCCTTTAAGTTGGCTTTTTGGTGATTTTTTTTTTTTCATCCAGATGTTTCATGGGGACAACATAGTGGAGAAATTTGATGTTTTGTCCCCATTTGCAAGTGTCCATTAGGATCCTCTGCAAGCAGACTGAAATGAGTCTTTATCCCTCTCTGGGGAGGCAGTGGTACTCCCAGACCTGGCAGGAAGCTTCTGTGGTACACCTAGCAAAGCAGCCACAAAGGATCCCAGAGGGAACAATTTCTCATACTCGCACTGCACTTTATGTGTAACAAGGCATACCCATACCTGGGAATTTCCAATGATTCTTTCAACAGCTCAGTTTAGTAGGAGGGATGATTGAGAAGGTCCAGTGGGCTAGTTTAGGAGTGGTCCCAAATGTTATTCTATTTATTTATTTATTTATTTGGTACCAGGAATCGAACTCAGGACCTTGCTCTTGCCAGGCAGGCGTGGTGCCACTGAGCTAAATCCCCGGCCCTCAAATGTTATCCTAAAGATTGAACTTAATTTCACATTCTGCCATCTTTTCTCACTGTGATTCCTTTATCTATCCATCATACTGAGTAGGCAGTCTAAAAGGCAAATCTTCCCAGTACCTTCAGAAAAAACCTACAAATCCCTTGAAGTCTGATTTCTTTCTAATCCTCCAGCCTCACTTTCCCTTACTCCTTTCCCTTGCTCCAGCCATGCTAAACATTAGTTAGTTCTTTCACTGGGTCTTAAATCCTCAAGCATACATCCAGGATGTTCCTTTTACTGGAACACTTTCCTCACTACACACTACACACCCTTACAACTCTCTCTCTCTTTCTCTCTCTCTCTCTCTCTCTCTCTCTCTCTCTCTCTCTCTCATAAGTCAGGTCACTGCTCACTCTGAGTCTGGGTTGTGTGCACCTCTTTAGGGTCTGGGGACACCTGAGCTCACTTCCATTCCACACCTGCTCACTGTTTGGGGATTGCTCCATTGTTTGTTTGCTTCCCCATTAGAAGGATCAGTCCAGAGGGTACAGACTGCTTCCATCTTGCTTATCCATGACTCTGTAACACTAAGCATAGCACTCAATGCTTCTTTTGCTATATTTCCTTCCAGTTGCTTAAAGGGTCAGCTCATGAGTACCTATTGTCCCTTGCAGGTTTTGGGTGATGTTTTGATACGAGGAATGCTAAAATAGAGTATTAACAGCACTAACATTTTTCAAGCGCTTTAATCCATGTAACTATCACAACAACCCCATATATTTGAGATTGTGTGGTGATATCCTTTTCGTCTCCATTTTACAGATTAGAAAATGGGCGCATGGAAAGGTACAGCACTTTGTTCAAGGTCACAAAACTCAAAAAGTAATGGCTTTGGGATTCAAAAGAATTCAAAAGTAATGGTTGTGGTGCCAGAGGTTTGTACCTCTAATGATTATGCAAAGCAACATTGACCTTCAGAGGCTTCCAGGCTGGTTTTTGAGATGAGATGGGGATCCCAGCACCGGGTTCCCAGTGCAGGGGTGCTCAGGGAAGGAAAGAGATGAATGTGACATGCTGCAGCCTCAGAAACCCCGTCAGGTTCTGGAAAGCAACACAGGGCTCTCTGCGGATCCTGGTTACCCCAGACCCCTCGAGGTGGCCTCAGAGCCCCTTCACCCAAGTAACCTGGGACCTCAGGGCAGGAGATGATGCTGAAGGCAGGCTGGAGCTCCAGGGCAGAGTGTCCCAAAAGTCTGAGGTGGAAAACAGCAAGACTAAATGTCAGGGTTTAGGGCTCCAGCCAGGCCTGGCTGCTCTATCCTGAGTTCTATCATCCTGCCCTGGAAGGAAAAGCAGGGAGAAAATCCACAGGAACCTTTGGGAGTGCTTCCGCAAAGGGCCCCCCAGCTCGAGAGCAGGAGAAGTGGGGCTCTGTGGCGGCCAGGTCAGGGCGGGGCAGCATGGATCTGTGTGGGGCAGCCGGCAGCTAGGCCACCCGGACACCTCTGACGGGCAATTTCCAATTTCCTATGGAATTAAAGTGTAAAAGCAAAGAGTCCGTCACTGTCTGCTGCCTCCCTGGGAGGGGAGAGAGTTACTGTTACAGGCTTGAAAAAGCTGAACTGGCTTTTCCCAAACATAACTGCATCCAAGTAAGCTGCTTTGGGGAGGACAGTTTTGGAAGCTGGTGCTATAACCCAGGGTGCCTAGATCTTCTGTGTCTACCTGCTTGGGTGACCTTGGGCAAGTCCCTTCTTCTCCTAGGGCCTCATGTTCTTCCTCTATGGAAAGAGGTGTTGGGTGAGGGGAAGCCAGGGGCCATTCCAGCTCCGAGATGCTGCATTCCATAATAAAGTTGGGTGTGGTAGAAGATGAAGTCTAGGGGGAGAGGGGGAAGGGGCTGGAACCATCCTGGGTTGGAACTGTTAAAGGAACCTCTGTTCAGCCCCAGCCCCAAGGCTCCCAAATCCAGCAGCAGAACTGGGATCCACCCAACCAAAATCAGAGAGGGGAAGCCAAAAGCATGAGTAAGGAGAGGCTGGGCCATAAACATGTCATCTGCACAAACATCCAGCCCCCTCTGGGGTCCCATTGGCTCTGCTGGGGGAGGATACTGCTGTTGGGGCCCCTCAGCCACCACCTCAGGCTTATTTGCTTGGCCCAGGGTTTCAGGGTGGAGGCCCGACAGCTTAGAAAGAAAACCTGGCTGTGGACGTGGCTTGAGGAGCTGTCTAGAAGGGGCTATGGGAGGCTGGGGCCTCACCAAGGCCAGGCAGCTGAGGATGGCTGGCCACGGAAGGGAAGCCTTCCATCCTGATGTAACACAGGGTTTTCTGGGAATGGAGTTTCTGCTTCTCTGGCCCTGACCCCTCTCCAAATTCCAGAAAACTGGCAGCCTGCAGGTCCTTGCTCTGTGGGTCTTCACGGGCACTTCAAACACAGTTCTTTGTTTTCTCCACATTGTCTTCTGTTAGGCACCCAAGCTGGTGCTCTGGAAGTGATCTCTGTCCCTCTTGCTCCCTCATTACTCACGTCTAAGAGATTACTATGCCCCTTTATGGACAATCTGACCCTTTGTGTGCCCTGTGTATTGGTCTATTCCCTTCTCCCAATCTCTTTCCTTTTTAGACCTCAAGTAGTCTCAGTCAGACTAATCATCATCCATTTTTCATATGGTCTGCTTTTAAATTTTTAAAAATTTTTAATAATGCAAACAAAAGCTATGACAATAATTTGCATTAAAAAATTCACGACTTCCCATTCTAATTCCTTGTCTTCTGTTGTCCAAGGGATCCATCAGCCTGCATCCTGCGTTTATTGCTCTGTTGCTTCCTGTAATGAAATAATGAGACATCCTTATCTATCTGCACTCCTAAAGCCTAACTGTAAATTTTATAAAAGGGTATCACTTTGTATATAATTTTTTGGAATTGACTTTTTTCCCACTATTATTAACCAGTATGTTGTTTCCAGATATGACTGCAGTTATCCCTCTTCCTGTTCCCATATCCCTTTTGCAATATAATTTTGAAATTCTTTCCATCAAGAGGTGAAATTTGTTTTCCCATGACTTAAATCTGGGCTTGCTTGATGTATCATTCTAATATAATGTAGTAGAAGCAAAATTGTACTCATTCTGAGTTTAGGCTTTGCTGAGGTTTGAGTGTGTGTCCCAAAAGTTCATGTGTTGGAAACTTAATCCCCAAATTTATACATTAATGTAATGATACTTGCAGATGGGGATGTTGGAAGGTACTTAAAATGAGATAAAGTCATAAGGGTGGGGCTTCCATGATGGCATTGGTGGCTTTATAGGAAGAGAGCCTTGAGGTAGCAAATCTGCCATCTCACCAAGTGATGTTCTCCACCAGGTTACGATGCAGCAGGACGGGCCACCTAAGACATTGGCATCATGTTCTTGGACTTCCCAGCTTCCAGAACTATGAATTAATCATTTCTTTTCTTCATAAATTATCCAGTCTGTAGTATTAACTTATGGCAACAGAAAATAGAGTAAGATACGTCATAAGAGGGTTGTGCTCTTCCTCATTCTCTCACAAGCTCCCATACCTTAGGCTTTCTTGGATGATGAGAAACATGTGGGCTAATTGCCACCATTGCCTCAAGGAACACCAGTAAGCCCTCAGAAACAGCCTCTTGGGTGACCCTGCTGACTCTACACTCATGAGGAAGCCCAGCCAAGGCCAGAAAAACCATATAGCTGTGCCCAGTCTAATATGTCTACCCAATGAATTGTGAATTAAATATGTAATTGACGCTCAAGTTGCTAAATGTGTAGTGGTTTGTTACACAGCAATCACTAACTGATACACTCAGATTCAGCCTTATTGTTGCCATTCTTCTCCAAACTCACAGCCACGAAAGCCTTGAGCCTATTCTTATTGTCCCAGAAGGAACTATAAAAAATGGAAAAGTGAACAGGGCGTTCCCCTGCTTAAAATCCATCAATGGCTCTCCTCCACCCCCAAGGTCAGTTTCACTGCCTATATCTGATATTTAAGGACCTGTTTGAACAGGTCAGTGTTGGCATCGTTAGTCTTATCTCTCTTCCCTGACAACAAACTCTGCCCCTAACTAGGTATGAATTCTTGGACAAATTACTGGCTCTCTTTGTTTTCTCTAACTAATGACATAGGCTTACTGAGAGATTAATAAGTTAATATAATCAAAGCTTTAGAGCATTGCTTGGTGTCCTACAAACATTTGCTATTGTTGTTCTTGTTGTGTGATAAATGTAGCCCAATTGTAAAGCTGATATTTCCCGGAGTGTATCACACATCAGGGCCTTTGCACATATCAGTTCCTCTGCTCAGAAAGCCTGTTCTCTCCTTGTTTACCTGGTAGAACCCCTGTGTAGCATTTGCTTAGGTGTCACTTTCCTGCTTATCCCTCCTCTCTCAGCAGAATTGACCTCACTTTCTTCCGAGACCCACTGATTTCTGTACATGTGACCATTACTATTATAGCTTAAGTCTATTTACTGGGCTTCTTTGAGTGCAGACACTAAGTCCCACTCATGATCTCTGACAGAGCCTGGTCCAGAGTAAATTCACAAAGACATATACATGGTGAATGAATAAATGCATGGGTTACTAGCTTTGTTTTCCTTGCGCAACCATTCAGTCATCATTGATATAACTACAATGTACAGAGTCAGCTCCGTGGCAGGCACTGACATAGCCAAGAGGGAACCTCTGCCTGCGGACCACTCCTAGTCTCATGGGGAGAGAGCCCCCTGTGTGGATGAGCACAGCTCAGTGTGGTTCTAGCTGTCCTGTGTGCATCCTCTCCCCCAGCATTAGTACAGAGAAACTGCTTGCCCTCAAGGAGTCCACCACCCAAGGAGGGAAACGAGGCTTTGACCTGAGATCAAGATCAAGCAGCTCAAGCATTTGGTGTGTTTGAGATTCTGCTATGCACAGGAGGGAGCTTAGAGAGCTACAGAGATGCGTGCTGGGGCTAGAAATCCTCGCAGCAAGCTCCACACTCAGGCCATCTTTTTCACCCACATAGCCCATGCCTGGGGCCTGACACAGAGGGGTGGTCAGCCTAAATATTTGTTGAACACATGATTAATGAGGAGAGGGAATCTAAAGAAATAAGGCATGCATTTCAATCCCATTCTGCCACATACCAGTTGGCGGCTAAAGCCAGGACATGACCCCTCTTTGGCTGCAGATATTTTCCAACATCCTATCCAACTCTCACATCCTTTGAAGATACAGAGATGTAGGCTGCAGGCTATGCCCTCATGATGGTCCTTGACTGACTCTGTGTGTGTGCGTGTGTGTGTGCGCATATGTATACACATGGAGCCATATTACAGAGCTGGGTTTGGAAGTGGTAACAACAACAAATACAGTGAATATCATTTTGGGAACTCTAATCCTATGCTGAGGCAGATGCAAAGTTCTAGGTGTTTCGTATGTAGTGTCTTGTTTACCCTTACCCAAACTGCATGAGATGGGTGATATTATTCCCCCATTTATCAGATTGGGAAACTGAAGCTCCTGAGGGGGAATATTGGGTCCCTTAGCTAGTGAGTGGTAGATATGGGATTTGAAGCAAGGTCTGTATATTAGTAAGCTTCATGTAGCTACGACAAAGTACTTCACACACTTATGAAGTAAAGAGAAGTTTATTGGCTCATGGCTGTAGAGCTTTAAATCCAACATTAGATGCCCCCTGTGGTTTGAGCCTCTGGGGAGGGAAGCATATCATGGCAGAAATGCCTATTAGAATAAGTGTTCATGTCCTGAGTTGGAAAGCAGAGAGAGAGGTGGGTGTTGGGTCACACAGTCCCCTTTGAAGGCAAACCTCCAATGACTTAAAGACCTCCCACAAGGCCTCACCTCCTGATGGTCCACCACCTCCCAATACTGCCACCTTGCAGACTGAGCCTTCACATGTGAACTTTGGCAGGGGGAACTCTCAGCCACACCCGAGTCTGAGCTTTTAGCTGCTGTAGTCTATGGCCTCATGTTAGAAGTCTATCCTCAGGGTCCTGAGCACACAACTCTCTGCTGCCTGAGGGTAGCTTTTGGTGAGGGAACCTGGCTAGGATTTGAGGGATGACTCAGGCCCAGGCTAGGAGGAGCTCAGGGTCTGTGAGGATCAGGCGTTCAGCTTCACTGCTTCTCCAAGCGCCTGCTAACTGGAGCCAAATCTCCCATGTGAAAGACCTGGCTTGGGCTTTCCTGGGTGTGCATGTGAGGTTTTGCCTTGCTAAGCAAAGGGCTTCCCGCAGTGCTCTGGACTGTTCCTTTCTGGCCAGGCTAAGGGGAGGGCAGAGGTCAGCAGAGGCCCTGCTTTTGGCTCATCCTCCCAGAGGATGGATTTCCAGCCAGCCTGAGGGATCCTGAAATGGCCTCCCAGCACTTAGGCAGAAGTATGGGACACTGTGGTCCCTGATAGAATTCAGCGGCCACAGAGCAGCTGAGAAAGAACCTGCTTAGTGCCAGAAACCCAGCCACATGAAAGTTGCTGTGCGGGGCGGGGGACTTTGAAAGGTATGTTCTTTCTTTTAGTGCTCAGGGGAGAAAATGAGAAGGGTTAGGCTGACTGCTTATCCCTAACTCTGCTGTAGTGGGACTGATATGGAGCTGTTCTTGCAAATGTACTCAGTGGACAGACCGAGGCCTTTTCTGCAGCTGCAGGCTCCCCATTCCAAGGCCCCAACTCAATAGGTCTGATGGAAGGTCTTGGATGCTGATTTCAAAGCTAGTCACCCTGGTTGGCCGGGCCTTTCTGGGACCATGGGGGAGGATTTGGACAGTGGAGACCTGAGATTCTGCAGCTGATGCACTTGTCCTTCCAGGAGGACAGAGGAGGGTCAGTGAGCCCCAGGGGCTTTCTTTGCAGATCCAGAGGCCTGGAGGAGAGCATCTCCCAACTCTTCAGAGACTGTCTCTGGAAGTGTCCTGAGCTCCAGGGACTCAGGCCAGAACAGCCTCCATGGAGATTTCTGCACACAGCCCTGGCCCTCCAGTGAGAGAGGTGTGGGGGTGGGTGGGGAAAGGCTTGCTCATCCAGGCCTTTGGAAACATCCCCACACACTTTCCTCCAGGCAGGCTCGAGTCACTTTCCAAGTATTTCACTTTCCATTTCTCCTCCTGATCTGGTAACAGGGTGTTCCTGCCCTCTTCCCTTTGCTGACCCCTCTGCCCGGGCTCTGCCCCTGCTGTGTTTCAGCAAGTCCATGTGCTCTCAGCTATCAGCCAAAGCTGTGCTCAGCCCTGAGGGAGGCAGAAAGGCAGGTGGCGGGCCCTGCTGGGCCTGCAATCACAGCCTTACCATTGAGCCTAGGGGACATCTGTCAAGAGGGAGACAGGCACAAGGTCCCTATGTAGAGCCAGGCCTTGGGATCTGTGTCACCCCCCAAGAAAATGTCTGAGCAACCTGAGTCATGGTGTGCTCATCTGTGGAGTGGGGTTGCACTGTCTGCCTTGGCATATTGTGAGGCTGAAAGAAGACATCAAATGTGTTTCAAGTCCAAGTGGATGTCTGAATTAATATATTGGATTCAATGCTGCTTTGAGTTTTGGGGGTAGAGGTCAATTGCTAGAGCTCTCTCTCTTGGGGGACAGCCTCTTTGTGTCTTTCTAGGCATGCAGAAGAAGTCTAGGCAGTAGAGTGAGACAAAACTGACCTAAATTCAGATTATACAACTTCCCAGCTGGGGACCCTGCTCGGCTCACTCCACCTCTCTGAAGTCCAGCTACACATGAAATGTAATGTCACATGCAGACAAAAATGCCACTTCCCTCAAGGGGCTAAGGACAGGGTTAAGGGACAGTAGGTGGCACAGTTGGTGGCTAAAGGATGGTGATGAGTTGTGGTATTTTTCTTTAGGACCAAGCTGATGGCACAGTCTTCTCCCCACTCCCGGAGGTGGCCTCAGGGTCCTTAACTGGGAAGCCAACTCTGTTTAGGGAAGAAGATGCTGGACATCTTGCTCTGCTCAGCGCCTTCTCCTCCCACTCACCACCACCCTTTTTCTTTTTCCAGGCCTCATGAATTTTGTAGTGCAGACATGGAAAGTGGGGAATGAAAAAAAGAAAAAGGGGAGAGATCTGAGAGTGGGCGTCACGCCCCAGAACTGCCGACAGTTGCAGCTTAGATACAACGTGCAGCAGAAATGTCCCAGATCTCCCAAGCAGAGTTCCGGCCCACTTTGAAGTGTTGACAACATGGAAAATTAAAAGCATCACAATGCGAATTATCGCGTTGTTTTTTCCACTTTGATAGCCTCTACAAAGCATTTTATACCAATGAATCAATACAAATGTCTCCCTACAAAGACATCAGGAACAAAAGAAAAAAAAAGGAAAACTTTTTTTTCCTTAAGAGAAAGTGAGAAAACCAACAGAGATTTTAGCTCTGGCTCACATGAAAGCTCTAAGTAACTTGGTGAGTTTGTCCTTTTAACAGAGGCTTTGGAGGTCTACTTGCTTGGGTCACATCATCCAGCCCCCAGGTGGATCAGCATCACAAGATAGGACAAGTTTGTCACAATTTTACTGCCATTTTCTCATTACTGTGTGTGTGTGTGTGTGTGTGTGTGTATGTGTGTGCATAAGACTATATATAGTATGTTTATATATACGTGTGTGTGTATGTATTTTGTGGTTTGGTAAAATAAAACTTGCAGATTAAGATTAATTTATAACTCATTATAACTCAGTTATTGGCTGGGACTCCCTTTATGTTACAGCAGATGGACTTTTGCATGAAATATTTTCCCTGAGTTGCTATAGAGACGTGCCAACATCTTTCTGCAGAAGTGATTCCCTGCAGGCCTGTTTGCTGTGCCCAGTACCAAATCGTTTGCAGGCTCCATCACTTGTAGCCCTCGCAGAGACTGATTAAAGAGCCCCAGGGCCCTGGGACTCTCTGGCCTCTCAGCTACTGCCACTAGGGATGGGCTGCAGAAGTCATTAGGCCTAGGTGGGGGTTGGGAGGGCTGGTCTGGCAGGTGGAGGGGAAACCCAGGTGAACCAGGCAGTTGTAGGGAAGAGAGCTGCTGTGAGAGAGGAAAACAATCCAGGCTTATCAAAGACCTACTGCATGCTAGATGTGCTTCTAGAACATGTCCCTCTGGTATCTCGTCAGTCCCTATAGCAAGCTTGGGGATAGGGAGGGGTCCTATTATTCCTGTTTTTCAAGTAGGGAAAATAAGGCACAGAGTAGGTGAGTGACTTGCTCAAGCTGCTACTGCAGCATTCAAACCAAATCTGTCTGACTCCGTGGTGTCTTCCCCAATTAGGTGTAAAGTGGAATAGGTGGCATGTAATTTGAACTTAGGGTCTTGGATGAACTGAGAAGACACAGGCTGGGCAGGGTGGCCAAACAGCCTCTGTCAGTTTCCCCCGGCTGTCGGAGAATCCTCAGACAAAACGTCCAGCCTCCATCATACAACTCACAGACCATTTGGGCAGACACACTCAGGCCTGTCTGACGCACAACATAAACACGGCCAGTGCTGAGATGCTGTGGGTCCTGACTCTTGAGCCAGAGGCTACACATGGAAAGCCCAGCTCCCCCTTCCTGTCTTAGGTGCAAATGCAAACTGAGTGATGTTCCCAGGGAGCAGATGGTGGCCGGGAGTGATGATGGGGCACAGGCTTTGAAGTTAAACCCAAGTCAGAATCTTGAATCTGCCTTCGCCCAGAGATCTAACTCTAGACAACTTACTCTCCTTCTCTGAGCTCTGATTTTGCTCATCTGCAAAATGGGACTTATAGTGCCTACCTGACAGAGTTAACTCAGCTTTTCTACTAGAATGGAGGCTCCTGGGGACAGTTCCTGGCAGACCAAAAGGCTGTAAAATATATGTTGAATAAATGAATGTGTTTTTAATATGTGTGGCATGCAATAAACCCTCAATAAGTGGTAGAAATGATTTTAATCTGACACTTCTTAGCCTTCTGGGGTCATATTCTGTTTTCCTATTCTTTTTTTTTTCACTTCTGTAAATTGCCATTGGCATTCTTTTTTATAGTAAAACATCTCTTGGTACGTTTTAGACACACGTAATGCGACCATTCATCATAGGGAATTTGGACCTCCTGCCTTTCTTCTTCCCATTACCCCTCTCCTCACAATGTACAAAGGCTTTATTTCCATTTTTTTCTTCTATTTTCACTTTTTATCTTGTCCCTTCCTTCCTTTCTCCCTCCCCCCTCCCTTGTTCCCCTTTCTATTTGAACATTTTCTTACTATTTCCCACGTCTCTTACACATTTTAGTCCCTATTTTCACTTCTGGTTTCTCACACCAGAGAAACAATGCAGTATTTAAACACATGTGTTGGATTTATTTCACTTAAGAGTATGGTCCCGAGGTGGATTCATTTAGCTATAAATGTCTCAAGCATATCTGTTTTTATGGCAGAGTAATACTCCTTTCTATAAAAAAAATCTTTATCCATTCATCGGTTGATAGGGATTTGGGCCATTTCTAAGATTTAGTTATTACAAACTGTGCCACTATAGACATGGATGTGCTTTTAATTCTTTCAGGGATGTACCAAGAAGGGGAATAGCTGGGTCAAATGGAACCTCTAGCTTTAGTTTTTTGAGGAATCTGCACACTGATTTCCACAGTGGTTGCACCAGTCTGCACTCCCACCAACAAGGGAGAAGGGTTTTTTTCTTTCCACACCCCTGCCAGCATTTGTTATTGGTTGATTTCTTGATAGCAACCATTCTTTGTGGGGTGAGGTGGAATCTCAGTGTTGTTTTCATCTGCATCTCTCGAATGACCAGTGATGCTGAACATTTTTTATATATTTATTTGCTGTTTCTACTTCTTCATCTGAGAAGTGTCTATTCATTTCAGATGCCCATTTTTGGACTGGATCTTTAAATTTAGGGGATTTTTTTTTTAGTTCTTTATATATTCTAGATAGTACTCCCTTGAGGAATAGCTGGTAAAAATAATTTTCCCACATTGTGAGTTGTCTCTTTATGCTGTTGGTGGTTTCTCTTACTGTGCAAAAGCTTTTTAGTAAGATGAGGTCACAGTTGTTGATTCTTTGTAGTATTTCCCATGTGGTCTGGGTTTTGTTCAGGGAGTCTTTCCTACTCCTATATCCTCAAGCATTATACCTCTTCTCTCTTCCAGAAGATTTAATGTTTCTGTTTTAATATTTAGATCTTTGATCCATTTTGAATTTAGATTACTGCATGGTGAAAGACATGGGTCTAGTTGCAATCTCTGGCAAGTGGAAAGCCAGTTTTTCCAGCACCATTTATTAAAGAGGCTATCTACCTTCCAGTGAAGGTGTTTGGCTTCTTTGTCAAAGATAAGGTGGCTTAGTATGTCTGGAGTTGTTTTTGCATCTTCTAATCTGTTCCATTGATCCTCAGGTCTGTAGCTTTGTAGTATAATTTTAAGTTAGGGATTGTGATGCCCCCTGCCTTGCCTTTGTTGCCCAGAATTGCCTTTGCTATTCTAGGTCTCTTCTGGTTCCCAATGAATTTTTTAGGATTGTTTTTTTCTAATTCTGTGAGATACGCTGTTGGAATTTTGATTGGGATTGCATTAAATCTGTATAACAATTTTGGAAGTATGGCCCTTTTCACTATATTGGTTCTTCCTATCCAAGAATAAGAAATATCTTTCCATTTGCTGATATCCTCTTTGATCTCCTTTTCCAGGGTACAGTAGTTTGGTTTTTTTTTTGCTTAAATTCTTTTATTGGTACATTTTAGGTATACATTACATTTATCATTGGGTGTTTGTACCTGTACATGATGTATCTTGGTTGTTATTTTTTCCCCATTACCTGTGTGCCCTTCCCCGCCTCCACCCTTCCCTATTTACATAGATTTTGTTTCTGTTTTTTTCTTTTCTCATAATTTTTCCTTTCCCTTCTTTCCTTTCCCCTTCCCCTCCCACCACCACTACACCTTTGGACCTTTTCTTCTTATTTCAAATTATCAATTATTCCTTTTAATCCTTATTTATACTTTCAGTTTCTCACACTAGAGATACTATTCGGTATTTACACATGTGTGTCCTATTTATTTCACTTAAGAGTATGGCCCCAATTTGCATTCATTTAGCTATAAATGTCTCTAGTTTCTCATTCTTTATGGCTGAGTAATACTCCATTTTATAAAAAACCCACATCTTCTTTATCAAGTTTCCAGTTAATGGGCACTTGGGCTGTTTCCAAGCTTTAGCTATTACAAACTGTGCCACTATAAACATGAATGCACATAATACTCAGACACCTCATTTTGACACAGGAGCCAATCACCCTCACTGGAGGAAAGATAGCCTATTTAATAAATGGTGTTGGAAAAACTGGATTTCAACCTGCCAAAGATTAAAACTAGACCCGTATCTATCACCATGCACTAAACTAAGATTGAAGTGGATTAGAGCTCTAAATATTAAAACAGAAACACTAAACTTGCTGGAAGATAAGTTAGGTAGAACTCTTGAAGACATTGGCGTAGGAAAAGACTTTATGAACAAAAGCTCAGTAGCACGGGAACTAGCACAAAAAATCAGTAGTTTTCAATGTAGAGGTTTTTTACTTCCTTTGTTAGATTGATTCCTAGGTATTTCGGTTTTTTGGATGCTATTGTGAAAGGTGTTGTCTCCTTAATTTCTCTCTCAGTGAGTTTGTTATTCATGTACAGGGATGCTATTGATTTTCCAGTGTTGACTTTGTATCCAGCTATGCCACTGAATTTAGTTACTAAGTCTAGAAGTCTTTTGGTGGAGTTTTTGGGATCTTCTATGTAGAGTATCATCTTATCCACAAATAATGATAATTTAACTTCTTCCTTTCCTAATCTTATTCTTTTTATTTATTTCTGTTGTCTAATTGCTCTGGCTAATGTTTCCAGAACTACATTGAACAAGAGCAGTGACAGCAGACATCCTTATCTTGTTCCTGATTTTAGAGTGAAAGCTTTTGGTTTTTGTCTGTTTAGTATGATGTTGGCTATTGGTTTCTCATTGTGGCTTTTATTAGATTGAGATCAAGACCATCTATACCAATTTTCTGTAGAGTTTTTTTTAAATCATGAGTGGGTGTCAGTTAGACCTTGTCAAATGCTTTTTCTGCATCTATGGAGAAGATCATATTTTTTGTCTTTGGCTCTGTTTATATAGTGTATTATATTTTTTGATTTGCATATGTTGAACCATCCCTGTATTCCTGGGATGAATTCAACTTGGTCATGGTGTATAGGCTTTTGATGACTTACTGCATTCTGTTGAGGATTTTTGCATATATGTTCATTAAGGAGGTTGTCCTATAGCTCTCTTTTTTGGTTGGATCCCTGTCTGGTTTTGATATCAGGGTAATGCTTACTTCTAGGAATGAGTTTGGGAGTATTGCTTCCCTTTCACTTTCATTAAAGAGTTTGAGGAGTAGTGGCATTAGATCTTTAAGTTAATTGTAGAATTCAGCAGTGAATCCATCAGGGCCTGGACTTTTCTTTGGTGGTAGGTTTTTAATTGCATCTTCAATTTCATTGACTGATAATTGGCTTATTTAAAATTTATATATCTTCTTTATTCAATTTTGATAATTCAAATGTATCTAGGAATCTGTCCATTTCTTTTGTATTTTCCATCTTATTAGAATACAGGTTCTCGAAGTAGATATTGGTGATCTTCTGGATTTCTGCAGGATCTGTTGTGATTTCACTCTTTTCTTTCCTAATTGCATGCATTTGAGTCTTTTCTTTCCTTTTTTTGATAAGGTTGGTTAAGGATTTGTCAATTTTATTTAACCTTTTAAAGACCAAACTCTTTGATTCATTGATGCTTTTGTATTTTTTTCTTTTAGTCTCCATTGCATTAATTTCTTCTCTGATATTTATAATTTCTTCCCGCATACAAGCTTTGGGCTGGACTTGCTCTTGTTTTCTAGAAGCATGAGGTTCAGCATTAAATTGTTTATTTGAGCCCTCTCTGTTTTCTTGATTCATTGCTATTTATTTACCTCTTAGGACTCTTTCACAGTGAACTATAAGTTCTGGAATGTTGTATTGTCACTATTGTTTAATTGTAGAAACTGTCTGATTTCTTCTTTAATTTCATCTGTGACCCATTGGTTATTCAGGAGGGTGTTATTTAATTTCCATGTGTTTATGAAGTTCTTATGGGGAGTTCTTGCCATTGATTTCCAATTTCATTGCACTGTGGTCTGATAATATGCATGGGATAATTTCAATTTTTTGCATTTACTTGAGCATATTCTATGACCTAGTATGTGGTATATTTTGGAGAATATCCCATGTATAGCTGAGAAGAGTGTATATTCTGATGTTGTGGGGTAGAACACTCTGTAGACATCTACTAAGTCTATTTGTTCAAAAGTTTGGTTCAGTTGTAATATTTCATTGTTGATTTTTCTTACATTTTATCTGACTATTTGTGACAGTGGGGTATTGAGATCCCCCATTACAACTGTATTAGTGCTTATATGATTTTTCATGTTTGTTAATATTTGTTTTATATAGCTGGGTGTGGTGCTATTTGGTGCATATATATTTATGATTATAATCTCTTCCTCTCGGAGTGTTCCCTTTACAAGTATGTAGTGACTTTTTTTCTGTCTTAATCAGTCTTGGCTTGAAATTCACTTTGTATGCAAATAAAATAGCTACCCCTGCTCTTTTCTGGGTTCCTGAGCCATGGAATATTAGTTTCTCCCTCCTCTTGCTTGAAATCTCTCTCTTCACTCTCCCTATGGACTTCAACTTTCACTTCAGATCCTCCTTGGGTCCTGAGGACCCACTTCCTTTCTTGTTCTTCTCCTTGAGCTGCTATATTCCACTGTCAGGGCACCAAATAAATCTCAGAGAGGCTTTTTCTCTGCTGCTCACCACCTCACCATCTTCCCAGAAGTCCCCTGCTTTCCTATTCTTAACTTCAGTCCCTGGGCAATGTTAATGAGGATCCTGAATCCTGTGTCTTCTCCTTGGCCTCTTCCAACTCACAATTGACAAGATTCTTGGAGAATACAATAATCCACCATGTTAATCATTCTATTAGTGCATCAACATCTCTTCCTATGATAATACATTGGTCAGGATTTTTTTTGATGCTATATTGAATAGCTTTTTGTAACCATGACAAATATCCGACATAAGTCAAAAAGAAGAAAGGTTAATTTTGGCTCATGATTTTAGAGGTTTCAAGCCAGAGTCATTGGCCCTGTTGCTTTGGGCCTGTGGCAGCACAACATATCATGGCAGTGAGCTTGTGGCAAAGAAGACTACTTGCCTAGTGGTGTCCAGGAGCAGAGAGAGACAGGAAGGCACTGGGGTCCAATATCCCCTTCTAGGAAACACCCCCAGTGACCTAACTTCTTCCCATTAGGCTTCATATTTCAAGGTTTCCATCTCTCGATAGGACCACAGTCTAGGAACCAAGTCTTTAACATATGGGTCTTTCTTTGGAGGAAGCTTATTCAAAATTGCAAGGACAGAGAGTTAACTCAATTTGCCTTAAACTAACAAAAAAGCGTATCGATGAGAGCAGTGTTATTTCAGGTATGGCTGAATCCAGTTGTGCAGCCCATCTCTTTTCATTTCTTAAATTCATTCCGGTTTAGATCCACCTTTAGCCAGGCTCTGCTCTTGTGATAATAAGATAGTTGTTTACCTCATAACTGTCTTGCACCAGCTCAGCACTTGGGTTCAAATATGAGCCTCAGAGCTGAATATCATTGTGAACATTTGGGTTACATATCCATCCCAGAATCCTGGAGGAGGAGCTAGCCCCAGCTAAGTGAACTGGCCTGAGAAAGTGAGGAAGGAACAGTTCTCTAAGGGCAAGGTAAATATTCCTGCCAGAAAAGGAAAGGGATGCTGAGCAGGTGAAAATAGCCGACATCCGTCACAGAGAGAGAAACAGCCTAATCTCTATCCTTGTAACAATCCTGAAAAGTAGCTATGATTTTCTCATTTTCTCATTTTGAGCTTCAAACAGAAGCTCAGAGGATCTAAGAAGCATGCTGAAGACATGTTGCATGCCAGAGACAGGTCGGGATAGGAACCTCCAAGCCCATTTTTGCTAGAACATAGAGGAAGTGAGCCTTGCAGTGGTTCTTGAAAGAGCATTTGGAGAAATGAGAAATACAGTTGGCCCCAGAAGCTCAGCTTCAGCCAGGGGAAGCTTCTGGGCCAATGCAGGGCTGTTTGTGGGCTTGCTTTCATTTGAGCCAAGTAGCATAAGTCTTGAGACAATCAGATACTCTGGTTGCCTTTATCTTTCCAAAATTTCAAAGCATATTGCTTTTAATGTTTGAAAATTTTGAAACAATTCATTTATTTTAGTTGTCTCAAGCCAAAAATAATTTGACCTTGACATTATTAAGAGTCTTACTTTCACACATTTTCTTTTATAGGCTCCTTGATGACTCTTTGTTTGGAGAAGGTCCCTATGTTTCAGATCTTCATATCCTTCCGAAACTAGGGTCTTCTAAGATTTTGGATGGATATACCTCAGGTCAAGTCTCAAGACCTACCCTCATGCTGTTCCCTGCTCTCTGGATGCATCTCAAGCCCTCGTTCAATTGCAAGTCTCATCGCCCTGTTGAAGGTACCCGGAGAGCTCCAAACCTGTGTTTTCTCCTTTGTCCAACCATGGTCCTGCTTAACCATGCTTCCTGGAGAACAGCTTTGCAGACTCTGGGCTAGGTCTCACTATTCTGCTCTTCAATATATCTGTAGAGATTTGTTTTTCAGGAATCGGTTCCACATAGATTTGTAAAGGAATGTTTAAACTGTACAGCAATATATATGGTAAATTTACCCACACCAATCTCTTCATTCCTTCCTCATTGAAAATTGGTGTCTAAATGATAGATAGAAGATAGATAAATAGATAAATATTTTTATCTTTCTATTTTAAAAAGCAGTAAGCTCCAGGAATGTATGCATCATCACTGTCTTGTTCACCTTTAAATTCCCCACATGTGTTACTGTCCTGATATACAGTAGATGCTTAATAAATGTTTGTTAAATGAATGTTTGCTAAATGAATGAATGAAGGGATAAGTGAACAAGTGAAAGAGTGAAAAACACAGTCCAGCTTTCCCAACTAGATGACAAAGCAAAGGCACTGGAGTTAGGCATAACCTGTTGATTCCAAAAATGTGACCTTAGGGAAATGTCCTTGCTTAATCTTCTGTATTTCTGTTTTCTCATCTTTAAGATGGGGATAATTCCATCCTTTACTGAAGACACTAAAAGATAAGCTACGTGAAATTAATGCTTGTCATAGTAAATGCTCAGCAATGTCAGCTCCCTTTTCTCTTCCCTTGGGGATTCCACAATACCTGCAATCATGGGAAAATGTTGGGTGTTTTTAATGGACAGATGGATGAATCTCTCTGTATAATGGTGGGATACACTGGGTGTGGGATTTTCATTGGTGGTTGAGAGAAAACTGTGAGACATATACCTGAGTAAAAAATCCTGAGAGACACTGAGGAGTCACAGCAGTTAGAATGAGGAGGTGGTAGTGTTCACGTGTATGCGTGCATGTGTGCATGTGGATGTGGCTAGATGTATGCAAGCAGAAAGAACTTTGAATAACTTCAAGCTCCATTAATTTAAAAAGTTTGTGTTTAGAACCAAGTAGGCACCTGGCTTTTTCTTTTTTTTTTTTGGCCCCTGGAAATTCTTAAGGAGAAACATAATGGAAATTCTTTTAGTATCTTCATGAAAGGCAGACTTGAATAGGCAGAGGCTGCAAGGACTGTCCTAGTAATCTAGGAAAAAGAGAGAAAGCATTAATAGGTACTCAGTAACCCAGGCTACGTCAAGAAGTAAGTAGAGACAGGTTTTGAAGACACCTTGGATTCATAAAGCAAGAAATACTTATTGAGTATGGAGCAAAAGAGAGGAAAAGACCAAATTTGTTTTTATTTTTCCTTCTGAAACTTTAAATGTAATTTTTCCATTGCAAAATAATACAGTTCCATTGAAGGATATAATTAGACAATGAAAGGAAAAATAATCACCCATAATCCTATAACTAGAGCATCACCATGACTCCATTTTACAACCCCCAGGCTAGGACCTTAGGAGAACGAATGAGTCTGCTATGTCCCTGATGAGGATATGAGAGGAAGGTCAGAAGGATGTTAAAAGAGAAACCACGGATGAACTGACTTGGTCATTTGCTTATTTGATTTAACTGTCACCTAAGAGAACTAAATAGGAAACTCACACCTTGACATTGTGTTGGAATCTCGCAGTTTTCTTATGAAACTCGGGATGTCAAGAATGTTGGGTTACCTCCAACATGACCACCAGGGTGCTCTTTCTTCCTCACATTATGGATATTCTAAGTTTTTATCTTTTTGTGTCTGCTATCACTTCTGATCTTCCTTTGGGGATATTCCCTACTGTGTGTAGTCTTGGTAATCTGAGTTGTCTCTGACAATAGTGCACATCAATGGTGGGTTAATCTATTCACCCACCAGGTGCCCCATCCTCTCCTGTTGGTGGTCATCTGGTCAGCTAGTTACCCAGGCTTCTGGGCAGGCAGACAGGTTAAACTTGTAATCCACTGGCTTTCTGACAAAATAATCCATCAGCCGATCAGTTGATCTGTTGGCTGGCCATTAGTCCATCTGTCTGTCTATGAAGCTGTCAGTCCATTTAGTGGTGTATCAACCACTCCATTGGCCCAGTGGTCTTGGTTACTTCACCAATCTGTCAGCCTCCTGGTCAGTTTCTCCTTTAGCTTGCTGGGTGGGTAGCTCCTCAGTCAGCCAGTTAGTCTGTCTGTCATTTGCCAGTGAGTTGGTAGAGCCACATCCCTGATGAGCCCCTCCAGCTGGTGATCTCAACTCTCACCTGAGTGGGGAGGGAGTGGAGGGAAAATCTCATTTCCTTTCTGGTGAGGGCCTTTGAAGTACTCTGTCAATCCTTGGAAACTTTCAATCCAAAGTTATTTATGAAGTACTAGAGTGAAAACAGTCTCATCATTCTAAATTACTTGCAGCCAACTTGAGTTCACTCATTTTCTTTCAAACATTTTTAAAATTCAGACCTATGCTTTCCCTTCTTGCCTCCACTCCCACTCCCTGGCTGGCCTCCTCCCTTTCTGGTGAGTTGGGGGATTGGTTTTCAGGAGCATGTGATTTCATTAGCTGCCAACCGGAGCTGCCAGGGTTCATGAAAGGATGAATCACCACCTAGAGAGGCTGTGGGGAGCCAAGCAGTTTCCCAGACCCCAAGACCTAGGTCTCAGGGTCCCCTCAGGAGACCATGACCCCAAGAATAAGGCATGAATCCCACTTTTGTGACCATTTCCCCTTGGAAGCTCCTGGCAGACCCAATGGGACTGGAAGGATGATTCACCAGAGCTCCAGCAAAGGGGTTAAAAAACTGTTTTCCTGTGGGTTCTCCTTTCTTTCTAGAAGTAGGGGGTGGAGCATGGGCTGCTTAATATTCAGAGCAGGTTTCCTAATGACTGAGAGAGCAAGCAGCATACTGGGCACCAGGACATCTGGGTTCCAGACCAACCCATTGCCAGGGGCAGAGGAAGAAGCTAGCTCTTGACTTGTCCTGCTTTCCTGCTGGGCCACTCTTTCCAGAAAGGGAAGTTTCTAGAAAGAGAGGTTTAGCAGCAACTCCCCTCTCTTGCCTCTATCTCAGGCTCTTTTGGTGCTCACCAACTTGTCTCCAAGAGCAGACACTGTGCATCAAGTTCAAACACAGCAACAGGCATTTACTGAGTGCTTACTAGGATCAAGATCTGATCTCTCCTCCCAAGGAGCATACACCTTCAGTGATTTATGTACCAGATAGCTATTGAACACTTGCTGCCTTCAAAGTACTAGATACGGTGTTAAGAAAAAGCAGATCCTTGCCTTCATGGAGATGGGAGCTAGATAGATTCAGGCATCAATGAAATAACATGACAAAAGACTATTTAGTCTACTGATAGAAAACACTGATGTTCTTTTCTTTTTTTATTTTTTTGGTACTGGGAATCAAACTCAGGACCTTGTACTTGGCAGGCAAGGATGGTACCATTGAGCTAAATTCTCAGCCCAGAAAACACCAGTGTTTTATGAGAGACTGTAACAAGGCCTACTTTGGTAGTGGTTTAGGTGAACAGGAGGCTTCCCCAGTCGAATGAATGTATGTGAAAATGAAGAGTTTTTAAAGGAAGAAGGATCATCTCAGGGAGAGGGTAGAACAATTGTGAAGACCATGTGGAGGGCAGGAGCATGGAACAGTGAGGCACCAAAGAAGGTCCCTTGCAGTTTTTACAGAAAGAAGGATGAGAGATGCATAGAGAGGGAGGGAAGAGTCTCCTTCATGCGCTCATTATTACATACATTCATTCCTTCATTAATTCATGCACTCCATAATGGCAAGGCAACCTCCAGCTACGCTGTTCCACAAAGCTTTCATGAAAAGAGGAAACTATTCTCTAAGAAGGATTTGGGAGTGATGCAGAGGAGGATAAATAGACGTTGAGTAGCCCTAAATCATTTATAGTTTGTTATGACTTTCAAATCCCACAGATTAAGCCAGGAGCTCCTGCAGCATTCCTGGAAATGGCTTGCCTTGGGAATTCAGGGCACCCTGTCAGTGGATGATGACAGTACAAGAAACAGCTCCCTGCATATCTACGTGTGTAGCTTCTTTGCCTAGTGGCCGAGTTGCTCCCTAAGTTTTTTCTTATGACATGTCACTCCTCTCAAGCATGGGGGGGGGGGCGTGGGGGGGTGTAACACCCCCGCCCAGGGTTCAAGTATGACTTAACCAACTCACATAGAGCACTGGGGTGGTGATAGGATTTGCACACAGGTTATCAGGCTCTAAAGCCAATGCTCTGTTCACTACAGTCCTGAGCCTTCAACACTGATCCAGACCAAGTAGTCCTCATATCCTCAGGGATGTGCCAGTGTGGGGAATCCTGCCATACCCTCAGCAGCTCTCTGTTCACCTCTGACCCTCTGCTGTGTTGTTAGGCACAAATTTCTCAGCAAAGGCCTCAGGGTCTTCACCTGTGAAATGGGCATGAAAACTCTCCCTTTGGCATCTCCCAGCATTGGGGAGAGGATAAGGCAAGTTGATACATGTTGAGAATCTTTCAGAAGTCCAAAGCCTTGAACTATGAGGTTGGAAATGGTTGGCCAGGGTGAGGCTTATTTAGAAAGCAGCCAGACCTACTGCTCAACATGCTCAAAGGAAATCTGCCTGGGTTTGGTCCTGGGTGGGCAAAGAGTAGCGGTGGGGTAGTCCTGCGATGGAGGAAAGTCGCCCTAGGGAATCTGGCCGTGGTGCCTGAGGGGCAGAAGCATGATTCTTCCCTTCTGAGAACCAGAGGAGGGAGCACCTGCTCGGAGCACCTTCCCAGTGTTAGGAAAGCTCCATCTTGGGCTCCATTCCTTTCACCAATACTCTAAGGTCAACATTATGTTTGTATATGAAGTGTCCCCCAAAGGCTGGAGATTGGATCATGAAGTTTCTAGCTTCCTCCGGGGGTTAATCCACTGACGGTATGGCAATATTGGGACGACATGGAAATACAAAGTGAGGCCTAGTTAAAGGGAGTAGGTTGTAGGGGTGTGATTTGGGGGACTATATTTGGTTCCTGGCACCTTCCTCTCAGGCTCTGACTCTTTCCCTCCTTCTGCTTGCTAGCTTCCATGAGATGAGCAGCTTTCCTCTGCCATGCCCTTCTGCTACGGTGGCCTGCCACGAGCATCCCCTGTGACTATGGACCAAAACTTGTGAAACTGTAAGCCAGAAAAAAATCTTTTCTCCTTTAAGTTGTTTTTCTCAGGCGTTTTGTCACAGTGATGAAAAGCTGACATGTTAGCTTCTCCTTCTATCACAAAGGTGAACATGTGTGCATCCTCATGCATGTATGCACATTGCAGGCAGCAGATGGAGGTAGAGGTGGGGCTGTCTCAACCCACCTAGAAACCAGATGTAACCTTGAGCAGCTCTGGGGAACTGCTGGATGGACTCACCAGACATGGATAGAGAAGGAGGAAGAAAGCGCTTCCTGAGAGCATTAGCTTCGTGACACAGGATAAAAAGACAAAGAGGTTTATTTAGCTTACAATTTCAGGAGTTTTAAGGGTATGATACCTGCATTATGAGTTCTAATGAAGGCCCATAGTGAATGATGAACAGCAATAGTGGGAGCGCATGTGGAAATAAACAGTGTCACTTAGAGGCAGGAAGCACAGAGAACTAGGCTTTCATAATAACTCTCTTGGGAGAACTTCTAGGCAGGCCCGTGAGAGCTACCTTTCAAGGGCACACTCTCAGTGACCTAAGACTTCCTCTTGATCTCACCGCCCCAAGGCTCCACAACCACCCGATAGCCCCACCCTGAGGACCAAGGCTTCAGTCACAGTGGACTCATAGAGGACTCTCAAATCATAGTACTAAGAGGAAACAGGGATTTAGGAAGTATTAGGGCATAGAAAGCTAACATGGAAAGTTCCCCGAAACATACAGGTGACTCCCTAGATTTGTCCCAGTCCAAGTCCCTGGGTTCATATCTGAATTCTAGCTCTAGGCTGTCAGTAGAACAGAAAGTTCTGTCATCTATTTGGGTTCCCAGTGGCCCTGCTGCAGGATTCAGGAAAAAATGTCATTTTCCCACTGCTGCCACAAATTTCTGTACAACTTTGGCCATCAGCAGTATTTAAGTATTTAAGTGCTGTGGGAGACAAGGAAGCAGCTGGGGCACTCTAGAGGGGATGTGTTCATGGCACACATGGATATTTCTGGGGAACTTTGGCTTGGAGGGGGCTATTTTGCCAGCTGACCTGGGGGAAACTCAGTTTCTATGGGCAAATTTATTGACAGCATACTATGTGCCAGGCCTCGTCTCCCACATTGTCTTTTCCAGGACCCTTTCCCTAAACTTCCTATTTTTCTTTCCTGAATTTCTATCGACCCATTCATCAGTCCATTCATCCCTCAGCAAAGAAAAATATTTAATATATCTTAGCTCATTAACCACCTCCCTACTAGTAGAAGCTTACATTGTTTCTAGTTTTCACTCTTCTAAACAACATTGCAAAGAACATCCTTGCACCTATTTTGGAAAATATTTGTTGAATACCTAACTTATGCTAGGTCTGTCTTATGTTCCTTTGTAATACCAGTCAAATTTTTGGTGAACATAGCTTGACTTCCCAACCTTTGTAAACTAGTGGAGTGTTAGCACTTTGCCCATCTAGTCTCCATAACTCACTGCCCCTTACTCTGTGTTTAATAAACATCCAATGAATGAACAAATCAATTAATAAAAATAATTAGTCATGCACAAAGCCAAAGCAAAGGCCTCAAAGGGGAGCTGCAGCTTGGTTCTTACAAGGAACTCATTCCTAAAAGATAAAAAAAAATAAATAAAAAATAAGGGAACCCAGTCCTATCTCTTATTCAGCCCTCGCAGTCTGAGATGGCCAGCTCTCAATATTTGGAGCTTTTTTTTCCAGAGCTTTGGCATTTGCTCCCTCTTCTACTTTAGTCTCTATGTCCAGACTTATCAGAGGATTAGAAGTTAGGAAGGGGTATGGGGAGACCTTAGGCCAGGGGCTAGAGCTGGACTCTTCTTTTCTGCCTCTGAGCATTAGGAGTGGCATTCAAGTTTAAGCTTCTTCAAATAGTACTGCCACTGGGCTCACAGCTGCAGCCGCATGGGATCTGCTCCCCGTTAGGCCACCTGCTCTGCACTCTCACACCTCTGTTTCTTTGCTGTGCTGTTCCCTTGGCTGGCTTGGAATGCCCTTCCTTGCTCTGGCATTCATTCAAAGGTCATCTCCTGAAAGGTTGCCCCCAACTTCCCGCTAGTCAGATGTGGAGAGATTTTGAAACTAAGAATGCTCTGAGTGCCAGCACTGCCTACACAACTGGGGAGTAGATTTCCCTGGGCCTGATATTTGCCATTCCTAGTTGGACATATCTCCTTCTGCCCAGCTCAGAGTGCGACTTGCTGTATTTGTGAAGCAATGATTGTGTGTGTATCACTGCAAGTCGGGAAGTGCTGAGCCCTGGCTCACTCAAGTTTTCTCACAGAGAGGTGGAGATGGTGACAGGGAGCCCTGACCCTTTCTGAGAAGAAGAGTGACAGTATCAGATGAGCACAGAAGGAAGATGGCTCTTCTGCAAAGTCAAGAAGAGAGCAGAAGACACAAGTTTGGAGTGAGCCACGGGCAGGGAGGAAGCAACACAGTTCCAGGCTCCAAGTCAGATGGGGTGGTTAAAGCCACAGACAAGAGGCCTTGGCTCCTTCCACTCTTGGAAACAAAGTCCTGAGAACTCGTAATTGCAGTTCCGGGGAAGGGCTCCTCTCCCTCAGGGGAGGGGCTGTATTGTTGCTGCAGTTTTATTGCTATTGTGGTACACTGACCTCACGCTGAAGAAAGCTAGAATGCATCAGAAGTAGTGGAAAGAACAGGGCCCTGGGGCAAGAAGCTCTCCAAGCTCAGCTGAGTGGCCAAGTGACCCTGGGCCAAGTGACCTCGCCTCTCTGTAGCTAAGATTTCTCACAGGGGGACTGTTAGGAGGCTGCATGCAGTGTGATGTGCGTGTGTGCGTGTATGCATACGTATATATATACGTATGTGCTTGTGCACTCTTGTGCTTGTGTTTGGTTGAGTCGTGATGGTTGGAGTTATATGTGATAATTCAAATAAACCATCTCTTCATGTGTCTGGATATAGTCATAGCAAGGACTCAGACAATGGCACATTTTGTTAATATTAGTGTGATCACTCACAAAGGAACATTGACAATGTACTGCAAATGCAAAGGTCAGGTAAGAAAGGAGCAATACGGAGTGGAGACCATCCATACTACCAGAAGAGGAAGGACATGACATGGGTACATTTTGAGATGGTGCCCCTTGGGGAGACTGCTCCCTCCAGAGAGCAGAATATAGTTGAATGGTTCTGATCATGCATGCTGAAGCCAATTTGCCTGACTGAATCCCAGCTGTACCACTTACTAGCTGCACCTGTTTCCTTATCATGAAATGGAGATCTTAAGAGTTCCTTTTCACCAAATTGCCATTTGTGTTGGTAGGGGGACAGTCTTTGGTTTACACAATGGGCCATTAAAGTCCTCTTCTCCAGCCAGTACAATGGTGAAAGTGAGATGAACAAGACAAGGCTTCATTTGTGGGGACATTTGAGTCCCCCTGGCTCTCCTAGGATTCTTCAATAAGGGAATGAGGTCCCCCTATGAGGATCACAGAGAGGTTTGCAGGAACATCTCACAGGGGGCAGACCACATGACAGACTCCTGCTCACAGGTGGACTGTGTTGGGCAATGGAACAGCTGGGCAAAGTTAGCTCTGAGCCATAACCAGAGGCCATGACCTTGGTTATGTCAGCTTTACCAATAAGCACTATCAGCAATTTAGATAAATGCCTGCCAATACCTCGGTGCAGACCGGTGACATCAAAATCACACGAGGAAGTTTTAAAAGTACAGATTCCCAGGTCCTTTCCTAGACTCATGGACCTGAATCGCTGGTTGTGGGCTAAGATTCTGTGTATTTTAAATGCAATGCCTGCCTTGACCTAGAAGCCACTGACTCTCATCCTGAAATGGGAGTTGGTATTAAACATCAATGTGATGCCAACAGAACAAACCTGTGGGTGTGATTAATAAAAACAAGAACTGTTCTCCAAAGTCCTCAGCTACCGTAGGAGATGCACACTCCAGTCCCCAGAATCAGCAGTAGAGAAGTTGTGGTGCTCATTGTCTTTGTGGCTTCTTTTTCCTAGAATGCTGCTCACATTTCTTTTCAGCCTCCCAGCTTTTCTTTTTACAAGCCTCAGTCAGTTCCTGTGCACAAAACTCTGAGATGCCTTCTTAGAGAAGGAAACAGAGAGCAGGTAAACAGGAGTCAAAGCAGTATTAACACCAACCCCACCAATAAATCCAACTTCCATAAAGTCACAGAAACCCTAGCTTGAATGCATAAGGACATAGGATGAAGACCTTTATTGAAGCACTTGTTAATGATAGCAAAAAAGCAGAAACAGTTGCCCATCAAAGGGGAAACTGATAAACAACCTGTTATTTATTTACATGGTGAGCACTGTTCGGCATTCAGATTAATGAAACATATTTATTTCTTGATTTAAATAATTCCCCCCCAAAATTTGTAAAATTGTTATTACATGATATTATTTAAATTCTAAAAACACATGATGCCTTACATAGTTTGTGATCACATCTATATGTGGAAAAAAGTGTTAAATTTTTGTGGAAATTATCTACACCATCTTCAACTTAGCACTCAAGAAGGAAGAGATGAGGCCTTCTAAAGAAGATCCAGAACAAATAATGACATACATCAGTATCCAGTAAATGTTAGTGATAGATCTGTTTGAAATATTTAATAATAAAAATAAGACAAGCCGGCGTTAGAGAAATTAGAGATGTAAAAGTTCACGTGGACTAGGAAGGACAGTAATGAGTCTTTGACGATTTGGGGTTTAATATGGATATATTTTGAAAATATATAAGGAAGGATGACTTTGTATGTTGTTTTGAAGTGGAGGCCATTGTCTTTTGGTACAGGCATTGAAACCGTTTATATTTACTTCATAGGTAATACATTTGGTCTATTGTCATTTTAAAGTGTTTCCCTATTGTTTAGGTCCATAGCTTGGGCAGCGTGGATGAAAGGGGAGTTTCACAAATACATGCTTGTGCCACGCCTCAATCATGATGCAGTTCATACATGCATATGAAACACGATCAGAGGACTTGGAGTCAGCATTTGGCTTTTGTTTAGATAATAAGGGCTCAGCTAGTGCCATGATTTTCAGATTAATCTGCAGTAGAACAGGAATGAGGTGAGCAGGCTTCATCCAGAAGTGGATATCACATCTGTATTAATGCTGCTGGAACAAAATATCTGATATGCACAACTTAAAGGAGAAAAGGTTTATTTTGGCTTACAGTTTCAGAGGTTTTGGCCCATGCTCACTTGTCTCCAAGGCCTAAAAATCATGGCAGAAAGGCATGATGAAGGAAAGCTGCTCCACTCATGACATCCTAGCAGCAGAGAGCAGGAGAAAAGCATCAAAGAAGAAAGGGCTAGAGAAATGGAGTCCTCTAGATCATGCCACCATGACCCACTCTGGACAAGCCAAGAAGTGCCTCTGGAGCCAATTAAGTTGACAAGTTGACATATGGTAGATTCCATATGTCACAAGGGACCCCCTGGAAAATATTAGAAGGACATGCCCCTTGGAGGGCTAAGGGGGACATGATGAGAACAAAGATTTGGAGTCAGACACCAAGCAATTTCATACATAGTTTGCTACTGCTGGATCTTGGCTCCCTGTGAGTGAGTACTCAACTCCACCCCACCCAAATGGCAGACTTCGAGTCAGACAGCCCAAGGTTTGAGTCACATCTCTTATGCTTGCTAGCTCTATGCCCTGAATGAGTTATTTCATTACTCTGAACTTTAGCCCCACAGCAAAAATGAGGACACCCTTATCTACCTAGCAG
The DNA here is from genome assembly GCF_053883595.1 of Heterocephalus glaber. Taxonomy (NCBI): domain Eukaryota; kingdom Metazoa; phylum Chordata; class Mammalia; order Rodentia; family Bathyergidae; genus Heterocephalus; species Heterocephalus glaber. Next base: position 17,985,486 of record NW_028258377.1, on the reverse strand, counting down.
CTTAGTGACTTGAATGAGCTGACTCATGTAAACCTTTGCCATGGGTGGGCCTTGGGTAGATTTCATATTCCCTCCTCCATGCCTGGGCACTGAGATAGACCATCTCGTCTGACATACACACCCCTGGAAGGCAGGGAGAGGAGTGAGTCCCAAGGAAGAGTCAGTGCGGGTCTCACTGCAGGCTCATGAGATGAGCTACCTGGGCTGTTTTTGCTGGGTGATATCTGGGAAGGAGAGAACCCTTCTTCCCACCCAAGCCCTAACGTGGAGTGAACAGCCGGCCCTCCAGTGGCTGCCTGGTCCCTGCTGAGAGTGTATCAGCATGAGTGCAGCATACTGGGGCCTGGAGGGGCAGGCTCCACACTCCATGTGCCCTGGCCCCTATACACCATTTGTTGAGCAGCAGAACAGAATTTCCTCATAAATAAACAAGATCTTGGGTTTCACATTGGAGAGGTGACGACAGAAGAGGGCCTGGGGCTCCCGACATTATCTGCACACTGGCCTGCCAACTCCTCTCTGCCGCCTGAAAGGGCTGAGAGCAGAGAGGATGGAGGCACTGGCCAAGAGCACATTTTTTGGTTGTGGAGTCACTGCCTGGCAGCCAGCTGTAGCTCCTCTCATTTCCCGTGACATCCCTTGTGCTGGGCACTGGGGCTCGGCATGTATCAGAATCTCTCTACAACCAACCATGGGCACCTGAGTGTCATTGTTCCTGGAGGGGCAAGGGGCTGGCCAGGGCCTGGCAGATGTCAGGCTTTCAGGAGAAGGTGTCTAGAAGTTTCCAGTCCAGATACTGGTTCAGTCCTCTCCTGAGTGAATTAGGAGCCTGGTTTCCCAAATGCAGCTTTCTCCAACCTGTGACACAGGATGGCAGAAGAAGCAACTAAGGATGATCCCATCAGAATGTAGCCTGCCTACTGGTACTGGGAGAGTGGAAGAAGTGGAATGCTACACAACAAAGAAAAAGGATGGGGTTGTTGCCCTATAGAGTCATATAAACATATGGTTGAGCAACAGAAAATGGATACAAAAGAACATATTTCATGATTCCATTTCTGTACAGTTCATAGATGGACAACAGTGATCTATGATGAAAGTCAGACTGGAGGGGCTTGTAAAAAGATCTAGACCCAGGCTCAGGAGGGTGCAGTGGCCAGCCAGGGTCATGAGGGATGGAAGCCAGGGCTGGCTGGACTTGGCTCTCTGTCCTCCCAGCCTATTGTGTGGGACCCTCTGTCCACAGTATTAGAAAGTGAGCTGGGAGGACGCTGTCTCCAGCCCATCCTGGCGGAGCTCGGGGCCCCCTGGGAGGCCCAGCGGATCCTCCCCACCCTCGGAAACTCATGTCAGCGACCTGACAGCTGTATTCCACTGGCTGCCACAGCTGCCACTGAGGCCCTTGTTCCTGGGGCTGAATGTTCCACCACTTTTTCCTGGCACCCTGGTCTACCGGCCGCTCAGGAAAGCTACTGTACTTGTGAGAAAAGTGAGGTCAGTGCTTGTTTCCATTTACTCGGAGAAAGAAAATAAAAACAAATACTCTTGCTACTGAATGTGCTTTTTATTCAGCAGGAGCCATCCCCAAAAGTCTTAATTTATGGCTCACCCATCTGTCCCTGAGCATATTTACTAGGGGACACGGTGGGGAATCCTGGAGGGGCCTATGGCCCTGGGTGCATTCAGGCAGAGACTTCCGCTCCTACCGCAGTGAAGGGCCACAGAATGACAGAGAGAAGATGGTGGAGAAAGGTCATCCAGTGGGGTAAGCTTTGGGTACATCTAGGATGGTGAATTAGCATGGCTGCTTGCACCTCTGCTTTGCACATAGTGTTCTGCCACCTGGGACACCCTTTTCCTACGTTGTAGTCTTGAAAACTCCTACTCAATCTTCAAAGCCCAGTTCTGCCTTCCCTGAATCCTTTGGGCTAATCTGGCCCTTCCTCCTTGGATCTCGCTGAGCCTCTTGGCCTCTTGCCTATACTTCATGGGACAGACTACCTGGTATGTCTCCCTCTAGACAGGGATCTCCTGGAGACGGGCTATTGAAATCTTCCCCTGAAAGCCCCCGGCCCAGGGCATAGAGCTGAGTGAGTGGCCAGTGAGTGGAAGTGAGCGTGTAAGCCTATGTTGGGGGAGAGTGTGGTCTAGAGTAGGAGGGTGGAGCGCCTCCTTAGATGGTGGACTGAAGTAAGGAGCAGTCTTTCAGGGTTGGGGGCATTTGGAGCTGGGTTCGGGAGGTCACGTTGAGTGGTGGAGAGGGTGCGTGGCTGAGTTGGCATGAGCAAGGCACATTCCTCTGCTCGCATCCAGGGGGAGACCCCCAAGGGGTGCTGTCAAGCTCACTCTTCCCTGGGGTTCCTGACCTCCATTCTCAGAGGCCCCCGGCCCTCTCTGGGTTCCTGCCTCACTCCCTTTCTTTCTGCTTAGGACCCAGGAGATCTAGGCTCTGCCTGGTGGCACTTTCTGGGGATGTGAACAAACCCACAGCTCTGAGTGCCACCAAGCCCCAGTTTTCTTATCTGAGAACTAGGTCAGGAATGCAGTTCTATAAGCAAAGTGCTTAGCACAGTGCCTAGAACAGAGTAAGCATTCCTTTCAGAGATCTGTTTGGCCTCAGATCATGAACCCCACTCCCTCTGCTCACCTCCCACAGCAAGCTTTTTTCTTTTTGTTTTTTTAGACGGGGCCTCGCTATTCAGTTTAGGCTGAATTTAAACTCACTATGTAGTCCAGGTTGGCCTCGAACTCTCGGTAATCCTCCTGCCTCAGCCTCCCGAGTGCTGGGATTATAGGCATGTACCACCATGCCTGGCCTTTTTTTTTCCCACAGTAACTTTTGAGTCTTGGTGACCACCAATCAGACTTGACCTAACATTTGTATTCACAGTAGCCCCAAAACCTACACAATGTACTGTTGGGTCAGGCAGGTATCCGGTGGCTGCCTGCCCCCATTCCCCTGGCCCCTCCAGATGAGAAGGACTGGGGAAGTTTACTTCATTTACTTTCATACCCTATAGAAGGGGTTGTGGGTTGAGTGGGCAAGAGAAACCGGGAGACCAGAGAAGGATGTGGGGGATCTCAGAGCACTCTGTCTCCCAATCTCTTGGGTCTGGCTCTACATCTAATGACCGAGTCGAGCTGCAGCTTCTGCAAAACTCACTGATAAACTCACATGGCCACAGGACAGGCTGTCTGGGAACACGAGAAGCCACGCCAGCCACTCGCTGTGGACAAAGTCCCCCTCTCTGCTTCCTCTGTGGTGAGTTTCATCTCTGGAGCCTGGGGAAATGTCGCCTATAAATTATTCTCCTTCACAGACAGCGCGTTTTTCTTTATGAATCATGCAGGATCTGCCTCCGGCCTCAGTGTGTGTAAAACAACAAATCAGGAGAAATTTGACTTGACCCAAGCAGGGAAATTTCCATCCATCACAAGAGGAAAATGTTGGCGCAGCAGGGAGAGGCACTGGGCCGGGGATGGTCCAAGGCAGTGTGGAGGGCAGGGCAGGGGTGCCACTCTGGCTCTCGCAGGCTCCAGAGTGTGAGGAATGGTGGTGCCCCCGAGACACCAGCGCATTCCAGGGTGTCAGGTTCTGGGGCGGCTGCAATTCCTTGGCCTCTCAGCCAACACCTCCAGACCTTCCCTTGGGCTTGTTGGGACAAAAGCAGCCCTTCCTACCTTATGGAACTTCCAATAGCTTGCTAGCAAGCTGTGTACCTTCATATCTATGCAAACTTGGACTTTGCATATGCTGTTTTACTGCCTCAAACAACACCCTTCCCTTCTAATACTGTTCCCATGGGCATGCCAACAGCAGTTTCCCAGTACTCTCTGGCGGCACTGAGCACACCTTCCCGGATGCCATCACTCTCTCCAGTCAGGAAAATTACCTGTCCTCCCACCCTCAATGAGGCTGACTCTTCCACTCTGCCAGGCTAGACTCCTACAGGCCCTGATCTCTATGTAGTCACTCTTTGAGCTCTTGGCTGGGTGCACTTGCTCTATCCCAGCACTCAGCACACAGTAGGCAGCACTCTGCTCAGTGGAAGTCCCCTGTGCAGGGGTTGGCCTAGAACAGGTGTCTGGAGAGTGTCTCATGCTAAGTAGTCTCTGATCTGCTAGAGAACCCATTCAGGATTGCCAATGGCTATGAGCTGAAACTGAAGAGCTGGTAGGAGGTTTTCTGTATGTGACATTGGCATGGCCACCTGCTCCAGCCCAAGAAACTCTGATCTGGCTATGTTCAGATGCAGTGCACTCTGCCTGGCTCATGCCCCTGCCTGGACTCAGCCTTACTGCCCCTTGCCTATGTCCCAGGGAGTCCCCACCACACTGCCATATGGCTCAACAAACAAATTCCCATGAATACAGTGCTTAGGTTCCCTCCTGAATCTCTGGTGGTCAGGCCCAACACTCAGCACTCCCACACTCACACACGATGCTCCTCCCTGCCCCCTTCTCTCCATATCACAGCCCACGTTCCCCACTTCAGGGCCAAGCTTATCTAAAGAAAGGAAGAAGCAGCACAGGAAATGAGACAGGCACCAAGATAGGGATGAAAGTACCTAGATCCATCCCAGCTCCTGGCAACAGAGGGTGCCACACATAGGCCCTGTCCCAGAAGGCTCCAAATACATCTTTAACCAGACACTGCAGTATACAGAACACGAAGGTTCACAGCAGGAGGCCTGGGTTCTGGTCCTGACATTGTCATCAACAGCTGGGACCTTGGAGGGGTCCTTATTTCTCTCTGGATTTTTATCTTTCATGTTTTGGAAAAATAATAAGTATAGTTACTATTTATTGCCAGCTTTTTCATGCCAGCCACCAGGGTAAACACTTTTAGTTCCTTCCACAGAACCATATTGAAAGAATTATTACTCTCTGGTTATTCAGATGTAGACGTTGGTTTAAGAGATGACTTACTCAAGGTCACACGAAATGAGAAGTAGAGGCAGAGTTTCTTTCTTAACTTCATGAGCCCTGTGGTGGTTGGGGGAGCTCCAGATCATCATCACTAAAGGCCCCCATCTCTGAGGTGCTAGGAGAGCCTGTGTCTATGCATCGACAAGGGAGCCTTCTAAGTCTGTACTGATTGGCCTGGAGGACCTTCTACTCCATTATCCTGGGCCTCTGTGTTGCCCTCCATGAACCTCCATTACCTGTTCCCCCAACCTTCTGTAGGAGCCAATCCAGTAAGGCAGAGCAGGGGCGGGTGGGCTGTGCCTATCCTACCTGGGGGGATACTTTGATGGATGCATGGGGTGAGGGCTGAAGGCCTGGGCTCTGGCCCATGGGTCCCCAGCCAGTGCCACCTGGCACAGATCATGTTTTTTAAGCCTCCTATCTTCTCTGTTTCAAAAGTATTTTCAGGGCCAAGGATTTAACTCAGTGGTTCCACTGCCTGCCTCCCAAAGTGCAAGGTCCTGAGTTCAATCCCCAATACCAAAAAAAAAAAGTATTTTCAGTAATAAATAAATAATAATTAGTAATACTCTTATTCTTCGGTTTTACACATTGATAATTAAAATGATAAATTTTGATTTTTAAAGGTAGTATTAAAATTAGGTAAACTATATCATGCACAAACTAAAATTTGCATTTAATGAACAATGTTCTCCTCAAAGTTCAAAGTGGTCATGTAGAATGACAAAATTGGAGCAACTTGTTTTGTGTTTTTCATCTCTGCAATAATCTTTTGCCATAGAAATTCTGACATTTGTCTATCTGTAAGAACATGCAGTGCCATGTGGATTGGATGTGACCTGTGAGATGTGGCTAAAGCGAGCTTGAATGATTCCAAAACTTTAGGAACTTAACATAGCTACAGGAGAGGAGGGTTGCCAAACTAACTCCCATGTGGAATAAAATTAATAACAAAAGAGGAATAATAAAAATGTGCTAATATGAAACTTACCCATATTTAAAACTCAACAGTAATTGTTGTAATTGTGTTCAGTTCTTTGGAATGAAGACCAACAAAAAATGGAGGAGGGGCAGGGAGCAGTATCTTATTGATATTGTCTAGAATTCCCAGCACATGGTGATTAATAAAAAACAACTTGTAATCAGTTTTGTTCTTGCTTTTCAATTCCCTACAGACAACGTATCACATGATTTCCTGCATGCTAGGCTGAACAATGCCCCTGGGCCATATTCAATCTGCCCCATGTCATGGTTTTTATTTTTCCTTTCCTCTAAAAGTCATGTTAGAGTTTAATCCTCACTGTAAAGTATTTAGAAAGTGGAAATCTTAGTCTGACTGTGGTGTTTATGGGTGGGGTCTTTGAGGGAGGTGATTAGGATTAGACAAGGTTATCAGGATGGAGCCTCCATGATTGAATCCTGGTGGCTTTATAAGAAGAGAGACAGAGAGGTAACCCATTTTCTGGTCCTCCCTCTGTCTCTCTTAGACAGAAGCTATCTTTCTCTTAATAAATTTTTCCTACTCTTAACCTCCGTTGTTCCTAGGATTCATTCTGGATCTTAGAGGACACAAACTCCCATTTTGGATTTCTAGCAGGCTTGGGAGTTACACCTATTCCTCCTATATCAGTCTGAATAAGGAGCAGAAAGACACTGTTAAGGACCCTTGTTACCTTTGCTACTTTGTGCGCACCAAATTCTTTCTCCTCTTTGATGCCATTTGCTATCCCTGTCTTGGAGCCAGCTGTTCATAGACTGAAACGTCTACAAACTGTGAGCAAATAAAACCTTCCCCCCTTTAACTTTGGGTGTTGGGTATTATGTCTCAGCAATGAGAGAAAAAATAACTAACTCAGAAATTTTGTACCAGAGAAGTGGGTCACTTCGGTGACATTACCTGGCCATGTGGCTCGGGAGCCTTTGGAACTGGCTTGTGTGAAAGGGAAGAGTTAGGAAAGATTTGGAGATGTCAATTGTGGAAGTAGAGCTGGAATGCCTTGGGCTGTTCTATGTGGGAGAGTCTGGTGAAAACTCAGAAAACCATAAAGCCAACCAGTAAAGACCCAACTCAGAAGGTTTCTGCTGGGAAGAAGGATTGCATGGGCTACTGGACCCCAGATGATGTGTGTTATGGGTTGGCAGAAAGTTTGTCTGTATTTTGCTCCTGTCCAGAGACTGTGCCTGAGATTGAGATTGAGGGCAGTGGACTAATTAATCTCCCAGAAGAAATTTCAAGGCAGTCTAAAGTTGAGGCCATGGCATGGCTACTGTTGGGGGCTTTTTAGCCAGATTTATGTTGAGAATCAAGAGCAAAGAGCCTAGCAGAATAATTTAAAATGTTTTCAGTTTGGCAAGAAAGGAAGCTCCAGTAAAGCTGTGGACTGCAAAGATAGAGCAGAGGAGATTTTGATTACTGCAAAGGAGCAGAATGGAAAAGATGGCCTGAGGGCAGCACAAGAAGCAGCAGGACTCCATCCTTTGCAGGCTCTAAATTGCAAAAGTGGAAGACTTTGCTTTGAGAAGAGAGCCCCAGAGCACCGTGGAGAAGGGGAAAAGGCTTCCTGGAGGAGTCAAAATATGAGCTGAACAATTAGTAGTCAGCTAGGTTAAGGCTAGAAACAGTAATTAGAACTGGTCTTTACTGAGTCCTTAGAATATGCCAGAGATTGTGTTAAGCATTTGATGTATTCTATTTTGGAGTATATAATTAGATGCATCATAATTTTGTAGTCCACAATTGTAGTTTGCATCTTGAATGTCCCCAAAGGCCGATGTGTTGAAGGCTTGGTCCCCATCCGTGGTACTACTCACTGGGAGCTCTTGGATCTTTTAGTAGGTAGAGACGAAAGGAAGAAAGTTAGATCATTGGGGATGTGCCCTCAAAGGGGATACTGAGTCTTCCCTGTCTGTCTCTTTGCTTCTTGGTTGGTATGAAGTGAGCAGCTTCCTCTACTAGAGGGAGCTGCTTCCTCTGCCACGATGTACTATCTCATCATAGCCCCTAAATGAGGGAGAAAATTGATCATGGACTGAAACTTTTGAAACCGTGAGCCAAAATAAACTTTTCCTCTTTTTAAGTTGATTAGCTCAGGTATTTGTTACAGTGATGGAAAGTTAACACAACAATATACTATCAGTTTTGGTTGATGTATGGGTCTTTTTTATTTTAATTATTTGAATATCATGAACCCAGCACTGCACCGAAGCCCTAGATCATCCCCACCAACTTACATTTTTCTATGTGCATTTCTCTTATCTTGTCTTCCTATGTCTCCCTAGAAGGAAATTCTATTCTGAATTTTGTATGTGCCATTTTCTTGCTTTGGGAACATAGATATTTATAGTTTTCCAGATACATATGCATGGCTTAACAATATGTTGTTTAAATTTTTCTTGTCACAAAAAGTGTGTTTCAAAATTCCCAGACTTGCCTTTTCTCTTTCAACGTATGTTTCTAAAATTCATCCATGTTGCTGCATGGAGCTGTAGCTTATTCACTTTAACTGTTGTAAAATAATCATCTGAGTATGTACCACAACTATTTAACCATTCTCCTGGGGATAGGCATTTATGTTACTTCTAATGAGTTTCTGTTAAATCTCCAGTTAGGATGGAAATTATATTGTGTTTTAGGTTACACAAAGTTCAATTTATAAGACAAAGCCAAATTGATTTTGAAATTATACAAATTCTTACTTTGACCAGCAATATACAAGGAAGCCACCATTCAAGATAGTTGGTTTACAGCTAACTACAAAATTTAGTTTTGTCTAATTTCTTAGTTTTTCCAAATTAGGTAGCCTTAATTCCTGTTGCTAGTGAGATTGAATATCTCATGTTTTTATTAGGCACATGTATTTCTTTTTTTTGAAATAACTTTTCCTATCTTTTGTCCACTTTATCGATTTTCTTTTTATTGATTTGTAAAAGTTCTTTATATATTTTGTATACTAACACTTTCTCGGTTTGTTTGTGTGTTATAAACACTTTCCGTTTGTGGTCTGTCTTTTTACAGAAACTCTTAATTTAAAGGTAGCCAAATTCATCAATCTTTTCTTTTAGAATTAGTGCTTTCTGCATTTAGTTTAAAAATATTTATCTAACATTTTCTTTTTTAAATTTTGCACTTGACATTTAACTCCTTAATCTATCTGGAATTAATTTTTGTATATGGTGTGAGGTAGTGGTCTAATTTTATTCTTCCGTATGGATAACTAGGTTTTCTTGCTGCACTTATAGAATGGCCCTCTCTTTCCCCACCAACCTGCCATGTCATCTCTGCTAAATAGTGAAATTCCATCATTGGCATTTCTGCCTAGATGAACGTGCTGTCTGCAAATCAAGGATATTTTACCTTATCTTTTTCTTTTTTTGAATAATTTTATTTCTTTTTCAGGTTTGGATCTCCAAAACAATGTTGAAGCAGTGAGGGCAGATATCCTTGCCTTGTTCATCTATGCCTTGATTTTATAGAAAAAGCATTAGTTTTCTCATCATGTGATAAGTATGAACTTAATCATATCTTTCTTATAATGACTTTTATCAGTTTGAGAAATTTTTCTTCTATTCCTAGTTAGTTGAGGTGTTTCTCCCCTCTCCCAAAAAATGAATGTTAAACTTTGTCAATGATTTTTTTTGCTTTTACTGAAAGGATCGTATTTTCTTTTTAGTCTATTAATGAGGTGATATGTATTGGTTTTTGAACATTAAACCAATTTTTATTACTGGGATAAGCTTTATTTGGTCTTGTTGCATTATCACTTTTAAAAATTCAATTCGCTAAGAGTGTTAAGAATTTTTGTGTCTATATACATGAAAGATATTGGTCTGTAGTTTTCTTATACTATCTTTGCTTTTGATATGGGGGTTTTAAAAGCTAGCTTCATAGAATAAGTTGGAAAATACTTCCTCCTCTTTCATTTTTGGAAGAATTCATATAAATTTGATATTATTTTTTACTTAAATATTTAGTTAGATTCACTGTTGAAGCCATGAGGACTTCAGTTTTTCTAGCACATCTCACTGTGTCATTCTAACGCCTTTGCACTTGCTCCTTATAGTCTTCTTCATTTAGGTCTTTGCACAGCTACTCATTCTTATTCCAGTCTTACCTCCAATGTCATTTCTTCAAGGGAACTTCCAGCTTGCCTGAAATATGCCCACTCCAAATTCTCTCTCTGTCCTTTTTGCACTTGTCCTCATCTAAAATAATGCTGTTATATCACTACTGATTTATTGTCTGTCTTTCTCTGAGGGAATAACATTGTCTGCCTGGTTTACCCTTGTCTCTAGCACCTAGGACAAAGCTTGGCATATATAAGTGCTCCTTGAAGTAAGATCTTGATAAACTCATCATAAGTTGAAAATATTTAAAAAATTGAAAGTGCTTTTACTATACCTGACCCACCAAACATCATAGCTTAAGGTAGCTGGCTTACTTTACGTGAGCCCAGAATACTTACATTAGCCCACAGTTGGGCAATTCATCAACATAGTCTATGTTATAATAGAGTGTTGGGTAACTCATGTATTTTATTGACATTGGCAGCACAGTGCATGTAGAGCATTATTGTTTTCTCTGGTGACTGCATGGCTCGCTGCAAGCTGTGGCTGGATGCCACTGCCCAGCATCATGAGAGGGTCATATTGTGAGCCTGGGAAAAGACCAAAGTTAAAGTATGGCATCTACTGAAGCCTATTGTTTTAATGTCATCATAGAGTTGAACAACTGTAAGTCAAACTTCCAAAACTTGGGGATTGAATGTAGTTGGGGATTGAACGTAGTTAGTACATACAGTATTTGTTAACAGGTGCCTCCTCTTCGTATTTGGAAAGTCTTAACTTTTGCCTATAGGTTTGGCCATCAGATTGAGTCTTGTTCTGATCAATCTATACCCAATACATTGAAGCCTTGAAAAATTGAATAGGAATATTAACAATAGCCAATCGTGTTTGTTTTATACTTTATCTTCCTATGGAAAGCAGTTGTGGTAGTATAGTAGACACAAGTCATAGAAAAACCAGAAACAGCCATTCAGGACCAGAAAAAGGGCCATGCAAACAGTAGATCAGTGTGGGAGAAAGTGAAAGGTACTCAGGACATAAAGTCTGAAAAGCCACAATGACTGTAATCTAACTGCTTCCTGGAAGTTAGAGCAAAAGGGAAAACATAAATATGTAATTCTTCATTGTGCACAAAGGCAAGGCATTTTTTTTTTAAAGAGAAGGCTAAACTCTTCCTGGCACTCCTCCTTTCTTATCCATCACCTGGTACAGGTGACTGTTCCAGTGAAGAATAAAGTGGATAGCACCTGTAAGCCGTTTCCCAGAAGTCCCCTCAGCCACTGGCTCCAGACGACTGTTCCACAAAGCCTGGGCATGTGGCAGGACAGCAAAGTGCAATAATGCTGAGAAACACAGTAGCTGCTTCCATCGCCCCAGCCTCTGATCCTTGCTTCTTCACTGTGTGTCTATCATTTCTCCTTTCCAAGCCTTAGCTTTTGTGTATAAAATATGGCATATGTGGTGCTTTTGTCTGTATAGTACTGACACATAATAGAAGAACTAAAGAAAGATTATTATTCCTTTATCCAGAACATTCTCCAAGATGAGCAGCTAGAGGCACATTCTTCCCTGAAGTTGGTCCAAGAGATGGGCAAACTTTTGATGAAACCACAGGAGACAAGCCTTCTGCTGGCTAATTTACCAGAACCCTGCTGGGGCATAGCAACTGCAGGAAGACCAGGCTTGATTTCCCAGGATGAGCTGGTGAGGGAGGTCTCCCTTGGACTTAGAGAAGAACAGGTAATTATGCTTCTTCTTCTCTTAGAAAGAATTGCTGCTGGGGGCCTGCCCACCTGGTGTCTTAGAGCCAGGCAACTCCAAGACCAACTGTGGTTTTCCCTGGTGTGAGTGTATCTTTAGCAAGTGCTCCTGGGAGACTGTCACTCACTCTCTGCTTGGTCCAACACAGGATCCCAGAAGGAAAAGCTGGATAACAGGGCAGAGAATAGCAAACCAGTCATGTCTATCCACCAGTGCCATCCTGGGCAGCACTTGGAGTTCTGTATCTGGCCTCTGTATCTGACAGTTTGAGTGTCTGGGGTTTGAGTGTCCACCATGTGGGTGCCCTGTCACTGGCCTGAGCCCAGGAAGAGCCTTGGATAACAGGGCATCAGGGAGGTACAAAGAAGCACATGTCTATGAAGGGGCCACCGAGAGCCAATTCCTTTGCCACATTTTTTCTCTTCTCATTCCCCAGAATACCCAGGAAGTTGGGGTTATTCAATAGATGAGAACATTAGAGATCTGGAGAAATGACTTGATTAATCACACAGTCACCCAGGAATGGAGCTGGGATTTGAACTCAGCTTATAGATTCCAAAAAGCTGTGTTCTTCTGTGGGGCTCTGAGGAGGGAAAGGAATAGGAGGTGGAGAAGAAGGAGTCAGACAAGTTGATAGATGAGGAGGAGAAAGAGGAGAAAAAGGTGGAGATTGGAGAGAAGAAGAAATACAGGAAGAAGAGACAATGTAAGAGAGATGGAAAGAGTGGGTGAAGGGTGCTACATTAGTTTCTTCTCGGTGCTGTAACAAATCTCCACACTTTAGTGGATTAAACCTGGACAAATGTTTTCTCTTACAGGCATGGAGGTGGGAAATCTGAAATGAGTCTCATGAAGCTGAAATCATGGTTTCAGCAGGGCTCTAGCAGATAATACGTTTCTTTGAATTTTACAGCTCCTAGCGGTGCCACTGGTCTTTAGCTTATGGCCCCTCTTCCATTTTCAGAGCTCGGATCTCGGTTTCTGCCATCTTACCACCTTCCCAGATGACTCTGAATCTTCCCTCCTCCCTTTTATAACAACCCTCAAGATGACATCAGGCTAATCCCGCTGAGCTGTGATACTCAACCCATCTCAAGACCTCTAACTTAATCAAACCTTAATCAAACAGTCTCTGTTTTGAAGATGGTGGTGTTCACAGATTTGGAGGTTCAGTTCTCTGCCTCAGTATCCTCCTCTGTAAAATGGGAATGATGAGATAATCAGCTGCTGGTGTTTGGAAGGATTATACAAAATTGCACAGCTAAGATGTTCCACCCAGCTGCAGCCTTGTGGCCTCCAGGAGTTCCCTAGTGTTCCCACTTTCTTGCTTCCCATCTGGAGGTACCCTCCTTCCAGACTCCCTCCTCTCCTCCTGTCCCTGGACTAATGTGTTGCAGCTCGTCTGCAGATGCCCACTGGCCCGTCTGCTCTTCTCACTACCACCCACTTCATTGTTACTTCCAATCACTCCATTGTAAAACATTCTGCCCTCCCAAACTCCATGGAAGACAATATTCAGTTATCACCATGTTGCAAAGAGGAAGACTGAGGCACAGAGAGAACATGCATCTCTACAAGGACCCATGGCACCCTTCCACTCTTGGCTCTTACTCTGTATCAATCTGTCCAACCACCATCCCCAGTTACTGAGCTCTTTCCATGAGTTGGTCCCTTTGAATGGTGCACTTGGTTGAATTCTTACACTCCCACACCACTCCAGGACTCCCAATTTCTAGTACCTGTGAATGTGACCTTATTTAGAAATGGCCTTTGCAGACCTAATGGAGCTGAGGTAATACAAGGTCAAGGTAGGCCCTAATGCAATGACTTGTGTTCTTGCAAGAAAAGGAAAATTTGAACACAGACACATGCAGAAGGAAGAAAATGAGGTGAAGACAGGCAGAAATCAAGACGCTGCACCTACAGGTCAAGGATTATCAGCAACCTCCAGGAGCCAGAAGCTGTGAGGAAGCCTTCTTCCCCAGGAACTCAGGGTAATGCAGAAGGCTGTGCACATCTCTATTTCAGATTTCTGACCTCCAGAAACATGAAAGAATAGATTCTTTTATCTTAAGCCTCCAACCTATGGTACTTTGTTATGGCAGCAACAGGAAACCAATACAGATGATATATAATCCTTACTGTAATCTAATGAACTAGGAACAATTATTTTCTATGGCACAGATGGGAAAATGGAGGCTGGACAAAGGGAAATGTGTTGCTGAAGTTTCCATAGCTGAGTAGGAGCAGATGTAAACCTAGGCCGAGCAAACTCTCAAACTTTACCCCTGACCAGTAATGGATCCCTGCTCCCTACCAATCATGGATCCTCAACCCAGATGCACCTCAGAACGATCAAGTTTCTGGTTAAAATATGGATCCCAGGGCCCATCTCTGAAGATGCTGACAGAGTCTGGGGCCCTGGATGCTGCATTTTAGCATCCAGGAACAATGTTTCTCACCATTCTCCTCCTGCCCAATGGGGCCTGCGCTTTGGGTCACTGGTGGTTTGTTACAAAGAGGGTGAGGGGGGCTGAGGTGGGCAGGTGAGCCAGGTAGCAGTTTGTGGAGCAGGAACTCCTCCTCTATACCTGCCTGGGGAAGTGCAGCTCACAGGACACCCAGCCAGCACTACAGCCCACCTCCACCCTCTCCGGAGACCTCAGGCCCTGGGATTTGTTTTCCTCCTAGAGTGCTGAGAGTTAGATTTGGATGTTGTCCGTGGGGCATCTCATCCAGGAATGAGAGGGGAGAACCCCAACCCCCATTACTATTTTACAGTCTGGAGACCCGAAGCCCACAGAGGAAAAGGATCCTGTCCAGAAACACCTGGCCAACCTTGGACAATGATTTCTTCGGATCTGTCTGGAAATACCACATAAAGGCAGAATGCAGCTATGAGCAGGAGACAGACCAACAAGAAGAAGATGGTGGGCCTCAGGAGACTTGGGCAGAGATGGTGAGGGACTAGAAGGGGCTAGCCCACCCTGAGACAGCCTGGGGAAAAGCTACCCATTCATCATTATGCATTCTTGTATAGCCATTTCACAGATGCAGGAACGAAGCCTCAGAGGGACAAAGTCAATTGTCTAGGCTGTGCTCACCAGCTCTGAAGTGACTGAGCCAGAATTTGAACTCAGTCCTGCTGGCCTATAAAGCCCAGGGCCTTCTCAACCCTTCAGCCAATCCCAGACCACACCCTCCCAAAAAGGAATGCATCTGCAGACCAAGTGAGCAGCGCAGTTGGCAAGAGGAGCAGCCATAGAGCTGTTTGTTTACAGCACACACTGGGCTGCACAAAGAACCATCCCATGGTGTGGGCAGTGGCAGCTCCCCCAGCCACCATATTTCAAAGGAGAAATTGAAGCCACATGTTTGGAGGCCACAAGCTGATTGCTAGAAGGATGTCCCATATAAACAGCAGGAGGCAGAGCCTGTCGCTTGGACTCACCTTTGGTTCCCAGCCCGGGCTCCAGTTCTCAGAGCCAACTTTTGCAAATCCTCCCCTCTGTCAGTCCTAGCCCTGAGTTGCTGAGGGTCGCTGAGCCCTGGATAGTCTGGAAAGGGTAAAAGCAGAAGCAGCAGGTGCACCAGCGGAGAGAAGACAGGTTCCCCTGGCCTCTGTGGGTGGATGAGGAGACAGCCAGACAGCTCAGACAGGCAGCAGGGAGTCTGAGAGAAGGCTAGTTTCTAATCAGCTCAAGCCTGGATCCTCTCCTGCTGGGTGCGAGGTCTGGGGTCTTGTGCCCACTCAGCCCTTTGTCGAGACAAATTCTTTTTCCTCAGTGGGCCTCAGCGTCTATCCCCTTCAGAGCCAGAGCGGCTCTGGGCCTGGAGGTCTCTCCCAGCCTCGGTTCTTCAGGTCCTGGAGATCCAGCTGGCTTCCCCTGGCAGAGGCTGAGTGTGGAAAGTGGCCCCTCATGACACAGGTGGGGCCAGGGGAGGTGGAAGGTGAGATGCTGGGCCACACGGGCTGAGGGCTTAGGGTTACCAGAGCCAAGGCAGCACATGTGTGTTTTAAATTTTCTTTGAGGTCATCTCCATGCAGCTTGCTCCATCCCTTCCCTGCCCCCTGCAAGCTATAATGTTTGGAAGGAGAGTGGCAGATGCACTGAGGGGAGAGGGAGGGCAGGGAGGGGGAGCAGCCAGCTGGGAATCATTTTGGGATTTTGTTACCTGCCAGCAACTTGTAGGCCCTGGGAGAGTGACGTGAGGCAAGAAGATGTGGAGATTGGCCCAGAAGTGCTGGTCAGTGGTGTGAAGGCTGTCAGGAGTCAGCCCTGTTGCTCCAGCTGCATGTGGAAGGCACAGGAATCTGACAGTCATGGCTCCCGTCACGGCTCCGACCCTTGCTGGCTAAGTAGCCTTGGCAGTGTTATTTGACCTCTCAGACTTAGTGGCCTGGTCTGTGAAATGGGATCTAGAAGGCTCAATAAAATGAGGGTACACAGGCCATGGTGCAGGCAGGCAGTCAGCTGGCCTAGATCCCTTGCCCCGTGGGGAGTGGGGAAAGCAGGTCCGTCAGACAAGGTCCCTCACATGGAAACTGGAGGCCACCCAGACAACCCTCAGTCTGCTGAGGCCATCAGTACCATATAAATCAGTCTAAAAAGCAAGTCAGCCTCCCTACGCTGTTCTGACTGTAGTCATGTCTGCACATACCATTGAGGAATGACAACGATTCTTTGCTTGGCCAACTTTAGTCAGGCTTCTGAAACTTCTCCTGTCTGTGCACTTCCTTGGAATATCTGGTTTCTGCAGGAACCTCACCCCCTTCATAGATGATCACTGTCCACGTGCGATGGAGTTCCTTACCCTCCACCCCCACCCCCCAGGTGCCATCTGGTCACATGTCCTATGCTAGGTTGGTTTAGCCAGAACCTGCCTTACCCCAATGTTAGTCACTTTTCATCTGCTGAAGGCCTACCCTTCCTGAGCTGTAAATTCCCACTTGCCCATATGTATTCAGAAATCAGCCTAATTCTGGGCTGAAGTCCTTTCTGTCCAATTGTAATTGTCCTGGATAAAATCTGGTTTTGGTGTTTTAATTCCTATCTGGCTCTGATTTCCTTGACAGAGGGCAGGAAGTTCATGTATTTTGAGGCAGGCACTGCCACCTCCACTTCCCCACCTGGCTCCCAGTGCTGCTCTTCCCCAGGTGGCTGAGTACCTACCTTGGTCTATCCCCTGTCTGAGTCCATCCTCTCCTGACCACTAGACGCCCAGCATTTTCCCGGAGCATCTGGGAGGCTTGTCCCAACTTTAGAAATGACATGCATTCGAGATGTGCAGGGCTTCATTGTCTTTTCTGTCCCCAGTCTGCCACTGCCATTCTAGAATGGGGGAGTCCTCCCTCCTAGGTTCCAGTTCTCCTATTCTGGACCTTTTTAAGGACCAGGTTCCCTTGAGAATCACTCCCAAACAAAACTGCCACAGACCCCCCCACCCCCCCGCCAGAACTCCCAAATTAAAGAAGTCCTTTCTTGGAGAGTTGAACTCCATTCCTGCTGGGGAAAGCCAATGTTCAGACTGAGAATCGCAGCCCAGAGCCAGATTGAGGGAAAGTGAAGGCCCTTGGTACCAAGTCATTAGAACCTGAAGAGGGGGTACAGGGACTCTGACACCTAACCCAGGAAAGGCCAGCCTGCTTTGCAGATGAGACCATCTCTCCCCAGAGCTCAGACACTGTGGCTTCTGCATGGCAGAGCCAGAAGATGTGCTACTTCCTGCCCTCCTCATTTTACAGCTGGGAAAACCAAAGCTCAGAGAAGGTCAGAGAGTCATTCTCAGTCACAGGCCCTTTTTTCCAGCTCACCCTCAGAATTTTGCATCTGAGATCCAGAGCATCCAGGGCTCTGGAGCTGGGAACCAGCCGATGGAGCACCAGCCAGCTGGGCCCCACAGACCTAGGGGAGCCCCATCCTCTCCCCAGCCCTCGGAGGGATTTGTTAGCAATTGAGGGAAAGTGGCAACTCCGAAAGCAGAGGTTTCCGGCTTGCCAGATTGTAGCTGGAAGAACAGATGGCCAATTCATCCCGTCAAACTTGGCACCTCGAACAAAAGAAATGATGTGTGTTTGGCTCCCTAATCTTCTCCTCAGGTTCCCAGGCAGGTGACTGGAAAGTCTGATGACAAGAAAGCGTCAACTTGCCTCTCTCAGGACACAAACCACAAGCCTGGCCTGGCATTGTTCTGCCTGCTCCCTCTACCCATCCACTCACCCCTCCTTCTGCCCCTTCCAGGGCTGGCCTACCTCTCTGCTGTAGGCAGTCAGGGTCTCCCCAAGAGCCAGTCCCCTGGAAGGTGGGCTAAAGGCAGGCTCAGGGCACTTGGGTCTCTCAACATCACGCCTTCCCTCCTGGTGCCCCTACCACAGCCCTGTGAGGTAGATATGGGAAGCAATCCATTTGCAGATGAGAAAGTTGAGGATTACCTGGTGGGTTACCTGGTCTGTCTATAAGTAGTGAGCCAGGAAGAGGCACAGCAGCTGCTGCAGATAGGTTTTTCCTGGACCAGGGCACTGCCTTGCACACAGGCTCGCTCTCCTGATCCCAGAGAGATGGTATGGCCTGCTGCTGGTCTACCTGGGAGCTTTGGCAAGCTAGCAATGAAAACACTCAATGGAGAAGTCTGAGGATGCTGCAGGTTTTCCTGCAGCACTGCATCATGGGGTAGGGAGGGACACCTTTGTCAACCCTGGAGATAAATAGCTACTTATTGAGCACTTACTATGCCCCTGGCATTTACTAGGTACTGCTCTTGGGTTTCCCTAATGACTCTGTTTTGTATGCCATTGTTCCAGTTTTACAGGTTAGCAAACCAGAAGGACACAGGAATGATGGATCAGTCTTACAACCAGTTAAGGATGCAAGCTAGGACTCTTTCCACTGCCTCAGCTCTTCTCTCTGTCCTCCGCCCTCACAAGGCCACAGCCCCAGCCTCAGCCCCAGCCCCAGGGAGGGTGCTAATGAGGCCATGCAGGGAGAGGAGGGGTGAGGAGCTGTCCCTGCAGGTGCCTGCAGGTCTTCCTGTGCAGCTCAGACTGGGGCCGGCGCCACTCTGCCCCGCATGTGATGGTGGCTGATACCCCTCTAGGGCGGGGTGGGGGCCCCTGCATGTGTCTGCCAAGACCCCGCCCTGGAGACCCAGAGTCTATGTCCCAAGGACAGCAGTCCTTCCCACTCTGGGATCCCTGGGCACAAGAAGGAGGCTGGGGAATACCCAGGGCCCACGAGCAGTGCTGGGCAGCAGAGGGTGCCTGGGGGAGATGGCAGAGCTTGAGGTGCAAGACCATAGAGACTTCGTCTCCTTTGCCTTCCCTCTTCGTACCTGGCTGGTTGGATCTTTGACTCTTCCTCTCTGTCTCTGGGTGACTCAGGGATCAACTGGTTTGCAGGATGACGACAAAAGCGAGGATAGGAATCCTGGAGGCTTGGTTTTAATCTCAGTTCGGCTAGGTTTCCCCGGGCATGTTCTTTGCCCACTCCAGGACTCAGGCTGTTGGACAAAAACTGAATGTCAGTTTAGAGCCCCTCAGACCCTCTAGACTCTGGTGCCTGGGCCATAATAAGTTCAGGAAGCAACATTTGTCTGTTTTCTCCACATACAGAGCTTCTGAGAAGCAGCTCTGGCCATCTGTGGAATGGGACTTAAAGGGGGAAACAAATACATTGTAAAGGCCTTGTCCTGTTAGCCTAGCCTTGGCTCCTACCCTGACTCCCCAAACCCTCTGTAACTTGGCAACTACTTTTCAGGCTGCAGCCCCTTCCTTTACCGTACTTCCCTTCAAGCTCCTGCTCAGGAAAACCTGCACAGAAAGGTGGGGTTGGGGGAAGATCACAAAGAGAAGTTCCCCAAAGATCTATAGGAAGAGCCCAGGAAGAGACTAAGCTGCTACAGAACGCACTACCACCACCTTCATCATGATCTATACCACCACCACCACCACCACCACCACCTGTATTACCGTCTCGCCTCTACCATCATTGCTGTCACTACCTCTATCATTACTAATAATCATCACCACAAACATAGCCTCCTAATCCTCATCACCACCATCATTTCCACCATGTCAACACCATCATCATCCTGCCCATGGCCTGCACTGCCACCGTCACTGCCACCGTCACTATACTATCATCACCACCATCTCCAAAACCATCCGACCACCTGACCACCCCGCCACCACTATCGATCACCTCTACTTCCCCTACAACCTTCATCAACTCCTCCATCATCACTGCCATCACCATCATTAATATACCACATTGTACTAGTTTCCTATTGTTGCTGTAACAAATTATCACAAAGTTAGTGGCTTGACATAGTGCAAATGTATTGTCTTTCTATTCTGGAGTGAAGAAATCCAACAATGGACCTCACAGGACTAAAATCAAGGTGCCAGCAGGGCTATATCCTTCTGAAGGTTTTAGAGGAGAATCCATTGCTTTTCTTCACCCAGCTTTTAGGTGCTGACTATATTCCTTGGCTCATGGCCTGCTTCCTTCATCTGCAAACCAGCAATGACCAGTCTGCTCTTCTAACCTTGCATTGCCCCAAACCTCTCCCCTTCCTCTCTCTCTCACTATAAGGACCCTTATAATTACATTGGATAAATTAAGATAATCTCCACATCTCAAAGTCAGCAGATTAGCAACCTTAATTTTCCTTTGCCATGTAACAATACATTCATAATTCCAAGGATTAGGATATGGACATCTTGGGCAGCAGAAAGTTCTGCCTACCAAAGCCATCATCCCAACTCTTCCTAAAACTATCGCCACTGTACCACCTCTAACACCATTGCCACTACTATCTCTAGTACTATTTTTTACTATGGCACATCACTGCAATTATCACTGGGAATTTCGATTCTTCCGTTAGCCCGTGTCACCACCTCATCTCCACTATTTTAGATCTCAGCTTAAACAAAACTTCTTTATGGCAGTCTCCTGGCCCCTTCTGATATTCTCCCTTATCATGCCCAGACACAGACACTAGAGGGTAACTCCATGAGGGCAGGGACCTTGCCTAATTTGTTCACTGCTGCTGTTAATTGGCTGAGGGGTCACTCAATAAATATCCACTGAGTAAATGAATAAACAAGTACATGGATATATTTGAACCCATAGTAAGGAGGGTTTGACCTAGGAGGGTGTCTCTGGGAGACTGACCCTAGATCTGAGCCCTGATTGAAGAGTGGAAGTAATGGAGGGAAGGTTGAGGGTTATAAGGCCTTGTGGTAAGTAGGTTGGAGGCTGCAGCCCAGAGTGCAGGCAGCAAAGGCACGGTATGACTAGAGGGGTAGGCAAGGGCAGCCAGGCAGGGCCCCAGGAGCATAATGAGAACATTGCAAAGGAAGATTTTGGAGAATGTTTCTTGGAAGAACACTCTGGCTCCACGGTGAAGTTTAGATTTTAAGTATGAGAGATAAGAGGTAGGTGGAACCTTTTGCTGCTTTCCAGGAGTGAAAAGTGGAAATGGCTCTAGTGAGGACCACAGTGGAAAGTGTGGAGAAGGAAAGATGTGAACAGAATTGGGAGCCGTAAGGGATAAAACTCCAAAGGGCATGGCGATGGCTTAGATTTGGAGTGAAGAGAAGGGCGGTACCAAGAAAGTTGCCTAGGTTTCTGCTTCCAAAGCTGGATGACGGTGACACTGACTGGTAGTTGGAGGGCAGAGACCAACAACTTGTGAAGACAAGAGTCCATCTATATTTATTACTATTATTGTTAACAGTAGTAGGTAACAGAAATAATAACTAATATTTGTTGAATGTTTATCAAAGAAAATGCATCATACTAAGTTAAACAATCTAAGTTACTAAGGTAGATATTATCTTTGTTTTGGTTCCCCAAAAGACAGCCCTGGAATATGGATTCAGGTGCAAATAATTTATTTAGGAGACAAAATAGCAAAGTGCGAAAGTGAAACAGGAAAGGGAAAGCAGCTAATAAGCACAGAAAAATTAAACTTAATCTTGCTGGGGAACTCTGGGAGTCAGTAAAGAACACCCACCTCAGAGTCTCTCATTTAAGGATGAGGAAGCCTAGGTACAGTAGTACCATGCATGGTTTACTTTCCCTGCTCTCATTTGCCTACATTAACCACAGTTCAAAAATATTAAATGGCAGATTCCAGAAATAAGCAACTCACAAGTTTTAAATAACAGTTATTCAAATTTGTTATGATTGTTCTCTTTTATTATTAGTTATTATTGTTAGTTTGTTATTGTGTCTACTTTATAAATGAAAATTTCTCATAAGTATGTATACATAATAAAAGACACAGTATATATAGAGTTGGGGACTGTCTGAAGTTTTAGGCATCCACTGAAAGTCTTGCATGTATGAGGGACAGCTATCGTATTTATATACCAACTCTGGCAGGTTAGCTGCTAGAAGTTGACTCCCAAGAGTGTTAATCCGCCACCACTTCCAGGCTTCCACACTTTTGGATAGATAAGATTCAGAAATGAGAGAAAGTACTCAGTCAAAAAATTGAGGTCTGGCAGCCTCAGACCTCAATGACTTGCCTGCCTTGGGATGGTAGGAATTGGGATAGGGGTCAAGAAGATTGACAGTGTCTGCTATTGGTGGCAGGTGGTTATTCAATGATTCAAACCTAAGTCCCTCCCCATCCCCACCTTGTGGTATTAGGGACGGAGCCCAGGGCTTGAGCATGCTAGGCAAGTACACTGCTACTTACACTCCAAGCTCAAATTCAGATATTCTTTATTACAAGTCTATGAACATTCAAGCACATGGATGTGTGGCTGATGGATGAACAGACAGATATATGGTGTATAAACAGATGCTCAGATAGAAGGACAGATGATTGGATTGTAGGTGCTAAAAGAGATGGGTGGTAGTTAAATGGACAATGGATGGATAGGTGGCTGTTGGATTAGTTGGGTGAATAAACAGGTATGTAATGGATGGATGAATAGACGAGGGCTGGGTAAATGGATCAATAGATGGATGGAAGGATGGTTGAAAACTTTAGTGAATGGGTAGATTAAGAATTGTATCTGTGGTTGATGGGTAGAGAGAAGATAAGTAGACAGAGGAGAGGGATGGATCAGTAGATGACAGGATATATGACCAGGTTTGGAAAAAAAGAAAGGCTATCTGTAGCTTAATAGAGCAGAGACTCAACAGTGACTTTGTAATGAGCTCAGCTAATGTCACCCTTATCACATGTTACCTCCCACTGCTTCAAGAGGACTGCTAAGTATCAGAACCATCCCACCTGTGCTTTCATATTGGTGACCCATCACCTCAGGAATGATGTATGGACTAGAGAAGATCCAAGGTGGCTGTTACAGAGGGTGTGGTTTTGGGGAAGTCTGTGGGATGGAACTAGACGAGTAGGAGGGAGCCCACTTAATCTTGTAGAATGTTGATGCCTTGCCCAGAGCTGGCTGGGCAATTGTCCAGAAGACAACATCATAAGCCTGGTTCTGGCCACCCTTCCCTGTGGGTGGATGCTGGACATATTCAGGCTTGTCCCACCACCCAGGCAAGGCAGTGGCTGGAGAAGAAGGTGGCTCTCATAGTGGGAGTAGGGCTGGCTGGGAGGCTGAACCTAACTTAAGATAGGAAACCCCACCACCTTCACAGACCCAGTGGAGCCCAGGAACACCAGCTCCAACCCAAAGCCCAGCTGATAGGCCCAGCTCTGCCAAGTTTCATTACCTGGGGCACATTTTTATGACCAAGGAATAATGAGAGGCAGGCATCTTATTCCTGGTCTTTCCCTGGTGAAGCATGTGTGTAGGGTGTGCATATATGCATGACCGAACATGGATCTCACATGTGGGTCTCTTTGTGTGTATGTTATAGTTTGTACAAGTGTGTTAAAATACTTGATATCTCTGAGTTTGTATTGTTAACATGCTTGTGTGTATATCCAAACATGTTTGAATGTCAGTAAGTGTGTTTTTGTGCATGTGAGCACATTTGTGCTTATGTGCTTGCATATATCTGAGCATATTTGCATTTACATGACCATATGTGTATGTAAATGTATTCATTCTGTGTATTTGGGCATATACCTGCTAGGGTTTTTGTGTGGGGGAATGTGCGCAAGTGTGTGCTTATGCATGCATGTGTATGCATGGAGGTAGATCTGAGAGTTCATCAGAGAATGGACTTTATGGTATGAAGGGCCCACGTTTTGGACCCCCAGCCTCAGCTCTTGCCATACTCCCTCCTACCTTACCTCCACACATGAACTTCAGGAACTAAATAATTAGTAGTTTCCCAAACACTCTAGGCTAGCTCAGGCCTCCATGACCTTGTACTAGCTTGCTAGCATGCCATCTTGTCCCTTCCTGCTCTGTCAAACTTTGTTTGATCTTCCAGATAGGTTGTATACCCTTGGGGCTGCCCTAATGGTGACCTCAGACTCCTTCCTCTGAGCTCCCTTCCGCCTCTCAGACTTTCCGTTCCTTGTCTGCTCTTTCCACAGACTGGGAGTGCCTTGAGGGCAGGATCTGTGTCTACTTCCTTTCTGGAACAGGACCTGGCATGCAGTGGAGTGTGGAGAGGAGTGGATGACATGGGTGGATGGGTGAATGGATAGACAGACAAATTGGTAGTTGTGTGGATGTGCAGGTGGATGAGTGAATGGGTGAGCAGATAGTGAGTGAATGACTAAATGTGGTCTTCCCCCTGGAGAATCCTGGATCCAGAAAGGAGTTGGCTTACAACTCTTCTACGTTTCATTCACTCTGGGATAGAGGAACAGGTCCTTCTGCTTGCCTAGGAAGCTGGCAGCCTTGGGCTGGTCTGCTTTCTCCCCTCTCCTCACCCCTGGCTCTCAGGAGGGCTGGCTCCAGACTGGCCACCTACCTTACCAAGAGCAGATTAGGGCTGAAGAGGCATTTCTGAGTGGCTTAAGTTAGCCCCTGTTTGTGTTCCTGGCTTTCAAAGGCAGAGGAGACTGCAGAGGAGGGGCCTGACTTCAGGCTTCATGGCTAAGTGGGCAGGGATTGTGAGCACTCCAAGGCCTTGACTGCAGGCAGCTCAAAGCAGGGCCCTAGGAGTTTTGAGACAGGAAAATGGTGTTTTGTCTTGCTAATGTATTCACTTGGCTTTGCCCTGGAGAGTAGTCAGGTGTCCCCAGACGGCTGCTTTTGAGTTGGTCCAAGGGAGGGGGCAGGGCGTACTCAGGCCCTGGATTACAGAGGCCTTCCTGCGGAAGGGAGCCTTTGATGGAGCCAGGTCTGTTGTCCAGAGTCTGCTTTGCTGGTGGCTGGAGCCCACTAATGAGGGGGAAAGGGCTCCACTCTGAGGCATTCCCCTGGCCTCCCCTGGGCAGCAGGCGGAGACCTCCTTTGATGTTGGAGTCCTTAAGCCAAGTGGGAACTAATTGCCATAAGGTATAGAATGTTCTGGTTGCTTGGGGGGTCGGCAGCTTGCTCACAATGCCACAGTCACCCTGGGGTGGGGGGAAAAGGTAGCTGCTCTCCTGATGTGAGACAACCCAGGGGCATATATTTTTCTGTGTGTTTTGTTTTGTTTTGTTTTTCTTTCATGCACACAGACTCATGTATAGAATGGGAAGAATACTACACACACACACACACACACACACACACCTTTTCCATTGCAGGTTCATCAGCAGTATTGTGTCTGAAAGCAAATGTTTTTAAAATCATAGTCAGTGCAGTGGGAGGGATAACTGGGAAGTGGAAAGAAAGCAATGGTAATGGCAAGCAGGCCCTAGACAGATTCAGATTGGAATCTTGGTTTCACCACTTGTTGACTGGGGGCAGTCAGTGGAACCCTTCTCTCCAAACTCAGAATATCGTGCCTGACACACGTTAGGGCTCATCTTCATGTCTTTGCCCTTTGATTGCTGAGCTGGCTGCATGCTTAGGACAGTTCCAAAACACAGTTCTGTTGACCTGGCCAGCGATGGAAGCAAGTGGCAAACCTGGGTGGCAAACATCAGGTTGGTCTTACTAGTTAGAAAAAGGAGAGGATGGTTTCACTTGGTTTTTATTATTTGGGCCTCCCTGGTTTCCATCTCAAAGGAAAAAGAACTTGTACTTTCTGAATTGTGCCCACCTACCCCTAATCCCACCCCTATTTCTCTGTGGAATCTGGTCCCACACAGAGCAATTATTATTATTGAAAGAAAAAAAGACAGTCATTGTTTTTACACTATCCCATACATGGGGCTCAGTGATTGGTCCACAGTATCAGTAGTCTTCGCATGACACTTTCAGAAAGCCAGTGACACAAATTGAGAAACCAAGACTCAGACAAATGATTGCCCATGGTCAGCCCACATAGGGAAGGGAGACCCAGCATTCTAACAAGCCTAACTCCAATGCCCAGGACTTCTCCTATCTGCCCCAGCTGAATAAGCTGATTAAGTCCCCCGAGCCTCCTTTTCCATCTGGTCAACTGTTCGTCTTGCTGGGATGCAGAGCCAGTTGAATGAGATAACCTCTGGGAAAGTACCCAGAAAAGGGGCCTTATAGACAGGACAAGGACTTAGTCTACTCTGTTGCTTACCCTCCATGGCCCTCATCACTGACTTTCCCCAACACATACACACACACACACACAAGCGCACGCGCGCGCACACAGGCAAGCACACACAGCCCTCTTATAAGTATCTCCCACTATCTCTCAAATCAGTGTTCATCCAGGTTGCTCTTCTAGACTATGGTTGCCCTTCACTTTGGTTCCATCCTGGTCTGCTGTCATCTGGATAAGCACTATCCCTCTGGCCTTTACCAATGATATCTCCATTGTGAATTTCAGTGCTTTCATAACATTCCAAAGATGGTCATAGTTCCTTTAACCAACCCCACACTGCTGAGCATTTAGAGTAGTTCCAATGTTCTGCAGTGAGACCTTTCTCTACACTGGTAGAAAAAGTCCCCTACGGAGTAGTACGAGGGAGCTGTCTTAAAGAGTATGGGGATTCTTGAAGCTATTGATGGCCAAGCTGTCCCAGGGAATATCTGTAATCATAGCACTACTTGAGGTGCCCAGAGAGCTATTTCTCACCAGGATCAATTCATCACTTTTTAACCTTTGGTGATCTGATTGAAAAGTGTATCTTGTTTCCACAAGAATGTCTTTGACTACTACCTCTGCTTTCTTCAGTTATTCAACAAAAATGTATTGGTTGCCTATCCTATGCCGGGCATTCCTTGTTACAGGGATGGTGGTGGTGTGTATTTTACTAAAAAAATCAAACAGATGATCTCTGTATGACAGTTGTAATCAGAAGAAGTTACAGTGGCCCGGGAAGATGACCTAGTGGGAGCTTTGACCTCTCCATAATCTCTATCAGATTTGACTTTCTTTCTATGGACAATCAACTTCAATCTTACATCAAAGGCTCTGTGTTAGTCAGTTTCTATTACAGTAACAAAATATGTGAAATAATCATCTTAAAAAGAGGAAAGATTTATTTGGCTTGTAGTTGTGGAGGTTTCAGTTTCATGGTCAGTTGACCCTGCTGCTTTTGGGCCTGTGGCAAGGTAGTCCATTATGGCAAGACTGCACTACAGGGGAATGCTGTTCCTGCTTTTGTTTCAGGAACAAAAAAGAGAAAGAAGAGAGTAGGTCCAATAGCCACCTTCGGGGTTATACCACTAATGATCCAAAACCTCCCACCTGGCCCAACCCTTAAAGCTTCCACCACCTCCTAGTAGCACCCACCTGCAGAGTAAGTCTTGAACACATGGGCTGTTGGGGGATATTTAAGATCTAAACTGTAGTACATCTTCACTTTGCCCCAAACTCTCTCTTTTGGCCAAGTACCTTAAGCACCTCCAACAAAGAAATTCAGATTGAACTTGTCAAGAACAAGGCAAGTAGGGACGGGTATTTAGCTCAGTGGTTCCATCACCTGCCTCGCAAGCACAAGGTCCCAAGTTTGATCCCTGGTACCAAAAAAAAAAAAAAAAGAACAAGGCAAGCATTATTTCTTTGGTGACCATCTAGGCTACTACCTGGGGTGCACTTTGGGTGCCACATTCTCCAAAAAGATTCTCCGGGTTCCCCCAAGACAAATCCCCCCTCCCTCTCTTTATCCTACACTTAAAATTTCTTTAAGGACTTGATGAGCACAGTGATATAATCAAACATAAACTACTTTCCCCTTTCCGAAGCAGGTGGACAGAATTGATTCTCTGCATCCCCAGGAGCAGCAGACCTGGAATATAACACATGACAGGTAGATAGGTGCTCTTACCCATTTGCCACTTTAACAGCTTTTCATGATGAGTGAGATTCATAGAGTACTCTCTGGATGCTTGCTGGAATGCAAAGATAAGGAGATGTTGCTCAAGGTGAGGGGTTTACTCAAGTTCACATAAGCAGAAAGGGGACTGGATGTGACTCTAACTCTCCTGGACTCGAAGGCAGGACCCACACTCCCACAACATGGTCAAATTCAAATTCAGTGCTTCCTTTCTGTTCTGGACTAACATGCCTGTGCATCCTGAATTCTTCTGAGGAAGGGGTCTTGCCAGGGGTTTATACCCTCAATTGCAAACAGAGTCAGAAGCCCAGAAGCCAGAATCTATGAGTCCAGATAGCCATCTGGGCAGTGCCTACAGATGGCTCAGTTTGATGGGCAATGGGCTGGGCATGCTTTTCCTGCTGACTGATGTCATGAGCTCATTAGAGCAATGGGGTTTATAGTACAAGGCAACTGTCCAAACAATAAATTAAGCTGCACAGTTTAGCACTTAATTATCCTTTCTCTCATCTACTTCACTCTTGTTCCCTGGGTGTCTGTCTGGCCTTCCAGAGAGGTGGAAGATTTTCCCTCTGCCTTACACCCCACAGTCAATCCATCATGCAGCCCTGTTAGGGTCATCCTGGAAGCATCCCTCAAATGCTTTCCCTACTGCACATCCTGGTGATCTTGACCTTAGGCAGTGGTCACTGCTCCCCCCACCCCCATTTAGTGCCATCCTGGTCTCTCTAGCTTCGGTTACTCTTTCTGTGCTGCCCCAGAAACATGCATGTGGGAAATCCAAAGTGTCCAGTAGCTTGACATTCAAAGCCCTCTGAGACCAGGGTGCCTTGCCTAACATACTAGTCTCCTTTTTCAAAACCCTGCCATGGCTGCCCTCCCCACCACAGATCTTTCCAAAGGAGGTCCAGAGTTAAGCCCAGGCTATTGCCATATATAAACTTCTGTGCCCTCAGTTCCCCACCATGGAGTACCCACCCCACACTCTCAGCTTTGCCACGCAACTTGCAAACTCATGCTCATCCTGATAGCTCTGGGATCTCCTGCTTCAAGAAGCCCAAGAGTATTTTCCTGGGAAGCCTCACAGTGCAGCTTTCTTATTTTCTAGCCCCTGGAAACCATCTCATAGGATGCACTCCCACAGGGCTTCCTGGGAAAAGAATATAGATAGCATAGCCATCTGTGGAGCGTACTGGTGGTTAAAAGCACTGTCACATGCAGCCACTTTAGAATTCTCAGTTAAATTCTCACAGTCAAGTCACAAGAAGTGCTTCTACACCTTCTCTTATAAATAAGAAAACTGAGGTTTGGCTTGCAAAGTCAAATCCTCACCACCCAATCCTGCCCCAGTCTACAAGAGCGAGAACAGTGATCTGGAGCAAAGGGACCCATGGGGCATTGTGGTGGTTAGAGGCTCAGGGTGGGCAGTGGGGGACAAGAAGTAGGGCAGCCTGCATCAGGGGAGCCTTTAACCCGACGGAGCTTTGACTGCTCAAACAGTAGCACCCTCCGTAAGCATGTTCCTCTTTCCCCCATTTTGCAGCTGGGTAAGTGAAGGCTCAGGGAGAGGGAGGAAGGTACAGAGAACAATGTTACAAAAGAATA
Source organism: Heterocephalus glaber (assembly GCF_053883595.1). Classification (NCBI taxonomy): domain Eukaryota; kingdom Metazoa; phylum Chordata; class Mammalia; order Rodentia; family Bathyergidae; genus Heterocephalus; species Heterocephalus glaber. The sequence continues at coordinate 17,955,894 of NW_028258377.1, read as the reverse complement.
GAGACCAAGTTGGAGCCAGGTGTCTTGCGTCCTGGTCCAGCTGGGCCGCAGGAGCAGCAAAACCCTTTTAGTGTCCCTTCTTCCTTCTGCTCTTCATCTATTGCTTTTGTCAGCTATTGCCTGAGCGCCCCCTACTTACCAGGCCTTGTGTGCTAGTTGTTAAAGACACAGGGGCCTCTGACTGAATTGCTCATTGCTTGCCTGGTACATAACTGGGCACTTGGTAAACATTATTTCAGTGGCTTCATTAATGAAAAAGCAAGGTGATGATTATAAGGTGCCCGGATTGTAACATTGTAAGTGCTAGAACTGCAACATTCTTAGAGGGAATAAAGGGATTGATAAATGCCTGCCTAAGCCTTTTGTGGGCACAGTTCACTGCTAAACTATGAGTGTCACCAAGCCCATGTTGCAGAAAGGACACTGATCCTAATGGGGGTTGGGGGATGAGGTGTGCCCCAAGCTCTGCGGTAGGAAAGAAGTTCTCAGCCATCCTAGGAAATAAAACATATATATGTGTGTATGTTATCCTTCTGGTGTCTAAACAGGAAAAGGCTTCCTGAAGAAGGTCATCATAAAAATCATCACTTGTCCTCAGAGCTGTCAGCTTATGTGACTTTATTTATCAACAGTCCACAATGTGTGGATCCAAGAAGACGTCCTCGAGAAGGACCCCAAAGGAGACTCGGGCTTGGAGGGGTCAGGAGCACTTTCCAGGCCCCAAGTACAGGGCTGGGCAGGAACAGGCAGCTGGTGGTCATGTTGTTACTACAGAATGTCCCTCATTTCCATAAGGGGGAGCCTGTGCACAGGAGATCCCGTCCCAGCTTGAGCAGCCTAGACACCCAGGGACCCACTCAGGGCAGGAATGGCCATTGGGGTGGCACTAACAGGTGTCTGCCCTGAGTCCTGCCTGCTGCCCTGGGGGAAGCCACAGGGTGTGAGAGTGCTGTTCTCTCCTAGTTATCTATATGGGGAACCAAGGAAAATAGTGGGGAGGGGCACAAGTCTCTACGTGGAAAGAACACAGCTTTGAAGGCAGGAAGACTGAGGTGCCCACAATTCCAGCCGGGACCAGCACCATGACCTTGGACCGGTTACCTCCTGGACCTTGGTTTCCTTATCTGTAAAATGGGGAACCACATCAACTTTAGAAATAGCTACATGGAGCAGGTGCTACAGTGCCTAGAGCACAGTAAATGCTTAAACATAGAGGGGATATTACTGTGATGATGACTATCTGGATTATTTATGCAAGTCTTAATTACCATTGCAACCCTCACACAAATTCCTGCTCATCCATCCCCAGCAGAGCCTTTAGGATGATTTGTTCAGAGCTGTGGCTGATCTGAGACCTGAGCCCAGACAGAGAGAAGCCCAGCAGAAAGACATTTAGGACTTGTGGTTGCAAATGTAGAGGCAGGTGCTTCTCAAATGATGATAGAGCAAAGACTAAAGGATATGGGCGGTGGGCAGAAAGACACAGAGAGAGGCTCCATAGCTTATTTCCTCAACCAGATTTAACAGCAGGTTTCTTTTTTTATGCAAACCCCCTAGTGCACACACACATGTTTTGGTGGAGTGGTAATATACCAGGTGCTGTTTTACTCTGGACTTTCTGTGGTCTTTGGTCTGAATCACTCCAACTCCTTTCATTTGGTTCCTGCCAGAAAGCAAAGCACATATTTATGTCCTGGTGCCTCCCCCTGGGAAGAGAGTTTGTCTCCAGACTTCCCTTTGCACAAGTGCACAGAGCTGCATTCTGGACAGAAAGATGGCCGGGTGACACAATTTGCTGCCCCTTCACTGCCTTCTTAGGATACACGGTTTTGATTTGATTTTGGCCATGTTAGAAATAATATTTTCTCCTTCATTATCAAAATAATATATACGCACCATAAATGATATCTGGCATTACTGAAAAGTTCAGAAGTTACTTAGCGATAACCACTGCTAACATTTCGTTGTATCCTGCCAGACTTTCATGTCAGGTACACACACAAACCTAGATACAACAGGGGCATCTTATAGGATACAGTGTTGGCTATTCTCATTGTCTTTGTCTACTTAAGTGGTCTTCCTTGATTATTTTAAATGGGTTCAAATCCTTTTACTGTATAAATATAGCACAGTTTATTTAATCAATCCCCTATTGTTGGGTCTTTAGGTTATTTCTGTCTCCTTGTCCTTAACTTAATTTTAGAAAAAACGATAGATTCACAGGAAATTGAAAAGATAGTATAGACAGTTTCTGTGTACCTTTGGTCATTTTCTTTTTTGCAGTGGTTAAAGCTTGTAGGATAATAGTCAATATACAATCAGAATATTGATATTGATTGGCACAGTGTATGTAGATCTATTTAATTTTATCTCATGTGTAGATTTGTATAACCACTACCACAATCAAGATACAGAACTATTGGGCCAGGGATTTAGCTGAGTGGTTCCACTGCCTGCCTCATAAGTGCAAGGTCTCCATTAAGATTTCCCTTAAGTTACACTTTTGTATTCATGCTATTGCATCTCTTATCCTCCTTTCCCTAATTGCTGGCTACCTCTAACCTGCTTGGTAACTACATACTTTTGCCATATATTATGTATGTGATATAATATTCATGAATTATATTCTCTCTGTATTATATATAGAATATATGATGATGCATATATTGAGACTACGATATATATATTTCACTCAGCACAATGACCTTGAGATTCATTCATGCTGTTGAGTATATCAATTGTTCCTTCCTTTTTATTACAGGGCAGTATTTCTTGTTTCTAACTTTTTATTATTACAAATAAAACTTCTAGGAATAAACTTGTAGAGGTTTTTGTGTATACATATATTTTTATCTACCTGGGACAAACATCTAGAATGCAATTGTAGGTTATTTGGAAAATGTATGTTTCATTTTTTAAGAGACTGTGAAACTCTTTTTCAGAGTGGCTGTATTGTTTTATGTTTCCACCAGTAGCATATGCAAGACACAGCTTCTCTTCCAATTCATCAGCATTTAGTATTTGCTGTAATTTGGACAACTGCCCTCTCCCAAGTGCCTATGTGTTGAAGGCTGTGTCCCTAGCCTGTGGCACTATTGGGAGGTGGTGGACCCTTTAAGAGATGGGGCTATGGAGAGGATACTGGGACTCCAGCCCTTTATCTCTTTGTTTCTTAGCCACCATGAAGTGAGCAGCTTCCTTCACCATGCACTCCCACAATGACCTACTGTGCTGCCACAGCCCCCAAAGCAAAGGAGCCAAGTGACCACGAATTATTAAAATTTCTGAAATCACAAGCCAAAATAAACTTTTCTTCCTTTAAAGTTGATTATCTCAGGTATTCTGTCACAGTAGTAGAAAACTCACTAATCTAGTATTGTTACTGTTTTTCATTTTTCCTGTTCTACCAGGTGTGTAGTGATATCTCAGAATCCTAAATTTAATCCCCTGATGACTAATGATGGTGAACATCTTTCCATGTGGATACTTGGCATTTGTGGTGAAATATCTTTTTGTGTTTTACCTATTTTCTTCTAGTATTGTTTGTGATCTTACTGTTGAGTATACACACACACACACACACACACACACACGATATGAATCCTTTGTCAGGTCTGTGGTTTGCAAATAGTCTCTTCTCTTACTCTGTAGCTTATCTTTTCAATGGTTCTTTTGCAAAACAAAAGTTTTTAGTTTTACAAAGCCCAATTTATTGATGTTTTTCTTTTGTGGATCATACTTCTGGCATCATTTCTAGGAACTCTTCCTCAAGCCCCAGGCCCCAAGGATTATTTCTATTTTCTTTAAAACAACAACAACAATAACAATGAAAATCCACTGCTAGGTAGAATAATGACCCTCCAAAGATGTACATGCCCTAATCCTGGAAACTGTTACCCCTCAAGGCAAAGAGGACAGTGCATAATGATTAAATTAAATTGAGGCGGGGATTATCCTGAATTACATAGTAATGTAATCATAAGCGTCCTTATAAGGGAAAGGGTGACAAGGTAGTCAGGGAAGGATGTGTGAAGTCAGGAGCAGAGGTTGGAGTGATGATATTGCTGGCTGGAAGGGGACTGAGTGCCAAAGAATGCAGGCAGCCTCTAGAAGCTAGAAAAGGTGAGTTCCCTTCAGAAGGAATGCAGCTCCTGGCCCCTGGAGTTTAGCTTATGGGACCTATTGGGGACTTCTGACCTCCAGCACTGTAAGATAATAAATTTGTGTTGCTTTAAGCCATTAGGTTGGTGGCAATGTGTTACAGCAATAATAAGAAGCCAATGCAAACCATTTGCTAAATAGCTTATAAAATCTTTACATGCTTTCTCAGCTATAAGCTAAAGATCCAAACCTGGAATCCAAATTGGTGTAAAAAGCATATGCACTCAAATTGGTACATTTCATCATGAGTATCCTTTTACATTTCATCACAAGTGCCTTTATCCATTTTGTGCTGCTATAGTGGAATACCACAAACAGGGTAACTTATAAACAGTAGAAGGTTAGCTAATGGTTCTGGATACTGGGAAATTCAAGATGGTGGGGCCACATCTGGTGAGGGCCTTCTTGCTGTGTCATTCTGTGCTTGAAGGGCAGAGTTGAGAAGAGAGAACAAGCTAAAGAACTTGCAGCTTCAAGCCCTTTCACAATTTGCAATCATTCATTCATGGCCCAATCACCTCTTAAAAGTCTTACCTCTTAACACTGTTGCATTGAGGATTAAATATTCCACACATGCTGGAGGGTGGGAGCGCATTCAACAATAACAATTAGTTTATATGGACTCTTGTTTCCTCACTGCAGTATGTGCTGGTTTTCACTAATGTTAAACATGAACTTGAAATCTCCTTGATTCATATTCTCTCTCTCTCTCTCTCTCTCTCTCTCTCTCTCTCTCTCTCTCTCTCTCTCTCTCATGTGTGTGAGTCCTGCAAATATGTGTGTGGGAGGTGAAGAAGAAGAAAGTGGGAAGGGCAAGGTTTTCTCTGAATCATCCAAACTTGCCCGGTCCAATATAGTAGCCACTAGTCATGTGTGGCTCTTAAACACTAGAAATATGGATACTCCAAATTGAAATGTGCTATAAATAGCATATTCTGGACTCCATATCCTTGGTACACAAAAATAAGTAGAAATACAAGAAAGAAAGCAAGAGAGACAGAAAATAAGAAAGACAGAAAAGAAGGAAGGTAGGAAGGAAGGAAGGGAAATATCTCAATTATGATGTTTTATATTGATTATAAACTGAAATTATGTTAAATATGTATTAGGTTAAGCAAAATATATTAATAGAATTAACTTTGCTTATTTTTCTTTATGTGGTTACTAGATGTTATGTCTTGTATCTAGATGTCCCCCCCAAAACCTCATGTTGTTATAGGTGAGGAGTTTCAAAGGTGGCTGGATTAAGATGTGTGAATGTGGATTAAAGGTATGATACTGAGATCAAGGGTGTGGATAATGGAAGGCCCACCCTGGGTGTAGGCAGCACCAATCAATAGGCTTACAGCTTGGATGGAATAAAAAGGGAGATAGGGAAGGCAGGGTGGATGCTGCTTGCTGCTTCCTTGTCTTCTGCCTGCTTTCCATAGACTATTTCTCCTCTGCAATGCCCCTCTGCCATGCTGCCCCACCTTGGACCCAGCTAACTATGGACTGAAACCTTTAAAAACTGTGAACTGAAGTGTCTTTTCTCCTGTAACTTGTAGATATTAGGTATTTTGTCTCAGCAATGAGAAAATTAACCAAGACACTGGAAAATTAAAAGTTACCTATGCAGCTGGCTTTGCGGCTCCTGCTGTGTTGCGCTTGGGCAGTGTGGGGCCCCATGCTCCTACCCATGGGCCTTTATGATCACCAGTGGGCAGTGAGAGTGCAGTGGTAAGAGCCAGGGACTCAGCTCTTAGCTACCACATTAAAGGCAACCAGTCACTGTGGTTCTGCTCTCAACAGCCAGGGCCTGACCACAGGCCCCACAGTGTGGTGGAAAAGAACTTGAGGTCAGAGAGACCTTGGTTTGAATTCTAGCTCCTTCCCAGTGTTCTTGCATTTAGACCTTTATGCACTTTCACTTCCTTGTCTGTAAAATGAGGGAAGTGACTCCATAAAATTTGTGGAGACATTCTTTCATTCAGCCAACTTTTACTGAACCTACTGTTTGCTCTGGTGACACAGTGGCAAACAACCCAAGAGAAGCCCAGCACTGTGTTTCTCCCTCACTTCTTCCACGCTTCGGGGAACATTATTCCATATTTGTTAAAAGGAACATTTACAGGAGATAGTACATTTACCCAGCACTTGTTATGAGCCCCTGATTCTCTGAGTTGAAATTCTCCTCTGGCATCACTTTTCGACTCTAGCAAAGCCATGCCATTCTCTGTTCCTCAATCTTCACTTCTACAAAATGGGAAGAATAATATTATCCTCCTCATAGGTTTGCTGTAAGGGCTAAATGAGATAACACATGTAAAACATAGTTCCTGCTAAAAGTGGTAGCTGCTTCTATTCTTAATATTGTTATTGCTTTTGTGGTTTTGGTTCTTGTTGCTTTAGAATCCCAATGATTCCAAGGATGTTTCCAGGAGAGATGACCCAAGGTACATACGAGAAAGATCTGGAAGACTCATAAGTTTGCAAGTGATGAAAAGAGCTCTTGAGGCTATGAGGCATTGGCAAAAACTTCCCTTATCCAAGTGATAAGCGTGTGCTAGATGTCCTGTGGTGCATGTCGAGAAGGGCTGCCCACACCTGGCCATGTTGAGATCAACTCTGTTCCTTCACAGAGAAGAGCTCTCACTGCTGGCTGTCCATCCAGGCTCCATCCTAGTCTAGATTCTGTTGGTGGCCCTCCCACTGCCCTCGGGAGGGCCACCCCTGTAGACACTTGCCATTCCTGGCCAACAGTTTTTTCTACTGAAAACTCACTAGGCTTGAACTCAGGACAAGGTCCACATTCCAGTTAATGATATCAGAAGGAAGAGGCCCTGCCCAGAGATGAATGGGTTTCTTGAAGAATTATCTTTGCTCCCTTGGCCCTGGCTGGGGCACCTCTGGGGCATGGTCCACATTGCTTCCCGGTCTGCTCAGTGAGTTAAGCTGCAGTCAGCTAGGGGCAACTGGCCAGATAAAGCACCCTTCATGGGCAGTCTTGACTCCTCTGTTCCACTTCCTCATTCTCCTGCTGGTGTTTCCAATTAAGGAAGCTCAAGGTAAAGTTCTGCTTCTGGGAAAACCCAACTGAAATTCCCTCTTTCTTCTCCTCAAAAGAACTTTATTTGTTTGTTTTATTTTTTTGGTACTAGGGATCGAACTCGGGACCTTGCACTTGTGAGGCAGGCTGTGGAACCACTTAGCTAAATCCCTGGCCCCTCAAAAGAACTTTAATTTGCCTGCCTGGGGTGGGAATTGACTTCCTGCTTGTTCCAGGCCATGCCCATGCACCGTGATGATCTCTGGTAGGCAGTGGATGTGAGGGATGCCTCCTGCTAGGCACCAGTTTCCCCTTCCTCAAAAAAAAAGCACTTGGTCCCTGCTTGATGTTGCTACGCTAGCCTGTGACCCCTGGGACTTCTGGCGCCATCTTGCCTGGATCCTGGGAATTAAGCCACTCTGCAGGTGGCAGAGTGGAGAGATGGAGAAATTTGCTTCTTTGATGACAACCCTGAGGCCTGATCCAGCCCACCGTGCAGCCTCCTGCTTCTGAACTTCCTCTTGTACAAGATGCTACATTTAAGGGCACATAAAGCCATCTTTGAATCTGAGTTTGGGCTTTTGTTTCTTGCTTCTTCTTGCTAACACAAGCATTTGAACAAGTAGTGCAACTGTGCTCTCAGCTGCTCTTCCTCTAGTTCAGAGGGCTCACAGGCGTCCTGACTCCGCTGATAGCGACCCAAGGCTTGGGGGCTGGGCACAGATGAAAGTCCTGTCTGGATGTGGAAGGTCTCCTCATGTGAGCACGTCATAACGATTCTCTTGAGAAACTACAGGTGTTTCAAATGGAAGGTCAAGTTCATCAGTTACATGGCAATTCCCTTTAGAAAGTGAAAGCCCTTCCACAAAGTGACAGTCCATTTCCCAGTTTAAGAAATGAAATAAATTGATCTTTGAAGTTGTAGCCCAGGTGTGGCTATTTGGCCTCATTTCATACTTGAGGACACTGAGGCTCAGAGAGGGCCAGTCACTTGCCTAAGGTCGCACAGCTTAGTGGTTAGAGTCACCGGAACTTCAGCCTTAGGTTTGACCTCAGTGCATTCTCTCCCAGTCCAAGTTGCTCCCATGGGGTCTGCTTAGGCTCACCTAAAAGAATGTCATGAGCATCCCTTGCAGAGAGTAAGGATGTGCATTTTTCAGGTTAACTGCCTCTGCTTTCACCACCTTTCCAAATTCAGAAGATGCCAGCAGACAAACTTCACCCCTAACCCCATCCTATCCCAGTTCCCTTCCTTTCAGAGCCCAAATTCCTGAAGGCATGCTTCCTTCTGTGCCCTCTCCTTATTTAAAAAGCTATTACTTTAAAGATAAAATTTTCTTTTTGATTTGTTGATTGTAATGTACCATTTCCTACTATTTGGCTCCTTGAGTCAGTAAGAGTGTGCAAAGAACAGTAAAAAAGGGAGAAAGGAAAACTCATTACAGTATTACCCTGACAGTAAAAAACAATAACAGAAACCCCAAATAAACAAAAAAAGCATGGCTGTTCTGATGTTTGGGCCAGAAGGAAACTAGAGGAAATGTTTCCTATTGTCCCAAGATTGTATGTGTACAATTTCCACAGACAAAACTTCTGAGATAGTCAAATACTGTTTGGGCTGGTGGCATTTGACACTGGCAGACATGAGTAAGTGACTTGGTTTTTTCAAGCACTTCCCTCTGCTGAGTAATGTAGTTCAGACAGCCTGTGCTGCTTGCTGGTAGCTGCAGGCCCATTGCACCAGTGCCATAGTGTGTGACTTTCTCTTTGGGAGTCTGGAAAGATATTTTCCCTGGGAAACTCACAGATGACATCATCGTTTCATGCCATCATCCACTCAAGACAATTGACATGAACTAATCATCAGGTCTGGGGACTGCCTCTCCTGAGGAATCCAGCATCCTAGAGGGCTACTTATACTGGGGTGCTACCATTCATGAGACAGATTTAGGTCCCTGGGTTTAAAAGCAAATTCAAATTTAAGAAGCAGATGCACAGAGAAGGAATATGTGGTGAGTTGGATGATGTCCCCCAAAGAGCTATGCCTGTGGGGCCTTTCTGGTTGTAGTTAATGGAGATGAGATTAGATCACCCTGGATTATCCAGGTGGGCCTTACATCTGGTGACTGATGTCCTTACAAAAAAAAACAACAGAGCGGGCCAGGGATTTAGCTCAGTGGTGCTGCCGCCTGCCTTGCAAGCGCAAGGTCCTGAGTTCAATCCCCAGTACAAAAAAGAAAACCAAAACAGAGGGAGATTTGAGATGTACAGAGACATGGGGAGAGGGACTGTGCTATAGTGGAATCTGATGCGTCCCTCAAAGGCCCATGTGTTAAAGGCTTGGTCCCCAGCCTGTAACACTATCCAGAGGTGGTGGTACCATTAAGAGATTGGGCCTAGTAGAAGGAAGTAAGGTCACTGGGTATGTGCCCTTGAAGGGGGATATTGGGGATATTGTGATCTTGGCCCTTTCTCTCTCACCATAAGGTAAGTAGGTCTTCTCTACCACAAGCTCCTACCATGATATACTGTATCGCCATGGGCCCAAAGCAATGGAGCCAAGCAACCGTGGGTAGAAAACTCTGAACCAATATAAACATTTTTTTGCTTTTAAGTTTATTATTCCAGGTATTTTGTCAAAGTGATGGAAAGCTAACAAACTGGTTTTTGAAGAATAAATACTAGTCTGGCTGATTAGATTTTGGCTGATTTGTCACAGATTTCAGATACTTTGGAGGGAAGTTTTTGGCATCCATAGCAGGCCTGTGATCCACGAGAGAGCCTGTCATATAGCTTTGAATACAATAGTTGCCCTCTCTGAGCACACTTCTTCCGCTATTAGGCGAGGGTCAACATGGCCCACCCCATAGCTATTATGAGGGTAAAGGAGGTATGGGGTATAAAGTATCGATCCAGGAGCTCAAAGACTACTTCAGGACATAGGCATTTTTAGTTTGGCCTGCAAAAAATTTTTAAATTTGAATTTATCAACCTTTTACTGCCAGGAGACTTTACACCAAAATCCCATATTCTCTTGAAAAGTCAAAAAATGTGCCAATCTGATGTCACCATGAAATAATTGGCTGGATTGAGTTGCAGCTGGCCCTCGAATGGGCTGCTCAGTTCACTGCAGTCCTCACCCCTCCCTATGACTCTACATACCCTGACTTCTCTCATTTCCTGGAGGCATCTGAGTCTGCAGCCTCTGTGTGTGAAAGCTTTTATGTAAATGCGTTTGTTAATTTCATTTCTCTTTCACGAAAGAAAAATCCCAAACCAGTGTTCTCCTCAAAGAAAATGTCTTGCAATAGGGCAAGAGACTGACGAAAACCTCTGTCAGTTAGAATTTTTTAACTTAATGGAATTTGTTGTAACCAGATCAGCAACATCCCTTCATCCCAGGCCTCTGACTTGTAGAAATCTCTTTGCTCCCAGAACTAGGTAAAAATGATGGTACTTGTTAAAACCAGGCTGCTGCTGGTGAGAAAAGGCTTCCATCTCTGGTTGCTCTTGTCAAGACTGTGATTCTCCACTCCTACTGTGGTTTAGTAGCTAATTAATTGTTCAGTTTTACTTTCCAGTCAAACCAGTTCAAAAAAGTGATTTTTTTTTTTTTGAAAGCAACATCTTTGGCTTGCATTTTGTCACCAAAATGAGCTGTGTCCTTCGATTTGTAGCATCAAAAATGTAACTCATGTGATTCCTGTGAATCCAGTTCATGGAACCAGACTCAAAATTTGGCTCTGCCACCTGCTAGCTGAGTGATTTTCAGTTGTCATTCAATTTCTCAGAGACTTAATTTCCTCATCTCCACAAAGAGCCGAATAATTGCTCTTGTATCACACAACTGCCATAGGAATTTGGGATGATATATGTCAGCTCGTGGAATAAAAGCTGGAACACCAGATAATTATCATTTTTATTATGATTGATCACTCCTTTGTGAGACAACCTTGGCTCTAGCTTGTGAAGTCAAGATTTTGGATTATGAAGATTTTATTGTGCACACATACCTGCGGCTGAATCCTGCTTTGATTTTCAGAAGTAACAGTGATGATCTTGATAATAATTGTGAAGGCAGACATTTACTGGTTATTTTCTAGCAACAGATGAAAGCTTCCTCCCCCTGCCCTCTTTTGAGCTCTCGTCTCCTCCTTTGCAGTCTTTGGCACTTGGGCATTAGTTGTGCACCCACACGTGATATTTCAGTGATCTCAAATAAGAAAATACTCTCAAAGCCTATTGACTTGCACACCCAGTCATACACTCCACAATTGTGGGTTCCAGCCCATGTGAGGGCAGCTCAAGAGTTGGTAAATTGGTCAGGGACTGTGATTGGCACATTACTCCATGACTCTATCCCTCACATTGTAAGAGATTCAGCATTCCTAGGTCCCCAGCCTTGATGGTGGTAGTGCCATCTTAGTCACTGCAACAACCTGAAAAGCCCTGCCATGTGTATGAATGTTCCCAGTGCACTTTGAGAACCACCTTTAGTCAAATGAAACTTGCTAATGAGACCCTTCAAGATTTCCTAGTTGGCAAATTTGAGCCAGACTCTCCATCAATCTCTTGGAAACCTAGTTTCCTGGCATGTCAGATGGGAGTCATTCATTCACCTTTTCTGGACCACTGGAAGGACCAAGAGAAAGGGTACATGTGACATGCCCAGTGCAACTGCTGGCACATAGTAAGCACTTGGCACACAGGACACAGCATGGTGTGCAGTGGAGCACCAGCAGACTCTGGCTCCTCTTTCCTATTGATTGTATCCCCAAGTGACAAGGCCAAGGGGGGTATTCAAGCCCTCCACACTCATTCTGCTCTAATTAGAAGTCATTGTGGAATGAGGTCCAGTATTTAATTTGGCCTGGGTTTGACAGATCCTGTACGCATGTCTAACAGAGTTCACTCAGGACCCGTGCGTGATACAGGGGGGATTCTTGGCCTGGGTTCAGGGCAGATTGGTGGAGAAAATGTCGCATTCAATTAAGGCTGATTGGCCCTGACAGTTGTCTGGGTGAAGTTTATAAGGTACATCTAATCTGGATGCATCTGGTCATAAAAATGCAAAAGAAGCCATTCCCACCCAAGTTCTGACTCCAGATGTGGGCTGATTCTCAGTGATTGACACCATATTTTTTGCAGCTGTCCTAAATTTTAAATCTTTTTCTATTTAAAATACATTCATCATAATTATGGAATGCAATAAACAAACTTCAGCCTGATGACAAGCTTTAAATATAAGAATGTTTCGGCTTAAAATAAATGCCGTGATTTCTCAGCCCAGAATGGAGGCATTCTCTGAAGGAGCCCTGACCTTGTCACCATAAACCAGACACAGTTATTTTCTTTCAAGTATTGACTGATATTTGGAGGGGACATTGAAGGAGAAAAATCAAAAAGCTATTTATATCAGATAGAAAAATGTGCACAGTTCGTCAGAAAGACACACTTGTAACACAGAGGGAAAACATTTGGATTCTACTTGATTAGGTCTTGAGGATTCCAATGGTACAGGTTCTCCTAAAGGCAGGGTGGAGTAGTGGTTATGCACAAAGCCTGTGGGTCCAGGCCACCTGATTTCAGATCCTGACTTCTACATCCCACACCATTACCTTGAGTTTTGCTTTGTCCCCTAAGCTCTCTGTGCCTCAGTTCCCTCATGTATATAATAGGTGAGAACAGTGCTTATTTCAGAGGGTAACTGAGAAAACTGCATGAGTTATTATAAGTAAAGTGCTTGGGACCAAGCCTGGCACATGAGTGCTCAAGATATATTAACTATTATGGTCATTAATATCAGCTGACCACTTGTCCCTGATCCTCCAAGGGGGAAACTGAGGTCTCCAGAGGTTAGGTGAATTGGACAAGTCTCATAGGGCACACGGCAAAGCTGAGGCTCAAACCTTGGTCATTTGACTTCACTATAAAACATACCTATGTACGGTCAGTTTTGGTCATGTTTTTGCTTTTTGTCTCAATTTAAAGTTTTACTAGTGGCTGCTGTCTATATTTTTGCCTTTCGTGCATGCAAACCGTGTCCTGTTAAGCTTGGACAGTATCCTTATGCTTTTTTTGCTTCTCCTGGCTCTCCTCTTTTATTTTGAATGCTATCTAAATGAGCCCGTAATTGAGATAGTTAAATAAACAAACTCTTTGGTTAATTATAGATAGGTCATTCTGCAGCCAAGCTGCTGGGCTTTCTAGCCACTTATGGACATCAGCCACGACCTAATGATTTCACCATTAGCACCACAGACAGCTTAGTTCCTCGAGAAAAACGAGATCTACCCAGAGTTTGTGTCAACAATCTGCTCCTCTTTAAAATGAAGCCATAAGTCACAAATACTCTGAGTTCCCAAAGAAGTGTCTGGAGCTAAATTTGTATCCCGACTCTGATAATTGTTCTCTTATTAAGCTGATGAGAGAATTAGCAGAGCCAGGGCCTCTGGGGTTGTGCCCACAGCTTGAGCCAAGCTGGAAATGACTCAGTTTCACTTCTGAGATGCGTAAATGGCTTGTCCATCACTGGGCCCATGGCCACAAGTTCAGTAACAAAATAACATGCGCTGCCTTTCCCAATAGATGGACTCAGTTCTGGAAGGCTCCCTGAATCCAGTAGGAGTCAAAAAATCTTTGCTGGAAAAGGATGTCTTTGTCTTAGTTCTCTCCAGAGCTGTCAGAATGGCCCCAGCAATGTCTGTGAACCTTGCCTGACCTGTTAGGTAGTGTGGAAAGGTGGCCCCTGCAGATAGGCAGACCCAGTTCAAATACAACTCTGTCAATTACAAGCTTGGTTGCAGGATGACCTATCTATAATTAACCAAAGAGTTTGTTTATTTAACTATCTCAATTACAGACTCATTTAGATCACATTCAAAAAAAAAAAAAAGCCCCAGCTCTTTGTCCTGTGGAAATGGGAATGATAATCTCTAACTTGTACGGTTGGATGAGATCACAAGCATAAAGGATTGGGCTCAGAGTCTGTGTATGAAGCAGAAGCTGAGATTTTGCCTTTGTGGTCAGTGAGGCAGTTAACATGGGTATCTGGTATTGGGAAGTTTGTTTTGCTCCTGTAGCCAGGATGGCAAGTAAATTAATTGTGTTATTCACTTTTGTATTGATCTATTAGAGATATCTGCTTGCAGTGCAGTGATTGATTTGTAATGCTTGCCGTGGATGAAGAGTAGATGATAAGAGTAACATTCTATGCATTTCCCTTTTGTTGTACAAGGTCTGAAGGCAGGAACTGAGTCTGAAAAATAATCCACCCAAAGCCTTTTTGCCCCTGCTGTTGCTCTCTCAAAAGAATTCTCAGACATGAAATACCATGACCCGTCTCCTCGATTTCAAATATTCTGCCTTCCAAAAAGGCCTGGAGTTTTAAAACTATAGATACCATAAGTAGTCAAGGAAAACATTTACAACCTTTTTCTACAGATGAAGGATACAAGTTTCAGAAAATAAATTGCCCAGAATCAGGCAGTGAGATGCAAGCAGAATCAGAACTCAATCTTGATTATTCATTTATATTTATCTTTTCAGTAAACTTTTCATTAGTGCCCACTATGGGCACATATTGGAGTTATTTTGGGAGACTCCCATAACATCCATGGCACCATGATGATGACTTTGAACTGACACAAGTTAAGTTAGGCTGCAGTGATATATGACCTCCAAGTATCAGAGATTTTGTTTTCATGCTGCAGTCTGCTCTGGGTCTAGGCTAGGGAACAGGGCAACTGCTATCTTCCCAGTGGCTCTGCAGTCTTGGCTGGAGAAGGCTCCATCATCCTCTCAGTGTGTCACATGGAGCATGAGGCCTACCCAACTCTTGAGAAGAGAAAAGAGGAAGGGGGGGTGCATGCTAGACATTCAGTGCATTGGCCGGGAAGTGACATTCATGACTTCTGTTCACGCCCATTGGGCAAAGCTGACTCTGGCTTTGGTTAGTTCAGGTAGCTGGGGAATGCATCCTTCCATGCAGCTGGAAAGGCAAGCAAGTGATTGGTGAGCACTAACTATGTCTCCTATAGAGTTTACAACATGGCTGATTTTGTTGTTGTTCAGAACTGTTTAAAATATAACTTTTTTTCCTTTTCTGATATTAAATCTTATAGGTATTATCATCTTCATTTGTCAAATGTGGAAACTGTGGCCAAAGGTCTGCAACTAAAGATGTAAGATTAGAATTTTAAATGATTATCTGCACTATCCCTCCAGAAAATCATCCCTGCTCGCAGTCAACCACTGAAATCTTATATACCCAGGGGAGGAGAGTTACGCCCTCTGCCCTTCCTAACCAACTGAGCACCTTGGCAAAGTTTCTTTACCTTTCCAAGGCTCAGTTTCCTGTCAGGAAAATGGAGATGGTGAAGCCCCTGGCCTCCTGCTCCCAGAAGGTTGTGTGAGAATGAAATGAAACAACAGGTTTGAAGTCAATAGAGCAGGGACAAAATTCCCAATCTTGCTGTTATCTGTGAGAAGTGGGGAAATATGCAATTGCTTGTCAAAGGAGCTCTTGGAAAGTTTATGTGTGAGATGCAGAAATTACCTGCAGAATGCCCCAGACTGCTGAGGGGAAGCCTCTGGTACTTCAGCCTCAACCTCAGGCTGTCTCTGTAGCCTTGGTCAGTTTACTTCACCTCTCTGACCACAGGCTCTTTGCCTGTGTGACTCATGTCCACCTTCCCAGTCCGGATGCTGTGAGACCAGAGCCAAGGGAGAGAAGCCTCTGGAACACAGATGGCATTTGGCAAAAGGCAGCTGTCCTCTGCTGAGGACCTGCTAGGAGAACCTTGCCAGAGATTTGAGGAGCAGAGCAGTTTTTCTTCAAAGGAATGGCAATAAGGAAGAGCCTTTGAGTGTGTGTGAAAGAGAATGTGTTGGGGGTGGGCTGTGGAGAAATAAAGTAATGATGGGAAATAAACAGCAGGGCATTTTAGTGACTTGCAGGTGAAAGCTGCTTTTAGCTAGAATCATTAGCCTTCTACACATCAGTGTGGCTGTGTTTGGAAAAATACTTAACTTGCTATAGGATGCCAAGTCACAAATGTGTGTGTGTGTGTGTGTGTGTGTGTGTGTGTGTGTGAGAGAGAGAGAGAGAGAGAGAGAGAGAGAGAGAGAGAGACTGTTTTAGAGATTTGCCTGTCCCTTTCCTAAGAGAAAAGGATCTATGGGAAGTGGTTAGTACTTACTGGTGACATTCTCTTTCTTTGTTCTTTGTATGAGAATGTTGGAAGGAAGTCAGAAGCAAAAGGTTTTTGCATGTGATTCTGGGAGAGGGAGAGCATGTACAAAGAGGGAAAGAGGAAGGGAAGAATAAAAAGAGAAAATTAGGAAGTGGGAAGGAAAGGGCAGAGGAGGATTAGAAAAGGAGAACGAGCAAAAGATAGAAGCAAGGGATGATGGTGAGAAGGGCAAGAAAAAAGAGTGAGGGAGGAGGAGAGAGCACAGAGATGGAAGAGGCAGGGAGAGGAGAACAGGAGAGGAGCAGAAGAAAAGAGAAGCCATGGGAGACAGACAGATGGACCGCAATGACATATAGACAAATGGGGGGTTGGGAGTGAGACCCACTGTCCCTTTCATCTTGAACCTGGCTTTCTGCATGTCAGCCTTGAAGTTTCTCTTGGGCCACCTGCTCCACTGGTTGCATCTGCAATGTTGAAAGTCCCCATATCTTGTGTGTAGCCAGATGACAGAGTGGAGTCAGCTTGGGCTTCACAGCCAGATGAGGAGCTTGCACAAAGGTGCCTTCTGCTTGGCTGTGGTGAGGAGATGAACCAGGCTTTGCAGAGCACAAGTTACCCCACCCTCCCTGCTTGTGACTCCAGAACAGGATCTGCCACAGTCTGGACCTCCAGCAGGGGCCCAGGAAGTAAGTATGACCTGGGCCATGGAATCGGATAGAGTTGAGTTTGAATCTCGATCCATCTCTTCCCAGTGGCTCTGTCCATATAGTTCTGAGCCTTAGTTTTTGTTACCTGTAAAACGGAACTAATAAGAAAATAGGTCTAAGGGATGGTGAGAGGATTAACACGGAAACCAAGTGTCAAGTGTCTGGGTACCCAGAAGACACATGACCCTAAGACAAAGACCAACTTGGCTCCTACGTGACCACTTTCTCCTAGGCACTCAAGTTATGTCTGCTTGTGTTTCTACAGTGGTTGGCATAATCTTTATTGTCAAAAGAAAATAAAAATTGCCATGGGGTGAGTTGTCATTTCACTCATAAAACAAACCTGGATTTCCAGTGCATACTGCTTGGGCACCCCCAGAATCATGGCCTGGACCCACAGACAGGACACAGGGATTATCTGGGGATGCAAATGGGTTTCCTCAGGAGCACTGAGTTCAAATGAGTGACTGACTGTTCCTCTTTCAAAGAATGTTTCAGTTTAGCATTTAAATAATATGGCTTTCATTCCAGCCATTGTTTGGGCTTTGGAAGAATGTTCCAGTATTTAGGCAACGACTAGGTAAAAACATCTGCCTCACTATCCCCACCCAATTGGTGGATTCTGCAGTTTCTAGAAGGTCAAGGGACTTGGGTGTATACAGTTGTCCTTCAGTATCCACAGAAGAGTGATTTCCAGACCCTCCAATGCCTCTGCAAATACCAAAATCTGGAGATGTTCAAATCCCTGGATATAAGATGGAGTATTATTTATATGGAACCCACATCCATCCTCCTGCACACTTGAAATGATCTCTACATGGTTTATAATACAAAGTAAGTGCTATGCAAATAGTTATTATGCTGTATTGTCCTGTATTGTCCAGGGAGTGAAGACAAGAAAAAGAAAGTTGTATTCAGAACAGAGGCAATTTCTTTTTCCAGATAGTTTCCATCGAAAGTTGGTTAAATCCATACATGCATCCATCTAAGGGCCCACTGTATACTCCAGAGGATGCAACAGGGCAAAGAGGCAGAAAGGGTCTGGGCTGATGGAGGAGGAAACCTCCCGTCGACTGCTGTGTCCTGCAGCCAGGGCTTGGCCACCACAGACCACCTGCTTACTCAGAGTTTATGGTCTAGCATGGACGGGAAATAGGTAAAGAGACAATTCTGAGATTCCAAACAGAGGAGCCTAAGAGAAATACCCAGCAGAGTTTGGGGAAGAGTGATGAGGCTTCATGGAGGAGGTGAACCTTAAGAGAGCCCTGAATAAGTAGGACCAGAGGTTCAAACGAGTGCTCCAAGGAGGAGGTGAGAAGGCCAAGGTATATTTCAGGTTGTGGAGACACTGTAGGGTGTTGGAGCACACTGTGGAGGAGAGGTGAGGAAGAAGGGAGAGCTGAGGCATGATCAACGAACAGGATCCAGCAGGGAAAGGTTTTGAATGTGCTGCTGAGGCATTTGGAGATAATCTTCTGGCAGTGGGGAGCCCTAGACAGCTTTCTAGAGCAAGAAGAGCATGATTTGATTTACATGTTAGAAAGATGATTTTTGGAGGCTATGAGGCACTGAGCCTAAAGGTAAGAAGGTCACAAAGGAAGGAGGTACAGCAGGAGTGACCAAAGAGACAGAGTAGAGACCATGGATTCTGGAAATCAGCATTGGTGGAGAAGCCGATAAGGCTTGGCACAGCTGCAGCATCACTCCAAGGAGTCTGATTTGCATAAAAGCTAGCTCTCTGCAAAGTTTCACCCCAATTGTTGGGTGGTTGATTGAGTTCATTCATTCAACAGCAAACATTTATAGATGATGACTCCACTGGGAGCCTGCACTCAGGACTGGAAAGAAGAATGAGAAAGAGCAGGTTCCTGCCCAAGAAGCTGCGAGCCACCAGGAAACCTTGCTTTTAAAAAGGATTTTGTGACCTAGCATCTTACAAAGCAGATGGTAGCCCTCCCTCCACCCCTTTCCAGATCCCAAGTTGCCTGGCTCAGGAAATAGACATTGCTGCCACTGAACCCAGGCAAGAAGAGCCAGACCTTACTGATAGTTTATTGTATGCTGGGCATGGAGCCAAGGGCTTGTCACTGACTACCATGGTACCTCTTTCAAGAAATAAATTTGTTCCACGATTCTGGAAAAGATGGTCATGTTCATGTTCTTGTGGGAGAGATGGCCACAGTCGTGTTCATCACCCGATGCCGAGTTTGCAAACAAAAACAAAATTTTGCCAAACACTTCTGTCTGTGAACCAAATTGTTCACATGCACCTTATCATAGGATGGGCCAGCTTTCTATAAAGGGTCAGAGAGTGAAAATTTTAGCCTTGAAGGCTAGATAGTCTCTATCACAGCTATTCAAACTTATCCTTATAATGTGAAAACAGCCACAGATAAACCGTGAAGGAGTGGACATGGCTGTGTTCCATTCAAACTTTATTTACATAAACAAGTGGTGGGCCTACAGGCTATACTTTGTCAATCCTTGATGGAGTTCTCAGGATTCTGCTCCTGCTGTAGAAGAGGAGACTGAATGTGTCAGTCAGGCCCCAGGAACAGATGGCCACTCAAACAGGCAAGTGACAAGGGTTTACTTAGGGGCTATCTGCAAGTGTCAGTGGAAGGGGATCACCACGTAGTCCTGAAGTCCTCTAGGGATATTGCTATGGTTTGGATCTCATATGTCCCCAAAGGTCCATGTGTTAAAGGCTTGGTCACCAGCTTTGGGTCACCAAGGATTGGGTCACCTCTCACTACTGGGAGGTGATGGGACCTATGGGAAGTGGGGTCTAGGGGGAGGAACTTAGGTTATTGAGAGTTCGGCCATGAAGGGGATATTGAGATCCCACACCCCTCCTTCTGAGCTGCCATGTGGTGAGCTGCTTTGCTCCACCATGCGCTCCCTGTCCTGATGTGCTGCCTTGCCACAAGCCCAAAGTGATGGGGCCAAGCAACCATGTACTGAAACCTCTGAAATTAGGGGTCAAAATAAATCATTCCAGCTGAGCATAGTAGTATATGCCTGTAATCCCAGCACTCTGGGAGGCTGGGGCAGAAGGTTCACAAGTCTGAGCTCAACCTGGCTAACTCAGTGAAACCCTTCTCAAAAGAAAAAAATTAAAAAGCTGGTATGTAGCTTAGTGCAATGTCCCTGGCTTCAATCTTTAGTGGCAATAAATAAATAAACTTTGGCTCCTTATAAGTTTATTATTTCAGGCATTTTATCACAGTAATAAAAAGGTGACTAACAAGAGCACCAAGAATGGAGAGCTGTCCCAAAGCCCGGCATTCTAGGACTAGCAGGAGTGGTTGCTAGAACTCAAGAGGCCTGCAGTGTGAAGAGAGGACCAAAGAAAAGAAAGTATCCCTCTGGTGGAGCCATGAGCCACTGTCTCTTGAGGAAAGCCAGGAGGCTGGATGGGGAGGGGTGATATCCTGACCTATTCCCCTCCTGTGTGCCACCTCCTGCTATTGTTTTCTTTGGCTAGTCTCGGCAGAAGGCCAGGGACCAAGGGAGCCCACTGAGGCAGGCATAGAAGGCTGCACTGGTAAAGGAAGGACAAACAGAACTCCACATCCGAGGCTCAGAAAGTTTCAGCTGCCCAAAGTCATGCTGGTAGTGAGTGGCAGCACCATGTTTTTAAGCCACTTCCGGTTTTACTTAAAATCAATCACCAGGTTCTCTTTGGGAGGAGACTGACAAGAGGTGATGGGCCAAAGGAGAGGTAGACTACAAGGGAGGAGGCAGCCAGTTCACTGTAAATGGGAGCTGTCCTCTCATGAAAATATCTCTAATAGGACCTTATCCTAAGACTTTGGAGCTAGACTGCTTCAAATTCTAGTTCAGCTAATGTGACCTGGGTTGGTCATTCTCTAAACCTGTTTCCTTATCTGTAAAACTGACACATGATTCTGTCTTTATACGGTGTTTCTCTAGGGTGGGCAAAGACCTTCAGTCCTGACGCCTTGGTGCTTGTTAAAATAGCAAATCTCTAGGCCTCACTTCATACTGGCTAAACCCCAGATTCCATGAGTAGGAGCTGTCAAAGTCCTGGGCATGACTTCGATGTACCTGGTATGTGTCTCATGAAAACTCAATAGACCACACAGTGGCAGCCTGGAAGCTGGTACACTCATCATTCATGGGGCAGTCCCTCAGAGCTGCTCTGTTGCTTTGAATCAGCTCAGCAAATCATCATAGCAATCAATGAGACAGAATTACTTTTGTTGCCTTTTTACAGATGAGAGAACTGAGAATGAATGAATAACTGAGATGCCTGATTAAGTCAGGCAGGTAACCATTGGCCCAGACATGGGGATGGGCAGTTCCTTTCCTCCTCCCCTGCACAGAGAATAGGGGAGGGGTGCAGGGCAGGCGCAGCAGGGGAGGTGCTCTGTGCAGCCAGGGGAAAAGGCCCACAGGCCTCCTGGGGAAAGTTTAAGGGCTGACAGGGAAAGGCCATGTTCCCGGCAGGACCTGCACTGAGAGGCCACCCAGAAGGGCCTGGCAAATTCATCTAAGCCCAGCCCTCAGGAAAGAGCCACAGCTTCCACTGAGCTGGGAACCTCAGCAGGGCCCCGTGGAATCAGCCAGGTGTGGGATTCATAGTGGGAGATTGCCAGCTTCTAAACAGAGCTTCCCTACCCCCTCTCATTCTAAGTCAAGACATGGGATTTTTTTCATGGTGAAGGACCCTAAATACTGACTTTTTCAGAGAGGGGCAAGTGTGTCCTTGCGATATCAAGGCATCTTTCCTCAGTATCTTTGTGTGGAATACCTAGAGATGCATTTTTTGAACCTAATAAATTATAAACCTTTTTTGAATCCCAGTCCAGAACAGATGCAATGCATATGGCCAGTAGACTTGGAGTTGCAAATAAATATGTTTGGAAACCAAATATTTGAAAAGCAATTCTTTTTCTCAGTCTTTTTCTTTCTTGCTTGCTTTTTTTTTTTTTTTTTTAAGAGTTGCTGCCAAGATCAGTCCAGGGATTTGGATTCCCCTTAAGCTATTGCCACAGTACTATACTTTCTGAGCCAGAAGAGAGATATAATGCCTCATGGACGGAGTGCAGAAAGGTTTCAACTTGCATGCCAGACTGGTCATGGCTTCCTGGAAGTTGTGCTAAGAAGAGATCTAGGCTCAGCTGGAAAGAGTTCCATGATTGATTAGCAATGTCTGCCCCAGGCTGGTGGTAGGCAGTGGAGGTATACATGCCGCATAATTACCATCACTGTCCTAGGGGTCTTAGGGCCTGCTAAACTCTGGGCTACCTCCTTCTCTAACAACACTGCTTTATTTTGAATGGGGTGTGTCTTAGTTACTTTTCTTGTTGCTGGGACAAAATACTCAACATACACAAGTTAAGGGGAAAAAAGGTTATTATCTCACAATTTGTAGAGGTTTCAATCCCTAGTCTGCTGGCTCAAAAACAGGGCAGCATGGCAGAGAGGCATCACAGAGGAGAAACAGTCCATGGAATGTAAGGGCAGGCAAAAGGCAGCAAAGCAAAAGCAGCAAAGCAGTAGCAAACAGCAGCAGCAGCAGCCTTCTTTCTGTTCCTTGATCGTCTATCCAGGCTGAAAGCCTATTGATTGGTGCCACCCACAACCAGGGTAGGGAACCCTTAATTGCAGCATCACACCATTAATGCCAGCACCACACACCCTAGATCTGGTCACCTCTGAAGTGCCCTACCTATGACTTCATGAGGCTCTGGGAGGACATCTAGATACCAGCTATAACAGAGTGCCACGAAAATTTTCATATACAAAGAATCATGGACTGAAGAATTTCACCTGCCCTCTAACTGCAATGCCCAAATAATATCTAAAAGTCCTCTTACTAATTCAGCCCTCTTCTGGAAAGTAAGAGTTCTTTAATCATGTGAAGCATTCTGGGCCCCAGAGGTGGCATTTACCACAAACATTTCTCTTCTGTTTGGTTGCTAGAATGTTGCTAGAAGACCAGCTTCATGCAGATAAGGACTTTGTTTTTCTTCATTGTTTTATCCCTTACATGTAGCCGGCAGCATATGATACAGAATAGGGATTAGATACATCATTGTTATATGCGACTCATTCTTTTTTTCTCATTTCATGCATGTGCTTATTTATGCCTTTACTACTCTGAGTTCAGCCCAGGGTTTGGTCTGCAGATATAGATACAAGAAAAAAATTGAGAAACCACTGTCCTGGTGAGGGATACAGACACATAAGTTAATGACTGCAGAACAGAATGAAAAAGCTAAGAACAAAAGTAGGTCCTGGGGCATAGGGGACATATCAGGGCGAGCTGAGGAGTTGGAGAACCAGAAAGCCTTCCACAGAAGCTTCTCATGGTCCTAGGGTTTTGATGGATGGATAGAAGTTTCAAAACAAAAAGTTGGATGTGTTATGCTTTTTATAATTCTGTGGGACCCTCTCTGGTCCAGTCTTAAGAGGTTGCATTTGAGCCCTTTGAGGCTGGTGTGATTCAGAGAGAGCTAAGCCTCTCTGGCCCCAGTCCAAAGCATCTTAGTGAAGGACATTTTGTGAGGAGCTTGTTCACAGAAGAGCTTCACCCCCATGGCTCTGTGGTGAACATCCATCCCTCTGCTCCCTCTGCACTCTCTCTGGTGTCTCCCTGCCCAGTCCAGGGACACATGTAACTTGTTTTCATAGCTTTTTACAGAGCTGGGCTGGGAGAAAACAGCAGCTTGATCCATTTTTCTTTCCTGTTCTTCAGACACATGCAGGGAAAAAAGCTGGCTCAGCAGATTGCCTGCCTGGAGGATTTTGGAAGAAAAGCAAGTTCAGAGCCTCATCATTGAAAAGACCTATTCTCTTCCAGTATCATCATTAAAAAAACAATAATAACAACTACAATGAACTGTGCACTTACCCTGTGCAGGCCCTGGGCAGGAACCCATGCTATTTCATATTAGCTTCATCAGGACCCTGTGACTTTGCAATTGTTATTTTCCTATATGAAGCTTAAGTGTAGATTACACAAGTGGAAGAGACAGAGCCAGAAAGGAAACCTATGTTCTCAGATTCCCAAACTGACTTCTCACCTTCCACCTTATCTCCCTGGCTTTGATTTTTTTACTGTGTATTTTTTCCCTTCATGAATGTTTGAGGCAACTAGTGGAAATATAAACAGAAAAAAGAAAAAGGAAGGAAGAAGGAAGGAGGGGGGGATAGAGGGAAGAGGAGGATGAATATAATCAACCAAGGCCCTGAGAGCCAAGAAACTCTAAGAAAGAGAAATGCTTTCTGTATAATTGGGTGCAGTGATTTAGATCAATTAGTTGAGTCCAGTTTCTGTCTATGTTATTCAGACCTTCGTTATCATTTCTAATTCCTTCTGCTCGCTCTATCACTTATTGAAAAACTTGTGTTACAATGCCCCACCATGGTTTAGGACTTGCCTTTTTCTCCTTTTGGTTCTCTCAGTTGTGGCTTTGTTTTTGGAGTTCTGTTATGAGATGCATACATTTAGAATTATGTGTCTCCGTTGCTGATAACATGGCACGGCTGTATTTGCATGGTGAGTGCGTATTTTCCATCCTTTCACTCAGTCAACCACTCCGAATTTTTATATTTAAGATTCGGCTCTTATCAGCAACATATAGGTTTTTTCTCAGTGTTTTTAATCCTAGTGTGGCAATCATAGTCTTTTAGTGGGACTATTTAGTTTATTCACTCATAATATAATTACCTATTTAGAGGGAAACAGATACACTATCCTATTTGTTTTCCATTAGTCCCACTTGTTCTATGTTCTTTCTTGAACTTCTTTTTAATTATTTATATTATTTAAATTTTACCATCTATTATCTTATAAGTTTACATTTTTGTACTTTTAAGATTTTCTTTGCAATTACACAGGACATCCTGACTTATCAAAGAATAATAATTCATACTATTAACCTTTTATGGATGATAAAATTAAAACATTTAAAATTTAATTCATCTAAATTGAATCTAATTTAATTTACCCTCAGAATTTATTTGACATTACTGTCAAATGTTTTGATTCTACATATATTTAAAACCCACATGATATTATTATTATTACTGTATATAATCAAACTTTGTCTGGATTTATCCTCTTACATATTTATCCTCTCTATTTCCTCTCAATCCTCCTGCATTTCTGCGCATCTTTCTGGGTGATATTTTTTCTAAAGAAGCCCCTTTTAAAATTTCTTTTAATGCAAGGCTTCTGATAGCAAATTCTCTGTCATTGTCTGAAAATGTCTCTAGACGGGGTGTGTGTGTGTGTGTGTGTGTGTGTGTGTGTGTGTGGTATTAGCAATTGAACCAGGGCCTCTAGACTGAGTTACTTTTATATTTTACTTTGAGACAGGGTCTTGCTATGTCACTAAGTTGCCCAAGCTGGGCTCAAATTTGTAATCCTCCAGCCTCATCCTTCTAGAGTGTTGAGATTACAGGCATATGCCCCCAGACGTCTTTTTTGAAGTATATTTTCACTGGATATAAATATAACTTTCTTCCTGCACTCTCAGCATGTTACTCCTTTATCTTCTGGTTCACATTATTTCAGTTTTCAGTTCTGGGTTGCTTCTTTGATGGTAAAGCATCATTTTAAGTCTGGCTGCAAGTTTGAAAATACTTGTCTTTGACTTTCAGCAGCTTGTGATGTACTAAGGAATATTTTTCTTTATATTTATCTTGCTTGGGGTTCATAGGGATTCATGAATCTGTGGTCTGACATTTTGCTAGGTTTTCAAAAATTATTCAGCCTTATCCAGCCATTTTCTTAAAGCTAGTGTCTGCCTTGCTCTCTTTCCTAGCCTTCTGGAACTTCAGCTACATGTAGGCAAGGTTTTGTTTTTGTTTTTGTTTTTTTACCATTTTCACATGATTTTTGTATTTTTCTGAATTTCCATTCTTTTAATTTTCATGCTTCAATCTAGATATTTTTAGAGACATATCTTTCAGATTCTTAAATTTTTCTTCAGCTTTGACTAATCTGCTGTTAAAACTGTAGCTCGTGCTGTATTCTTATGTGCAAGTTTTGTATTTCTGTTTAAAGATTTTCATTCTCTAGTGAAAAAATTTAACATTAATTTACTTTCTTGAAGAAATTAATCCATTTTTAAAGTCCATGTCTGATAATTCTAATATGTAAATAACCTATGAATCCATTTCTATTATACATTTTTTCTTGATCCTGTTCTTGGTATGCCTGATCATTTTTGACTGAATACTGAAAATTTTTTATACAAAGTTATAGAGGCCCTAGGTGGTATTATTGTACTTTTGAGGGCAGTTTCTTTAGTTTTTAGCAAACTAAAGGGGTTCATTTTGATGTAATGAGTAAGCATGTGCTGATTGAAGGCTAAATTATACTCTTGTATGACCAGTTTCCTGGTCACACTTATTCCTAGAGTACAAGTTGACAGGAGCTCAGTTGGAAACCAACTCAAATTGGCTTAGGAAAAACTGGAGGCATTCATTAGATGAACAGTATTACAGAAGGAAGGTATGGTATCTGCGCCTCGGGGGCCATAAGAAAAAAAGGGTGCTGAATGCCCATGACTCATCCTTCCCATCTGGCAGGGTTTTTCCCCTAATTTTTGTCTCCAGACAGGTGTGGCTGAGGACACAACCACCAGCAACTTCCAAGAGCACATTTCTAATATTCTCTACCATAGAAGGACTAAGACTGGCACTCTAGTCTCAAGGCCAAAAAATCTAAGAAAAGCACTTATTTGTTCAATTCGGGTCATCTTTGCAGCTAGGTAGAAAGAGACCTAGGGAACAGATGAGTATTACAGAAGCATGAGGCTGGTAAGGAGGAAGGAACGTGTTCTCAAAGAATGAAGACGATGATTGGGCACAAACTCCAGCAGTCTAGTGCAGGTAGACACTGAGCTTGAATACTTCCCTGATAAGCATGCAGCTCATAAAGTGAAAGAAATGAGTTCCTTTTAGTTCATATTCTGCAAATGTTGAAGGGTTTCTCTGTGCTCCAAGCAAAAGGAAACTTCCTGAGATATTGTCTATGACAGAAATCATAATAATAACTGCTATCTACTGAGAAGCCCAGTCTTGGGCCAAGGATTCCTTTACACACATCCTACCATGAGAATATCTCCCATCTCCCTATAGAGTAATTGTCACTATGCCTGTTGTAAAGAGAAAGTCCAGATTGTAACTTGAGCCTTACAAAATTACAAATAAAAGTTAGCTATAAAAGTGAATATTTTACTGTAAAAAAAGAAGTCACATGCCTTACATATTTTTAAAAGCAGATAGCACAAGCATCATGAAAGTTATAACAGGTATGTAATACTTAAGTTACATAACTGCCTGTATCATTCATTTACAAACTGATATCCCTATATTTTTGGTCATATAGCCTTTGATCATCTTTCCATATGAAAAATATGCAAGATTATTTCCTATGGGGACAATAAAAGGATAATTCAGTCTTTTCTCTAGCATGATTGATCAAAATTTATTTCTTTGAGAGTTGAAATCCAGAAGCATGAAATTCATACAAGGATACACTAGCTGCTTGGAGTTCTGCTACAGGTTTATGTTGTACAACAAAAATTTAGTAAATGATACTTCACATGGTCCCAATTGAAAGAGAAAAAATGAATAATGAGTTGGGAATTGTGTTAGCCAGCGCTGTGTTACTATGACACAATATCTGAGATAATCAATTTATAAAGAGGAAAGACTTATTTTGGCTTACAATTTCAGAAGTTTCAGAACATGGTCACAACCAGCCTGGTCACTTTGACCCTATGACAGCACAGTGCACTGTGGCAGTGTGTGGAAGGGCAAAGCTGCTTACCTCATAGCTGTTGGGCAGGTGAGAGAGAGAGAGAGACAGGAGAGAGAGAGAGGAAGGGTGGGAGGTCTCAAGGGCATGCCCTTAATGACTTAACTTCATCCACCTTCCTAAAGGCTCTACCACCTCCCAATTGAGCCATAGGCTGGTGATCAAGCTTCCTACACACAGCCTTTGGGAGACTCAACATATTTATCAGAAGATATAGCTTTTATTTTTATTAGACATCTATGGGGAATAAAATTACCTGTTTATTTGTTTGTTTGTTTTTCTTTTTTTTGGTATTGGAGATCAAACTTGGGTCCTTGTGCTTTCGAGGCAGGTGGCAGAACCACTGAGCTAAATCCCTGGCCCCTACCTGTGTATAATTTTACATGACTAATGTTTAGAATGATTTTCCAGAGACTAGCTTCCGACTATACATATTACAAACTTTGTTTCTCTTCCACTACCCACATTCTCTGAAACAGAACACTCTCAAAGTATTGTGAGATGGCTTCCAGGTATACTCTTCGTCTTGGGAGATAGGAATATTTAAGGGGAGGTGGGAGTATTCCTACAAGTCATTCCTGCCCTAAAAAAGGCAACTACACAAACATATTCCATCAAATTTAGGGCAAAGACAGCCCAACTCATCCTTTTAAACTGATTCCAAAAATGATCAAGGGAAAGTATGAAAGAGAAAATTAAGAGGAGAGACACAGCAATTTTTTAAAAATTTAATTTTATTGGTACATTTTAGGTATACGATATAATGACATTCATCAGTGGAAATTTGCACCTTTACATAGTCTCTCTTGGTTCTTATTTTTCCCCCTTCCCCTGCCCTCCCTTCAACCCCTCCATCCCTCCCTATTTACAAAGACTTTGTTTCCATTTTGTCATTTTCTCATACTAATTCCATTCCCTTCTTTCGCTTCCCCTACCCGTTCCACTTCCCCTTCCCCTTTGCCCCTTTTCTTTCTCTTTCACATTATCTATTATACCTTTTAGTCCTTATTTACACTTTCAGTTTCTCACACTAGAGAAACTATTTGGTATTTACACATGTGTGTTCTATTTATTTCACTTAAGAGTTGCTTCCATGTCCATCCATTTAGCTGTAAATATCTCTAATTTCTCATCTTTTATGGCTGAGTAGTGCTCCATTTTGTAAAAAAAAAAAAACCCACATTTTCTTTATCCAGTCTCCTGTTGATGGGCATCTCGGCTGCTTCCAAGTTTTAGCTATTACAAATTGTGCTGCTACGAACATGGGCACACAAATATCACTGTGGTATGATTCTTTTAATTCTTTGGGGAAGATCCCCAGCAGTGGAACAGCAGGGTCAAATGGGACTTCCAGTCCTAGTTCTTTGAGGTATCTCCATACTGATTTCCACAGTGCTTGCACCAGTCTACACTCCCACCAGCAGTGGAAAAGAGTTCCTCTTTCCCCACAGCCCCACCAGCATTTGTTATTGGTTGATTTCATAATAGCAGCCATTCTTTCTGGAGTGAAGTGGAATCTCAGCATTGTTTTCATTTGCATCTCTCGAATGACCAGTGATGTTGAACATTTTTTCATGTATTTATTTGCTATTTCTACTTCTTTGTCTGAGAAATGTCTTTTCATTTCAGATGCCCATTTTTGGATTGGGTCTTTAAATTGGGGAGGTCTGATTTTTTTAAGTTCTTTATAAATTCTAGATAGTAGACCGTTGTCTGAGGAATAGCAGGTAAAAATGTTTTCCCACATTGTGGGTTGTCTCATCACACTGCTGGTGGTTTCTGTTGCTGTGCAGAAGCTTTTTAATAAGAAAAGATCCCACTAGTTGCTTGTTTCTGCTTGTTCATGGGCAAATGAGATTTGGTTCATAAAATCTTTTCCTACACCAATGTCTTCAAGGGTTCTACCTAACCTCTGGTCCAGCTGGTTCAGCGTTTCTGTTTTAATATTTAGATCTTTAATCCACTTTGATTTTTGTTTAGACATGGTGAGAGCTATAGGTCTAGTTTTAATCTTTGGTGAGTTGAAACCCAATTTGTCCAGCACCATTCATTAAAGAGGCTATCTTTCCTCCAGTGAGGGTGTTTGGTTTCTTTGTCAAAGATGAGGTGGCTGAGTGTGTCTGGAGTTGTTTCTGTATCTTCTAATCTGTTCCACTGGTCTTCAGGTCTGTTTCTGTGCCAGTACCATGCTGTTTTTATCACAGTAGCTTTATAGTATAGTTTCAAGTTGGGGGTTGTGATACCCCCTAGAATTGCTTTTGCTATTCTGGGTCTCTTCTGGTTGGAAATGAATTTTTGGATTGTTTTCTCAAGGTCTATGAAATATGCTGCTGGGATTTCAATTGGGATTGCACTGAATCTATATAGCAGTTTTAGAAGTATGGCCATTTTCACTATGTTGATTCTTCCTACCCAACAGCAGGGGATGTCTTTCCATTTTCTTATAGCGTATTCAATCTCTCTTTTCAGAGTGCTATAGCTTTCAGAGAAGAGGTCTTCGATTTCTATCGATAGGTTGATCCGAGGTATTTCAGTTTTTTGGATGCTATTGTGAAGAGAATGGATTGCCTCATTTCTCTCTCAGTGAGTCTCTTGTTCGTGTAGAGGTAAGCCATTGATTTTTGTGTGCTGACCTTGTATCCAGCTACTTTATTGAATCTGGTTATTAAGTCTAGAAGACTTTTGGTGAAGTTCTTGGGGTCTTCTATATAGAGTATCATGTCACCTGCAAATAATGACAATTTGACTTCTTCATTTCCTACCTTTATTCCTTTTATTACTTTCTGTTGTCTAATTGCTGTGGCTAATGTTTCCAAAACTATATTGAACAGGAGTGGTGATAGAGGACATCTTTGTCTTGCTCCTGATTTTAGTGTGAAGGATTTCAGTTATTGACCATTTAGTATGATATTGGCTGTTGCTTTTCATAGATGGTTTTTATCATTTTGAGATAGAGACCATCTATTCCAATTTTTGGCAGGGTTTTTAATCATAAATGCATGTTGGATTTTTGTCAAATGTTTTTTCTGCGTCTATTGAGATGATCATATGGTTTTTGTCCTTGGCTCTATTGATAGAGTATATTACATTTTTTGATTTGCGTATGTTGAACCATCCCTGCATCCCTGGGATGAATCTCACTTGGTCAGGGTGTATGATCTTCTGCATTCTATTTGCCAGTATCTTATTAAGGATTTTTGCATCTATGTTCATTAGTGAACTTGGCCTATAGTTCTCTTTTTGGGTTGGGCCTTTCTCTGTTTTGGGGATCAAGGTGATGTTTGCTTCCAGGAATGAATTTGGGAATATTTCTTCCCTTTCAATTTCACTGAAGAATTTAAACAGTAGTAGCCATAGCTTCTCTCTAAATGTCTTATAGAATTCAGTGGTGAAGCCATCAGGACCCAGGCTTTTCTTAGTTGCTAAGTTTTTAATTACATTTTCAGTTTCTTTGGTTGATATTGGATCATTTAGAATTTTTAGGCCTTCTTCATTCAACTTTGGTAATTCATACATATCTAGGAATCTGTCCATTTCTTCTGTGTTTTCTATCTTATTGGTGTACAGTTTCTCGAAGTAGGTATTGATGATCCTCTGGATTTTTGCTGGATCCATTGTAATTGCATCCTTTTCATTCCTAATTGCATGGATTTGGGCCTTTTCTCTCTTTTTTATGATAAGGCTGGCTAAGGGTTTGTCAATTTTGTTGATTCTTTCGAAGAACCAACTCTTGGCTTCATCGATTTTTTGTATCATTCTCTTAATCTCCATTGCATTGATTTTTGCTCTGATCTTTATAATTTGCTTCCTTGTATGAGCTTTGGGTTTGTCTTGCTCTTCATTTTCTTGAAGCTTGAGGTTGAGCATCAGGTTGTTTAATTGGGCTTGCTCTGTTTTCCTAATGTGAGTATGCACTGCTCTGAATTTCCCTCAGAAGACTGCTTTCACTGTGTACCATAGATTCTGATATGTTGTATTGTCATTGTCATTTAATTGAAGGAACTGTTATCCAGAAGTGTGTTTTCCAATTTCCATGTGTTTATGAAAATCTTGTGGGTTTTTTTCTATTGATCTCCAAGTTCATTGCACTATTGTCTGATAATATACAGGGGATAACTTCAATTCCTTTGCACTTACATAAATATGTTCCATGCGTGAGTATGTGGTCTATTTTGGAGAATGACCCGTGTGCAGCTAAAAAGAATGTGAATTCTTATTTTGTGGGGTGGAACACTCTGCAAACATCTGTTAATTTCATTTGTTCAAGAATTTGATTGAGTTCTAGCATTCGTTGCTTATTTTTTGTCTAGTTGGCCTATCTCTTTGTGACAGTGGGGTATTGAGGTCCCCTACTACTATTGTATTAGTGCTTATTTGATATTTCATGTCTGTTAGTATTTGTTTTATATAGTTGTGCGCATTAGTGTTTAGTGCATATATGTTTATGATTGACACCTCTTCTTCTTGGATTGTTCCCTTTACAAGGATGCACTGTCCTTCTTTGTCTCTCTTAGTCAGTGTTGGTTTGAAATCCACTTGATCTGCAAAGAATAGCTACTCCTGCTTTTTTTTCAGGTTCCTTTCACATGGAGTATTGTTTTCCACCCTTTAACTTTCAGTCTATGAGTTTCTTTTTGAGTGAAGTGTGTTTCTTGTATACAGCATATTGTTGGATCTTGCTTCTGGATCCATTCTGCCAGTCTATTTCTTTTCATTGGTCAATTGAGACGATTAACACTGATGGTCATAACTGATATGTATTGACTTATCATTGTCATGACTTTTATTTTTGTTGGATTCTCCCCCTTTGTGTTTAATTTCTTGTCCTTCCCAATGGATTCATTCTGCTAGGCTTCCTGGGGTTGTGATCCTTGTTGTCTTTTCCTAGGATATTGTCTAAAATTTTTTGGAGTGCGGGTTTGATATTCATAAAGTTCCTAAGATGCTCTTTGTCATGAAAGTATCTTATTTCTCTATTAATTTTGAAAGATAGTTTAGCAGGGTACATCAATCTGGGTTGGAGGCTGTTTTCCTTTAGGGTTTGAAATACTTCACTCCAAGCTCTTCTTGCCTTGAGGGTTTGTATTGAGAAGTCTGCTGTGATTCTGATGGGCTTTCCTTTATATGTGATTTGTTTCTTTCCTCTAACTGCTTGTAGAATATTTTTTTCTGTTGGGTTTTTGGAATCTTAACTATTTTATGCCTATGTGTAGATTTTTTTTTGATCAAGGCTATTTGGAGTCCTATATGCCTCACTTATCTGTATGTCAAGTTCTTTTCCCCTGCTTGGGAAGTTTTCTGCCATCACTTCTGTGAACAGTTTTTTTTATGTCATCTGTACTCTCTCCTGTTTCTTCATTGACTCTGATCAATCTTATGTTATTTTTCTTTACATAATCTACTAGCTGCTGGATCGATGTCTTATGGTCTCTTATTATTTTAAAGCAATTTTTCTTTTCCTGGTCACTAATTGCAATCTTATCTTCTATATCTGAAATTCTGTCCTCACATTAGCTCATTCTGCTGTGTAAACTTGCAGTGGAGTTTTTAATCTTCTGGAAATCTGTTTGCATATGTTTTACGGATTCCATTTATTTCCTATGTTGGGATTCCATCACATTCCTCAGCTTCTCTATTTTTTTTTGTCTATGTCCTCTCTAGATTTATTGTCTTGTCTTGCACTATGGGCACAATCTCTGTTGTTATCTGAGAAATTATTTCTGATTTCATTTTTTTCAGATTGTGTTTTATTGCTAGTTCAGGGATTCCAGGTGGTTGAGTATCAGATTGTTCCATCTTGTTTCCCTTTGGGGTTGCTTTAGGTGATCTGGAAGTCTGGTTTTGAGACTTGTTTACATGTCTTCTCATTTCAACAGAGGGTGGAGGTGGGGGTTGGAATGATGTGTGCTGCTGGTACCCACACACCTCACCTCCTCAGCGCTGGGGGTGGTTGGATGGTGGTCCAGCAGGTTCACCTCCTCTGAGCTGGGGCCAGCGCTGGAGAGATAGCAATCTTAACCAATTTGAACTAAAATGTATTACTTTTGCAACTTTTACCAACAAATGTGATCAAGTGAACACACTGGTAGTCTTTGGAGGAGACTTGTGCCAAGGATAGGGTCTGAACCCTAAGCTTCAGGACTTTCATGATAAATACGTCATTTACACTTTCTGATCAGATCACTGAGGCTTAGCGAGATGAGGTCACTTGCTCAGGGTTATGCAGCTAATTGGCAATGAAGCTGATAAGTCAAAAACATAGTAAACAGTAAAGGTCAAGATGTATTGGTTCCCTTCTCTTGGTCTCCTTACCCCTTTATTAGGCCTAGGAGAAAATAAGGATGTAGAGACCTTAAGGAGTGTACTAACCAGTTTTCTGTTACTAGGAGAAAACACCTGAAATAATCAACTCATAAAGAGCAAAGGATTACTTGGCTCACAATTTTGGGCATTTCAGTCCATGATCAATGGGTCCTGCTTCCTGTAGATCTATAGTGAGGCAGCACATCATGGACAGGGAGCACCTGGCAGAGAAGACTACTCATGTCACAGTGGCTGGAAGTGAAACAGAGAAAGAGAAAAAGGGCCAACATCTCCTTCTAGGGCTACCCCAAGGACTGAAAGACCTCCTCTGAGGCCCCACCTCTCAAGGTTTCTATAGTCTTCAAAAGCACCAAACCTGGGACTAAGCCTTTGATGTGGGGGCCTTAGTGAGATGTTCCAGATCCAAACTATAGTAATGAGTTTGACAATGTCAAAATAGGAGCTATTGTGGGCCAGGGATTTACCTCAGTGGTTCTGCTGCCTGCCTCACAAGTGCAAGGTCCTGAGTTCAATCTCTGGTACAAAAATAATAATAATAAGAGTGAATGTCCTAGCAGCCACCAGAACCCTGGCTGTCTGATTCCACTACAACAAATATCCTCTGCCTACACATTAGCATGAATTAATGATCTTTCTTAGGATCTGACAGCTTCCCTGCAGGATCCACCAAGGCCAGTAAGGAGAATCAAAAGTCTAGAGTTCAGGCCGAAGTAAGCCTTGTTAACAATCTTTCCTCTCCCTTTGGGGAGGCTATGCTGTCTCTGGTCCCTGAGTTTCTCTATTCCTCAATAAAAAGTTTTCTGACTCTTAAGAAAAGTGAATAATTGTAAGATGTAGTGTCATCCTGGTGGATGATTCTGGAGTCCCTGTAATGGGAAGTAGAATACTAAACAATGAAGACATATACTTTCCGGTATACAGAAGACTCATAATTTTATCTCTTTGAACACAAAAAAGGCGGGGAAACATTGCAGTGAATGTGGTCACTTTCCTTCCTAAACTTTTTATGGCCTCTGTGTTTGAAAGTTGGGGCTCAGATATCCATGCCTCCTCGCCTACAGGGTGAGCAAGACTCCAGGATGGAATCTCGGAGAGCTCTTACCGCGTGATCATTGGAAACAGACATACAATGTACTGCGCAGTGTTAACACGCGGGAGGTCAAGTGCAAGCTCTTAGGCCCTTTGATGTATGAAATACCAAGGACTTTAACGTAATAGAACTGTAAACCTCAAATCAGAGCTAATCACACTAATTTGCTGAACTCCGAAACCAAACCGAAACGTTCATTTCTTCTTAAATTGAACCACAAATCCAAGTTGTTTTGATCTACAAATCTATCTAACAAAAGATTTGAGGTGGCTTACAAGAAATACATGCAATAAAACAAAAATGTAACTAGATAAAAACCAGGATGGAGGGGTAAAATCAAAACCAGAGGGAATATTACAACATCGATATGCAAGACCTGTGCAGTAATTTCAGTTGAATCAGTGAGTTGCTGAGACCCCTGGCAGCCAAAGCAATATGGAAGACACATTAGTTACATGACATGTATTGTCCATAAAGAGAAATAATTTTTAAACAGCAGTTAGCCAGTTTGAAGCCAAACCAGATCTCTTTTGATAGTGGGAGTAGGGGTAAAATATTCCCCAAATCACACTTTAAATTTCTTCATTTGGCTCCAGATTCTGTTTCATATACATAATAGTTTCAGAAACACTAATTTCTTTATCATTTAGTTTTGATGCTTTACTGGCTCTCAAACTCTGCTCAAATAATTATAGTTTCCATAAACCCAGTGGGTCCAGATTTTCCTTTTTTGCATTCTTGCCTTAAACTATTTCAAGCTCTCGCTGTATTGGTTGCATGCACAGCCTCATTGTTTTAGCAATTAAAGAATAAAACTTGCATTCATGTCTCCAGGGAAATGAGAATTCAAGAGGTTAAGTATTGGCCTTGCAGTGCAGGGTGGTTCCTAATCCCTCGAGAGTGCCTCTAAATTGTTTGGATAAACTGAGGAAATGTCAGGGGGCGTTCTGACACTGAGC
The DNA here is from genome assembly GCF_053883595.1 of Heterocephalus glaber. NCBI lineage: Eukaryota > Metazoa > Chordata > Mammalia > Rodentia > Bathyergidae > Heterocephalus > Heterocephalus glaber. The sequence continues at coordinate 17,919,627 of NW_028258377.1, read as the reverse complement.
ATGACATTAATCTTTGTAACCATTCCTCCAGATGTGCACAAATGTTCAGAGGACGCTGAACATCCAAGTTCACCTTAGCAGCCTCCTCTCTGGGGGTAGGGGGTGGTTAGACCCAGTTGGGGGTGGGGCAGCCAATTCAGTTCTCTTACCTAAGTATTTTTGCATCTTAGGATCTCTGTGCTTATGCTTGCAGGGATGGTCATCTTGGCCACTTGAAATAATATAAAAACATGAGAAAAGACTCAGCATCTATTTTCACATGCAGATGCAGGTCATGAAACAATGCAAGTATATAGATGACAACACCCATCTTTATAGCTATAGCTATAGATACATTGGGTGTATGTATACTGAAAAGTTAACAATATTTACAAATATTTATTTAAAATAACATTCAGTTCTCTCTGGGTGAAGGAATTTTTACTGTTTATACTGTTCTAAGTGTTTTTCTAACAAGCATACACAGTTGTATAATAACCAAAAACCCAATAATTTCTCCTCTTTAGAATGTCAAAGGTGTCACATCTGTTTGTAGCAGAAAACCCCGTACACCGATGACATGCCTCTAATTTTTTCCTAGTGGTCATAATTAGGTTGTGGCCAGTATTTACTTGGAGACAGGCATACTACAGGCAAGGTTGCCTTAAAGATTTGCAAATCCACCTTTAAGAGATGTTGCAGTTGTTTCTCAGATTGTACACTTTCTCTTATTGCTTCTAAGGGGCTCAGATCAGTTTGCAAATAGTGTCAAATTTAAAAAGGAGTTTTAATACCTACTGTGTAATTTGTCCTCACTCCATCTGTCGACTGCAGAAACAAATTAGCCTCTCTCCACAAGGCCTTGCCACTCCCCTGCTTCCTCACCCCCACCCCTCAGTCAAAATCCAAGACTTGGGAAGAAAAGCTGAGTGCAAAAAAAGAGTTTTTCTTGCCAAGACAATAAGCAGTGTGAGCAATGTGTGCCTGCATCTGCATGTGTGTGTTTGTGTTTATGTGATGCATGTGTGCACATTCATAAGTGTGTTTAAAAATGTTGGCACAGAGGGATGGTTACACAGGTAAGCTATACCTAGTTCTCTAGCTTTAGTGCAAAATGATGTTCCCTTTCTCTTAAAGGCCAATTACAGCAGCTCTTGTTTATTATGAAAAGTCCTTCCTTCTCATGGCCCTTTGCTTTGGTTTTGATGAATGTCCCCCAAAAGTCTGTGTTAAAGGCTTGATCTCTAAAGTAGTGCTATCAGGAGGGGGCCACCATCACAAGGTAGTGTCTAATGGGAGAGTTAGGTGGTTGGGGGAATGTCCTTTAAGGAAATCATAGGTCCCTGGCCCCTTCCTCTTCAGCTTTCTTTCCTCACTCATGGGTGAGCAGTTTGCTCCTGCCACAATGAGTTACCTTGCCACTGGCCCTAAGCAATGGAGCCGCTCAGTCTTGGGCTGGAACCTCCAAAAACATGAACCCACCTAAAAGTTTTCTCCTCGTGAGTTAATTCTTCAGTATTTTGTTATAATGCTCTGTGAAGATCAAGTGTCCAGGGTCTACTTGGACCAAGAGGTAAGACCTGGTTACCATCCTTCAGAAGTGGTCGCTAGGAGGTCTGACCATGTCCTCAGCAGCAGCTGTAACTACATGATGTTTCTGGTGAAAATAGAGAGCCAAGGACTCCAACACAAGTTCCTCTCCCCCATGTAGCAGGGCAGGAGTTACAGCCCCCGACATATGGAAGCACAGAAGGATTACTGCTGGCTTCAGTGGCTCAGGGCACTCCAGACAGCATTTCTCAGAGTGGGACAGGACAGAGTCCCACCCTCCTAGTGATGTGCTCACAGGGGTCTCTGTGCCAAGGAGGCAGAATCAGAGAGGCAGGACCAGGAGGCTGTGCCCACAATTGGCACACAGGCCAAGCCCACTGATCTCCAATGTCCAGTTAGAGTTCCTAAGCCAGAGTCCCTTCCCAGATGGGAAGCTCCCGGTCAAATATCCTCTCCCTCAGAAGTCTTCTCAAAACTTTGATCTTCAAAAGTGAGTACTGAAACCTCAGTCCCCTTTCTCCCAGAGGTATCATTGGCCTGTGTGCTGCTGGACTTACCTCCATCCCATTGTCATTCAAGTCCAGTGGATGTAGGGAAGAAGAGAAAGGTTGGGAAAACCAAGTTCACTAAAGAACTGATGCTCTGGGCTAGGAAGAAGACAAATACCCTCAGTTAAATCCATTCCCAAAATGCTTGTCTCATGCCCACATAATTATAAAAACAATTCAAAAGCTTTTGGCTTAAACACAAAAGACCTTTTCTGCTAAGAACAGAACTGGCTGAAAATTTTTAAGATGACAGATTTTCCTTTTAAAAATAATAAAATAAAACAATAAAAATAAACTCTGCATCAGTAATAACTCCAGTACATGTGTCCATGAATATATGTCTATAATAATACTTATCACTTAATGAGCGCCATATATGTAGCAGGCATTGTGCCAAGCACTTCATAAGCAATGCATTCTTTTAGTCTCCAAATATCCCAGTGAGTTAAAAATTATTCTTAGCCCTATACTACAAATGACACAACAGAGGCGTAAAGAAGATAATTTGCCCAAGGTCCCACAGCCAAAAATTGTTTTAAAGCCAAAATACAAACCCAAGTTATCTGACTTCAAAGTCTTCATCGTGTGTGTGTGTGATTATTTTAATCAAAAAGACTTCTAATTTAATTAATAACCTTTATTTTTAGAATGGTTATAGATTTATAGAAAAATTAAAGATTTATAGTACAGAATTTTCCTTTCCCATCCCCCATCCCAGCCTATAGAGTCTCTCCTGTATTATTAACATCTTATATTAATGTGGTTCATTTGTTATCATTAGTGAGCCAATGTTGGTACATTATTATTAATTAGAGTCCATAGTTTATTCAAATTCCTTTGGGTTTTACTTCTTCCTCTTTTTCTGCTCCAGGATCCTATTTAGGATATTAAATAGTATTTATTCAGCATATGGCCTTAGGCTTCTTGTGGCTATGAAGGTTTCTCAGACTTTTCTTGTTTTTGATGGCCTGTGACAGTTTGATAACTCCCAGGCTATAGTTTGATAGGAAGATTTATATTGGAATTTGTCTGATATTTTTCTCATGATTAGACCTGAGTTATCGGTTTTTGAGAGAAAGATTACATAGGTACTTGTCTTTTTCATCACATCCTGTTAAAAGGACATACTACCAACATGATTTGTGACTACTGATGCTGACCTTGATCACCTGGCTAAAGTTGTGTTGATATGAGACCCAGGAAGAAGGAACTCAGGCCTTGTACGACAGAGTGTATTGGTCTCTGCTCAGGATTCTGCAAAGCCTTCTAGCCAGCTTCATGTTGATCCCTCCACCCCATCCCTTATACCAGTGATGGTGAACCTTTTAAAGATGAGTGCCCAAACTCCAAACCCAAACCCACTTATCTATCCCAAAGTCCGAACACTGCAATTAAACCTGAATACTGAGGTTTTAATTTAGAATAAAACAACTCCCACGTTAACATCTTTGGCCTCAAGAGAAAAGCACAATAACACGTTCATCAAAGGTTTGCCACCACAGCTACGCCATGGGTTACAAAACACTACTCCATCCATATGGCTCTGGGCAGCAGGACAAGGTCCCCTGTCTCCTTAACTAGAACTTAGGATCATATCATTCCAGATGTTCCTCCTCCAGATTCTTTCTACTCCTTAATTATACATACATATATATATATATAATTTTGGGGGGTACCAGGGATTGAACTCGGGACCTTGCGCCCTCTACTCCTTGATTATTATGGACACTCCAGGCTGGATATTCAGGGTTCAAAAAGAGAATGATGAGGTCTTTAGCTATAATACTCCATGTCTGGATGTACCACAAGTATCTATTCACCAATTGAAGAGGATTTTGGTTGCTTCAAATTTTGGGCAATAATAATAAAACTGCTATAGTCATTCATATGCAAGATTTTGTGGGGGACATTAGTTTTGATATCATTTAGATAAATACCAAGAAGTATAATTGCTTCATCATGCCCCATGAGTATGTTTAATTTTGTAAGAAATTAACAAGCTGTCTTTTAAAGTAGCAGTATCATTCTGTATTCCCACCAAAAATCAGTGAGAGTTCCTGTTGCTCCACATTGTTCCCAGCATTTGTTATTATCAGTGTTTTGGATTTTTAACATTAAAATAGAGGATTCAGATAGGTAATTATAGTGTGAGGGAGAGCTCCATAACAACACTGATAGAGTCATTCATTCATTCAATCATTCATTCATAAAAATGCTCCTACTTCTGATATGTGTCAGGCATGATGCCCTGGTGTGATGCAAGTCTGGCTGCTGAGGCTCTTTGTTGAGGTTGTTCAGTCCTTGTCCAATTGTGGGGAAGTCCTTCTACCTTCTCTTCAGTTTCTCCATTTGTAAAATCAGGTGACAAGATCAAATGATTCAAAGGCACTTCCATTTCTGACAACTAAGACAGATCCCTATGGGTAGAGTTCATTTGAAGCCTAATCCTGGTTATCTTTGATTTCCTCATCTGTGAAATGGGCTTATCCCAAACAGCATGTACTTCATTGGGCTCTTGAGAAAATCAAATGAAAGAACATAGGTAAATTCTAAAAACCTGGGCCAGCCACCCACTCGATGCCCATTATTCCTTTGGTTTTTATTATTACTATTGGTATCACTCTGATTCCTGTCACATGCTCTTCTGTGTGTCTGACACTGAGCCAGGCATCCTGAGAAGAAGCAAAAAAGACCTTCCATGGTCCACCCTCCCAGAGGGCTTGGTAGAGGGGTTCAAAGGAGAGAATTCAAATCCAGCATGGGAGAAAGAGCCCAGGAGCCTGCTCCTGAATGGGAGAGAAGAGGAGGGGCCACCACAGAGATAGGGTTGGGGCGGGGGGGGGGGGGGGTAGGGGTACTGGATCTGCATCCTTCCCTCCAGGAGCCAGTGGTGGCTGGCTGGCGCTGGGCGCAAGGTCCTGCCGAGGCTGCTCAGGGGGTGCCGAAAGGTGGCCGTGTGGGTAAGTCCTTCCAGCTGCGGCCAGGTAATCCCCGGCCTTGGTGCAGGAGAGATGATACCCCCCGAGGGCCGGGCCTGGTCCAGCTCAGGATGCTCGCCCTGTGAAAATGCTCAGCAGTCCTCGCATTTCGGAGCACTCAGGTCCTGCGTGAATCATTCCTTTTTGAACTTGTCTAAATGTGTTTATAAAATAAAGCTGCGGCCCAGGGCTGCTCCGGGAGGAGTGGGAAGGTAATATGTTTTTAATTGGAGAGATTGGGGGAAGGAGGCAGCGGGCCAGGGTGAGCTCACCCTGCACGAATGCAGCTGGGCGTAGAACAATGCACATTCAAATTCCTTGACTACAACGGCTTGCCTGCCGCAGGAGCGGGTGGTGAGCAGTCCTCGGCTTCCAGGGCCAAGCCATCCGAGGTTAGCAGGACCGTGGTCCCGGGAGCTGGCTAAAAATCCAGCTAACACCAGAGAGGGTCAGAGCGGGGGTCACAGATCCCGATGCACCAGGAAGCGAAAGCAGGTTCTGGAAATCACACACTCAGTGTGTAGACCTGGTGAATGGGAGGTGCATGGCCTTTGCAAAGGGGACAGTCACCCCTAAGCTCTGTCCACACCCATCATCAATTCAAGAGAAATCAGAAATCATATATGGTACTGATGTGAGATCTCCTTGTTTTAAAGGAGAGCTTTATTTGATTTTATCCCATTTCCTCACTTTTTTTATACATGTCAGTTAAAACATTTATGGACCATATTTGGCTTGCATTTTAGACCATGGGTGTGGAGCTCACTTGGTCATTTACCAGCTATCAGGACTAGGCAAGTTACTTCATTTCTCTGGGCTTTGGTTTCCTCAGCTGGAAATCTGGTATTTAATACTTTTCCCAACTTCGAATGGTGTCCAAATTGAGGATTAAGAGAGCCAAAGAAGATAATTATAATAGTCTTTGGGCAACTGTTATGCATCAGGCATGGCACTTAGCAATTTATATGTTTTGTTGGTGATGTTCAGTCAATCACCACGATTCTGTAAGGTAGATATTATCCCCATTCTATAGAGGAGGAAGCAGGTTTGAAGAGCTGAAGCTAAAGTTTGAACCAAGTTTTCCAACTTTAGGAAGTTGAAATCATCCTCTGTTAAGAAAAGGTGGCTGACTTGTTACAAAATAATGTAAGATTTTTTTGTTATTTTGGGTCACTTACTCAATTAGCAATAGTTTGTTTGCAGAATAAAATAGGTGGAGCTATCTGGAGCGTGATGAAGTGGATGACCCACTATACTGTCCCATTCCACCCTTTCCAAAGGACAGCACAGCAATATGTATAAAAATGTTCATATTCTCTGAAAGATTCATACTATTCACCCAGCATTCCCCAAAAGATTTGCAAACTAGAATTCACAGAAAAATCAAATGTTCAAGTAAAGGAAATAGTTAAATAAGTTATGTAATATCTATACTAAAATATTATGTAGCTTTAAAAGAATGTGTAATAATATGAGAAAATACTTATGATATAATGTTAAGAAAAGAAAGTGAAGTACAAAACTAGGTAAAATGTATATCATACTTTAAAAAATGCAAAGAAAAATGACAGGAAACTTCACCCCAATGTTAATTCTCTGCCCTATGGGATTTAATTTAATTTAAATTTGGTTTTCATCATTCTTTTGTTGAAATTTTTAGATTTTCTGTAGTGAACATATTACAGTTTATAATGAAAATATATAGACTTGCTGGATGTAATGGGCTTCATCTATCCACTTTGGGAAGTAGATGGGTCTGGTGCCAGATATCACATTTATTTAAAAAACAAAAGCCCAGAAAGAAATTTGAGAGAGAAAAATACCACAATATAAAGTGGTTATTACTGGCTGATAGGATTATGGGAGATCTTTTCCCTAGTTCTTCATACTTCCATGTGTTTTTCAAACTTTTTACTTAGAGATTTCTTTGAAATTGGCAAACAAACAGACAAATCATAAAATATTCCTTCATATTTATGACTGTTCCAGGCAGGGAGATATTCTTGGCAGCAGAGATGCTGCGTTTCTCATTCACTCCTTTGTCTCCATTTTGGGTTTTTGTACCTGTCCCTCTGGCCACCATGATAACAGATACTGAAGGGGTTTTTTTTGTTTTGTTTTGTATTTTAAATAATAACTTGAATAAGTTTAAATCTAAAGAACGTGAAATTAGGATTCTTTTGAAGCTTATGGAGAAATGGCATGGCTCAGTTCTTGAAACCTGTTTTCTACCAGTTTGCCAAGTTGAAATTGCCTGTTGTTGGTTATATTTAATGGAGGCATACATGCCTGTAGTCAGGACATTGCGGAGCTAGAAGGCACATTCTGCCACTGCCACGTGACCTGAACTGTCTTGTCACTTCTTTTTGCAGAGTTGGTTAACTACTGAGTTGGGCATGCATAATGTCTCCAAGTACCCTTGCTAAGAAGCAAGAGTCTCACACTTTCTGGATTGAGCTGCCTGGGGTTCCTGGTGGATTTACCACCTGGTGAGGCTTCACCCCTGTTCAAGTCACTGTCTTGGCTTGATATTCCTCCAAACTTGCTCCCCAAGACCTCCCTCCCCCTGACTTTTGTAGTTCGAAGGACTTGGAACTGAAGCCTCTGTGAACTTGAGCTCATTGGTGCACTTCCCTCAGCTTTCCTTCCCTCCTCTATGAAAGCAGAACAGAACACCAACTTGGCCCCACTGCTCAGAGGATTAAATAAGACAAATTTATATTTAAAGTCTTGCACACAAAATATGATCTCCTTTCTTCCTTTTCTGGCATCTTCCACCTTTCCTGCTTCAGAAGCTGTAGGCTGCTTTCACACATGGACTAAGGCCAATTTCAGCATGTCACTAAATCTGCATGGGGCCAGCAGTCCCTACATAGCTTCAGGATGGGGCTGGTCACCAAAAAGACCCAGGCAGAACTTGCAGCCCCACTCCCCAAATCTCTAGGGAGAAGAGGGCAGCTGACAGTTAAATTGGCCAATGATCTAATCAGTCATTGCCCAAAATGCAGTGAAGCCCTCAAAAACTCCCAAAAAAACAGGGTTCTGAGAGCTTCTGGGTAGCTCCACATGTGAGGCTCCTAGAGCTGCATGAGGTTCTGTGCCCCTTCTTCAATACCTTGCTCTACGCATGTCTTCATCTGTAGCTTTCTTAATATCCTTTATAAGAAGCAGAAATGTTTTCCTGAGTTCAGTGAGCCACTCTAGCAAATTGATGGAACTTGAGTAGGGCTTTGTAGACCCTTGGATTATAGCTGGTCATTCAGAAGCATGTGTAAAATGACCCAGGGCTTGCAGCTGGCATATGAAGTGGAGCAGTAGTCTCGGGGGCCAAACCATCAACCTGTGGGATCTGACACTATCTCCAGGCAGTGTCAAAACTGAAATGAATTAGAGGAGACCTAGCCGGTGTCTAGGGTAGAATTACTGGCTTATTTGGTGAGTGAGGAAACCCGACACATCTTCAGATGTGTGTTGTGAGGATGTCATGGGAGGCACTGAGTTTGACTTTTCCCTATATTGTCAAAAGGGGTCAAAATCATTAGCCCCTTTTTACAGGACATGGAGGCACAGAGAGGTAATGTGACAAACCACGTTTCCCACCTGCTTTCTGCTTAGTCCACCTGGATTCTCCTCTTTCAATCAGGAGCCCTCCAAGTTCACATAAATGAAACTCTTAAAACAGGAAGACAAATAAAGGAAAATTCCCATTCGGGCACACATCTCTGGAAATCTCTCATTTCTTTAGATTCAAATATGGTCTTGATTAGGATGTCTCAACCCCATCCCAAAAGAGCCAGTGCATGTGAATTTCATGTTTACCAAGGTATAATAGCTTGTGGTCAATAGGATGATGTTAAACCTCTTTTGGGATTAGATTCTTTCTGGTATCTTTTTCTTTCTTACCTACATACCCATGTTTATTGCAACACTATTTACAATAGTCGTGATATAGAATCAGCCTAGGTGCCCAACAGTAGATGAATGCATAAAGAAAATGTGGTATATAAACACAGTAGAGTATTATTCAGCCACAAAGAAGGAAGAAATTCTGTAACATGCAGCAAGATGGGTGGAACTGGAAGACATCATGCTGAGTGAAAAAGCCAGACACAGAAAGCCAAGAATTGCTTGTCCTATGTGGAAACAATTCAAGAAAGCATTTCCAAAGGAACTAAGGAACTAAGCTCTTGATATAGTTTTTTGGGGGTCCACAAATAAAGCATTTCTGGGGGGTTTCCCCGCTGTCTCTTTGTTCACCACAGCAGCGAGGGAATCAGACGAGGGCTCTTCACACCTAGGAGATGTTGCCCCAAAAGTGCCTTGTGAAGGTGATCTTGCAAGTGCTGTGATGGCCACCAGCAGGACTATGGGCTTGTGCTCAAAGCTGGCGTCCTCCAGCGCTGGTGAATGGAGCTCAGGGACACTGCCTGGGCACCTTGGTGACAGGCCATCAGTCACCAACTTTGTGCACCGTCTGCGCTGCCCAGCCCCCTGCTGCCCCATATGCACCTGGCCACACTCTTGGCATTGACCCTGCTCTGGGTCCCGCCTTCCACGGGTCACACTCCCCGGGATCTTTTTCTACTTTGGGGATTCTTGAATGTTTCAAGGTTGCTTTTTTAAAAAAGCTAATTCATCTAAGGTCATAATACTTTATTTTCAAGGAAACAAACACATTTTAAGATAATATGTGGAAGATAAGGTCAGGAATAACCAGAGAAAGTGAGGTTGAGGAAGAAAAATATCATCACTACTCCAGTGTGTGACCCTAGGCAAGTTTAAGCCTCAGTTTTCCTCCTCTGTAAAATGAGGGCAACAATTTCTATCTCGTGGGTTTTCCAGTGGCTACTCAATGACAACATTTGTGCAAAACCCAGAGAATTCCAGTACATGCTAAACATTTGGTTGTGCACAAAAAGAATAATTTCTTTGAGGGGAAATAGTCCCCGGTTTGCTTGCTTTTCAGTCACTGATGGTATCTTTGCTTCAGTTTGGCCTGGAGAAGAGAAGCAGGCAGAGGGAACTTGGAAGTGTAAATGAAGGCCCCTCTCCTTGCAAGTTATAAACCTGAAGTTAGACCCTTCCACACTGTGCTGTGCACTGAAATGCATTCCAGATGCACTAAAGAATTAAATATTTTTAAAAAATCAAACCACAGAAGGGAAAAGACTTGAATATTTATCAGATCTCTGGGGAGGAAAGGTTGGTTAAACTTAGAAGCACCAGAAAAGATCACAAAGAAAGAGATGGATAGAGTTGACGGCAGAAGAATTTAGCACATCTGCACATAAAAAAGACAGAGAAATGTATGGAGCAATATGAGAAGCATATTATTATATGTACTATATGTATGTGTGTATTTATATATAGGTACATGTGCACACACATGGTGTATAAGAATGTTATGCAGCCCGTACTAGGTAAATGAACAAATAATTCGAATAGATAATTCAGAACTGAACAAATATCTTTGGAGACCAAAGGGGGGAAGCAATCTCATTAGCAGTTATAGAAATGAGTTACTACTTTTCTACTGTTGAATAGCACTGATTTAAATAATAATAATAATATGTCATGGTAAAGAAGGCAGAAATGGAATACTTACATGTATACTTTGGTAGTAGGAAAGTAAATTGATCTAACACTTTTGAAAAAGATTTAAGCATCAGATGTTGTAAAAAAACAAATTGTCTAGAATATAGTTTGAAGAAAACTGGAGAAAAATAAAACTAGACTTTCTACATTAAAGCATGTACAAAAGTGGGCTCTGAGTGGAGTAAGCATCAAAATGTGACGGGTAAAAGTAGAAGCTAGTTTTAGAAAATTAGGCAGTGATCTCATTTAGTACCTGTGTTTGTTACTTTTTCTCTCGTTGCTGAGACAAAATACCTAACACCCAAAGTTAAAGGGGGAAAGGTTTATTTAGCTCACATCTTGTAGAGGTTTCAGTCACAGTTGGCTGACTCCAAGGCAGGGTGGCATGGCAGAAGGGATCGTAGAGGAGAAACAGTTCCTGGCACACAGAAGACAGGAAAAGCAACACGGGAAACTTCACAGTGTCTTTCTGCCCTTTTCAGCTTATCCAGACTACCAGGATTTGGGCAGTGCCAAGTCAATCAGTGTACTGGTTTAGTAATCACACACCCTTAATCCCAGTGTCACACACTCTGGATCCAGCCATCTCTGAAAAGCCACCTATGACCACATGAGACTTGGCAGGGACATCTAGACCCTAACTATAACGGTACCTATCAGCTATATCACCTTGAACAGAATAGTTTATCCTTTGGAGCTTCAGTTTTCTATCAGTAAAATGGGAAGGAATTTCAATGGTCATTTTATAAGGACATATATATATATTCTTGGATATATATCAATCACCTGGCCCAGATAAGTGTTCTTGACAGATTATTCATTTCCTCTGGGGACGTGGCTAGGTCATCCTTCCTGGCCTCTCCAGTGTTGATACGGTCATGTACCTGAGTTCCATTTACTGGAAAGTGAGAAAAGGTGCTGGGTGCACTTTCAGGGCCAACCCTAGAGAATTCCATATTCTCCTCCCTCATCCACCGGCATAATAAAGAAGGTTAGAGATTATAGGGAAAGGTGGTGCAACAAAGTGGAAGGAATCCGAACCCCTGAATCCTCACCTGGAAGGCAACCTGGCCAAGATCCCTGATTAACCTTGATGTGATAAGAGAGACACTTCTATTGGGTTAAGCCACTGCGATCTGCAGATTATTATAGGAGCTAGCCACTCCTATGCTAACTAACACAGTACCTGATGATTATTATGGAATTTGACCAACCAATTCTACTTGTGGGAATCTATTAGTGGAGGTTCATTAAATGTGGTGCCTGATGGAGCCTCTGGAGAGTGGCCGTGGAATTTCTTAATCCAGTCACTAATCAAAACTGCACATTGGAAGATTTCCAGAGAAGTGGCTGATAGAAAAATAGATTCTGCTGGTTGACTTAAGGTTCTGTTCTAAATTGCTGATGTTGGGTCTTGCACATTCTGAGGTCAGGATTGGCTAGAGTGTTTTGACTAGACTAGACAAGAGCTCAAAAAATATTCAAAGGATAAGCCAAAATAAAAGTAGTAAGGGAGAAATATGGAAGTAATCAGATTGTCTATACCAGCTGATAATAGTCTGTCCCTGGGCATACAGCCAGAAAATGTTAGTCCTGCCAGCAAGGCACACACTCCAGGTTATCTACTAAAACAGAATGGTGACAGCTGGCTCAGGGGAGGTAGAGTGCAGCTTGCAGGGGCAGTGAGACACAGTCATTCCTCTGACCATGCAAAAAATATTTAGGGCAGTATTATTTACACAGGGAAAAACTTCCAAAGCAACTGAAATGCCTGTCAGATACTGCTGGTTCCTGCCCAGCAGCCATTGCCTCTTCTTCCTTAGAATACAGGGTCCCAAGTATTTTCTGGCCCCAAAAGTTGAATCATGATTGTTCCAAGCCAGTCCTTTCTGTTTCTTCTTGTCACTGATTGATCTACGATTAGGCATATGGTCCACTTCTGGCCAATAATATGTTAGAGAAAGTTTATTAGGGCCCTTTTGGGAAAGATAAAACATAAGTGTAGCCTGGAAAGTGGTCTTTTCTCCTACACCCCTTCCTTTTCACTCTAGACTCTGCAGACAAAGATGTGATTCCCAGGGATGGTGCAGTGATCTTGCCACCATGAGGGTAAGGTTAAAGAAATAGGGACACTGATCGAGAGTTATTGAATCACAGAAGCAGCCTAGGAGCTTGTTATATGAAATAATCATGTCTTTACGACGCATATTTATTTAGTTGTCCTGCTGTAGGTTTTTCTATGGTGCTACTGGAGTTAGGTTGGTGAAAAAAACTTTAGAAAAGCTTAACTGATAGATCTAGAGTTATCTAGAAATAAATGGTCTCTGACTTTCTTCTGGGGAATTCCAAGAGCAAAAGTGTGATTGGTCTGCCCATGAGGTCTAATGAAGGAGAAAATGCTACCGCAGGACTGACTGGCCCTTTCAGAGTCTGGCAGGGCAAAAAATGCTGACATATGGACCATGCCTTCGGAATAGGACCCCATGCAAGAGAAAGGCCTACAGGGCAAGAGGACCCCAGCAAGAAGTCTCTCTGGGGCATCAGAACATTTCAGGAGCCAGAAGTGGAGCTTGTAAGTTGCCAGCCAGGGACTGTTCCTTAAAATAGAAGATGGAAAAATCAGGGGTCCCCACTGGGAGGCCTGTAAAGAACTCATGAAAGAGACAGCCAGCATTTGTGTGATGACTCAACAGAGTGTGGGGAACACCAACTACCTGGACCCTAGCGCTAAGCAAAATACCTTGAAGATCTACTTTGTGGACCTCAGATGCTCAGGGCTCTTGGTCTTCACTGCTTCTCCCCACACAACTTCCCCTTGCTCCCTGGAGCATTGATGGAGCCAGAACACTTAGTGAGGGGAGTGGAGCATGGAGAAGCACAGGAGGCGGATAAGGAAGATCAGCCGTATCTGTGCTGCTCAACTCTCCTGCCTCTCTTCTGTCATCTGCCCTATCACTTGACTTTCTGTCTCTAAAAGGCCCTAGTAGGAGGTCAGAAAAGAGGAAGAAGAGGTGAATGACTGTTCTGTAAAGGAAAGAAAAATCACATGGGGTAGCATTGCTTTTGACACTTAAAGTGGGGTTGGGAGACCACTGGTATTTTTGCTTGTTTTGTTTTGTTTTTGTGAGACAGCATCTCCATATGTAGTTCAAGATCGCCTTGAACTCACCATGTAGCCCAGGCTGACATCAAACTCATGGTGATCCTCCTACCTCAGCCTCCCAAGTGCTGGGATTACTGATGTGCATGACCATGCCCAGCGCAGGAGGCCATTGTTGATCAGATCTGAGATGTGTTGGGGAATTGAACTTGGCAGGCAGTTTGAGCTAAACCAAACACGCCCACCTCTGCTACACAGGAGTTGTCCTTTGAAACACTGTTAACCTCTGCTGACCCTCTGCACAAGGAACGCCCCCTCCTTCCCCCAAACTACCTAGACACTGACACCACACCCAGTCCTTTTTTTACAGGACAATTTAACTTCTGCCAGCACCAATCATAATTCCGGACTAACAAGTGATGTAATTACCAACTCCTTTGAGGTTTAAAGCTATAAATACAGCCACCATTTTGCAAAACCTCAGAGGACATTTTCAAAATTGCTTGAATCTGTTTTCCCAGACTGCAGTCTTAATTAGCCCCAAATAAATTTTCTTTGTTTTGACTAGGTTGACAGTTTTCTCTCTCTCCCTCTCTTTTTCTCCCCCCTTTCTTTCTCTCTCCTTTTCTCTCTCCCTCCCTCCCTCCCTCTCTCTCTTTCTCTCTCTCTCTCTCCTCTCTCTGTCTTCCTCTCTGTCTCTCTCTCCCTCTCTCACCTCCTCCAACAATATCTACAGAGGTGGCTACATCTCTTCTAAGCTGCTAGCTCCGAGGCCAGGCTTCTCCCCAGTGCTCCTAGCTCTCAAGATGACAGTGATTGCCTCAATTGTGTAGAATCTAATCTAATCTATCTAATCTATCTAATCTAATCTAATCTATTTTCTATATTAAATTCCCTCTGTTGGAAATACCTGGCAGTTTCTGTCTTCCTAACTGAAACCTGATTGATGTACCCTTCTTCCTAAGGGTTGATCTGAGGAATTCTCAGGTGATGTCAGAACTGGGGAAAGGGAAGAACTTTTAAACTGGATATAAGAGATTATATTTTAAGATTAGATATTGCCCTATATTTAATGGCTGAAAAATGGTATGTTCTAAGGCCTGAAAAGGATTAGGAAGCCCAAGACATCACCTAGAGGCAGATGGGAGACAAAACAGAACAGGTTTGAAAGGAATTCCTGATTGTAGTTATACCATAAAATAACACAGAAAATCATTACAGTTGGGATCAACTTGGATCAATAAATGAATAGGTAAGTGCATAAATGGAGAACCAACATGCCTGGTATTCAATGTCTTCAGAAACAAAGAAAAGCTAGAGATCAGTTGCAGATTGGAGATGTAACAACCAAATGCAATGTGGCATCCTGAGACAAACAGATGACGTTAGTGGGAAAACTGGTGAAATTCAAGTCAAGCCTATGTATTATGAGGAGTGGAGTTAGCAGTGTCATGTCAAAGGACATATCAATGTTCTTCATGTAGACAAATGTCACATAATTTAGGGAAAATTGGGCAAAGAATGTATGGGAGCTCTCTGTACTGTCCTAATAACGTTTGCAAATCCAAAATTATTTCAAATTAAAATTTCTACATGAGTAAATACTAAATAAGAACAAAAGCTAGGATTATCCAAGGGATTTACTAAGCTTAAGTGCAAACTGGGACTAGAAAAAAGAGAAGATGAAGTAATTTGGGAGCAGGGACTACAAGGGATAAATATCTAAGCAGGGCCCAGGGGAAGGAAGGAGTCAGCTTTGCTTAGTTTTGACAATCCTTGGTTCCTTGTTTTCAAAGTGGGTGAAAATCCAGATGTCACAGTGGCCTTGACAGCACTTTAGGTCTACCTAAGATGGCCTGCAACCTCTAGTTCCATGGATTGGAACAGGTTAGAATTTTCTAGGATGCCTGGAGAGTTACAGAGGTTTGAGAGTGCATCATTTGTCATGCTCCATGGCTTCCTGTGGTATAGGGTCTGATGATGTTTACACACACACACATGCATGCGCACACACACACACACACACACACACACACACACACACACACACATGGGAGCTGAATGGAGGATCTGAAAGGTCAGAGCAAAAAGACACCCAACACCACAGAGATTCCATTCCCTCACTGGCTCCTCTTCATCACATCCTCCTTCCTAGGTTTTATCTGAGGACTCACTCCCATGTCTCCTTTCTTGCTATGTGGGGCAACCTGTCTTCCCTCTTTGAACCTCAGATACCTACAGCCCTCAAGATGGCTACCAACCCAAGCCCAGTGCATAGTAACACACAACTTCCTTCCTAGGAGGAATTTGGACACCAGCTTCTGAAAGGCCATTTGCTTTACTATCTTTCCACGTTTGAGAAGTCTGCAGTGTCTCATGGGACCGTTATAGCCGTAACTTTGATCCACTGTGTCTGGACAGCCTTGTGGGTCAAAATCAGTTGGCAAAAGGCTGGCAACATAATTACTGGCTCATGACAAAACACTGATGTTTTAAGTGATTTGGGTTAAAATCATGCAACATAGAGTCTATTTAAGGGTAGTCCTACAAAAATGTCATCCTCTCTCATTTGCATTCTAACATATTCTCTTGAGTGGGAGGGAAAAGGGCAAAGTGGGAAGCTACATACAGCTAGCCTGTGGGAATTGATCATGAGAGAACGCCATTGTGTGACAACCTCATCATATGAGTCCCAATAAAAAATTAGTTGAGAACTGCTGGGTCAGAAGACCAAGTGAGATCTTTGCATGCTGTTATATGCCTCAGTGAGGCTTGTGTTTGGCTTGGAAGAGCACTCAAAGGTGAGTTGATTTACCCACAGCTCCTGTCATTTTACAGATAGGGAAGCAGAGGCCTAGGGTAGAAGTGATGTACCCAGGGTCATACCATGAGTCAGTAATAACCCAGGGCTGACCCCCACCCCACCCCTGCACCTCACAGCCTCTCCTTATACCTGAAAATGCTTAGATACAGATGGAAAGGCCATTGAGAAGGGTCAGGGGCTGATGACATAGACTAGTCTTTTCCCTAGAATTTCTAAGAATGTCAGGACTGGTGGTTTCTTAATTACTTGGAGAGGGCATTACTCTGTAACACTTTTGTTCTCTCTTGTCACTAGAGTTTGTCTTGTTTGATAATTTTAGTCCATAGCACTGGGTCCACATGTTGCATAGCAGCAAGGAGTCTGGGGCAAGAGTGCATGACACTTTCCCATTTGCTCCTCATCAAGTCAAGGTACCTCAGTCTCTTCCACTCAACAGCTCTCCAGAGCTGTCATTATTGTCATTCACAATGACCTTGACTTAGACTATACATTTACTGAGGGCAGGTACATGTTCCAGTCAGCCCAGCTCCAGTGGGAAGGTTGCCACCAGTGGTTCATGAAAGTTGGGACCCTGGAGCTGAGGCACATTATTGTCTTATCTAGGTTGACCAGTTAACCAGAGCAGGCCCTGCTTTCCTGTGCTCTGTTAATGGTGGGCCACAGCTCTCCCAAGTGAGTGATGAATAATGAGCGTCCACAGGCACAGTCCATCCTTGCCCAGGAGGACTTCAGCTAGGGCTCACCACTTAGCTGCTTCTGAGACAAGAATGTTTCTCCACCTCCACGGGTGCATGGACTGCTTCTCTCCCCTCCTCCTCCCTCCAAATAATACTTCTTAAGAGATAAAGGCAGCACAAGACTTCTGTGTCTAGAGTGCACTTCTGAGGTGGGGAGGAAGAGCACACAAAACAATTGGAATTGTTCTGTGAGGAACAGCCCAGTTTGAACTACCACATTCCTCTCCCCAAGGACATCTGAGCTCTCCCCACACCCAGGTCTTAAAATTGTGCCTTGCAATCAATCCATTGTTAGGTAATTGGCCCAGCAATTAGTGGCACACCTTATCTCATATGCGTGGATGGCATATTAGATTCCATGAAACATGGCACTTTTAGCTACTAAGGGATTCATGAGCTCATGTAACTAAACCATAGAGAAGGTCACGGGACTCAAGAACATGCTTTCTCTCCATTTCCTTCTCAGCCTTTGTCCTCTGACCCTCGGAATTGCACCTCCCCTTTCTCCCTTCTCTGCCCCTCTGTAGAGATCACACTTGCTCCTCTGTGTTACCTTCACGTCATCCCCTCAGATATGCTTGCCCCATGAAGCCTGTCCTTGGCAGCTCCAGCCTTGCAGCCTCACAGTGCCAGGACAAGAGAGAGGACAGCTCTTTTCACCAACTCCAGAAAGAACCCTCCTGCCAAGGGCTCTGATTAGATCATGTGCCCATCCCTGGACCAACTGCTTCTGAGCTTTGGATACTCCCAATTCTGTAAGTGTCAGTCTTCACCAGCGCCACGTGGCTGGTGGTGGGAACAACGGGTGTTCTTCTGAGCCAACTCCACAAGAAAAATCCACAGCCCTGGGACCATGTGTTCCAAAGCAGCAAGGAGCCTGGGGCAAGAGTGCATGGCACTTTCCCATTTGCTCCTCATCAAGTCAAGGTGCCTCAGTCTCTTCCACTCTACAGCCCCAGAGCTGTTGTTATTGTCATTTGGGATGATCTTGGTTTAGCCTATACATTTACTGAGGACAGGAGGCACATGTTCCTCTCTTTTTTTTGAGATGGAAGACTTTCAATGCAATAAGGAGTCACTAATCCCACTAGAAATTACTAAAAACTAACACTGACTGAGTACTTGCCACGTGTCAGGCAAGTATATTGCTCGTATTAAGTCATTCTTAAAGCCACTGGATGAGGTCAGTGCTGTTAGTATTTCTGTTTTACAAGTGAGGAAACGGAGGCACAGAGAATGGGAAAACTTGCAAAGTATGTAATCAGTAGAACCAGAAGCCACACAGGCAGCTGGTCTTCAGCATCCACACCCTCAGCTGCCACCAGGTCTGCCTAGGAGGCTGCTCTGAGTGTCCCTACTGGAGTCCAGGTGCTACCAGCTTGTGCCAGGAGAGCAAGGAGCTGGAATCCTTTGCAGACTTCATTTTAACTCTTGAACATAATAGTTACCATTTCTTGGCACTGGTCTAAGAGCTTAAATCATACCATCTCATTTTTCTTCTAAAAACCTATTTTGGAGATGAGGAAACAGGGAGGGTAAATAACTTGCCTAGAGACACACAGGTAGGATGGTGGGAGCTACAGTTGTAATCCAACTCTGCCTGACTCCAACACCTGAGCTCCTAACTATGAAGTCCTCCCCAGAGTGAAGAACCTGAGTGTGGAGTGAGGGTGTGCAGGCTGGTGAGAACTTTTGGGAAGACTGTCCTCTGCCTATGTCCCTGCCCACTCACCCCCTAAGACCCGCCATGGCCTTGGGGGCAGGCCAGGAGGAGCTGCCCAGTTCCTCCCACGCTCCTCAGCTCCTCCCAGCCCAGAGCCTCCAGTGTCTGGGAACAGTGCTGCCGCCCTTTACCGTAACTGTGGCTGTGTTTGTGTGAACTGTCCCCACCCTGGACTGCACCCCTGCCATGATTTTATGTGATTTGCATAGGACTGACTCCATGGACCAATGTCTAGTTCTAACCCTAGCTACCATTTGTCACACATCTAGTGGTGGCCAGTTTTTTGTGCTCAGGGCAGTGGAATGGACCTCATTCATTCTCTGTAATGAGCCTTTATAGGGAGCTTTCATGACAGGGGACTTGATGTAATGTAAGGGTCTTGCTAAAGCTACACAGTCAGCAAGGGACAGACCCAGATTAAATCCCTGGTCTGACTGACTTCAAAGCCCATGACTTTAATGTCAACTTTGTGCTACTCCTTGACCTGTGCCAAAACAACAGAGATAAAGAAGCCACAGTCTTTGCTGGAGTCAAGTAGCAGAGATGTGTGAATGAATAAAGTATACTTGAGCATGAACAAAGGAACAAAAGAATTATTTGACAAGTCCCAAAATTGCAGAGGAGGAACAGGTCATGTTGGATGATGTCATCTTCTTGATGACAAGTGACAGGAACCTCAATGGAATTGATTTAAAGGGGAATGGGGCAGAAGTAGATTGGTTCATGTTTCTGAAAAGTTCAGGGAAAATAGCTTCAAGCATGACTTGATCCAGAAATTCAAGAGTGTTCGCAGAATCTCTCCCCAGCCTCAGGCAGGGCTTAAGAAAATTTCACTCCCTGACAGGTAAGATAGCCACCAGAGTCCCCAGGTCAACATTCCACAAAGTCACATATTAGCAACTTTCGGAAAGGAGTGTCCCCCTTTACTTTAATCTTGGCCAGATCCCTAAGATTGAGCATTTTTGGATCTGCTCGTATCATACGCCACTCCCTCCATCAATCACTGTGGTCTCCAAAGAGGTGCAATCATTGATTGGCTATTGACAAGGTGAGTGTCACCTGCTCACTCCTGAAGTTGAAGGAGCACCCCTTCAAAGTGGGGTGCTGTCCTTGGGAGAGGGAAGGGGATGCTGAGTGGGTGGACAGAAGGCTCCATGAGTGAGGGAGGCTTCTTCCAAGAGGAGCCCAGTGCCAACTTGGTTCTGAGGCACCAACAGAAGTGTGCCAGGCCAAGCTTCAGCCGGGAGGGGCAGGGAGTTCTCTACCAGAGGG
Source organism: Heterocephalus glaber (assembly GCF_053883595.1). NCBI lineage: Eukaryota > Metazoa > Chordata > Mammalia > Rodentia > Bathyergidae > Heterocephalus > Heterocephalus glaber. The sequence goes on along the minus strand of NW_028258377.1, from coordinate 17,899,320 downwards.
AACAGCCCATGCCCAGGCATGGTAGTGTGAACTAATAGTTTGGTATAGCTGGAGGCCAGAGTGCACGTGGGAGATGAGTGTGAGATGTGGCTAGAGGAGGCACACACGATGGCCTGCAGCCTGTGAGCTGAGTCAGGAGTTTGAACTTGCTCCTGCAGGTGTCCCAGGGGGCGGAGCTGGATGATCCAGGGGAAGGGCTCTAGGCTCTAGGCTGGACCCCCCACACTGCCCTCCTCTCTGGGAAGCTCCATCTACCTGATACTCAGCTTCTGCCTTCACACAGACCCAAGGCACAATCTGACAAGTCCATCTGTGTTGAGCATAGAAACCACACAGAGCAAGTGCTCAAAGCACACACCATCACTGTGGGTGACTCTGAAGCATCACAGGGACCTGCTCTGATGGGTGCTGTAAAATGCTCCCCCTGGGGTGGAGTGGAGGGAGGGTGCAGGAGACCAGGGGGAAAGAGGTGAATATGTCCCTCCAGGTCCTGGAAGAGATCAAGAAAACCTGCTGTGGATGGGTGGAGAAACAGGACTGATGGGAGAGAAAATTCCATGGCACTTGGCAAAGGATCGGATGTGGGGAGAGAGAAGAATCCAGGATAAAAATAAACAGGAAGACAAAAATCTACCCTTGACCTTGGATCCTTTAATTTTTACTTTTGAACAAACAAATTTTCTTCAAAAAATATTCAACCAATTTCCCTAGTTTCCCCCCACCCTTCAAATTCCTCAAAAAAATATCCCTAAACCATTTGATTCTCAGTTTGGAACTCTTTGTGTGTTTTTTTCTGGTAGCATAAACTTATTATCCTCTCTCCCTTAACCCTTCCCTTAGCCCACCTACTCTTGTTTGCCTCACCCTATAATCTCACCCCACTTTTCTGGGCCATTAGTGTGTTGTACAATGGGAACATGGTTTTATTTGGATAGATTTACAATCAGCTTCATTCACTGTGAGTCAAATCTCAAATATGTTTTCAGGACTCAATTTCCACTGAATCCTAATAAAAATAATGAGGAAGGAGAAGAGGTGAAGGAAGAAGAAGAAAACAGAAAGAAACAGCAGCAGCCATCATGAATTCAAAAGAAAACATTTTGACTAGCAAAGCTACTCAGCCACTTAACAAGATATTTCATAAGAGCTATTTGATGTCTAAGTGTAAATAATAATGATGCTGAGACTTTATACAAAACTCTGTCCTTTCAAAGCCATTTTTGCAGTCATAAATTCATTAATCAGTAAATGGATCAGAGACATATGGGTCATATTTCACTTGAATCACATGATTTTAAATAAAGGAAAACTGCTGTGGGGAAAACAAAACAAAACAAAAAGGCTTTTTACATTTTTCTCTTCTTATTTTTGGTTTTGTTAGAGCCTAGGACTTGATAACTGGACAAAATGAGGTTGGACACAAGACCAGGTAGCTCATCAATTTAATGAGAACATAAACCTCAGATTTCCATGACCACACCTATGCTTCTCTGGGTGGAAACACAAGAGAGAAGGAAGGAATAAACAGGTGTACCTACCTGCTCATGTACCCAATAAAGTCTCAGTGAGAATTTTCCCTGGGGAACCAGCTGTTAGGTACAACAAACCAAATTCACCTTGGACACTGATGTCAACCTGATGTGGATGTTTCAGAAGAAAGACCTTAAGGCTCATGGCATCACTCCCTCCTGGCAGAAAAGGGCCAGTTTCTCAGACATCTGAGGCCTGGTTATTGATAATAACAACAACAATGATAGTTGAAGCCTAGTGAGCTCTTACTGTATGCCAGGCACTGTTCCAAGCCCTTGACCTACCTTACCTCATCGAATCACATGATGAGCCCATCTACTATTTTCCCCCTTACATATAATTCAGGAAAGAGAGGTCAAAGATGGTCAAGTAAGAAGTCCAAGATCACGGGCGGTTCCTTGGTGAGTTGACCCTTCAACCCCAGGCAGCTGGGCAACACCATGGACACTTCTAACCACTAAGCTAGCCTGCCACCTCGGGTATGGTGGCATCTAGAGAGTTTCCCTCTTTCTCCTTGTCATCCAGTACTCATGAAGAGACATAAAGCATTCCTTACCAACCGTCTGGAGGTGGGAAAGATCATGCCCCTGTTGTTTAGTGTGACTAGCCTGGGAAAGACGGCAGAAGAGGAGACTGAGTCAGGCCATAGCTAAGTCTCCCAATGTGTTCAACTTTTGCGCTGCACCTCCTGAAGGCTGGCACCCAGAATTGTTGTGGGCTTGGCACAGGGATCAATTTAGAGAAGGTGAGATCAGAAACAGGGAGACCAGGCAGGGGGTGGTGATGAGGCAGGACAAGACCCGAACGGGCTGGTGAGAGAATAGAGGGCTACACAGAAGGAGATCTATCAGGCTTTCAGGGAGAGGCACAAGAAAGACCTGGAAGACGGGGAGGTTCCTGCAGAAGCAATCTATTTCACAGTCCCCATTTTCTTGGCAGCCTGGCTACTGCAGCAGCATCTTGTCTGAATAAGCATTGTCCCCAGAGTCCTGACCTCATCATACACTGGCAAATCCCCTAAGCAAACTCAGCTCCCTCCTGTGCCTGGATGAAGTTCCCAGAAGACCCCGAAACATCAAGGCCTTCCCCACTCGTCAGGGCTGAACAGAGCTGCCCCACTCTGTACCCACAGCAATAACTCTTGGGTTCAAGGGCTGTAAGCATGTGATCTGCTCTCTCTTTGGCAGCTGAAGTTCCTGTTTCCCTCACAGTATAGAACCCTCAATTCATGAGGGTGAATGGGCTGGGCTCCAAGAGCAGAATATTGCTTCTCTGCTCTCGGGTCAGAGCCAAGATTTAATTTTTAATTTTCAAAAACATGAGTGGTCAGACCACTGCTTGAAAATTGAAACCCTCCTCTGAGCTCCACATAGATCTTCCCAATTGCAGAGCATGACAAGACTCAGAAGGGACAGTGTCTCAGATAACAAGTGGGGTTTAAATTGCTACCTGGAGCTGCAACCAGTGGCCTCTGCCCAGCTTCAAACTCTCCAGTTCTGTAGGACCTTGGATGTATTCTTAGAACCTCAGTATCACCATCTATTAAGAAGAAGCATTAACACAGTAGTTCTTAAAGGTGTCATGAGGGACAGGAGAGATAAACATGTTCATTCTCAAGCCTATGTTCATCTCATATTAGATGTATAATAGGAAATAGTCTAGATTTCTCCTAGTTATAAAATTAGCCAAGGCTTTTCATTTAGAAGAGTGAAAATGATATCATCCATAACTTTACTCACACATGCCTTCATTTCCTCCCCTTTTTTGAGTAAAATCAATGGAAACTTTGAGAAGACTGAGAAACTGGGAAGCTGTGTAACCCTTAGCAAGTCATTGAACCTCTCTGAGCCTTAGTTTATTCATCTGTAAAATGGAAGTAATAATGCCAACCCCAGGCTGTTGATCCTGGTGAGGAAAAGAGTTACCATTTATCTAGCTGTCAAGGGAATATGGTCCTGAGGGGATTGCTTCCAGGACCCCTTGGACTACCAAAATCTATGGATGTCTAAGTCTTTCATATACAATGTTACAGTATATGCATAGAATACACACGTCTTCCTTTAAATCATCTCTAGATGACTTGTACTACAAAATATGATGTAAGTGATATGTAAATAGTTGTTATATTGTACTGTTTAGGAAGTAATGTCAAGAAAAAAATCTGTACATTTTCAGTATTGATTCATTTTTCCCCAAATATTTTCCATCTGTGACTAGTTCAGTTAGCAGATGCAGAACCCATAAATATGAAGAACCACCTCTATTTTTTGATGGAGGATGAGCTCTGTGAAGGAGTCAAGGAATGTGTCCATGGAAAGGTAAGAAGATTTTTCTCCTTTCCTTTCTAGAAGGAAAAGAGAACTTTGTGTCCCAGAGGACTAAGGATTCCCTGGCCCACAGAAGAATAAGGGGCTTCACTATTTTTGGAATCTTAAGTTTGGAGATACAAAGAATTGGCTTGTCTGAAAAGGACAAAATCCAAAGGATGAATGAGGGGCTTCTCACCCAATGAAGGGCCCTTGGGGAGTGGAGTCTCTGAAGATGATGACCTATAGCTGTACCCTTGGAGCAGAACCTGCTACAAAATTTGTAGGGCCCAGTGCATAGTGAAAATGGGGGTCCCTTGCTGCAGACAGCATGAAATCAAATGTGATGGCCTCTGAGCATCATGACCTGGGCAATTGCACAGGTTGAATATTCTTGATGCTGGCCTTGGCTCACTGAAGCCTCAGGAGATGTATTAGTCAGCTTTCTACCACTATAACAAAATGCTTGAGATAATAAACTTTTATAGAAGAAATGTTTGTATTTGCTCACAATTTTAAAGGTTCCAGTTCATGATGGAATGGCTTCTGTTTTGGGCCTGTGGCAAGGTAGCACATCATGGTGGGTGCACATTGCAGTGAAAAACCGTTCATCTTATTGCCAAGAAATGAGAGAGGAAATGTCCCACAATTCCCTTCAAAGATGTTATCCCAATAGCCTAAAGGCCTCTCACAAGGTCTCATCTCTTAAAGGTCCCACCACCTCCCACAGGCACAAGCTGGCAACCAAGCTTTCAACGTACAGGAAACACTTACCCAAACCATAGCAATCTATACCTCAACCAATCCCCAGAATAGTTCTTCTGGCTTCCAATGGTCTTTCAGAAAGCCTGGCTGCCTCTCAGAGTCTCAGCTTCTCCCAAAGTCTCCTCTGATCTGGCTGTATCCAAACAAGCCCTTTGTGGCCTGAGTCAGGGCATTTGCTGCTCGCACAGGAACTACTGGGCCAGCAACTCACCCAGGCACTAGGGGCATGGAGCCTGAGAAGAAAAGTCCTCTTGAGGATGAGCATCTTTTGGGAAGCAGTGAGCATAGGAGGGAGGTGAGAGCAAGTGGAAGGGGTGGGAAGATGCCTTCACCCATCCATCTAATCTTTCTAACATTAATAATGATGATAGTAGCATATAATTAATAATGAAAATAGTAGTGTCCAGCCCTCAGACACAAGGATGATCACATATCTCCCCTCTTCTAAATTACATTAAGCCTAGCTAAGGCTGTTCCATCTCAGTTTTTTAGGGCTGGGGATATGGAGAAATATTTCCTTTTCATAAACATGCACAAGGCCAGAAAATTAGGTTCAAGTACTTGAATTTCCTTACATGTTCAAAGGTGTTGGAGGGGAAAGGCTCCTCTGTGAGTGGCATCTACTCTCTAGGTACATATGGGCCACGGAACATTCACTGGGTTTTGCAGTTATGAGCCTTGCTAGGGTGCATTCCCTTGTCTGATCCTCAACACAGCCCAGCTGTTACCTCATCACCCAGATGAGGAGGAATCAACCAGAGTTCTCCAGGGAAACAGAGTCAATAGGCTGTAGATAGAGTATATACGTGAGATAAATTATATTATGTATGATACATTATATGTGTAGATGTAATAAAGATATACATACAGAGGGTCCCTGACTTTCAGTGGCTCAACTTAATGACTTTTTGATTTTATGATGGGTTTATAAGAGTATTAAACACATTTTCATTTACAATATTTTTTTACTTACAATGAGCTTATTGGGTTATAACCTTATTGTAAGTATGTAAGTCAAGAGCATGTGTATATGGAGAGAGAGGGAGAGGGAAAGGGAGAGAGGAGAGAGAGAGAGTGTGTGAGATTTGAGAGGGATTTGAATTGAAGGAACTGAAACAACAATGGAGCATCTACAGGGTGGGCTGGCAGGCTGGAGGCCCAGTAGAGAGTTGATGCCCCCACCCTGGACTCTGCACAATGCATCTTTGCAGAGGGAGGTCAGTCTTCCTGCACTACTTGGGCTTTACCTGAGGGGGTGAGGCCCATCACATTCAGGAAGTCAACCTGCTTCACTCAAAGTCCAGGCATCTGAATGTTAATCTCATCCAGAAACACTCACTGAAGCATCCACAGTAATGTCCGGGAAAGTATCTGTGCACTGTGGCCCAGCCATGGTGCTACATACAACTCAAATCATTTAAGATAAACTCACCTGGCAGGTAACGGGCCCCATGTCTAACTCAGGAGGCTCAGCCACAGGCCAGTTGAATGCCCCTCCTCAGTGTCTTAAATTCTTGCTTTTCATGGAAGACTTTAAGAGGCACATAGATGAGCCTCTATTAAAATGCTAACAGGTTTACAATTATTTGAGAAAGTCCCAGAATAACTAACACGTCAGTCCCATGAATTCTTGCATGGCATTTCCCTGGAAGAGGCCCCAGAGAACATGTGAATCTGTTTTAGGGTTCTAAAGCAATATATTAAGCAAATACTCTTAGGTTATAGATGTAATATTGCCATTTTATAGGTAACAACCACCCAACATCAATTTCATGTCATTCAAGCCTGTGGGAAATTCCATTTTCATCACACTGCCTCCTGAAGTACCAACAATGGCACACAGACTGCCCGTTCTCTCCTCCGAGTGGCTACAATGGGCCTGGTCACCAGAAAGTTCAGATCCAAGGCCCCTGGCCAGAGCACAATTGGTTGCAAACTGGAATTCATCCAAGTGGGGACGGAGATGGGAGATCATACAGGTACAGGATCAGACTTCCTCCTCTTCCCAGGTAAATCTTTTCTTTCGCTCTGCACTCCTGGATCTCAGTGTCTATCACCCTCATGCTCTTCTCTTACTGTCAGTGCCTCAAATCTGTTGCACAGGTCAATAGAGTGAAAGTAATAACATTCATTTCCGCCCCTGCCCACTCAGCCTTGGTGCCCACCCCTTCTCACTTAGAATCCCCACCACTCCTGCACAAGGGGAGATGGCAGTCTCATTTTCCATATGGGAAAACTGAGGCTCCAAAAGATGTTCAGACTCACTCAGCTGGGACTGAACCCAGGTCTGGATGAGCACAGAGTTAATCAGACAAAAGGCAGGGTCTATTTTCTGTAGCAATAAGTTGAAGCAGGAAAGAACTGGACTTTTCCCATGAGGGGCTATATGTTCTCTGATGTCTACCTGCTATGTTGGATGATCCCTTCCTCTCTCTTCTCAGCTTCTCCATCTATAAAATAAGAGGCATTCATTATACCATTTGCAAGATCGTATGTTCTATTGTTCAACTTCCCACTTCAGATTCCAGCTCTACTGGTTGTGTGACCTTGGGCATTTAATCTCTTTGTGCCAGTTTCCTCATCTGTAAGTTGGAAATGGGGTTAGTAACTGCCTCTAGTGTCAAGAGTTGTAAAGTTGAATGAAATTAAAGCACAGAACATATAGCATTCATCTCAGGGCCTGGCACATAGTAGGCATTAAGTAAATGTTCAGTATTTTTACAGACATGAAATGTTGGCTGAGATCTTTTCCAGTTAGGACATCTCATAGCCTAAACAGAAGCCCCAGGGCCTGTCCCTGATGCCTTGGGGCAGTAGCCCAGGGGAGTTGGTTCTCCTGTGGGGGGCAATAGGAGGAAGGGCAGCTGCCTCAGCCTGCTCACTGCCCAGCCAGTGAGCCAAGAGTTTTCCCCAGGCATGAAGCTATGCAAGGTTACACAGCTTGCTCGTCATCACCCAAGTGAGCTGACACCAGAATGACTAACGAGGCACTGGGTTCCCTGTCTAAAGGGTGGCCTGGACCAGCTTCCAGGAGGAAGAAAAAGGAGATCAGCGGGGAGCAAATCAGGTTGACCTGCAGTAAACTTCCCTCCAGCTAGGAACCTGGGCTGGAGCTAAACAATTGGAGAGACCTCACAAGCAAGCACCTGGCTCAGGCTGCCCCACCCAACCCTGCCAGGAAGAGAAATGCAAAGGGAATCAGGTCAGAATCAATGTTCAGAGTGAGCCCGGGCTTCCTCTTCTGCCTGATTGGCCAAGTGTCAGGCTCCATGCCATGCCCTTGAGGTTCAAGAGGTCATTGAACTTGATCTAAATCACCAAGTATTGGGGCATGGAAGTGAGACAGACCTTGACAGTGCATCAGTGCTGCTTATGATGACTGCAGGAGCCCAGAAGATGAAGCAACACAAAGGAGGGAAATCAGAGAGGCTTCTCAGGGTCTTGAGTGAGCAGTCAGCCACAAAGAGGGTGTCCAGGGCATGGCATGGGGGCATGAAAGACCAACAAGCTTGCCAGTATCGATGTGAACTAGCTATAAATGATACAAGCAGGCAAGAGATGGGCAACAATGCTGGCCAGATTGTCAGGGGCCACTGAGCTGGAATTTATTAGAAGCTTTCTGGGGGATACAGGCACCATCTCATTTCCTGTGCCCACTGCAGATGAAGAGGCTGAGGTTCAGGAAAGAAAAGCAGTTGCACCGAGGTCAGTTAATAGTAAAACATCTGAGACTGGAACCTATGCTTTAAAGCTTAAGGTCTTAATTACCCACATCACCAACCCATAAGACCCAGGAAACCCTCCAAAGCCAAGGTAGGGATTGTGAACTCCTCCCGCCTGTGAGACAACCGGGGATCTGTAGAGGATTTAAGATGAAGAAAATGATGGCAATATTTGCAATTAACAGGCTCACTGTGGGGCAGAGCACAGAATGAACAAGAATAAAGTAATAAAATAGGGTCCAGAATAAAGTAAGGTCAGAAAATCTAGCAAGCTTGTAAGCCCAAGCCCCGCTGCTAACCTGTGACAGGTCCTTAGCCTGCCTTCTTGTCCCCTGCACCATGAGGTGTTCTGGTCTGAGAAACTGTGTCCACACCTCCCTGCTGAGGCTCTCTTCTCTTCCTACACTCTGTGCCTCAGCCTGCATACTCTTTCTGCTGCTCTTTGCCTGCCTAATGTTCTCTCCACCTTCAGGTTCCAGCTGAAAGTTCATTTCCTGCAGAGAGTTTTCCTTGCCCACTTTCCTCTCCCCACAGGGCCAGACAGCTCTGTTCTGTGCCCCAGTCACCTACTTCTCCCCTTTTACCTTACTCATTGCTTCCTCTTTTAGAAAAGGCAGCCCACCCCTAGTCCCCAACCCTCCCCCTGCAGTAGTTCTCAGGGGCCAGATGGATGGGGTTCTGAGGGGGCAGCACCTCCTTAGGAGATGTTCAGTCCCACTTACTCTCCTTGGAAGCACACACTACCAGGCTCCCATTCCCTGCCCTCATTCCTAGTGTCTGTCCTAATCTTAAAGACGTCTAATAAATCAAGACCTGACAGCAGTTCTAAGGGAATTTCTCATCAACAGGCCCAGGCAACTGTGTCACCTGGACATTTGGACAAAAGTGATTCAGTTCAAGGTTCACCCAATCTGAGAAGACTGTAGATCCAATACCACCTGTTCAGCACTGTCAGCTGCACTGGGCTCCATTTCTGGGCCACTGGCATCTGAGCTGTCCCTTTGGGTTGGTGTGCCTGACTGTCCTACACAGCTGGGTCCCATTGTGCTTCATATCTGAAGCCTGGTATGTAGATAAATGAATGAATGAATGAATGAATGAATACAGTGCCCAATAAGCATAGGGAATTATAATGAGCAGCTCAACCCCAGTGATGCCCAAGGTTTGACTATGGGCTTGAAGCTGTCCTGATTCAGCTTAGAGAGCCTGGAAGGGCCCATGTAAGAACTCTCTCTCCCTATTACTCAGCCATAAAAAATGAGAAATTAGAGACATTTATAGCTAAGTGGATGCACATTGAGGCAATACTCTTAAGTGAAATAAACAGGACACACATGTGTAAATACTGAATAGTTTCTCTAGTGTGAAAAACTGGAAATGTAAATAAGGCCTAAAAGGTGTAATAGATAATGTGAAATAGGAAGAAAAGGGGCAAAAGGGAAGGGAAAATAGGAGGGGTAGGGGAAAGGAAAGAAGGGAATGGAATTAATATGAGAAAATGAAAAAATGGAAGCAAAGTCTTTGTAAATAGGGAGGGATGGAGGGGTTGAAGGGAGGGCAGGGGAAGGGGGAAAAATAAGAACCAAGAGAGATTATGTAAAGGTGCAAATTTCCAATGATGAATGTCATTATATTGTATACCTCAAATGTACCAATAAAATTAATTTTTTAAAAAACTCTCTCTCCCTGTGCTCAGGGACAGGGACAGGCAGTGCCTACAGAAGACAGGGACATGCTTGGCACAAGATGGGTGCCTCACCTCTTGGGCATCCCTTGCTCCTGGGAACTGGTGACTTCTGTCCTCAATTTGCATCAGAGTAGTTGACGGTGGCAGCCCCCACTGTTGGCCTGTTAGAGGCACCTGCTAATCTAGGCAGCTGGCGCAGGGCTCACTGCCAGTCTCAGAGGGACCCATAGATTTTCCCTTCCTCATCTTGGAAGATGGAGGAACCAAGGGATATCCAGTGAAAGTCGGTCCTAGAAATGCTGGGACAGACACTGCTTGGAGAGGGGCCCTAAGGAACAGCAGGTGTCTCCATATCTGCAAGAAGATGGGGGATTAAAATCTGTTCACACTTCCCAGATACAAGTACTTTATACACTTTGTCTCTAATCTTTACACGAGTCTTGCCAATGGTTATTCATGCACATGCATGCACAGATATACACCCATTTCACAGATGAAAAAATTGAGGCTCAGACAGGCAAAGTGGCAGATAATACATGGAACTGGTGGTGGAATCAGAGTTTGGACCAGGTTCCGTTTGGTCCCACAATGAGCCCTTCCTCTAGCTGGACCCTCCACCTCGAGTGCTCTGTTCTCCTCTCCTGTTACTGAGAAGACAGGGGCTTTTGATTTCTTTCACTGGCTCTCAGCTTGTGCTGCCCAGTTCTTGCTGTGGCTGCCAAGTGCTCAGACCTGATTTGAATTTGGGGTTCTCTCCACTGCCACCCAGCAAAAGTTTTTATTGGAATGCCATCAGATTTCTAGACTTTGAAGATGTTTCAGCAACACAGTAAAAGGCAGGTCTTTGCCACAACAAAAGGCAGAAATATCACTGAGGAGTAAACAGAATTCCTTGGCCTCTTTGGAGCATGTGTCAATGTCTCTTTTCCCCCTCTCCTCCCTTCTCTTTTCCTCTCCCCCGAACTCCTTTCCTCCCCTCTCCCCAGTCTGCAGATTCAGATCTTGCCCACAAGGGGCCTTCCTGTCCCTGACAGCAGCGTGCCATGGGCTGCCCCAGACTCAGCAGCCCCATCTGGGCACAGGTGTGGGCTTTGGTAAACTGAGAAATCATAAATTGCTGAAAGGTGCCTTCCTGACAACCGCAAGTACCCACATGGAAAAGGCATTCAGCAGCTCCCAGCCGTTGCCCTGCCCCTGGCACACATACGTGGTGGCCATGGCTCCAGAAACAGCCTTTCCAGAATGAAAATGTATGTGACATGGACAGAACGGCTTGACTTCAACTGATGGCTGGAAAGTAAATGAATTTGAAATGTACATGCTTAAAAACAATTCTGGCGGAAAGCATACCCATTTAATAGTGCATCTCTAAGTGAGCCTTGCTCTCCAAGCCAGCTTGTAACATGATGAAAACCAGCAATCAGACCCTCCCTGGGATGCCATTCTCCAAGGACACAGTACCCAGGACAGTGTGTGTGAGCGTGAGTGTGTGTATGTGTGTGTGTGTGTGTGTGGTGTGTATGACTGTGTGGCAGTGACTGTGCCTGTGTCTTGTATGTGGTTTATGAGTCCACGTGTGATCTTGTGCATGAGGGTGTGTGTCTATATGGTGAGTGTGAGTTTTTGTTGTGTGAGTGTGTGCAGGTGGGTGCTAGTGTGGACAACCATGTGCATGAGAGTGTATGTGAGTGTGAAGAGACAGGAGGAGCATAACACAGCCCTGCTATATATTTTTCAAGTCAACAAATGTCATCTGAGCCTCCCTTATGCCTGAAAGCAAGAGAGGTGGGGACAGCATTGACCACAGGAGAGGAGGCGGTGACCTCTCTGAAACCATAAAGACTGTAGGCTGTGAGACACTGAGCCTATGTCAAGGGAACTATGGTAGAGTGAGCCAAGAGCAGGGAAAGAGGAACTGATGATCTAACTCAGAGATTGGTGGGAATGGTGAAGAAACCTGAGCTCTGAAATCAGTTAGTCCTGGTGTAGGCTCAGCTCTGTCACCTCTTGATGGTGAGACTTCGGGAGAGTCACTTCTCTCCAAGCCTCAGTTTCCTTGCACATAAAATGAAACTAAGGAAATGTATTGCACTTAATGGAAACACGAAAAGGAATGTGTGCAAACTCTGCCCACCATATGCCAAGAGTTCAGTAAATAATAGCTCTTCTTTGTATCAGCTAATTTCCCTGGGTGTGACTTGTAGGGGGACATCATATTCCCATCTTAAAAATGAAAAATAGGCCCAATAACTTCAGTACCACACAGTGAAAGTCCAGACTAGACTCCAGACTGTTCAGAAGCCACCCTATCAACTCTTCCACTGAGGATCTGACTCTCCAGAAACATTGGCAGCAACCCTTAGTGACATCCTCCAAGATCCAATAGGGCAAAAAGGACAGGCCAAGTAAGGGAAAGGGCTTTCCTGGTAGGACAACAATTTGGGCACAGACACTAAGACAGAAAGTGGCCTCCACAAAGGTCCACTCTTTTGGAGAGGAAGGAGGGTAACTCCTGCCTGCTAGGCCCAGGAGATGCCCTGCTGGGTGAGAGGGAACCAAAGCACAGGCTGGGCCCTTTGAAATACCTGTTCATCCCCCTGACCAGTGGTCATTCCCCACACCTATCGGGCCCTTCCAAAGGAAAGTGGGTCTGGATCACAATCAGAAGCCACCACTCTCGGTCATGTGTACAAGTGGCCCAAAAGTAGAATGAAGGGTTATGGTTGTAGAACTGAACTAAGAGTAGAACACACAGAAATTCAGTGATTGGTGCAATTTAGTGTAATGGTATCTACCCAGAAACTCTGTTCAACTCATCAGACACCAGAAAGCATTTATTAAACACCAACTATAAGCTAAGACCTGTGCCATGCACAGATCAAGAATTTATACAATATCCTGCTCTAGCCCCCCACCCCGCCTATATCTCTCTGGTTGTCAATTTCTTTTAGTTATGCACTAAGTTTGGTGGACCATGGCTTTAAATTTTAAGCAAGAATATTGAATGTTGAATGTTTTGGATTTATTCTTTTTTTAAAACGTCTTTAAAATACATGATTTAGATTGTTTTTACTAGCTCGAGGTTTGGCCTGCCTGCTTTTCTTCTAAAGCTGGGCTTCTCAATGTCAACACTAGTGACATCTGGGGCTATGTAATCCTTTGTTGTGGGAGGCTTTGCTGTATTAATAACACAGCCAATGACTACCCACAGGATGCTAGTGACACCCTCTCCCTCAATTGTGGCAATGAAAACATCTTCAGATATTGCCAAATATCTTGTGAGGGATAAAATCACTCCCCCATTAAGGACAACAGCTCCAAAGGACTCTTTTCACTTATTCAAGGCCCCAAATGGAGGGACAAGATGCATAAAGAAAACATAGGTCCCTACAGCCAAATAATGTATAATCCCACAGGTGCCTACACAAGTTAACACTGTGGAAAGCAAAGTGTCACCAAAGATCTACTGTGTGGGAGCCATTGAGCCAAGAACCACTGGAGAGGAGAGAAGACAGCCTGATCATCAAATGCCACAGGACAACTATAGTTCTGTGAGGATCTGAATGAAATTCAGTTGGTACAAGGCACAAAGTAGGCACAAAATAGGTATCCAAGAGCATGAATAGGTATCACTAACTCAATGATGGCTGTTTCTGACTAAGGGATTAGCTACAGCAAAGGCCACCAGCCAGCAACAGTGGCAAAGAAACATAGTGTCCCCTCGGGACTCCAGAGATAGATACCTGAGTATCTTTGGGAGCAAATACACCACTCTCTCCTGATGGTTCTTTTTTTTTTTTTTTTTTAATTCCATAATCAGGCCAGTTCTCAGATTCATACAAAAGGAAAAATTAAAAAATGGTTTTCACAAGGCCAGACTTTGAAAGCATAAAATTAGCTGTAGCAAAGCTGTGAGCTTTAGCTAGCATATTATTGGGCAAATTTTGAGTGCCATTTGCATTCACTTAACACAGCTCTTGGAGAGGCTCTGAGAAACCTGGTGAGCAGTGATTTTCTATTCCATTAGTCACCAGTCGCTAGACGCACAGGCATCATAGCACTTGGGCACCGCAGTTCGAAAGCAGCTGAAAACCTGAGATCAAGTGCAAAGAGGACTCTGGCTGCCAAATTTCAGGGCAAGGGGAAAAAATAGAAATCTGGAATGTGTTTCTACTTACTGTCCGTTCCAGTAAAATGAAACGATCTCTCCTCCAAACATGTGTTACTGCTTAGGCCAGAAACTGTATATATTGGTCTAAATCCAGAGTGCTCTATGTGACATATTACTCTATATGACAAAATTACTACAACCTGCATTCTCTGTAGAAAGGCCTGGTGCAACAGCAAAGGATAATAATTTGTTGTACAACAAAAGTACATAATCATTTCAGTCAGTGTGGGCCAGGCCTTGGGATTTTCAAAAGGAAAACCACGATGTGTGTGGACCAGGGCTGGATGTGGGCCCCCATCCCCCCTCCTCCACCCCACCCCCTACTCTCATATGGTGTGTGATCAGAAAGGGGAAAGATGGGCTTTATTTATAACATACCATATTCCACTTGAAAGTGACAAGAACACGCACACATGCACACACGCACATGCACGCACATGCACAATCAAAAAACGAAAAATAAAGCCAAATGGAAATCTGGTGTTCTCATGCCTGAGGCATCAGTGGCCAGAGTCGGTTCACCTAGCAAAAGGAGGGTAAGGAAGCCAAAAGACAGGAATGTTCATCTTTCAGCACTGGGCTGTTTCGAACCCGTCCAGAGTGAAGCCACGTGAATTCCTCAAGACCCCCCTCCAACCACAGCCCCCTCTTTGGCCCTTGCCTGGGCTAAGGTTTCATTATGGAGCCCGGGCCCCATTCCAATGCTCTCATCTGTCCCTCTAAGCGGCTCCGACAGATCACTCCACAGTACACGGATTCTCGTTGGGATAATGTCTTGGAGAGTAACAACCTGAAATCTGATCCAGTCAGAGTTCGTTAACGGTAAAGCATTTCTTTATGACACTTTTCACAAAGCAAGGTTGCGAACCAGGGAGAGATATATGACTAGAAAAATTGAACACAGAACATAAAACAGCTCAATTGCTAATACATTTTAGCGTGACACCGTTTTTCCTGATGTGGAAACTTCGGTTCTAGGAAAACACTAAAACAGTCTCTTCTTTCCCTCTTTTCCCTCTTTCTTTTACTTTCATTCTTCCTGTCTGTCCTTCCTCTCTCTCTCCTTCCATTTTCTCTCTCATGGGATAGGTTTTCCAAGCGGGAGAAACAGAGATTTCTCTGGGGAACCTTACCGAAGTCTCCTTTTCTGGATGTTTCCCCCAGAAAATGAGGACACCCAGATGTCACTGATCACCCCCAAAGTCAAATCTTCCAAATTTCAGACCTATGGTTCCACCAGAAAATCAGCAAGCCTCTGCTCAGGCACACTTAAAATGTTCCTATAAATGAAAAGGTCCCATAAAAGCCTTTTGTATTGCAATTAAATAAAAATCTAACTTAACTGTCTCTGCTACCAAAAGCAATGGCTTAAGTGACTGTGGCTTGAGGGCCCCAGGTTTTCTCCACAGCCACCCTTAAGTAGCCAGACCCGTATTCTGGGTTTGGTGACCATCAAAAATCTATCTTCTTGGAGTTTTTTTGGTTCAATAAAACCTGAAATATATTTTGCCTGGCATTTTTCCTCAGGATTTTTAAACCCATGTGTACTTTATAGCAAATGGGATCCATATGTCCCTGATTCATTGATACTTAAGCCATTAGGATGCTGTTTTGTAAGAACACTTTGATGTCCAAGGGGCATCGAGCTGTTTGCAGAGCTTTTTTCCTTCACAAACAGGAAGTTTTCCCTCTCAAGGAGGGCACCAAGCAAGAGGCCAGCTCCCCCAGAACGTGGGCCCATGAGCGAGAAGCAATTCCAGCTTGTCAGAATGTGTTTGTCTGGTCCAGCCACAGGACAGCCCCCAGACCCTACCCTGAGGTGGGAGGGAAGGGGTTTTATGTAAAGAGCCTGGTCCTGGCGCCTGGATTGTCACCAGCCTGCCCACACCCCCGGGACTCAGACCAGTCTCCCAGGGCAGACTCAGAATGTCTTGGCCTGTTTATTGCCTTTCTGAGACATCAAAATAACATGTGACAAAACAACCAAACAGTGTGACTGAAGAGAAGGGCGGGGATGTCATTTGCCCTTTCTTCAGGGCTGCTGTGCAGATTGAGACCTGGGCTGGGACCAATCCCGGGCAGGACAGACACCTTTTCCAGGGCCTGAGGGGCCGTGGCATTTGAGTACAGTGACTGAAACCTCAGGCTCAGCCTGCACCTTCTGAACCCCAGCCACCACCACTTCCCACACCCAAACAAGGAAGGGGCAGAGAAGAGCCTAGGCTTTGGACACAGGTGAGTCTGGGTTTAAAATCCCAGTTCTGCCACTCACTGGCCTGAGTGAGTAACTTCACCCAATGAAGACTCGGTTTCCCACTCTATGAGCACTAAACTCAACCCATAGGATGTTATGAGAAAGCCATTCAGCACTGAATCAGATGTTGCCATCACTCCAGCCTTCATACCCACCTGTGATGAACACTGTCACTTGTTTGACCTTCTGGCACCCAACCTGCTCTTTCCCATTTGCCCACTGCTCTGTCTTGGGTGTTTCCTGGGTGGAAGGTGTGAGCTACCTCTCTCTCCCAAGACGCCAGCTAGGTGCAGAGGCCTGACACAGACCAGCCACAGAGTAAAACCATCTGTGATTTTTCAGAGCCATGAGCATGGTAGGCAAATATAAGCTTTGTCACTGAGTTACATCCCCAGTCCATTTCATTTTGAGACAGGGTCTTGCTAAGTTGCCCAAGCTGGACTCAAACTTTTGGTCCTCCTGCCTAAGCCTCCTGAGTAGCTGGGATCACAGGTATATGCCATCATGCCTGGCTACCATCTGTGATTTTGGTCTTGAATTTGCTCACACATGAGTGGGTAGAGGTCAGATTCACTGCAGCAGTAGCAACACTGGGAGGGGAGCGATCTGTTTCTGCTGTGTATTCCTACTTCCCTGATCTGGGGCATTCTTGGTTCCCACTCATATTCCAATCCCAGCTCTCCAGCTTCCTGTCAATTGTAGGGGTCACCAAATGATCCTTCTAATTAGTACACTTTTTGCTTAGGACCAAGAAAATGTTTGTTGCTTGTAGCCTGGAAGCCCAGTCTTCACATTCATTCTCATGTCTATCCCGATGCTTATCCTCTCCGATGCCAGCTTCTCATCAAGGGTGACACCCACAGGCTCCATCCTCCCTGGGCTCCCACTCCCTCACTTCCCCCTGGCCTGGGCTCTGCCTTCCTCCCTGCACCCTCCCTTCCACTACTAGGAAGGGTTTCACCCTCTGGGTTTCAGGTGGAGCTAACCCCAGGGGTGAGCATATGGCCCAGACCTGGCCAGTTTGAGAACTCCACACTCCGGGGCAAGGAGTGGACTATGACCTAACTCAGTCTAACATAACTAAATGTTCTATGACATTTTCTGGAACTCTTGAGAAAGTAAAGCTCCCAGTTGGCTGGAGTTGCTAAACCAGTTGGTTGTAGACCTAGAGCTGCGTGGGATAAAAATGACCATTGCTAAGGGAGAAACTGCCTGAGAGTGAGGCCAGCAGAGAAAGTAGAGCCAAAAGAGAAAAAGTGTCTTGATGACATTGTTTAAACCCTTGGGTCCAGACGTGCCTGAAACTGCCCCATTCCTGAACTTGCTGGATATATAAGCCAATCAATTTAAGCCAACCAAAGTTGGGGTTTTGTCACTTATGATGGAAAAAGACTCGATTTGTACACCACCCGAAACCCACTGATCATTGATATGAACCTTCCTTAACCAATATATGCAGCTCCCTCAGTTCCACTGCCTTCCGTGACTCCTATCTAGCAAAATCCCACTCCTAGGTCACTCCAAACGTTGACCCCTCTGCTTCCAACTCCCAAGCTGCAGAGACCTGCAGGCATACTGGTGTCACTTTTAACCCCACGGTCTCCAAATAACCTAGGCCTTTAAAACTGCTAGAGTCTACAGGGCGCTCCCCCAGCCCAGTCCCAAACTTCCAATTGTTCTTTCACATCCCAGCCTGGCTAGCTCCCTCTGGATCTTTCCAAACGTCTTTCCCTCCTGCTTCCATGAGAAAAGAAGCATTTTTAACTTCTGCCTTTTCCACCCACATAGCCACATGCTAGTCCACAAATTGTACTTGGAGGCACAACCACCCCTTCCTTGTGGGCTCCTAGCTCCAGAGGCAAGGAGCTGCTTCTTGACCAAGGCCATCCTTTCCCCTTCGGCTTTGGGATCAGACAGCTCTGCTGCATGATCATGTGGCCTTGGTCGCCACAATGAGGTCCCCTGGGATAAGGCCCTCCTTTTGGATTGCAGAGGACTGTACACACTTCCAGAATGGGCATCATTGCAGAATTGTTATGAGCAATGTCAGGTCATTATTATATGACCTATAGGTTATGCAGAAATACAGGCCTGCTGGTGTGGGAACTGATTACTCCTGTAATCTGATCTTCACAACTATCCAAGTATCCATATTGGAGTTCCTAGAGAAAGGGGCAGGGAGCAGGGTGGGGTAGGGTGGACAAAAGGCCTGAAAGGAATCCACTCTAACTTCTACCACTGGTCAAGATGCAACACTGATGAGGCAAAAAACCACCCCTGCCACCACCCGAGGATCCTTCCTGTTGGGAAGAGGGAGAGACTTGAGAAAGTGCCCATGCTCACACCCCCTTGAGTTCAGCACTGTACCCAGTCCCCTGGGGCTCACTATCAGCTACAGTAGGCATAGCTGTGTGTATGCCAGGGAGCCAGAGCCCACCAACCTCAAATGCAAGACACTGTCTCAGAATAAATAAATAATAAGTTAAAAGGGCCAGAGATGTAGCTCAGTGTGAAGCCCTTGGGTTCAATCCCCAGTGCCACAAATATAAATTAAGGAAGGAAGGGAGAGAGGGAGGGAGAAAGAAAGGCACACTTTCTTAAACTTTATACCCCCAGATGCCTTACTTACCCCACCACAGCACTGGCCCCACTTCTCAACCTAATCCAAAGTTTGGTTTATTTCCAGCCCCAAAAGGATATAAAGTCCTGTGGATAGTAGAAAACTGTGTTGTCACAGAAAAGAGTGAAATGGATCCTTTCTTACGGATCCTTTCCTGCAGCTATTCCCTCTAGTCATTGGTTCCATAGGAACATAGGCCCAGGGTTGTGGACCTTCTAAAGTTTCAAGAGAAGTTGGAAATACGAATTTTTTTGTGTAAATGAGCTTGTCTTAGAAAATCAATGAACTGGCCATGCTGGTGCACAACTGTAGTCCCAGCACTTGGGAGGCTAAGGCAGGAGGATCTCTACAAGTTTGAGGCAAGCCTGGGCTACATGCTGAGTTCAAGGCCAGCCTGCACTACCAAAGTGAAACTCTGTCTCAAAACGTGAAAAGAAAGAAAGAAAGAAAATCACTAAGAATTTCACTTACAGTGTGATAAGTTAAGCATTTTCACTTAAAAAATGATAAGTATGTGAGATAATGGATATGTTAATCTGATTTTCACCCATTCCACAATGTATGCATATATTGAAGCATATTGCCATACACCATAAATATATACAGATGGTCCCCAATTTATGATGATTTGACTTGCAGTTTTTTTACTTCACAATGATGCAAAAGCATGTGCATACATCCACCCTGTTTTTCACTTTTGGTGTACCATTCAATAAATCACATGAGATATTCAACACTTTATTATAAAATAGGCTTTCTGTTAGATGATTTTGCCCAATTGTAGGTTAAAGTAAGTGTTCTGAGCACCTTTAAAGTAGACTATGTTAAGCTATGGAATTTGGTAGGTAAATCAAGTATTTCAACAAACACTTATAATCTTGGCACTCTGAGAAGCTGAGGCAGGAAGATTGTAAGTTCTAGCCCAGCCTGGGCAACCTAACAACTCATCAAGATCCCATCTCCAAATAAATGAATAAAAAGGGATGAGGATGAAGATGAGGATGTAGTTCAGTCCAAAGGCCCTGGGTTCAATCCCAGTACTGCCAAAAATAAAAATTCAGTAGGTAACATGTAATGACTTAATGTTTTCACTGTGCAATGAGTTTATCAGGACCTAAGCCTATCAGAAGTCAAGTTGCAACTATCTACACAATTTTTTCTTTGTAAATTAAAAAAAAACTATAAAAAGAAAAGATTAATGGAGGCTAGCACACACACACACACACACACACATACACACACACACACACACACACACACACACACTCACCTGTCACCCCAGCACTATCACCCAGAGGCCAGCCACCCCTGGACCATGCTTTGCAGGCCACGCACCTGGAGCATGCTGTGCTGGACGCGTGGCATCTGAATCTGCACTATAGAGGCACAGGGGGTGCATAAAGGCCATGGCTATGAGCTCCAGAAGATAGAGCAGAAGCGAACAACAGAAAGAGGGCCTCTCTGAGGCTCCTCAATGAAAATTGAAGCCCACTGGGAAAGTGAAGAAAATCTCTGCAATAAAACCACACTGGACCACCTGATTGATAAGTTGGTGGACTCAGCACCTCCCATAGGAACCCAGACTCTCTTTGGGGGAAGGGCAGCTGGAACCTGGAACCTGTAGTAGAACCTTGCAGAGTTCAATCCTGCAGGAGGTCAGGGACATCATCTTGGACCTTGCAGCCAGATATCAGCCTGAATCTCAGTGGACTACAGCTGTCTTGGTGAGACTAGTCAACTTAGATGTGCACACTGGTGCCCACATTGTCTACCATGACAGCAGAGACATACCTCAAAGGAGGCCCTTTTTTTCTTTTTCTTTTTTTAATAAATAAATAAATATATATATATATATATATATATATATATATTCTTTTCTTTTTCTCTCTCTCTCTCCCTTCCTGTACTGCATTTCTCTCCCTCTTTGTTCCTGTTCCTATCCTATCCTATTTCAGATTGTTTTTCTCTCTTCCCTCAGTTGTCATTATTCTTTATTTTTTTTGGTACTGGGGATCAAACTCGGGTCCTTGCACTTGCGAGGCAGGTGGCAGCACCACTGAGCTAAACCCCTGGCCCTGTCATTATTCTTATAGGAAGGTGAATACAGTTCCTAGCTTCCCTATTACTGTTAGTTTGTTCTGTTCTTGTCTTTGTTCCTTCACTAGGTCTTTTCCTCTTGTTTTCAACAGTTTCCCAAAATTTGGGTGATCTTTCTGTGTCTTCTAGCCTCACTTCTAACCTTTTTCTCTCCTTCTGTCTCTCTATCCCTCCCTCCCCAACTCCTTCTAAGTCCTCATCCCAAAGGGTAAATTTGCTATATTGAAGGGTTTATTTACTACAAACATATTTTGGACCATTCCTTGATTTTAACATAGTTCATGTGGATAAAGATGACAGATTAATAGCTACCACAAATTGTCATTTTCTAAGCTGTTGTTTGATGCTCTGGTTGATGCTGATTGTATTACTTGGTCTAAGGTGTCATGATTGATCTAATCAGTTGTCCTCCCTGGTATACAGAAAAGGAGATTGTCTAAAATTCATTAGCCTAAAGACCAGCTATACCTGGAAGGCACCTCTGAGAAGCAATCATTCCATAAGAGTTCTAAATACAAGCAATAAAGGTACTCACAATAAGCAATATTGAAGTATCAGCCCAGGAATTAAACCAAAAACAGCACCAACAACAAAAACAGAAATGAGCAGACACCTAAACAAGGTGCAAACCCAGACTTCCAGCTCAGCACAGGCAAATTCTAGGAGCAACAAAGTAGAAAAATCTGATAATCAACCACCTGGACACCCTGAACTGATAGCACAGGAAGTAACAAAACAGATGAATGAGGCTCTAGAAAAATTCAAAACAGAAATAATTTCCCAGATAATTGCAGAGATGGTGAGCAGAATGAAAGACATGATTAGAGAGTCTAGAACAGAAACATATAAAAAAACCAGATGAGCTCACAACTATGATGGAAGCCATGAATGCCCAGCATAGAAAAGAAATGGAAACCTGAATGCCCAAAATAGGGAAAAAAATGGAATCCATGAAACAGATTCAAACAGATATCCAGGAGATTAAAAACTCCATTGAGAGTATTTGCAGCAGAATGAGCCAACATGAAGATAGAATATTGAATATAGAAGACAGGATTGTAGTTAGTGATGATGAAAAGAGAGATTTCTTAAAAATTGTAAGGGACCATGAGAAATCAATCCAGCAGCTATTAAATGATGGAAAGAAGAATAAGACTGATAGGAGTTCATGAAAAAGCAGGAGAAAGTACAAATGACATAAAAAACTGTTGACAGAAGTAATGGCAGAAAACTTCCCAAGCAGAGAAAAAGAATTTGAAATACAGATATCTGAGGCATATAGGACTGCAACTAGCAATGATAAAAATCTACACCTAGGGCCGGGGATTTAGCTCAGTGGTTTTGCTGCCTGCTGCACAAGGGCAAGGACCCGAGTTCGATCTCTGATACAAAAAAAAAAACTACACCTAGATATATAATAGTCAAATCCTAGAAACCCAACAGAAGAACAAAATTCTACAAGCAGTTAAAGAGACAAATCACCTACAAAGGAAAGTCCATCAGAATCACAGCAGAATTTTCAACATAAACCCTCAAGTCAAGGAGAGCCTGGAATGAAGTATTTCAAGCCTTAAAAGAAAATGACCTCCAACCTAGACTGTTGAATCCTGAAAAATTACTTTTCAAAATTGATGGAGAAAGTAGATACTTCCACAACAAAAAACACCAAGAAACTTCATGAACACCAAACCAGCACTCTAAACAATTCTAAACAATATCCTAGAAAAAGACAATGAGGGTCACAAACTCCATGAGGCCCAACAGAACAAAGCCATCAGGTAAGGCAAGAAATTAAAGGGAAAGGAGGAAAAATAAAAAATAAAAAAGCCAACAACAGGAAATGTCATGACAAGCATAAGTCAATACATATCAATTGCAACCAACAATGTTAATGGCCTCAATTCACCAATCAAAAGAAATAGACTGGCAGAATGGATTAAGAAGCAAAATCTGCCATTCCTGGCCCAGAGGAAAGGGCTTTTGGGCCACCATCCATCCCGCTGCTTCTGGCCCAGAGGTAGGGGCTTCCTGGCCACCATCCCTACCTCTGCTCCCGGCCCCTGTCCCACCTCTCCCAGCTCAGAGGAGATGAGCCATGTGGGCGCCAACAGCACACCCCCTGCCCCACCCCCCAGTCAAAATGAGAAAACACATAAATAAGTCTCAAAACCAGACTTCCAGATCACCTACAGCAACCCCAAAGGGAAATGAGATGGAACACTCTGATACTCAACCACCTGGACCCACTGAACGGGCAACAAAAGAGGATCTGGAAAAAAATGAAATCAGAAATAATTTCTCAGATAACAGGAGAAGTTGTGCTCCTAGTGCAAGACATGATTAAGAAATCTAGAGAGGAGCTCAGGAACATGATGGAATCCCAACATAGGAAATAAATGGAATCCATAAAACAGATGCAAATAGATTTCCAGGACATGAAAAACTCCATTGAAAGTCTACACAGCAGAATGAGCCAATGTGAGGACAGAATTTCAGATATAGAAAATAAAATTACAATTAATGACCAAGAAAAGAAAAATTGCTTCAAAATTATAAGGGAACATGAGAAATCAATCCAGCAGCTGCTAGATGATGCAAAGAAGAATAACATAAGACTCATTGGGCTCAATGAAGAAACAGGAGAGAGTGCAGATGACATTAAAAACTCTTCACAGAAATAATGGCAGAAAACTTCCCAAGCAGGGGAAAAGAGCTTGACATACAGATAAGTGAGGCATATAGGACTCCAAATAGCCTTGATCAAAAAAAATCTACACATAGGCATATAATTGTTAAGATTCCAGAAACTCAACAGAAGAACAAAGTTCTCCAAGCAGTCAGAGAAAAGAAAGAAATCACACACAAAGGAAAGCCCATCAGAATCACAGCAGACTTCTCAACACAAACCATCAAGGCAACAAGAGCTTGGAATGACATATTTCAAGCCCCAAAATAAAAGAGCCTCCAACCCAGATTGATGTACCCTGCAAAACTATCTTTCAAAATGGATGGAGAAATAAGATACTTTCATGACAAAGAGCACCTTAGGAACTTCATGAATACCAAACCAGCACTCCAAAAACTTTTACACAATATCCTAGGAACAGACATGGAGGATCACAACCCCAGGAAGCAAAGCAGAATGAACCCATCTGGCACAACAAGAAATTAAATGTAAAGGGGGAGAACCCAACAAAAAGAAAAAGTCATGGCAATGACAAGTCAATACATTTCAGTTATAACCATCAATGTTAATGGTCTCAATTCACCAATCAAAAGAAATAGACTGGCAGAATGGGTCAAGAAGCAAAATCCAACAAAATGCTGTATACAAGAAACATACTTAGTTAAAAAAGAAATTAATAGAATGAAAGTAAAAAGATGGAAAACAATTTTCCATGTGACACGAACACAGCAAAAAGCAGGAGTAGATATTTTATTTGCAGACAAGGTAGATTTCAAACCAAAACTAATTAAGAGATACAAGAAAGTCACTACATCCTTGTAAAGGAAACAATCCAAGAGGAAGAGATGACAATCATAAATATATATGCACCAAATACTTGTGCTCCCAGCTATATAAAACAAATATTAATGGATGTGAAAAACCAAATAAGAACTAATACAGTTGTAGTGGGGGACCTCAATACCCCCACTGTCACAAATAGACAGATCATCTACACAGGAAATAAATAACAAAATAGTAGAACTGAATCAAACTTTTGAATAAATGGATTTAATAGATGTCTACAGAGTGTTCTACCCCACAAAAACAGAATACATATTCTTTTCAGCTGCATACAGGTCATTCTCCAAAATGCCAACTCATAGAACATGTTTAAGTAAATGCAAAGAAATTGAAGTTATCCCCTCTATATTATCAGACCATAGTGCAATTAAACGAGATCAATAGCATAAGAAACCATAAGAACTTCACAAACGCATGGAAATTGAATAACACTTTCCTGAACAACCAATGGGTCACAGAGGAAATTAAAGAAGAAATTAGACAGTTTATAAAATTAAATGACAATGACAATACAATATATAGGAACCTATGAGACACAATGAAAGCAGTTCTACAAGGGAAATTCATAGCAATGAATGCCCATACTAGGAAAACAGAGCAAGCTCAAATAAACAATCTAATGCTGAACCTCAAGTTCCTAGAAAAAGAAGAGCAAGACAAACACAAAGCTCTTACAAAGGAGGAAATTATAAAGACCAGAGCAGAAATCAATGCAATGGAGACTAAGAGAATGATATAGAAAATCAATGAATTAAAGAGTTGGTTCTTCAAAAGAATAAATAAAATTGACAAACCCTTAGCCAACCTTACCAAAAAAGGAAAGAAAATGCTCAAATCCGTGCAATTAGGAACAAAAATGGTAAAATCACAAAAGATTCAGCAGAAATCCAGAGGATCATCAACACCTTCTTCAAGAACCTGTACTCAGATAAAATGGAAAACACAGAAGAAACAGATTCCTAGATACATAAGAATTACCAAAGCTGAACTGAGAAGATATAAAAATTCTAAACACCCCAATTTCAATCAGTGAAATTGAAAATGTAATTAAAAAATTATCAACAAATAAAAGCCTAGGTCCTGATGGCTTCACTGCTGAATTCTACAAGACATTTCAAGAAGAGCTATCACCATTACTCTTTAATCTCCTCAAGGAAATTGAAAGGGAAGCAGTACTCCTGAATTCATTCCTGGAAGCAAGAATTACTTTGATTCCAAAAGCAGAAAAAGACCCAACCAAAAAAGAGAGCTACAGGCCAATCTCCCTAATGATCATAGATGCAAAAATCCTCAATAAGATACTGGCAAACAGAATGCAGAGGATCATACACCCTGACCAAGTGGGATTCATCCCAGGGATGCAAGGATGGTTCAACATTCATAAATCAATAAATGTAATACACTACATTAACAGAGCCAAAGACAAAATCCATCTCATCACTAGATGCAGAAAAAGCATTTGACAAAAATCCAACACCCTGTTCATGATAAAAACCCTACAGAAAATTGGAATGGATGGTCTTTAACTCAATCTGATCAAGGCTATCCATGAAAAACCAACAACCAACATCATACTAAATGGTCAAAAACTGAAAGCTTTCAGGTTAAAACCAGGAACAAGGCAAGGATATCCAATCATGACTCCTGTTCAATATAGTTTTGGAAACAGTATCCACATCAATTAGACAAGAGAAAGAAATAAAAGGAATAAAGATAGGAAAGGAAGAAGTTAAACTGTCATTATTTGCTGATGATATGATACTCTATATTGAAGACCCAAAAAAAACTCTGCTAAAAACCTTCTAGACATAACTGACAGATTCAGTAGAGTAGCTGGATAAAAGGTCAACCCTCCAAAATCAATACCCTTCTTGTACACAAATAACAGACTCACTGAGAGAGAAATTGCGGAACAATTCCTTTCACAATAAGATCCAAAAAGATGAAATATCCAGGAATCAATCTAACGAAGGAAGTAAAAGACCACTACCTTGAAAACTACGGCACTCTGAAAAAAGAGATTGAAGAGGATATCAGAAAATTGAAAGACATCCTTTCCTCCTGGGTAGGAAGAATCAATATAGTAAAAATTGTCATACTTCCAAAACTGCTATATAGATTCAAAGCAATCTCGATTGAAATCCCAACAGTATATTTCACAGAACTAGAGAAAACAATCCAAAAGTTCATTTGGAACCAGAAGAGACCTAGAATAGCAAAAGCAATTTTAGGGAACAAAGACATGACAGTAGTATCACAATCACCAACTTGAAACTATACTACAAAGCCACTGTGATAAAAATAGCATGGTACTGGCAAAGAAACAGACCCAAGGATAAGTGGAACAGATTAGAAGATGCAGACACAACTCCAGACATACTCAGCCACCTCATCCTTGACAAAGAAGCCAATCATCCTCACTGGAGGAAAGATAGCCTATTTAATAAATGGTATGGGAAAAACTGGATTTCAACCTGGCACAGATTAAAACTAGACCCATATTTCTCACCATACACTAAACTAAAATTGAAGTGGATCAAAGATTTAAATATTAAAACAGAAACACTAAACTTGCTGGAAGATAGGTTAGGTAGATCTCTTGAAGACATTGGCATAGGAAAAGACTTTATGAACAAAACCTCAGTAGCATGGGAACTAGCACAGGGAAAGAACAACTGGATCTCATCCTATTAAAAAGCTTCTTCACTGCAAGAGAAACCACCAACAGAGCTAAGAGACAACCTACAATGTGGGAAAAAAATTTTACTAGCTGTTCTTCAGACAAAGACAAAGGACTACTATTTAGAATATATAAAGAACTTCAAAAAATTAGACCCCCCAGATTTAAAGACTCAGCCCAAAAATGGGCATCTGAAATGAACAAACATTTCTCAAAGAAGTAAAAGCAGCAAATAAACATAAAAAAAATGTTCAACATCACTGGTCATTTGAGAGATGCAAATGAAAACAACGCTGAGATTCCACCTCACCCCAGGAAGGATGGCTGCTATCATGAAATCAACCAATAACAAATGCTGGCAGGGCTCTGGGGAAAGAGGAACACTGCTCCACTGCTGGTGGGAGTGTAGACTGGTGCAAGCACTGTGGAAATCAGTATGGAGATACCTCAACAAACTAGGACTGGAAGTCCCATTTGACCCAGTTATTCCCTTGCTGGATATCTTCCCCAAAGAATTAAAAGAATCATACCACAGTGATATATGCACACCCATGTTTATAGTGGCACAGTTTGGAATAGCTAAAACTTGGAAACAGCCCAATTGCCCATCACCTGAAGACTGGATAAAGAAGATGTGTTTTTCTTTTTTTAATGTAAAATGGAGTACCACTCAGCCATAAGGAATGCGAAACTAGAGACATTTATAACTAAATGGATGCACATTGAGGCCATACTCTTAAGTGAAATAAATAGGACACACATGTGTAAATACCATATAGTTTCTCTGGTGTGAAGAACTAAAAGTGTAAATAAGGATTGAAATGTATAACTGACAATTGAAATAAGAAGAAAAGGTCTAAAGGAGTAAGGGAAGTGGGAGGGGTGGGGAAAGGAAAGAAGGGCAAGAAAAAAACATGAGAAAAGGAAAAAATGGAAAAAAGTCTTTGTAAATAGGGGAGGGGGTGAAGAGAGGGCAAGGGAATGGGGAAAAAATAAGAACCAAGATACATCATGTAAAGGTACAAGGCACAATGATGAATGTAAACTGTATTGTACGCCTAAAATGTACCAATAAACTTAATTTAAAAAATAGGGAGGGGTGGAGGGGTTGAAGGGAGGGTAGGGGAATGGAGGAAAAATAAGAACTAAGATATATCATGTAAAGCTACAAATTCCCAATGATAAATGTCATCATGTTGTACACCTAAAATGTACCAATAAACTTAATGAAAAAAAAAAGATTCATGATGACTTTAAAATACTGACATTAAAAACCAAACACTGTGCCAAATAAAGCATATAGTTAGGCTGGATTCAGCCATTAGCTTGTGGGTCACAGACCTCCTGCCTGTGGCAGCTGAGGAGTGACAATTGGAAGGTGTAAATGTGTGGGGCTGGGTGCAGATAGGAGTAAGGAACAGAGAGTAAGGAAAGAGGTAGATCTGGGTGCAGGGAGCACCACTCCCTCAAAACAGTACCCCATGGGTCGTAGGATCCTCAGGTGGTGGTGCAGGATGACCCTAGGTACTGAGGTTCGGTCCTCATGTGGATTTGATGGGACTGTGCTGCCAGGCAGAGAGCACCCTTTTGCCCACAGTGTGATGGGGTGACAGACGACCCCAAGGTTCTCTCTGGCATCACCAGGGGTGGGGGACCTCCAGTAATGGCCACAGCTGGAAGAGACCTTCAGAACGAGGCCTGCAGATCACTTTGAACGGACAAAAGAAAATAGGAAATAGTTATTTCTTGCCCACCTGAGACTCACACCCTCTATGCCTTTAAATGAATTTTTTCCATTTTTGTCTACATTTACCCTTTCAGGAACTTTTGTGTTTAGAGCTGTACCAAGCCTGAAGAACTGGCATTCTCATTGCTGTTCTCCCCCAGACTCGTTCTGAGGGCTCCAGCCTGGCACCACCCAACAGACACAGAATATGAGCCACAAAGGAAACACTGACGGTTCTGGTAGCCATATTTAAAGGACCAAAAGAAATAAAATTAATTTAATAACATTTTATTTAACCCAATAGAATCAATATGAAAATTAATGAGATATTTCACATTTTTTAATTTGCACTGTCTTCAAAATCCATTGTGCATATTACACATATAATACATAGGTCTCCAATGTGGGTGATCCACATGTTAATGCTCAGCCCCATCATGAGGGGCTGGGTGTTTGGGCCAGCACATTGTAAATCAGTGAATAACTTGGGGCCTTGATGTTACTGAATCTCTCTAAGCTTTGGGATTAACCTGAGGGGATGGCACACAGCTTGCTGGCTACTCTGAAGATTCAACCCAAGGGTATGAAATCTTAGGCCCTCAACAGATGCAGGGTAATGTGGGGTCACTGCTAACACCCCAGAACCTGGTACACAGCAAGTACAAAATGTATATGTGAAAAGCGAATCCGTGAAAACCATTAGCTATTTTGTTGTTATATTTGTCAATAGCAGTAATTCTTAATCTTTTTGTGTGTGTATGGTGACAGGCCCTATTGCAAATCTGATAAACACTGTGGGTCCTCCTCTCCACAAAATCCATCTAAATTCAAAATATTTAGATAAAATTTCATGTTTACAGAGTCTCAATAAACCATCCACAGACTTTGAAATTTGTGATTTAAAAAATCATTTCTATTTCCAACAAGTACTTATCAAGTTTATCTTTTCCTTTTTGTAGATTCATTTTTTAAGGTGGGAGACTGGCTACTATCCTTTCCACTTCAGTGGGGTGTGATATTTTTGCCAATGAGGACAAAGATTTTGGATAAGTCCATGAAATGTTCACTTTTTTGCCATTGACTGTGATTAAAAATTTTTTTTAGCACTTAAATTACATATCACTATTGTATCAGAAAATATGTATTTGGTGGCCACAAATTTTGCTTGATTTCTTCAAATAACATGTACTTATTAAAAGAAAATATATTGACTAGGAAGAGAAAATACATAAAAGTAGGAAGAAAATAGTGCTCACCTCTCAAATGTCTGTTTATATTTTTAATGTATTTCTCTAGCATTTTTTCCATGTATGGGTTCCTGATAATAATTATATGTTTACTTATATTTTATATACTTGTGTTTTATGTTTATGTATAATATTTTCATTGTATATATTAAATGATCATACTTATATTGATGTTTATATTTTATTTCATGTATGTTTACATATATATTCATGTACACATATATTTAGATTTTTTCATAAGCATTTCCGTGAATTATCTTAAGCTCTTTTTAAACATTATTCTAAATGACTATATAATAGGCTAGAGGCACCATAATCATTCCTCTACTGATAGAATGTTACTTCTTTCCAATCAGTTACTATAAAAAATAGCACTGAAATGAGTCTCTTTCTCCACAAAAGTTTCTATCTTCTTGGGATGGATGGTCTGAACATTTTACATACATGTGCAGTTTTTATTCTTTTTCCAATCAAACTGTCATAAATAATACTAGAGTCCACCAGCCCTAGCCACATGGTGGAGTCAGCAATGACAAGCACCGTGACAGTGGAGACCCCAAGACCCCTGGCCCTCATCAGCTCTTCCTGACACAGCACTTCCAGCTGCCCCAAAGCTCTCAGGTGCCACCAGGCATCAGAGCATCCCAGGCAGCAGAGATCCCATGACCAGCATTTCACTAGTGGTCCTGGAAGCTCAAGGAAGAAAAAGTAGATGCCCAGAGGACATGTGGGTGCACAATTTCCTTTTTTCCTTTGAGCAGAAAATGACTGCAGGTCTGCAGAACTCTGGCATCTGATCACAGGATGGAGAGTGAAACAGAACTGCCTGTCCTCCAGAGTTTACACACTGCAGGGCACAGGTGTGAAATAAATAAATACACATTAGAAACTTCCAGACTGCTGTACCACCACCCCCAGCCCCAAAGTGAGACTCACAGGAGCCAGCAACACATCCGCCCCCCTTGAAATGAGAAGACATGTAAACAAGTCTCAAAAACAGACTTCCAGATCACCTAAAGCAACCCCAAAGGGAAACGAGATGGGAACATTGTGATACTCAACCACCTGGACTCCCTGAACTAGCAACAAAAGAGGATCTTGAAAAAATGAAATCAGAAATAATTTCTCAGATAACAGCAGAGATTGTGCCCATAAAGCAAGACATGATTAATAAATCTAGAGAACACAGATTTAAAAAATAGAGGAGCTGAGGAATATGATGGAATCCCAACATAGGAAACAAATGGCATCCATAAAACAAATGCAAACAGATTTCCAGGAGATTAAAAACTCCACTGAAAGTTATATACAGCAGAATGAGCCAATGTGAGGACAGAATTTCAGATATAGAAGATAAGATTTCAATTAGTGACCAGGAAAAGAAAAATTGCTTTAAAATTGTAAGGGACCATGAGAAATCAATCCAGCAGCTGCTAGATGATGCAAAGAAGAATAACATAAGATTGATCAGAGTCAATGAAGAAACAGGAGAGAGTGCAGAAGACATAAAAAAAAAAACCTGTTCATAGAAGTGATGGCAGAAAACTTCCCAAGCAGGGGAAAAGAACTAGACATACAGAAAAGTGAGCCATATAGGACTCCAACTACCTTGATCAAAAAAAAATCTACACATAGGCATATAATAGTTAAGATTTCAGAAACCCAACAAGCAGTTAGAGGAAAGAAACAAATCACATACAAAGGAAAGCCCATCAGAATCACAGCAGACTTCTCAACACAAACCATCAAGGCAAGAAGACCTTGGAGTGAAGTATTTCAAGCCCTAAAGAAAAACAGCCCCCAACCGAGATTGATGTACCCTGCAAAATTATCTTTCAGAATTGATGGAGAAATAAGATGCTTTCATGACAAAGAGCACCTTAGGAACTTCATGAATACCAAACCCGCACTCCAAAAATTTTTAGAAAATATCCTAGGAAAAGACAATGAGGATCACAACCCCAGGAAGCCCAGCAGAATGAATCCATCCAGCAAGCCAAGAAATTAAATGCAAAGGGGGAGAATCCAACATAAAGAAACAGTCATGATAAGGATAAGTCAATACATATCAGTTATAACCATCAATGTTAATGGTCTCAATTCACCAATCAAAAGAAATAGACTGGCAGAATGGGTCAAGAAGCAAGATTCAACAATATGCTGCATACAACAAACACACTTTATTCAAAAAGAAACTCACAGACTGAAAGTTAAAGGGTGAAAAACAATATTCCATGTGACAGGAACCAGAAAAAAAAGCAGGAGTAGCTATCCTCTTTGCAGATCAAGTAGATTTCAAACCAACACTGATTAAGAGAGACAAAAAAGGACACTACATCCCTGTAAAGGGAACAATCCAAGAAGAAGAGATGACAATCACAATCATATATGCACCAAACACTAGTGGGCCCAACTATATAAAACAAATACTAATGGACATGAAAAATCAAATAAGCTCTAATACAATAGTGGTGGGGGACCTCAATACCCCACTGTCACAAATAAATAGATCAACTAGACAAAAAATAAGTAATGAAATACTAGAACTTAATCAAACTCTTGAACAAGTGAACTTAACAGATATTTACAGAGTGTTCCACCCCACAAAATCAGAATATACATTCTTTTCAGCTGCACACAGGTTGTTCTCCAAAATAGACCACATATTTGCTCACAGAACATGTTTAAGTAAGTGCAAATGAATTGAAGTTATCCCCTGCATATTATCAGACCATAGTGCGATGAAATTGGAGATCAATAGCAAAAGAAACCACAAGAATTTCATAAACACATGGAAACTGAACAACACACTTTTGAGTAACCAGTGGGTCACAGAGGAAATCAAAGAAGAAATCAGACAATTCTTTCAACTAAATGACAACGATAACACAACATATTGGAATCTATGGTACACAAAGAAAGCAGTCTTATGAGGGAAATTAATAGCAGTGAATACTTATATTAGGAAAACAGAGCGAGCGCAATTAAACAACCTGATGCTCAACCTCAAGCTTCTGGATAAAGAAGAGCAAGACAAACCCAAAGCTCATACAAGGGAGGAAATTATAAAGATCAGAGCAGAAATCAATGCAATGGAGAATAAGAGAATGATACAAAAAATCAATGAAGTCAAGAGTTGGTTCCTCAAAAGAATAAACAAAATTGAGAAACCCTTAGCCAACCTTGTCAGAAAAAGGAAAGAAAAGGCCCAAATCCATCCAATTTGAATGAAAAGGATGAAATTACAACGGACCCAGCAGAAATCCAGAGAATCATCAATACCTACTTCCAGAACCTATATGCCAATAAGATGGAAAACACAGAAGAAATTGGCAGATTCCTTGATAAGTATGAATTACCAAAGTTGAACAAAGAAGACCTAAAAATTCTAAACGACCCAACATCAATCACTGAAATTGAAAATGTAATTAAGAACTTACCAACTAAGAAAAGCCTGGGTCCTGATGGCTTCACCACTGAATTCTACAAGACGTTTAGAGAGGAACTGCTGCCACCACTGTTTAAACTCTTCAATGAAATTGAAAGGGAAGCAATACTCCCAGATTCATTCCTGGAAGCAAGCATCACCTTGATCCCCAAAGCAGAGAAAGACCCAACTGAAAAGGAGAACTATAGGCCAATCTTACTAATGAACATAGATGCAAAAATCCTTAATAAGATACTGGCAAATAGAATGCAGAAGATCATCAAGAAGATCATACACCCTGATCAAGTGAGATTCATCCTAGGGATGCAGATATGGTTCAATATACGCAAATCAATAAATGTGATACACTATATCAATAGAGCCAAGGACAAAAACCATATGATCACCTCAATAGATGCAGAAAAAGCATTTGACATCAGTAGAACTCAGTGGTGACTTCAAGAAGCCAGCCCTGGCAGGGTCCTCGGCAGTGCGGGGTAAGGCTTCGGCTGTCAGTCCTGAAAACCCTGAGAAGCTGACAAAGGAATTTCCCAAGGCGCTGCCGGATCCCGACTCTGGGGAACCCGAAGTCCTGCAGCTTGAGCCAGACGGCGGGGAGACGAGGAGTCTCCTGGAGCAGCAGCTGCGTCCCCTCACTGCGGTTTCTTCCCCACGGGACCCGGCCCGTGCACCCCTGTACCAAGAGCCTCCGTGAGGCCGCCCAGTCACGGCCCCCTACAGCCTAGAGACACTGAAGGGCGGCACCATCCTTGGCACCCGTAGCTTGAAAGGAGCGAGTTGCTGCCTTCTCCGCAGGCTGTGGAGCTGGGACATATGCCTGGAGCATCCTTCGGTGTTGCAGTACCACGCGGTGCTGCAGCACAGGGAGCCCGACCCATACCGAGAATGCGACGGCCACGGGCAGGGCTTCTACCTGAACGATCTGGGAAGCAGGCGCGGCACTTTTCTCAATAAAACTCGCATCCCACCCCGCACCTATTGTCCGGTCCACGTCGGACACGTTTTTCGCTTCGGAGGCAGCACTCGGCTCTTTATCCTGCAGGGACCAGAGGAAGAACGAGAGGCAGAATCCGAGTTAACTAACGCAGTTGAAGGAACTGAGAAGACAGCAACAAATATTATTGGAGGAGAAGATGCTGGGAGAAGACTCAGATGAAGAGGACATGGATACCACGGAAAGGAAGGGAGATGCTAGTGGCCAAGATGATGCCATGGGCTGGGGAATGGGTGAAGATGCTGTAGAGGATGAGGCTGAAGAGAATCCCATTGTCTTAGAGTTTCAGCAGGAAAGAAAAGCCTTTTATATAAAGGATCCAAAAAAGGCTCTCCAAGGTTTCTTTGACCGAGAAGAATTAAAATATGAATTTGATGAACAGGGACATAGCACTTGGCTCTGCAGGGTGAGGTTACCGGTGGATGATTCAACCCGGAAACAACTGGTGGCGGAGGCCATTCACTCAGGAAAGAAAAAGAAGAAACGATCCCGTGCTCCCTGGAAGCTTGTCGGATTCTTGACACTTTGGGATTGCTACGGCAGGAAGCAGGATCTGGGAAGAGGAAAGCCAAGAACTGGGAAGATGAAGACTTTCATGATAGTGATGATGACACATTCCTCGATCGGACTGGCCTGATCGAGAAGAAGCTTCTGAACTCAATGAAAAAGGCTGGGAAGATTGATGAGAAGCCAGAGACCTTTGAATCACTGGTTCCAAAGTTAAACGATGCGGAAAAGGAACGCTCTGAAATTTCTGAGAGGCTCAAGGCTTCAAGCAAAGCTCTCTCAGAGTCGGCATCTCAGGATTCATTAGATGCGTTCATGTCAGAAATTAAATCAGGGGATGCATTAGATGGTGTATCCCAGAAGAAACTTCACCTGAGAACTTTTGAACTGAGGAAAGAACAACAGAGACTTAAAGGGTTAATAAAAATTGTAAAGCCGGCAGAGATTCCTGAACTAAAAAAGACTGAAAGTCAGACTGCAGATTCAGGAAACAAAGCTAAGAAGCTTACATTGCCTCTTTTTGGTGCCATGAAAGGTGGAAGCAAATTCAAATTAAAAACTGGAACAGTTGGGAAGATGCCCCCCAAGCAGTCAGAACTCCCCCCAACTCTAATGAGAATGAAGGATGAGCCTGAAGAGGAAGAGGAGGGAGAAGAGGAAGAGGAAGGAGAAAAAGAAAAAGAGGAGCACAAAAAGAAAATGGAGGATGGAAGCGGTGGGCTGCTGCCAGAGATAAGACAGAAGCAGCAGGGCAGGAAATGAGTGCTCCTGCAGCTCTCACAGGCTCTAAGGAAACAAAAGGCCATGCATCAAAGAATGAATATGAGAGCAGCACTGAAGAAGTGAAGAAAAAGGAAGCTCCTGGTCCAGGCAAATTTCTACCCACACTTTCTTCGAAATACCCTGAAGATGACCCAGACTACTGTGTGGTTTCCACCTGAAGGTCAAAGTGGAGATGGCAGAACCCATCTTAATGACAAGTATGGCTATTGATTTCCTCAGACTCCCAAAGGAAGACCTTGTGGACCATGTACATAGGACATTTTGAATGCTATGTCAAGTTGAGACCAGAGAAGTTCAGATGACCATTTGTAAAGTCTGGTGACTGGCCTTTTCATCCACGCTCTTGGCTGCTTAAATTTATCTGCCTATCTGGAAAAAGAAAAGAAAAGAAAAAGCATTTGACAAAATCTGACAGACATTTATGATAAAAACCCTACAAAAAATTGGAATAGACAGTCTCCACCTCAATCTGATAAAACCCATCTATGAAAAACCAACAGTCAATATCATACTAAGTGGTCAAAAACTGAAATCCTTCACACTAAAATCAGGAACAAGACAGGAATGTCCACTATCACCACTCCTGTTCAGTATAGTCTTGGAAACATTAGCCACAGCAATTAGATAAGAGAAAGAAATAAAAGGAATAAAGATAGAAAATGAAGTCAAATTGTCATTTTTGCAGATGACATGAATACTCTATATAGAAGACCCCAAGAACTCCACCAAAAGTCTTTCAGACTTAATAAGCAAATTCAGTAAAGTAACTGGATACAAGGTCAACACACTAAAATCAATAGCTTTCCTCTACACGAACAACAGGCTCACTGAGAGAGAAATAGGGTAATCAACTCCCTTCACAATAGCATTCAAGAAACTGAAATACCTAGGAATCAACCTAACAAAAGAAATCAAAGATGTTTTCTCTAAAAATTATAGCACTCTGAAAAGAGAGATTGAAGACACTATCAGAAAATGGAAAGACATCCCTTGCTCCTAGTTGGGAAGAATCAACATAGTGAAAATGGCCGTACTTCCAAAACTGCTATATAGATTCAATGCAATCCCAATTGAAATCCCAGCAGCATACTTCACAGGCCTTGAGAAAATAATCCAAAACTTCATTTGGAACAAGAAGAGACCTAGAAGAGCAAAAGTAATTCTAGGTAACAGAGACATGGCAGCGGGTATCACAACCCCCAACTTGAAACTATGCTACAAAGCTACTGTGATAAAAATAGCATGGTACTGGCAAAGAAACAGACCTGAGGACCAGTGGAACAGAGTAGAAGATGCAGAAACAACTCCAGACACACTCAACCACCTCATCCTTGACAAAGGAGCCAAACAGCCTCACTGGAGGAAAGATAGCCTCTTTTTTTTTTTTTTTTTTTGTACTGGGGATCGAACTTGGGACCTTTTGCCTCCAAGGCAGGTGGTGGAACCACTGAGCTAAACCCACGGCCCTGACCTCTTTAATAAATAGTACTGGAAAAACTGGGTTTCAACTTGCCAAAGATGAAAACTAGACCTATATCTCTAACTATGCACTAAACTAAAACTCAAAATGGATTAAAGATTTAAATATTAAAACAGAAATGCTGAACCAGCTGGAACAGAAGTTAGGTAGAACTCTTGAAGACATTGGTGTAGGAAAAGATTCTAAGAACAAAACCTCAGTTGCTCGTGAACTAGCACAATCAACAAGTGGGTTCTCTTATTAAAAAGCTTCTGCACAGCAACAGAAACCACCAACAGTGTGAAGAGACAACCCACAATGTGGGAAAACATTTTCACCTGCTGTTCCTCAGACAAAGGTCTACTATCTAGAATCTATAAAGAACTTTTAAAAAATCAGACCTCCCAAATTGAAAGACCCAGTCCCAAAATGGGCATCTGAAATGAAGAGATATTTCTCAGACAAAGAAGTAGAAATAGCAAATAAGTTTATGAAAAACTGTTCAACATCACTGGGCATTCAAGAGATGCAAATGAAAACAATGCTGAGATTCCACCTCACTCCAGAAAGAATGGCTGCTATCAAGAAATCAACCAATAAC
The DNA here is from genome assembly GCF_053883595.1 of Heterocephalus glaber. Lineage (NCBI taxonomy): Eukaryota > Metazoa > Chordata > Mammalia > Rodentia > Bathyergidae > Heterocephalus > Heterocephalus glaber. Next base: position 17,861,194 of record NW_028258377.1, on the reverse strand, counting down.
AAATGCTGGCAGGGCTGTGGGGAAAGAGAAACACTGCTCCACTGCTGGTGGGAGTGTAGACTGGTGCAAGCACTGTGGAAATCAGTATGGAGATACCTCAAAGAACTAGGACTGGAAGTTCCATTTGACCCAGCTATTCCCCTGCTGGGGATCTTCCCCAAAGAATTAAAAGTATCATACCACAGTGATATATGTGCACCCATGTTCATAGCAGCACAATTTGTAATAGCTAAAACTTGGAAGCAGTCCAATTGCCCGTCAACTGGAGACTGGATAAAGAAAATGTGGTTATTTTTTATAAAATGGAGTACTACTCAGCCATAAAAAATGAGAAATTAGAGACATTTATAGCTAAATGGATGCACTTTGAAGCCATACCCTAAAGTGAAATAAATAGGACACACATGTGTAAATACCGAATAGCTTCTCTAGTGTGAGAAACTGAAAGTGTAAATAAGGACTAAAAGGTATAATAGATAATGTGAAATAGGAAGAAAAAGGGCAAAGGGGAAGGGGAAGTGGGAAGGGCAGGGGAAAAGAAAGAAGGGAATGGAATTAATATGAGAAAATGAAAAAATGGAAACAAAGTCTTTGTAAATAGGTAGGGATGGAGGGGTTGAAGGGAGGGCAGGGGAAGGGGAAAAAATAAGAACCAAGACAGATTATGTAAAGGTGCAAATTTCCAATGATGAATGTCATTATATTGTATATGTAAAATACACCAATAAAATTAATTTAAATAAATAAATGCACATTAAAATGTGTACAGAAATTAACACATGTCTAGATTGATGCAGTGGATGAAATTAACAGCAGTGTGTCTAACTTAACTTGAGGCCCCAGTTGCCTCTCTAAGATGAAGAATAATCATTAACATGGGGTCACACAGGCAACAAGCAGCTACGGCTTAGGTAGGAAAGTAACCTTGGGTAAGGAGGTACAATTAGTGAGGATTGAGGATGGGAGCGATGAATGGTGTTTGAAGAAGACTTTGCTAGTCCAAAGGGGTAGGAGAATTGGGAGGAGAAGGGGAGAGGAAAGAAGGGAAAGGAAAAATTATGAGAAAATGAAAAAATGGAAACAAAATCTTTGTAAATAGGGAAGGGTGGAGGGGTTGAAAGGAGAGCAGGGGAAGGGGGAAAAAATAAGAACCAAGATACATCATGTACAGGTACAAGCACCAATGATAAATGTAAATGTATTGTATACCTAAAATGTACCAATAAAAGAATTTAAGACAAAAAAAAAAAAGAAGACCTTGATAGTCCATTGGGTAGTTTGCAGGTAGAAGGGGGCCAGGGAGGACAATGTAGGGTGTTTTGGAGGAAAAGTACTTTGCCTTTAGGTTTGGCAAAGCAGTCATCTCCTGCAATAAAAGGAAAGGCCCAGGGATACAGCAGGGTCCTAGCTGCTCTGCTGCACCCACTGTGGGCTTCACTAGTCCTTTTTTGTCACCTTTCAATGGGAAAACTGGTCACATCACCTGCCAGGAGTTCTTCAGTGGCTTCCCAGAGCTTTAAGATAAAGAACGAAATCTTTAAAACAGCCTGTTACATCCCCAGCCAGCCTCTCATTTCCTGCCAATCTCTTACTGCGTGAAGCTCGCCAACCCACCTAGTCTGGTGTCCATGTGCAAACCTGCCATTCTCCCTGCATCCTCAGTTCCTTTTCCCATGCCTTTCCCTCTGCCTGGGACACCTTCTCAGACCACATCCACACTGCTTAGTTGAGTGTATTCCCCTCTCAGCACTTGGTTCCAAGTGTCACTCGGCAGCGAAGCTAAACTGACTCTTCAGGGGATAGTAGATCTCCAGTCCTTTGAGTTTTTCCATCGTAGCCCTTGTCATAGGGTATCACTGTATATTCACTTGTTTGATTCTTTGATTAGAGCCTGTCTCTCCCACTCATTCTACAAGGCAGAGACCATGTTTAATGTGTTTGCTGCACAGAGTTTGGTATATACAGAGTGCTCAGTAAAAATTAATTGCACACGTTAATGAAACTAGTGGAATAACAAGGGATTATCACAGGGAAGGAGCTTTAAAAGTACAGACAGAGGGTAAACAACATTGTGCAACCAGCAAAGCAGAACTACTAAGAGATATGCATGGGGAGATTTATTGCAAGGAATGGGCTATGCATTTGTAGGGGCTGGATGGGCAAGCCTGCAGTCCTCAAGAGGGCGAGCCTGCAAGAGGGTGGGCTAGAGCTTTCAGGGACAGACTGAAGCTGCTGTCCGCAGACAGAATCTCTTCTGCATGGGACCCTCAATTCTGCTCTTATGACCTTTCAACTGATTGATTCAGGCCAATCCTGAAGGTCAATCGATTATGAACATTAATCATATCTAAAAAATACTTTCAAAGCAACACTTAGATTACTGTTTGATTGACTAATCGGAAACTACAGCCCAGCCACATTGACACATCACAAGATGACTGTGGACCTCAAGCATATTCTTTGCTTCAAAACTGAGAGACAACAGAAAGAAACCAAAAGAGATTGGGTGTCAGAATCAGGTTGAACAGGTCCCTTTGTGTAGCTTCCAACTGAGTGACTCGTGTGGAAGAGACTGGCTGGCTTTTCAGCAAAATTGTTTTCTTTTCTTCCTAAGCAGGCAGCTAGACTATACTGCCCAGCTCTCCACAGTTAGACTTGGCCATGTGACTTATTTCTAGCCAAAGAAATATGAGAAAGGGAGTGTGTCATTCCCAGGTTGGTCCAAAAAACCTCCCTACCATTCTCCATGCTCTTCCCTTTCTGACCAGCTAGCATGGAGTTGACTGCTAGGACAACTTTGGAATTTATCTGCTAATTATGTGAGCACCCCCATCATCCTGAGTCCAACATGACTATAGAGAAAAGGCTGTCCCATTGACTTCTTCACTCATTAGGGTTAAATGAGCAAGAAATAAACTTCCTTTAAGACTACTGTCTTAGTTACTTTTCTTGTTGGTGAAACAAAATACCCAACAGCCAAAGTTAAAGGAAGAAAGGTTTATTTCAGCTCCAGTTTGTAGAGGTTTCTGTCCATAGTCGGCTGGCTCCAAGGTAGGTGATATGGCAGAGAGGCATCAAGGAGGAAAACAATCCATGGCAAAGCAGGGCAGGCAGATGGCAACACACAATGACAGCAGCAGAGGCAGCAGCAGCAGAGGCGGCAGCAGCAGCCTGCCTCTCCCTTTTGTCCCTTCCAGGCTACCCACCTTTTGGGTGGTGTTACCCACATCAAGGGTGAGCCTTCTTTAATCCCACCATCACACACTTAATCCCAGCACTACATCCTTAATCCCAGTATCACACACCCAAGATCCATCCATCTCTGAAAAGCCTGAAGGAGGCTTTGGTGGAACATCTAGATAACAAGCCATAACAACTATATATGTTTAGTATGGATCTATTTGTTACAGCAGTTATTGTTATGTTAATACACTTTGGGCAAGTTACTATACCTTTCTGAGCCTAGTTTTTCTCATTTCAATTAAGGATGGAATCAGGTTCTCATATAAATATATGTGCACTAGTATGGTCTTATTTACAACAAAATTCATTTAAACAATATAGAGATCCATTTGTCTCTCACATAAGACTCTAAGATTAAGCAGTTTTGCACTGATATGGTGGCTCCAGGATGCTAGGATCCTAGATTCCTTCTCTTTTGCTGTTCTGTGACCTTTAAGGTATTTCTCTGTCCACTGCTGCCCATCACATATGTATTCCAGACTGCATGTCAAAGGAAAGGGGCTCTTCCCTTTTAAAGGCACAGGGTGAGATTTGTGGACTTTATTCTGGGCATTGAGGCTGGGAAAAGGTGGGATATATGGACTTTATTCTGGGCATTGATATGTTCAGTTTAAAGTCAGGGATTCTAATCCCATGAGAGAGAAGGGAGAATGAGGAGAAGATATCTAGAAATCTCTGCACATAAACACATTTAACACAAGGGTTGAACAGTAGTAAGGGTGGGATAAATGGCACTGACAACTACCCCACAACCACCATCTTGACTCCTCAATATTCTAGCCTCCTCCTGCTTCCTTGCTCTTAATGAACTGTAACTGACTGGTTACACCTAGAAAAGGTTGCACCTAGATAAGGTTGTTAACAGGCTTCATCAAACAAGTTCCTTCCTTCAGACTGGAAGGAAGCCTGCATTCTCCCATGCCAATGCTTAACAGGTTCAACCTACAATCTAAACTACTAGCCAGCTGTGTCCCCATGCTCTGGGTGGCTCTGATACATCCTCAGCACTTGCTTCTCTGAGCCCAGATGTCAGCCATATGAAGCCTAATGATCTGCAGCTGGTCTTTGGGCATCTCTGGACTCCCAGAGGCCCAAGCCAGGGAATGATAATAATTACAGTAAAAAGTGCTACCATTTAGTGCTTGCCAGTGGTCTGGGTGCCAAACGGGGTGCTTTATATGCTTGCTCATTGGCACACACAGACTCTGAGTGGGGACATATGTTCTTTACATAGAAGTGAGAGAGCTGAGACTCTAGAAAGTAGACTTACCTATATCTACCTGGAAAGGGAGTGGGAGAAGCAGAATTTGCACTCAGGGCTCTTTAACTACTCATCCCTGATACTATGGGTTGCCTAAGTGTCCCCCAAAGTTCCATATGGTAAAGGCCCCTGGGTAGTTGTAAAAATTTTAGTACATGGGACCTAGTTCCTTGAGCACTGGAGCATGCTCATGAAGGGGGTTGTGGGACTCAGCCTGTCCTCTTCCCCTTGCTTCCTGGCTGATAAAATGAGTGGTTGGCTCTGTCATGCACCCTTTCCATGATGTGACATCCTTATCCAACATCCAAATCAGTAAGGCCATCAATCTTGGGTGGAATCTCTGGAACCATGAGCCAAAATAAACCTTTTTACTTTATAAGTTAATTGCCTTGGGTATTTTGTATAGTGCAGAAAGCTGACTAATATCTGCTCTCTGAAATATCAATAGTAGAGATCTTGGCCAGGGATTTAGCTCAGTGGTTTCACTGCCTGCTGCGCTAGCGCAGGGACCTGAGTTTGATCCCCAGTAACAAAAAAAAAAATAGTAGAGATCTTAAAGCAATTCTAAGAGGCCCTCTCCTTGGCCTCCCCCTCTCCTCTTGTGTGCATGTGGAAGGGAAGGATTCAGCCCACCCCACTATCAGTCCACGTGGTCTGGGTATGATTCCATGCCCATCCCAGAAGCAGAGGGTATGGGCCAGGCCTGAGCTAGTTGGTATATTCACCTCATGGCCATATGAATGGGCTAAGGAGTTGGCTTGTGACACAACTGAGGAGACATTAGCTGGGAAGTTGACACTAAACAAGAGGGGACATGAGGTTTGGCCCCAGTACAGCTGATGTTTGCAGCCACAGGAACAAAGGCCATGGGCATTGGATTGCAGACACAGGGAGAGACAGGGAGAAGGCATGTTCTGCAATATCCTAGATCCTCTGGTACTGCTCAGTTCCTGCCCATGCTGTGATCATCTTCACTATTCAAGGACATGAGCTCAAGGCCACACACCTAGGATGTGGCCAAGGTAGGGTTGGAAGTGGGTGTGGAGCACCTGCCCATGCAACAGAAGAAAGGTTAGATGTAGCTACATTACAGCTCCAGGGTACCCTTCCTACTCTCTCTTGCACATTGCTCTCTACTTGCTCTGCCTTTTTGCCTCTTCCCAGCTTCACCTGGAACTTCAAGGCAGTCCCAAGTATTGTTCATGTCTGGTCAGCGTAGCCTTGAGTAATTGACTAGAAATCCCTTTAAACATTCAGAGTAGGCAAAGTAAGAACAAGACAGCCTATCCTGGACAGTTTCGGAACTGCTGAATGCCCTCTCCAGATTATACTCCTGTGTTTTACCCACAAAGTGTTGGAGCTGCCATGCTAATCTGCTAGAGGTGCAGGGAGGTGAGCTAAGAGTACCTGGTGCCACCACCGGAGTGGGGTAGGGATCCAATGTGTCAGGGCTTACTGTTGACCATGCATTCAGTGCTGTCCTGGGTGCTGGAGCCAGGTGAGTAAACATGAGATAATTCCTCTCCTTGAGGGGCTGTCTAGTGCCCCAGGGAAACCAGAGGCCTCGTTCTATGCAGTAACCCAGGAATTAATGATAGAGAGTACATTCTACAGCAGACCTAGCCCTGTGTGTTTGCACTCAGGCTTTGCAATGAGAGTTTGCAGCTTTAACTAGCTATGGGCTAATGAAATACCTATCAAGAGGGTGCCTGTGTGCTTGCAGTGAGAGAAGATAATAATAATAATAGTTAATAAACTGGGTGCACAATTGGGTGCATCATTCAGGGTCTCAGGAGGAAACAGATGGAATAGTCCAAAGGGCTATTAGAAGAGAGTTGGATAAAAGAACTATTTATAAATGTGAAGGAGCCAACAAGGAACTGTAAAGCCCTCAGGAGAGTAATGGTGGAAAGCTGCAACCATGTGAAGGCCAAAGAAGCAAGAGAAGACAGCTGGGGCTGCAGACCCCACGAGAAACCTTGCTGTGTTTTCCTGAGGATCTGACATACATGTGACCACAGCCAGTGCTGATGAATCTCCTGGTTCCGGGTCTAATGCAAGGCTTGCCTCTGGAGCTTTACCCCAACCGAATGCTGAAATTCATTGCCACCTGGGCCTCCCTCAGGCAATGCAAATCCAGCAAGTCTGCCTCAGAACTCAAAGCTGAGGTGCTACCTAGGCTCACGAAGTATGTGCCCGGCAAAGCAGAGGGACAAAAAAATTTTTAAAGTGGAAAGTTTTTAAGTACATTTTTATTTCTAAAAAAAAAAACAAACCCAGCATGTTAGTGTACAAGATGTTTATATTAGGGCCAGAATAACTAGACAGCTATAAAGAAAAAGGTAAACTTTGGCCTTTACCTCACACCATAAAACCCTTGTAAAAGCTAAAACATTTTAATTTTGAGAAGAAAATAGGAAAATCTTTACAATTTTAGAATAAGCAAAATTTCTTAGAAGGGACAAAAACCATGAGCCATAAATAAGAAAGTAGAAATTAAAACTTCATCAAAATTTCAATCTCTCTTCTTCAAAAAACACCAGTAAGAAGATTAAAAGACAAATTATGAACTAGGAGAAGGTATTTTCAAGACAATTATCTGACAAAGGACTTGTATGCAGAATTTAAAAAGAACTCTTATAACTGGATAATAAGACAAATAATCCAATTTGGTTAATGTCTGAAAGACTTTTCTTCTCAAAGGAGGATATATTAATCTCCAATAAGTATGTATACAGATGTTCAATGTTGTTAATCATCAGGCAAATCCAAATATAAGCCACAATGAGCCACTACTTCATACCTGCTGCTGTTGAAATGGCTAAAGCTTTTTTTTTTTTTTTGGTAGCGAGGATTGAACTTGGGAACTTGCACTTGTGAGGCAGGCAGTGAGGCTAAAGTCTTTTCTTAAAAATCTATGCCAAGTGAGTGTCAGTAAGGCTGTGGAGCAACCAAACTATTCACATGCTGCAGATGAAAAAAGAAAAATTGTCAACCACTATTGAAAGCAAGTTGACAGTTTCTTTTAAAATTAGACATATACATACGATATGATCACACCATTCTGCTTTTTGGTATGTACCTGAAAGAAATGAAAATATGTGTCCTCAGAGGACTTATTCACAAAGGTTCAGAAGAGTCTCCTCATGATACCCCAAACTGAAGACACCCCAAGTGGATAAACAAATTGTGGTCTATTAGACAATGAAAGAATGCCTGGAAATGAAAAGAAACACACTACTCGATGTACACTACATGACAAATCTCAGAAATATGATGCTGAGGAAAAGAAGCCAGACACATAAGAATATTTTCTGAGTGATCCCATTTACATGAAGTCCTTAAACAGGCAAAAGTAATTTCTGGTGGTGGAAATCAGACCGGTGGTTGTCAGGGGTAGGGGACCAACAGTCACGGAACTGTGCACTTACTGGGGGCATTTGTAAGGTGGAGGGAGCTCCTTGAAGCCTCTAGGTAGTTACCATGGAAAAACCAGAATGCTGTGGGAGTCCTTGAAGGGGAGGCTTTTGAAGGCACACTGTTCTCTTTTCAGCAGTCAGGGTCCCTCAGTTCAACCCAGCCCCACCTGAACTTATCACCTTCTGGTCACTCCCCAGTCGACTTCCTTCCCCTTTGTCCCCACACAGACTCTGTGCCCACCCTGGAAGTGAGGGTATGTTCCGAATGACTCCTTCTCCAGCCTCAATCCCATCCAGGACCAAGGCCCACTGACTACCTCCTCTGTGTCGACTTCATCCCTCAGTCCCCAAGCTGACCCAGGCTCTTTGCACCCTGTCTACCCCTTGTTTGTCTTGTTCTCTTCAGCCCACAACTTCTTCTAATTCTCCAACTTCTCCTCTGACAGACACAGCTCACTACCTACCCAGTACCCATTCCCCTCATCCCCCTTAGGAGAAGAATCCTACTTTGGCTAGGATTAGCAGTGGGTCCAACTGAGAAACTACATTTCCAGCCCCTTTCAGAAATGTGTCTAAGATATGTATCTAAGTTTTGAATGATGGGATGGAGTTGGAAGTCACTGTGTAGGGCTTCCAGGAAAGCATATTTTTCAATGGATTGTCTCAGTTGGGAAGTCTTTTCTACCTTCTCCTTCCCTGGTCTTCTTTCTTCCTGATTGGAATGCTAATATGATGGTTGGAGCAGCAGTGGTCATCTACAGACCATGAGAAAGGCTGAGATTGAAAATAGAAACTAAGGATAGTTGGAACTGGAAAACGAAAGAGTCTGGGGTGTTAATAATATGGTAGGCATCAATTAACTGTGAACTGCTTAACTCTGGATTCTTTTAGAAGAGAGAAAAATAAATCTCTATCTGTATAAACCAGGTTATTCTGTGTCCCAGTCACACAGAGCTGAAAGTAATTTTTACCTGTCATAGTACCCTAATTGTCCTCTAAAGTCTCAGACTCTTTAACATGTTTACAAAGCTCTTTGTGCTCCAGCCCTCTAGATTTCCATGGGTGAACTTCAAGAATTTCATGAAATCACCCATGTCTTAGTTACTTTTCTCATTGCTGAGACAAAATACTCAATACCCAAAGTTAAAGGAGGAGAGGTTTATTTCAGCTCATAATTTGTAGAGATTTCAGTTCATAGTTGGCTGGCTCCAAGGCAGAATGGCAAGGTTAGAGCAGCATCACAGAGGAGAAATAGTTTATGGTAGGCAGAAGGCAGAGAGACAGCAAGTTACAAGCAACAAGAAAAGCAGAGACCCTTTTTCGGTCCCTTACATCTTATCCACCCTACCCACCCTTAGGGTAGGCAGCACTCACAACCCAGGGTGGGGCACCTTTGCTCTTACTCAGAACTATGACAAACCAATCAGTGGACTAATTTAGTGATCATGCACCTTTGATCCCAGCATCACACACCGTAGATCCAGCTACTTCTGAAAAGCCTCTTCTATGACCACATGAGGCTTTGCAAGACATCTAGACACAAGACATAACAACTTGCAAAACTGTTTGGGTGTGGATTTATTTTGCCTAAAAAAGAGATCAACAGTTTTAATCAGATTCTGAAAAGCACCTGTGACTACCTCCTTTAAAAAAAAGTTCCCGGGAAGTTAGCTCAGTGGTGCCTCCACCTTCCTCACTAGAGCAAGGTCCTTAATTTGATCTCTGGTACCTAAATAAATAAATAAATAAATAGTTTCCAACATTATATAACAACCCCACATAGTACACATAACTGTCCCCTTTTGCACTTAAAGAAGTGTCAGCACTTCTGAATATGTCAGCACTTTGTGAAGTGGTGTACTCTGGGCAGGTGACAGGAGAAGGAATAATGGAGGAGGGTGGAGAAAAAGATGCCAGGAAAGAAGTTGAATGCTCCCCAGGGTTTGAAGCCAGAGCAGAGGGTCTGCATTTTCACTCTGGGCCTGGAATGTGCCGGGCTTCTCGAGGCCTGCTGGGTCTCCCGCCCCTCCGCCTGTCTGGCTTTGATTAGCGAGGGCAATCCTTTCCACGAGTCGTCTGCCTTTGGTTCGGCCCAACTGTAATGTTCTCCAGCTGACTTCTCAGTAATTGAGAGGCTCTGGCTTCTGAAGTCCTCTCATCAACCTGGCTTGTTGCTCTGTTCAGCTGTGAGGCTCCCCCTGAGAGGGGCACAGCCTCCATCTGTCAGGGGTGCACTGGAGCATGGGGGTGGGGCTTTGTCCAGGCTTCAAGGACAGGGGGATGGCTTGACAGGCCCAGCTGGGATCAGTTCCAGAGGAAACTGATGCAACTTCTAAACAGTCCTAAGGTTTGCTGAGCACCTGGCTCACTAAGACCCCTGTTGGGCCTCACTCACCCGCTTTGAAAGCATCTTCATGGTCTCTTGGGATAGCTTTGTGAAGGGTTTTGTGGAGTGGACATTTTTTTCCCTCTGTTTAGGTGCACACTATCTGAACCTCCTTCCTGTGTTTGGAAAACTCAGGAGCATGAATTTAGTGGCAGGCAGAGTCCACCTCTTTCTACTGAAGCTGGAAAGACCAGACCCTCACTTCTCAGCCTTTGTCTTGGGACATATGGCCAGAACACTGCCAACTATCAGATGAGAGCTGGTGACACCAAGAAGAGTGGAGGAACCACCCAAGTAGAAGCAGCCCAGATACAAACTCAATGCCCCTTTGGTGCCAGCCCCTAGAAGCCAGCATGGGGCAGTAGCAAAGCAGTGTGTGTCACCCAAAGAGGACTGGCTATAGCAGTAGCCATGACCTTGCAATGTCCTTACAGGAAAGGTTCTGTGGTGTGATGGTGGTCCAGTTCCAGCTGCCCTTTATCCAAGTCTGGTTCTCTGCTTCATTTTGCAGATGGGGAAACCGAGGCTCCTAGCAGAGAGGAGACCCATGGAGAACAGATGGGCAGCAGCTTCAGACTGCTGTCCAGATCTCCTGAGACACAGTGGAATTCAGTCTTCTCTAAGCTATCTTCCTTTCTTAAACCTGGGAAATGGATTGACACTGCTTAATAGTGTAGGCCCTCAATTCCATGCTATGAGATAGCTCATGCCACAAGACAAGTATTTATATACCACTTGCAGTGTACCCAATAACTTGCAGGCACAGGGAGCATGTGTCAGTTATTATCCAATGAGAAACCATCCTTCAACTCAGTGGCTTAAAATTATAAGCATGTATTATTGCTCAAGAGTCTGCAGGTCAGCTGAGCAGGTCCACTGAACTTGGCTGGCTCACAGATACCTCTGCAGTCAGCTGTGTCACCAGTGCAGCTCAGCTCCAGCTGGACTTGTCACATGCTTGGGGTTTGATGGGTAGCAGGATGGTCTGCGGTAGTCTCTCCTGGGCTCCCTGCCACATGGACCTCATCCTCTGGCAGGCTGTCCTCAATTTGTTCTCATGGGGAAGGGACCCCAACAGCAAGTGGAGAGCAAGGCTTAGAAGCAGCACAACCTCATTTCCACTGCATCCTTTGGGCCAAAGCAAGGCACACGGACTGTCCTGCCCCAGGGGTGGGGGACAGACCTCCTGTGGGAGGGGCCACCAGGTCACATGGAAAAGACCCATCAGAAAGTATTTTATTCACATGCTCCCTATACCTCTATTCCAGTGCTCAAAGGAGAGAAAGTAACTTGTTTGACAAGATACAATTGAACATAAAAAAAAGGAAATCAAAGCTGGGGGAGGAAAATTGTAGGTTCTCAGTTATTCCTCTGAATAAAATAAATAATTCTCAAGACTTCTGGGCTCTTCCTTCTTCGTAGCATCCTCTTCTTCCTTCCAGTACAGTTTTCACCCATTGTCCCTTGTTATAACAAAATATCTGAAGCCAGGTAATTGCCTAATACATATTGTGAAGGAGAAAGTGCTTTTCAGCAAAGCTTTCTCCTAGCACTTACTTCTGAAAAAAAATGCCTACATAGGGTTTTGTCTTAGTCCTGTTGCTATAACAGAACACTCGAGACCAGGTAATTTGTAATGAACATAAATGGATTGACTGACAGTTCTAGACACTGGACTCAATATCAAGATGACAGTATCTGCTGAGGACCTTCTTGCTGTGTCATAACACTGCAGAGGGTCAACGAGAGTGAATTCAGTCGTTAGGTCCTTTTATTAAGCACAAACCCATTCATGACCTAAACATCTCCCATTAGGCTCTGATTCTGAGCTCCCTGGCAGTCAAAGCAAAAAGGAATATAAGATTTGTTATTCGCATAGTTTCAGAAGGGGAGAGGAATATACCCTTCCCTCAGATTTCTCCTAGCAATGAATTTTTAAAGAAATTTACATGTGAAAGAGGCACCACTGTGTGATATATGATACAATGTCTTCAATGACATTTTTACAATAAATACTTTAGTGCATTTCAAATGGCTGTCAACATGTGGCATTAAAGCTCAACTCAGAAAATAAAACCTAGAGGAGGTCTGTGCATGCCCTACCGAGGTCCTGAGTCGCGCAGAAGATGCCAAATCACCCCACTGCAGACAGGCAAGTCTGTGCACACGCTACTGAGGTTCTGAGTCACGTGGAAGACGCCCAGTCACCCTGCTGCAGGCTGGCAGGTCTGCCCTGCCCTACCTAGGTCCTGAGTCACACAGAGCACGCCGAATCAGCCCGCTGCAGACAGGCGGGTCTGTGCACGCCCTACCGAGGTCCTGAGTCGCGTGGAAGATGCCAAATCACCCCGCTGGAGACAGGCGGGTCTGCCCATGCCCTGCCAAGGTCCTGAGTCGCACAGAACACGCCGAATCAGCCCGCTGCACACAGGAAGGTCTGTGCACGCCCTACCAAGGTCCTGAGTCATGTGGAAGACACCGAATCACCCCTCTGCAGACAGGCAGCCACCTGGTTCCACACTACAAAGACCCAGAGGACACCAGACCACCAGACCAAGGTACTGAGTCCCGCTCTTCCCGGCTCAGAGGTAGAGGCTCTGAGCCGTTGTCCCACTGCTCCTAGTCCAGAGGACAGGGCTTCCCGGTCACCATCTCTCCCGCTGTTCCCAGCCCAGAGGAAAGGGCTTTTGGGCCACCTTCTGTCCCGCTGCTCCTGGCCCAGAGGAAGGGGCTTCCAGGCCACCATCCCTCCCACCGCTCCCAGCACAGAGGGAGGGGCTTCTGAGCCACCATCCCACTGCTCCTGGTCCAGAGGAAGGGGCTTCAGGGCCACCATCCCTCCCGCTGCTCTCAGCCCACAGGAAAGGGCTTTTGGGTCACCATCCCTAACTCTGCTCCTGGCCCCTGTCCCACCTCTCCCAGCTCAGAGGAGATGAGCCATGTGGGCGCCAACAGCACACCCCCTGCCCCACCCCCCAGTCAAAATGAGAAAACACATAAATAAGTCTCAAAACCAGACTTCCAGATCACCTACAGCAACCCCAAAGGGAAATGAGATGGAACACTCTGATACTCAACCACCTGGACCCACTGAACGGGCAACAAAAGAGGATCTGGAAAAAATGAAATCAGAAATAATTTCTCAGATAACAGGAGAAATTGTGCCCCTAGTGCAAGACAAGATTAATCTCGAGAGGAGCTCAGGAACATGATGGAATCCCAACATAAGAAACAAATGGAATCCAGAAAACAGATGCAAATAAGATTTCCAGGACATGAAAAACTCCATTGAAAATCTACACAGCAGAATGAGCCAATGTGAGGACAGAATTTCAGATATAGAAGATAAGATTGCAATTAGTGGCCAGGAAAAGAAAAATTGCTTCAAAATTCTAAGGGAACATGAGAAATCAATCCAGCAGCTGCTAGATGATGCAAAGAAGAATAACATAAGACTGACTGGGCTCAATGAAGAAACAGGAGAGAGTGGAGATGACATAAAAAATCTCTTCACAGAAATAATTGCAGAAAACTTCCCAAGCAGGGGAAAAGAGCTTGACATACAGATAAGTGAGGCATATAGGACTCCAAATAGCCTTGATCAAAAAAAACTACACATAGGCATATAATTGTTAAGATTCCAGAAACTCAACAGAAGAACAAAGTTCTACAAGCAGTTAGAGAAAAGAAACAAATCACATACAAAGGAAAGCCCATCAGAATCACAGCAGACTTCTCAACACAAACCATCAAGGCAAGAAGAGCTTGGAATGACATATTCCAAGCCCTAAAAGAAAACAGCCTCCAACCCAGATTGATGTACCCTGCAAAACTATCTTTCAAAATGGATGGAGAAATAAGATACTTTCATGACAAAGAGCACCTTAGGAACTTCATGAATATCAAACCAGCACTCCAAAGAATTTTGCACAATATCCTAGGAACAGACATTGAGGATCACAACCCCAGGAAGAAAAGCAGAATGAACCCATCTGGCATGACAAGAAATTAAATGTAAAGGGGGAGAACCCAACAAAAAGAAAAAGTCATGGCAATGACAAGTCAATACGTTTTAGTTATAACCATCAATGTTAATGGTCTCAATTCACCAATCAAAAGAAATAGACTGACAGAATGGGTCAAGAAGCAAAATCCAACAATATGCTGCATACAAGAAACACACTTCATTCAAAAGGAAACTCATAGACTGAAAGTTAAAGGGTGGAAAACAATACTCCATGTGACAGGAACCCCCAAAAAAGCAGGAGTAGCTATCCTCTTTGCAGATCAAGTAGATTTCAAACCAACACTGATTAAGAGAGACAAAGAAGGACACTACATCCTTGTAAAGGGAACAATCCAAGAGGAAGAGATGACAATCATAAATATCTATGCACCAAACACTAGTGCACCCAACTATGTAAAACAAATACTAATGGACATGAAAAGTCATATATGCACTAATACAATTGTAGTGGGGAACCTCAGCACCCCACTGTCACAAATAGATTGATCAACTAGACTAAAAATAAGTAACGAAATACTAGAACTCAATTGAACTCTTGAACAAATGAACTTAACAGATGTTTACAGAGTCTTCCACCCCACAAAATCAGAATACACATTCTTCTCAGCTGCACATGGGTCATTCTCCAAAATAGACCACATACTCACACATAGAACATGTTTAAGTAAGTGCAAAGGAATTGAAGTTATCCCCTGCATATTATCAGACCATAGTGAGATGAAATTGGAGATCCATAGCAAAAGAAACTCAAAAAATTTCATAAACACATGGAAATTGAACAACACACTTCTGAATAACCAATTGGTAACAGAGGAAATTAAAGAAGAAATCAGACAGTTCCTTCAATTAAATGACAATGACAATACAACATATTGGAATCTATGGAACACAATGAAAGCAGTCTTATGAGGGAAATTCATAGCAGTGAATATGCATATTAGGAAAACAGAATGAGCCCAATTAAACAACCTGATGCTCAACCTCAAGCTTCTAGAAAAAGAAGAGCAGGACAACCCCAAAGCTCATACAAGGGAGGAAATTATAAAGATCAGAGGAGAAATCAATGCAATGGAGACTAAGAGAATGATACAAAAAATCAGTGAAGCCAAGAGTTGGTTCTTTGAAAGAATCAACAAAATTGACAAACCTTTAGCCAACCTTGTCAGAAAAAGGAAAGAAAAGGCCCAAATCCATGCAATTAGGAATGAAAAGGGTGAAATTACAACAGACCCAGCAGAAATCCAGAGGATCATCAATATCTACTTCCAGAACCTATACGCCAATAAGATGGACAACACAGAAGAAATGGACAGATTCCTAGATACATATGAATTACCAAAGTTGAATGAAGAAGACCTAAAAATTCTGAACAACCCAATATCAACCAATGAAATGGAAAATGTAATTAAAAACTTATCAACTAAGAAAAGCCCGGGTCCTGATGTCTTCACTGTTGAATTCTACAAGACATTTAGAGAGGAACTGCTGCCACTACTATTTAAACTCTTTAGTGAAATTGAAAGGGAAGCAATACTCCCAAATTCACTCCTGGAATCAAGCATCACCTTGATCCCCAAAGCAGAGAAAGACCCACCTGAAAAAGAGAACTATAGGCCAATCTCACTAATGAACATAGATGCAAAAATCCTTAATAAGATAATGGCAAACAGAATGCAGAAGATCATCAAGAAGATCATACACCCTGATCAAGTGGGATTCATCCCAGGGATGCAGGGATGGTTCAACACACGAAAATCAATCAATGTAATACACTATATCAATAGAGCCAAGGACAAAAACCATATGATTATCTCCATAGATGCAGAAAAAACATTTGACAAAATCCAACATGCATTTATGATCAAAACCCTACAAAAAATTGGAATAGATGGTCTCTACCTCAAACTCATAGAAACCATCTATGAAAAACCAACAGCCATTATCATACTAAATGGTCAAAAACTGAAATCCTTCACACTAAAATCAGGAACAAGACAAGGATGTCCACTGTCACCACTCTTGTTCAATATAGTTCTGGAAACATTAGCCATGGCAATTAGACAAGAGAAAGAAATAAAAGGAATAAAGATAGGAAATGAAGAAGTCAAATTGTCATTATTTGCAGATGACATGATACTCTATATAGAAGACCCCAAGAACTCCACCAAAAGTCTTCTAGACTTAATAACCAAATTCAGTCAAGTAGCTGGTTACAAGGTCAATACACAAAAATCAATAGCTTTCCTCTACACCAATGACAGACTCACTGAGAGAGAAATAGGGCAAATAATTCCTTTCACAATAGCATCCAAAAAACTGAAATACCTAGGAATCTTCCTAACGAAAGAAATCAAAGACCTCTTCTCTGAAAACTATGGCACTCTGAAAAGAGAGATTGAAGATGATATCAGAAAATGGACAGACATCCCCTGCTCCTGGGTAGGAAGGATTAATATAGTGAAGATGGCCATACTTCCAAAACTGCTATATAGATTCAATGCAATTCCAATTGAGATCCCAGCAGCATACTTCATGGACCTTGAGAAAACAATCCAAAAATTCATTTGGAGCAAGAAGAGACCCAGAATAGCAAAAGCAATTCTAGGTAACAGAGACATGGCAGGGGGTATCACAATCCCCAACCTGCAACTATACACAAAGCTACTGTGATAAAAACAGCATGGTACTGGCAAAGAAACAGACTTGAGGACCAGTGGGACAGATTAGAAGATGCAGAAACAATGCCAGACACACTCAGCCACCTCATCTTTGATAAAGGAGCCAAACACCCTCACTGGAGGAAAGATAGCCTCTTTAATAAATGGTGCTGGAAAAATTGGGCTTCAACTTGGCAAAGATTAAAACTAGACCTGTATCTCTCACCATGCACTAAACTAAAATCAAAATGGATTAGAGATCTAAATATCAAAATAGAAACTCTGAACCAGTTGGAACAGAGGTTAGGTAGAACTCTTGAAGACATCAGTGTAGGAAAAGATTTTATGAACAAAACCTCAGTTGCCCATGAACTGGCACAAACAATCAACAAGTGGGATCTCTTCTTATTAAACGGCTTCTGCACAGCAAGAGAAACCACCAGCAGTGTGAAGAGACAACCCACAATGTGGGAAAAAATCTTCACCTGCTCTTCCTCAGACAAAGGTCTACTATCTCGAATCTACAAAGAACTTTAAAAGATCAGATCTCCCAAATTTAAAGGCCCAAACGAAAAATGGGCAGCTGAAATGAACAGATATTTCTCAGATAAAGAAGTAGAAATAGCAAATAAATACATGAAAAAATGTTCAACGTCACTGGTCATTGGAGAGATGCAAATGAAAACAACGCTGAGATTCCACCTCACTCCAGAAAGAATGGCTGCTATCATGAAATCAACCAATAACAAATGCTGGTGGGGCTATGGGGAAAGAGGAACCCTGCTTCACTGCTGGTGGAAGTGTAGATTGGTGCAACCACTGTGGAAATCAGTATGGAGATACCTCAAAGAACTAGGACTGGAAGTCCCATTTGACCCTGCTATTCCACTGCTGGGGATCTTCCCCAAAGAATTAAAAGAATCATACCACAGTGATATATGTGCACCCATGTTCATAGCAGTGCAGTTTGTAATAGCTAAAACTTGGAAACAGCCCAAATGCCCATCAACTGGAGACTGGATAAAGAAAATGTGGGTTTTTTAATAAAATGGAGTACTACTCAGCCATAAAAAATGAGAAATTAGAGACATTTATAGCTAAGTGGATGCACACTGAGGTGATACTCTTAAGTGAAATAAATAGGACACACATGTGTAAATATGGAATAGTTTCTCTGGTGTGAGAAACTGAAAGTGTAAATAAGGACTAAATGTATAATAGGTCATGTGAAATAGGAAGAAAAGGGGCAAAGGGGAAGGAAGTGGGAGGGCTAGGGGAAAGGATAGAAGGGAATGGGATTAATATGAGAAAATGGAAAAATAGGAACAAAATCTTTGTAAATAGGGAGGACTGGAGGGGTTGAAGGGAGGGCTGGGCAAGGGTGGAAAATAAGAACCAAGAGAGACTATGTAAAGGTGCAAATTCCCAATGATGAATGTCATTATATTGTATACCTAAAATGTACCAATGATTAGAATGAATGATCGGTAATGCAAAATAGGAAGAAAAGGTCCAAAGGGGTAGGGGTAGTGGGAGGGGCAGGGGAAAGGAAAGAAGGGAAAGGAAAAATGATGAGAAATGGAAAAAATGGAAATAAAGTCTTTGTAAATAGGGAAGGGTGGAGGGTGTGAAGGGAAGTCTAGGAATGGGGAAAAAATAAGAACCAAGATGCATTATGTAAAGGTACAATTCCCAGTGAGAAATGTAATTGTGTTGTATACCTACAATGTACCAATAAAAGAATTTAATACAAAAAAAAACCACAAAAAAACCTAGAGACAGGAATTCCGGTGGGTATTGCATAAAACTAACAGAAGTGGGCTCTTCATGCACTGCCAGAGGGTTGCACTGAATTTTCTCTTTCCAGATGCAGGTCCAGTACTGTGGTTCTTACTGGATGAAGTGCTCAGAAGCATTTTCTCACTCTATGCAGATAAGTCCATTTCAGGTTTACAGTCACAAGGACGCTCAATTGGAAGCACATTATCTGAAAGATAATTTTTGACCCATGCCATTGGAAAGTTCTGGCTTCAGGCACAGCTAGATCCTGGGGCTCCAAAGAATTCAAGTAAGATCAATCTCTCAACGGCAGGTGCCACTATATTGGCTACATTTTCAAGATTCTTGCTGTGGCAAAGTGGTCTCTATACTTTGAATCTTATATCTGGTCTGTTTCATATCTAGGGAGAGAATCTGAGGCTGTCAGAGCAGCCTTGGGGAAAAAGAAGAATCTATTTCATTCTTATTGTGTTGTCTCAGGTTTTGTCACGAACACATCCTGGCCCTAGTCACAGTGGTAAGAGCAATGTGACACCTGCCTGGCTGGGTCTTAACCTGGCCACACCCAGAAGAAGAGCAGACACCATGGAGCCAAAGAGCAGCAGGTTGTGACTCAGGCTCCCACATGCATAGACCTCCTTGCAAGAAAAAGGGATGCAATCTATGAAAATGGAATCATGCAGCTGCTTGTTACCACAGGATAATCATTAAATACTAATATTTAGAGAACCACTCAGGCCATTTTTCAGATGGGTGCATTGAAGCTTACAAAGTATGGGTTGTCTAGATCAATCTTGCTCATTCAAACCCTCTCTCGGATCTCACATTTTAGTGGTTCCTTAGGACAACAGTCTGGGTGGCTGAAGTAGCAGATACGTGTTGTTGGGGAGGCTGGAGTTCTGACATCCAGGTGTTGGCAGGGTTGGTTTCTGGCAAAGCTTCTTCCCTTGGCTTGTAGATAGATGGAACCTTCTCCCCATGTCTTCACGTGTGTGTGTGTGTGTGTGTGTGTGTGCGCGCACCTGCATGTGTTTTGACCTCTTCTTCTAATTATAAGGACAGCTGTTCCTTTGGACTAGAGCCTACTGTATATCCTTATTTTAACTTGAGGTTCTAGGGCTTACTTAGGACTCCAATACAAGAATGTGGAGGGAACAAAAAACTAAGATTAGAGGTCCCATTTGACCCAGCTATTCCTCTGCTAGGGATCTTCCCAAAAGAATTAAAAGAATCATACCACAGCAATATATGCACATCCATATTTATAGTGGCACAGTTTGTAATAGCTAAAACTTGGAAACAGCCCAATTGCCCATCAACTGGTGACTAGATAAAGAAAATGTGGGGTTTTTTTAAATAAAATGGAGTATTAGCTGTAAAGAATGAGAAACTAGAGACGTTTATAGCTAAATGGATGCACATTGAGGCGATACTCTCAAGTGAAATAAATAGGACACACGTGTAAATACTGAATAGTTTCTCTGGTGTGAGAAACTGAAAGTCTAAATGAGGAACAAAATGTATATTAGATAATATGAAATAGGAAGAAAACGTCCAAAGGGGAAGGGGAAGGGGAAGTGGGAGGGATAAGGGAAAGGCAACAAGGGAAAGGAAAAAATATGAGAAAAGGGAAAAACAGAAACCAAGTCTTTGCAAATAGGGAGGGGTGGAGGAGTTAAAGGGAGGGCAATATGATGAATGTCATCATATTGTATACCTAAAATGTACCAATAAACTTAATGAATTAAGAAAAAAAAGAGAATGTGGAATGACACAACTCAGCTGAGAACAGAAACCCAGACAGTGGAGGCTCCATCTCAACACTTACTCCCATGACCATTTGGCAGGGACAAGGTCCAAGAAAAACCACAGTGGCTCTTCAAGTCTTGCACTTGGACATCACACTTGGCCAAAGCAGGTGGCATGAGCGTGACTAACTTCAAAGGACCACGCAACTAGGGAAATGCTGGAGCAAAGATAATTAATGTATTTTTTTGGACAACTTGGTTACCATCACTCAGACCAAGTTCAGAGATTATTAATATGAAAATAAATAAGGAGCCAATAAAATATGACATACGAGAGAGAGTTGGAATGAGCGAGATTGACCTAGGCAAGCCTTGCTTTGTAGGCTTCAGTGTACCCATCCAACAAATGGCCTGCGTATTTCTCTAATTACCAGTATTTAATGATTACATTCTGAGTGATCATTAAAAGCACAAAAATTAAATTCTGAGAAGAAGAAGAATATCAGCTAACAGACTGGAACATCTGGCCTGAAACCTATCTGTCAATAGGTGCAAACTTAAACATGTTCCACACTTCGCATTTTCAATCCTCTCAAAAAAAACCTATGAGAAGCATTTTAGTTTCCCATTCATAGATGAGGAAATATAAAAAATTCAAATGAATCCTCCCAACTCTGGTAAATTTTAGAAATCAAACCAAGGTCTGGGGGTCTGTCTCATTCCTTGAGGCCACCTACTGGCAACCCTTTGCTTTTTCTTTTGCAAATATCACCTATCTCTTATTTCAGAATAGGCATTGTATTTGATAGTAATGAAACTTTTAAAAAAAAATTTAGCCTCCTAGCTTTCCAGTGAAATCTAGGCAGCTTTTCTCATTCATCTGACTTAAGACAGTTTCAAATATCTAAATATGTAGAGTTAACTACATAATATAGTGGGAGTTTTTGGGTGTAATATCCATTGCACGTGGTGCGCCTTTTTTTTTTTTTTTTTTTTTTTTGGTTCTTGTTGAAAAAAACAACCATCCTCTACCCACTAAGGGTTGATTTATTCGACTGTTGTTCATGGCTAGGAAAAACTTAGAATGCTCAAAATAAGCAAAAACATTTCTGCAGCTGCCGCAGATGGTTGCTCCCTGATACTAAGTTGGCCCCAAACTCTGGCCAAGTAGTGCAGAAGTGCCAGCCTCAGCTTGAAGCCATTAGTGCTTTGAAGGGGTGCATGCCGAATGGGGGTGTCCTTGTGAAAATGCTGATTACTGGTAGAGTGCCCAGGCTAATCCTTGAAATCAGCCCTGTCTCGGGGCTCCTTGCAAGCACAAGCACCTTTTCTCATGCAACTGAAGCTGTGTGGAGCCGGGAAAGATGAGGTGTTAAGAGACTCTTAATGAGCCATGTTACAGATGTGTAAAACAGCTGGGGGGATGATGTCACAATGCTCTGTGATCACCCTGCTGCCTCTGCTACTTGCTCCTATTATTAGAAACAGACACTGGAGGAGGAGACCTAGAAGGCGTGCCATCCCCCTCTCTACCATTTCTGGTCCTAATTAGGTAGGTTGGGCGCAGCTGCTCCACTAAAGCTCACCAGGTGACTCCACACCATATAGGTTTATCTTCCAGTTAAGTCCAGCCCCAGCATGCCCTTGGAAGCGCCCATCTTTGGGGAAGGAGTGGATTTGGTGTACTTGTTACATGATAGGCCTGGCCTCTGGTTGGGTGGGGAATAAAACTAAATCCTTAAGAAAAAGATCTGAAAAAAGATGGCAATAAATCACAAACTTGGAAGATTTGCAATTAGGGGTGCAATTCTCAAAAGTGCCTGATGGCTGATGAAGTCAGACTTTGCCACGGCTGTGAATTTAAGGCTTGTTTTCCAAAACAAACATGAGGAATCATCCTGTCTTTTGCTAACTTCAAACATATATATCCTCCCCCCACAAATCTAGAAAAGCAACTATTTAAATGCCTACTATGTACCAACTGATTGCATAGAGTGTCTTATTTCATCCTTTAACAACCCACAAAAGACTGTTGTAGATAAAGTTGGACTCAGAGGTGAGACTGCTTATCTAAAGTCACACAGTGAGGAAGTGAAGAGAAACTTGAATCCAAGCCAGTCATCCTGCAGGCCATGTTCCTGGCTTCCCTGCCACTCCACTCACTTTTCTCTCTCCTACTCTCACTGTAATCCACATCCAGTTTCCTCATTACCTGTTATCATAGTACTGGATTTCCTCTCCTTCAGAATATTGCCCTCAAGTTTAATGACACATTTGTTAGGGTGATTAGATAAATCTTCCCCCATTAGATAGTATGCTCCATGAAGACAGAGCCCACATCTGATTTTGCCAACCATTTGTAGAAGTCAATTTTGTAGGTATCACCATTTGTCATCTCATCCCTTTCCTCCTGGCTAGCTGAGTTCTGGGGGCTACACTGCCTCCAAATGACACAAGGATAATGGTAGTCTAAGCTACTCATAGTGATTAACTGGGAAGATAGGTTTGAGGGCCAGTCCTGGCTGGGAAGTAGGATGGGGAGCCAGCTAGAGGAATTCTGGGGAAACTTTCTCTGTTCTTAAAAATAAGATCATAGAAAAGACCATCTTTCTTTTTCCTCTTGCCATTATTATATCTGCATGAGACCCTTGGGACTAGAGCAGCTGTTTTTGACCATGAGAAAAGCCAGCTCAAGAGCCAAGCTGTGGAGAGCAGAAGGGAAACAGAAAGAATGTGAGTACCTGATGGTGTGGAAGTTATGAGAGTTAAGTAACATTTATTTATTCATCCTGCTGCTTTTTTATTGAGTCACTACTAAATATTGGACAACAGTAAAGTAATAGTAAACATCAAAATGATTCCTGATCTTATGAGCTCCTTGTAGTGAGGAAGGCAGACACTGAATAAACAGGCATATTGATATACAATTGCAAGGAGTGATTCCACTATTTATTATTAATTGTAATTTATGATAATTATTAATCATTCAATATTTTAATCTTCTGATAATGTAGAGAAACTTGTATAATAACCCTGCAAGTCACAATGAACATTCTGGACAAAACAACTATTTGAAGGCAATGATTACTTTGTTACCAAAAGCAGACAGAAACTGAAGGGAATTGACTAAGTTTTTGCTATAGAATACTTCCTAACCTGGGTATCCCCGGGTAGCCAGAACTTAAGCAAAAAAGCCTCAGTCACACTGGCTTGAGGAGTCAGAGGATGGAGTTTGAGGCTTCCAGAAGATTAAAAAGTGAGAAGGAAATGCTGGATGGACAGAGGGGGCTACTGCAAAATATGAAACCTCAAAAGCATGCATTAAAACTCTGCTTCAAATTCTTTTTGATTCCCAAACTGTGCATACTGAAGGAAGATTCCAAGGTTCTCGGCAAAAAGCAACAGCTAAGAAGTTGAAGGCATGGAGCATTTCAGTTGTTATCCACCACAGGGGAGACTAAGCTTGAAATTTGAATTCAACCAAGTTAACTGCCTGTTGAAACAGAAAATTAACGCTCTTGGAAGGAATATAACAGAGTCCAGAGACCCTACAGTTACAGTTCAAAATCTCACATATACAACAAAACATACTGGATATGAAAAATAAATGGAAAAGGGTTACTCATTAAAAAGAAAAGTAATAGTCGATAGAAACCAATCCTGGGGCAATCCAAAAGTTTAAAATAAAATAGCAGAAGAACATTTCAAAGCAAGTATTATAGATATTGTCAAGGATTTAAGGGAAATCTTTGTCTTAATGAGAGAAAAGGTAGTGAGTCTCAGTCAATATACTGTAACTGTAAAAAAGGAGAATCAAATAGAAATTTTAGAACTAAAAACTATATTTAAAGTAAAAATTCACATAGTGGATTTAATAGAAAATTTGAGATAAAAATATAAAGAATCATTGAACTTGAAAATAGATAATAGAATCATGAAGTCTGTAGAACAGAGAGGAAAAAGAATATAAAATGAATAGGATTTCAGTGGCCTGGAAAAATATATCTAATGGCCCACCATGTTTACCTAACAAGTTAAAAAAAAAAAAAGTAAAACAGAAAGCTCCTCAAAATCCAAGCAAGATAAATATAAAGAAAATTATTCTCAGGCACACCACAGTTGAGCTGAAAAAAGCAAAGATAAAAAGAGAACATTTTTATAATAGCAAAGAAAAGTAACACAATACAAAGCAACAAGTTATGGGGTGGAGTGGTGAACAGCAGAAAAACAGCCTCTCCAAGATTTGATGTCCAGACACTGGAATATAGCAATGTGAGGAAGAGGAAGAGGGAAGTGGGACTCTGAGACCTAGCAAGATCTGAAGCAAGAATTAAAGCCCATGGAGAGAGAGAAGAGAGACTTCAATGAAGAAGAAGGTGGGAAGTGGCACTTTCTCCCTGAACCTGACTCACTGCATAGGAAGGGAGGCCAGAAGCTGAAGACACAAAGTGACTATAGTGACTCCAGAAGCCTCCATGGACAAATGCACCAGTGGAATAGAGCAGTGGACACAGTGCACTGCAGTGACTTGTGAGTTATTTGGGTTCAGACATCTTCTAGGAGAGGGTGAGTGGCCAATAGCCATCTTGGAGGGGGGCCAACTGAGCTCGGAACTTAGAGCGACTAACTGCTGGTTCCATCTAGGAGCTCCCAGTGTAAGGGTTAGGCAGAACCCATTTCAAGTCAGCAGAAGGTCCAGAAGCCAAGTTCAAGCCATCAGGCAGCCAAGTTCAAACCAGCAGGAAGCACACAAAGTGTTACAAGATGAACAAATTGGGTTCCAGCCTCACAACCAGTCACAAGCCTGAACTTCAGTGGAATTAAATGTACAGGCTTGCTGAGATTATCCGCTACCTCACCATATATCTATGGCTGGCTTGCTGAAATTAATCAACACAAATCTGGGCTCTGTCTGCCCAATTTGTCTACCAGTGACAGCAGAGACATACAGTGAAGTGGACACTTTTTTATATTTTCTTTCTTTTTTTTTCTTTTCTTGCTTTTGCTTTCTCTTTTCTTGATCTCGGTTCTATATGAATGTGAACATTGTTTCTAGTTTTTTAATTGTTGTTCTGTTCTCATTTATATTTCTTCCTTTTCTCTTTCCCTCCTGTCATCTTCACAAGTTTCCCAAAGTTTGTGTAATCTCCCTTTATCCTCCAGCCTTGTTTCTGATCTCTTCCTCTTTTTCTATTTCTCTATTTTCCCCCCAACCTTTAAAAATTTTTCCCCTGAGGGTAAATTCACGATATTGAGGGCATATTACTGCACACAATTTTCTGGTTTGTTTTAGATTTTGTTATAAAATCACAAATAGAGTTCACATGGCTAAAGGTAGGAAATCAATAGTTACCAGAGTTTGTCATTTTCTAGGCTGTGTTTGATGCTATTGTTATTGCTGATTGTACTACTTTAGCAAGGTGACATAATTGTTCTAATAATCAGTTGTTCTTCCTGGTATGTCAAAAGTGAGATTGCCTAAGGGTCATAAACAATAATAAAGGCCAATGCTAAAGAACCAGGGGCTAGGCTAAATATGCAGCAACTTCTCATTCTCAATAAATTGAAGGAGTAGGATCTTGCAACAGACTCAAAATACAAAAGCCAGCTACACTTGGAAGACATTTCTGAGGAATCCCTAAGGCTACATGCCATAAACAATTTACAAGCATCAAATCAGGAATTAAACTTTAAAAATAGAAAATGAGAACACATATAAGCAAGAACCAACCCCAGACTTCCAGCCCACCAAAGGCAAGCCCAGGGGACAATGAGATAGGACAATTTGAAAACAACCCACCTGGCCTCTCAGAAGTGGTAACAGTGGAACTAACAAAGCAGATGAATGAGGCTCTAGAAAAAAATCTCATCAGAAATAACTTACCAGATAACCACAGAGATGGTGATCATAATGAAAGACTTGGTTAGTGACTTAAGAGCAAATGCAGATATAAAAAATAGAAGAACCTTGGAAAATGATGGAAATGATTAATGCCCAACTTGGAAAGAAATTAAATCTATGAAACAGATTGAAACATATATCCAGGAGACTAAAACTTCCATTGAAAGAATACACAACAGAGTGAGTCAATGTGAGGACAGAATATCACGTATAGAAAATAGGATTGTGGTTAGTGAACATGAAAAGAAAGATTTCTTAAAAATAGCAAGGACCACAAAAAAATCAATCCAACAGCTGTAGATGGTGCAAAGAAGAATAACATAAAATTGAGTAGAGTTGATGAAAAAGCAGGAGACAGGACAAATGACATAAAAAAAAAACCTGTTCACAAAAGTAATGGAAGAAAATTTCTCAAGCATGGAAAAGATCTGGACATATAGATAAGTGAGGCATATAGAACCCCAAATAGCATGATAAAAAAACTACAAAAAAGCATATAATAGTGAAGGCTCCAGAAATTCAACACAAGAAGAGAATGTTAAAACCTGTTAGTGAAAAGAAACAAATCACCAATAGGAAGAAAAGGGGCAAATGGGAAGGAAGTGGGAGGGCTAAGGGAAAGGATAGAAGGGAATGGGATTAATATGAGAAAATGGAAAAATAGGAACAAAATTTTTGTAAATAGGGAGGGCTGGAGGGGTTGAAGGGAGGGCTGGGCAAGGGTGAAAAACAAGAACCAAGAGAGAATATGTAAAGGTGCAAATTTCCAATGATGAATGTCATTATATTGTATACCTAAAATGTACCAATGATTAGAATGAATAATTGATAATGTAAAATAGGAATAAAAGGTCCAAAGGGGTAGGGGTAGTGGGAGGGGCAGGGGAAAGGAAAGAAGGGAAAGGAAAAAATGAGAAATGGAAAAAATGAAAATAAAGTCTTTGTAAATAGGGAAGGGTGGAGGGCATGAAAGGAGGGCTAGGAATGGGGAAAAAATAAGAACCAAGATGTATTATATAAAGGTACAATTCCCAATGAGAAATGTAATTGTGTTGTATACCTACAATGTACCAATAAAAGAATTTAATACAAAAAAAAGAAAGAAACAAATCACCTCTAAAGGAAAACCCATCAGAATCACATCAAACATCTCAACACAAATCTTCAAGTGAAGGAAAGCGTGAAGTGAAGTATTTCAAGCCCGAAAGGAAAATAACTTCCAACACAGATTGATGTACCCTACAAAACTAATTTTTAAAAATTGATGAAGAAATAAGATACCTCCATGACAAAAAACACCAAAGAAATTCATCACCACAAAACCAGCTCTCCAAAGTGTTCTGAAGGACATTCTAAAAAGAGATAACAGGACTACAACTCCATGACCCCCAACAGAATGAGTACTGAAGACAAGGCAAGCAATTAAACAAGAGGAAAGAAAGGGAACCAACAACAAGAAAATAACATGACAAGGATAAGACTCCAGGTTTACAAGAAAGAATGGAGAGCACTAAAAATAACAAATATATGAGTGAACATAACACATTATAATTTTTGATTCTTAATTTTTTAAATATGATAATTTAAATAAAAATATAACAATAAGACATATATTAATGTATATAATAATGCCACAAATGATAGATTTAATTAAACTAATTTATGGTAATGGGCTATATGTGAAGTTGTACACTATTAAATCTAGGTGTTTTTGATCATTTAAATGTGCATACTGCAATCTCTAGAGCAATATCTACAAAATAAAGAGACAGATACAAATAAAATAGGTGAGTTAAAATAAGATACTAAAAAGTATTTGACTAATACAGTGCAAAATAAGTTTAAAAAGATGTAAAGAATATAGAACAAATACAAAATGGGCCAAATCCAACTGTATCAAATTTTTCATTAAATGTTAATATACTTTGAACACAAACGCTGATTAAAAGTCAGATGTTGCTAATATGGATAGTAAGGAATATCCAACTACTGTATCTGCTATCCTCAAGAATTTGTGGGCCCAGGAGCAGAGCTGCCCCCAGCACAGAGGAGGTGAACCTTATGGGCCACCATACCACTACCCACAGCACAGAGGAGGTGAGCCACACAGGTCCCAACAGCACACACACACCCCCCTTAAAATGAGAAGACACATAAACAAGTCTCAAAAACAGACATCCGGATCATCTAAAGCAACCGCAAAGGGAAACAAGATGTAACAATCTGATATTCAACCACCTGGAATCCCTGAACTGGCAACAAAAGAGAATCTGGAAAACATGAAATCACAAATAATTTCTCACATAACAGCAGAGATTGTGCCCATAGAGCAAGACATGATTAATAAATCTACAGAACACAGATTTAAAAAATAGAGGAGCTGAGGAACATGATGGAATCCCAACATAGGAAACAAATGGAATCCATAAAACAGATGCAAACAAATTTCCAGGACATTAAAAACTCCACTGAAAGTTTACACAGCAGAATGAGCCAATGTGAGGACAGAATTTCAGATATGGAAGATAAGATTGCAATTAGTGACCAGGAAAAGAAAATTTTCTTTAAAATAGTAAGGGACTACAAGAAAAAAATCCAGCAGCTGCTAGATGATGCAAAGAAGAACAACATAAGATTGATTGGAGTCAATGAAGAAACAGGGGTGCAGATGACATTTAAAAAAACTGTTCATAGAAGTGATGGCAGAAAACTTCCCAAGCAGGGAGAAAGAACTTGACATATAGATAAGTGAGGCATATAGGACTCCAACTACCTTGATTTTAAAAAAATCTACACATAGGCATGTAATAGTGAAGATTCCAGAAACCCAACAGAAAAAAAAATTCTGCAAGCAGTTAGAAAAAAGAAACAAATCAAACACAAAGGAAAGCCCATCAGAATCACAGCAGACTTCTCAACACAAACCCTCAAGGCAAGAAGAGCTTGGAGTGACATATTTCAAGCCCTAAAGGAAAAGAGTCTCCAACCCAGATTGATGCACCCTGCAAAACTATCTTTCAAAATTGATGGAGAAAAAAGATACTTTCATGACAAAGAGTACCTTAGGAAGTTTATGAATACCAAACTAGCACTCAAAAAACTTTTAGACAATATCCTAGGAACAGACATTGAGGATCACAACCCCAGGAAGCCCAGCAGAATGAATCTATCAGGCACAACAAGAAATTAAACACAAGGGGGGGAGAATCCAACAAAAAGAAAAAGTCATGACAATGATAAGTCAATATATATCAGGTATAACCATCAATGCTTTTTAAAAAAATTTATTTTATTGGTACATTTTAGATATACAATATAAATGACATTCATCATTGGAAATTTGCACCTCTCCATAATCTCTATTGGTTCTTATTTTTCTCCATTCCCCTGCCCTCCCTTCAACCCCTCCTTCCCTCTCTATTTACAAAGACTTTGTTTCCATTTTTTCATTTTCTCATATTAATTTCATTCCCTTCTTTCCTTTCCTCTAACCCTCCCACATCCCCTTAACCTTTTCCCCTTTTCTTCCTATTTCATATTATCTATTATACCTTTTAGTCCTTATTTACACTTTCAGTTTCTCACACTACAGAAACTATTCGGTATTCACACATGTGTGTCCTATTTATTTCACTTAAGAATATCGCCTCAATGTGCATCTATTTAGCTACAAATGTCTCTAATTTCTCATTTTAAATGGTTGAGTAGTACTCCATTTTATTAAAAAAACACATTTTCTTTATCCAGTCTCCAGCTGATGGGCATTTGGGCTGTTTCCAACTTTTAGCTAACACAAACTGTGCTGCTATGAACATGGGTGCACATATATCACTGTGGTGTGATTCTTTTAATTCTTTGGGGAAAATACCCACCAAGGGAATAGCTAGGTCAAATGGGATGCCCAGTCCCAGTTCTTTGAGGTATCTCCATACTGATTTCCACAGTGGTTGCACCAGTCTACACTCCTACCAGCAGTGAATCAGTATTCCTCTTTCCCCACAGCCCTGCCAGCATTTGTTGTTGGTTGATTTCTTGATAGCAGCCATTCTTTCTGATAACCATCAATGTTAATGGTCTCAATTCACTAATCAAAAGAAATACACTGCCCAAATGGGTCAGAAGCAAGATCCAACAATATGCTGCATACCAGAAACACATTTAATTCAAAAAGAAACCCATGAACTGAAAGTTAAAGGGTGGAAAACAATACTCCATGTGACAGGAACCCAAAAAAAAGCAGGAGTAGCTATCCTTTTTGCAGATCAAGTGGATTTCAAACCAACTGATTAAGAGAGACAAAGAAGGACACTACATCCTTGTAAAAGGAACAATCCAAGAGGAAGAGATGACAATCATTAATATCTATGCACCAAACACTAGTGCACCTAACTATATAAAACAAATACTAATGGACATGAAAAATCATATAAGCACTAATACAATAGTAGAGGGGGATCTCAATACCCCACTGTCAAAAATAGATAGATCAACTAGACAAAAAATAAACAATGAAATATTAGAACTCAATCAAACTCTTGAACAAATGAACTTAACAGATGTTTACAGAGTCTTCCACCCCACAAAATCAGAATACACATTCTTTTCAGCTGCACACAGGTCGTTCTCCAAAATAGACCACATACTCACGCATAGAACATGTTTAAGTAAGTGCAAAGGAATTGAAGTTATCCCCTGCATATTATCAGACCATAGTGTGATGAAATTGGAGATCCATAGTGAAAGAAACTCAAAAAATTTCATAAACACGTGGAAATTGAACAACACACTTCTGAATAACCAATGGGTCACAGAGGAAATTAAAGAAGAAATCAGACAGTTCCTTCAATTAAATGACAATGACAATACAACATATTGGAATCTATGGTACACAAGGGAAACAGACTTATGAGGGAAATTCATAGCAGTGAATATGCATATTAGGAAAACAGAATGAGCCCAATTAAACAACCTGGTACTCAACTTCAAGCTTCTAGAAAAAGAAGAGCAGGACAAACCCAAAGCTCCTACAAGGAAGGAAATTATAAAGATCAGAGGAGAAATCAATGCAATGGAGACTAAGAGAACAGTACAAAAAAATCAATGAAGCCAAGAACTGGTTCTTTGAAAGAATAAACAAAATTGAGAAACCCTTAGCCTACCTTATCAGAAAAAGGAAAGGAAAGCCCCAAATCCATGCAATTAGAAGTGAAAAGGATGAAATTACAACAGACCCAGCAGAAATCCAGAGAATCATCAATACCTACTTCCAGAACCTATATGCCAATAAGATGGAAAACACAGAAGAAATGGACAGATTCCTTGATAAGTATTAATTATCAAAGTTGAACAAAGAATTCCTAAAAATTCTAAACAACCCAATATCAATCAATGAAATTGAAAACATAATTAAAATCTCACCAACTAAGAAAAGCCCAGGTCCTGATGGCTTCACTGCTGAATTCTACAAGACATTTAGAGAGGAACTCCTGCCACTACTGTTTAAACTCTTCAATGAAATTGAAAGGGAAGCAATACTCCCAAATTCATTCCTGGAAGCAAGCATCACTTCAATCCCCAAAGCAGAGAAAGACCCAACTGAAAAAGAGAACTATAGGCCAATCTCACTAATGAATATAGATGCAAAAATCCTTAATACGGTACTGGTAAATAGAATGCAGAAGATCATACAACCTGAGCAAGTGGGATGCATCCCAGGGATGCAGGGATGGTTCAACATATGCAAATCAATAAATGTAATGCACTTTATCAATAGAGCCAAGGACAAAAACCATCTCAATAGATGCAGAAAAAGCATTTGACAAAATCCAACACACATTTATGATTAAAAAAAATTAGAATAGATGGTCTCTACCTCAATCTGATAAAACCCATCTATGAAAAACCAACAGCCAATATCATACTAAGTGGTCAAAAACTGAAATCCTTCACACTAAAATCAGGAACAAGACAAAGATGTCCAGTATCACCACTCCTGTTCAATATAGTTTTGGAAACATTACCCACAGCAATTAGACAAGAGAAAAAAATAAAAGGAATAAAGATAGAAAATGAAGACAAATTGTCATTATTTGCAGATGACATGATACTCTATATAGAAGACCCCAAGAACTCCACCAAAAGTCTTCTAGACTTAATAACCAAATTCAGTCAAGTAGATGGATACAAGGACAACACACTAAAATCAATAGCTCAGAAGGTGAGGACCCCTCACCACTGGCCACACCCATGGTGGCAGTCTGCTTAGCCTGCTGGAGAGAGAGGTTCAGGGCTGCCAGGTCCCCCACTCCATCCAACCAGGGCCACGCACACTGGCGGGGACCAGCCAGAAGGTGAGGACCCCTCGCCACTGGCCATGCCCACAGTGGCAATCTGCTTCTCTGAGCAGGCACCTGCAGGACACCCCCCACACACCCCACCTTCCCCATCCCCACTCCCGCCTCTGGCCTCCTTGCTGTACTGCTACCTAGTTCCACACTACAAAGACACAGGGGACACCAGACCACCGTACTTGGTAAGTTGGAGGGATCATCACCTCCCATCAGAACCTGGACTATCATCAGGGGAAGGGAAGCTAGAACCTGCAGTACAAGCTTGCAGAGTTCAACCCTACAGGAGGACAGGAAGCTCAACTTGGAACTTGCCAGCAGAAATCTGCCTGAATCCCAAAGGTCTGTGACTGGCTTGCTGAGACTCACTCACTTGTATCTGCACACTGATGCCCACATTGTCTATTGTGACAGCAGAGACATACCCTGAAGGAGGCCCTTCATTTTCATTTTTATTTGTTATGTTATTTTCAAAATTATTATTATTGGAGCTTTTTGCTCTTACGTTTAAGTTTTTCCTACTCTTCAATTTTTTATTTTTTTCTTCCTTTTTTCCTTCTTTTCTCTTTCCTTTCTCTCTCTCTCTCTCTCATTCACTCTCTTGCTGTCCCACATTGTTCCTTATCTCCCTTTTTGTTCCTATTCTGGCCCTAATTTGGATTTCTTCTTTATTTTTTATTTATTCTCTTTTTCCTTCTCTTGCCTGTGTCCTCTGGCCTCACTACTAACATTCTCCTATCCTTCTATCTATCTCTCCCTCCCCAACTCCTTCTAACTCCCTATTCTGAAGGGTAAAGGTCCTATTTTGAAGAGTTTATTCACTATAAACATATGTTGGGTTGGTCCTCAATTTTGATTTAATTCACACAGTTAAAGGTGATAGATTGATAACTTTCACAAATTGTCATTTTCTACGATGTACTTGATGCTATGGTGTAGCCGACTGTATCACTAGGACTAAGGTGTTGTGATTGATCCAGTCAATTGTCCTTCCTGGTATAATGAAAATGAGATAGGCTCAGAGCCATTAGAGACTTGAAACCTAAGGACCAGCTATATCTGGAAGACACCTCTGAGAAGCAATCATTCCATAAGGGTTCTAATTACAAGCAACAAAGACACTTACAATAAGCAATTTTGAAATATCAACCCAGGAATTAAACCAAAGACAATACCAAAAACAAAAATGAGAAGACATTTAAGCAAGGCACAAACTCAAGGCTTCCACCCATGTAAGGGTAAATTCTGGGAGAAACGAGGTAGAAAAGTCTGATAATCAAGCACCTGGACACCCTGAACTGATAGCACAGGAAGTAACAAAATAGATGAATGAGGTCCTAGAAAAATTCAAAACAGAAATCATTTCACAGATAACTACAGAGATAGTGAGCAGAGTGAAAGTCAGGATTAGAGGCTCTAGAACAGAAACAGATTAAAAAAAGAGGTGAGCTCAGAAACATGCGGGAAGCCATGAATTCTCAGCACAAGAAAGAAATGAAAACCATGAAACAGATTCAAACAGATATCCAGGAGATTAAAAATTCCATTGAAAGCATGCACAGCAGATTAAGGGAATCTGAAGATAGAATATCAGATATAGAAGACAGGATTGTGGTTAATGACCATGAAAACATGCATTTCTTAAAAATAGTAAGGGACCAAGAGAAATCAATCTAGCAGCTGCTAGATGATGCAAAGAAGAATAACATAAGACTGATAGGGCTCCACAAAAAAACAGGAGAAAATGCAATTGACATAAAAAACTGTTCACAGAAGGAATAGTCAAAAACTTCCCAGACAGAGGTAGAGAATTGGACATACAGATAAGTGAGGCATATAGAACTCCAACTAGCCATAATCAAAAAAAAAATCTACACCTAGATACATAATAGTCAAGATTCCAGAAACCCAATAGAAGAAAAAAATCCTACCAGCAGTTAGAGAACAGAAACAAATCACCTACAAAAGAAAGCCCATCAGAATCACAGCAGACTTCTCAACACAAACCTTCAAGTCAAGGGAGACTGGAGTGAAGTATTTCAAGCTCTAAAAGAAAATAACTTCCAACCTAGATTGTTGCATCCTGCAAAATTATCTTTCAAAATTGATGGGGAATTTAGATACTTCCATGACAAAGAACACCTGAGAAATTTCATGAACATCAAACCAGCGCTCCAAGCAATTCTAAGCAATATCCTAGGAAAAAACCACGAAGGTCACAACTCCATGAGGCCCAACAGAGGGAAACCACCAGGCAAGGTAAGAAACTAAAGTGAAAGGGGGAAAAATAAGAAATAAAAGAGCCAACAACAGTAAAACATCATGGCAAGAATGAGTCAGTATCTATCAATTATAACCATCAATGTTAATGGCCTCAATTCACCAATCAAAAGAAAGAGACTGGCAAAACAGATTAAGAAGCAAAATCCAACAATATGCTGTATACAAGAAACACACGTAACTCAAAAAGAAATTCATAGACTGAAAGTAAAAGGATGGAAAACAGTTCTCTATGCCACAGGAACCCAGAAAAAAGCAAGGATAGCAATCTTGTTTGCAGACAAAGTAGATTTCAAACCAAAACTAATTAAGAGAGACAAAGATGGTCACTACATCCTTGTGAAGGGAAAAATCCAAGAGGAAGAGATGACAATCATAAATATATATGCACCAAATATGAATGCCCCCAACTATACAAAACAAATATTAATGGAGATAAAAAACCAAATAAGCACTAATACAATTGTAGTGGGGGACCTCAATACCCTACTATCACAAGTAGATCATTTAGACAAAAAATTAACAACAAAATTCTAGAACTACACCAAGCTATTGAACAAATGGACTTAATAGATATTTACAGAGTGTTCCACCCCACAAAATCAGAATACACATTCTTTTTGGCTGCACATGGGTCATTCTCCAAAATAGACCACATGCTAGCTCATACAACATGTCTAAGTACATGTAAAAGAATTGAAGTTACCCCCTGTATATTATCAGACCATAGTGCAATAAAATTGGAGAT
Organism: Heterocephalus glaber; assembly: GCF_053883595.1. Lineage (NCBI taxonomy): Eukaryota > Metazoa > Chordata > Mammalia > Rodentia > Bathyergidae > Heterocephalus > Heterocephalus glaber. The sequence goes on along the minus strand of NW_028258377.1, from coordinate 17,825,397 downwards.
CAATAACATAAGAAACCGCAAAACACCCACAAACACATGGAAACTGAATAACACCCTCCTGAAAAACCAATGATCACAGAGGAAATTAAAGAAGAAATTAGACAGTTTCTACAAGTAAATGATAATGCCAGTACAACATACAGGAATCTGTGGGACACAATGAAAGCAGTTCTATGTAGGAAATTCATTGCAGTGAATCCCATATTAGGAAAACAGAGAGAACTCAGTTAAATAACCTGATGCAGAACCTCAAGCTCCCAGAAAAAGAAGAGTATAACAAACCCAAAGCTTGTACAATGGAGGAAATTATAAAGATCTGAGCAGAAATCAATGCAATGGAGACTAAGAGAAAGATACAAAAAAAATCAATGAATTAAAGAGTTGGTTTTTTGAAAGAATAAATAAAATTGACAAACCTTTAGCCAATCTTTTAAAAAAAGGAAAGAAAAGGCTCAAATCCATGCAATTAAGAACAAAAAAGGTGAAGTTGCAACAGACCCAGCAGAAATCCAGACGATCATCATACCTATGTCAAGAACTTGTACTCTAATAAAATGGAAAACACAGAAGAAATGGACAGATTCTTAGTTACATATGAATTGCCAAAGTTAAATGAAGAAGATATAGAAATTCTAAACACTCCAATTACAATGACTGAAATTGAAAATGTAATAAAAAAATTTACAAATAAAGAAAATCCCAGGTCCTGATGGCTTTACAGCTGAATTCTACAAAACATTTAGAGAAGAACTATAGCCATTACTCTTTAAACTCATCAAGGAAATTGAAAGGGAAGCAAGGCTTCCAAATTCATTCCTGGAAGCAAGAGTTACTTTGATTCCAAAACCAAGGAAAGACCCAACCAAAAAAGAGAACTACAGGTCAATCTCCCTAATGAACACAGATACAAGTATCCTCAACAAGAAAATGGCAAACAGAATAGAGGGTCATCAAGAAGATTTTGCACCCTGAACAAATAAATCCCTTGGATTTATCCCAGGGATGCAAAGATGGTTCAACATTCATAAATCAATAAATGTAATACACTATTTTAACAGAGTCAAGAACAAAAACTGTATGATCATCTCAATAGATGCAGAAAAGGCATTTGACAAAAGCCAACACCCATTCATGATTAAAAAAAAAAAAACCCTACAGAAATTTGGAATACGAGGTCTTTATCTCAACCTGATTAAGGCTATCTATGAAAAATCACCAGTCAACATCATACAAAATGGTCAAAAACTGAAAACATTCATGCCAAAATCAGGAAGAAGACAAGAATACCCACTATTACCAATCCTGTTCAATATAGTTCTGGAAACATTAGCCACAACAATTAGAAAAAAAAGAAATAAAAGGAATAAAGACAGGAAAGGAATAAGTTAAACTGTTATTATTTGCTGATGATATGATACTTTACATAGAAGACACAAAAAACTCAGCCAGAAGACTTCTAGACTTAATTGAGATTCAGTAGAGTAGCTGGATATAAGGTCAACACTCACAAACCAATAGCCTTCTTATACACAAATAACAGACTCACTGAGAGAGAAATTAGGGAAACAATTCCTTTTACAATAGCATCCAAAAAATTGAAATATCTAGGAATCAACCTAACAAAGGAAGCAAAAGACCTCTGCACTGAAAACTACAGCACTCTGAAAAAGGAGACTGAGGAGGATATAGGAAAATGGAAAGACATCCCTTGTTCCTGGATAGGAAGAACCAATATAATGAAAATGGCCATATTTCCAAAACTACTGTATAGATTTAATGCAATACAAATTGAAATTCCAACAATATACTTCATAGAACTAGAGAAAACAATCCAAAAATTCACTTGGAACCAGAAGACACCCAGAATAGCAAAAGCAATTCTAGGCAACAGAGACATGGCTGGGGGTATCACAATCCCCAACTTGAAACTATTCTACAAAGCTACTGTGATAAAAACAGCATGTTACTGCCAAGGAAACAAACCCAAGGATCAGTGGAATAGATTAGAAGATGCAGAAACAACTCCAGACATACTCAAACACCTCATTTTTGACAAAGGAGCCAACCACCCTCATTGGAGGAAAGATAGACTATTTAATAAATGGTGTTGAAAAAACTGGATTTCAACCTGCCAAAGATTAAAACTAGACCCATACCTATCACCATGCACTAAACTAAGATCAAAGCAGATTAAAGATCTAAATATTAAGACAAAAACAGTAAACTCGCTGGAAGATAAGTTAGGTAGAACTCTTGAAGACAGTAGCATAGGAAAAGACTTTATGAAGAAAACCTCAGTAGCACAGGAACTAGCACAAAGAATCAACAAATGGTATCTCATCTTATTTAAAAGCTACTGCAGACAGGAGGTGAGCCACTCCCAGTGCACAACAGGAGGCTTCTGGGCTGCCATACCCTCCCCCCCCCACCCGGAGCACAGAGGAGGTGAGCCACATGGGTGCCAGCAGCACCCACCCCCCATTGAAATGAGAAGACACATAAACGAGTTTCAAAACCAGCCTTCCAGATCACCTAAAACAACCTCAAAGGGAAATGAGATGGGAACATTGTGGTACTCAACCACCTGGACTCCCTGAACTGGCAACAAAAGAGGATCTGGAAAACATGAAATCAGAAATAATTTCTCACATAACAGCAGAGATTGTGCCCATAGTGCAAGACATGATTAATAAATTTAGAGAGGACTCAGATAAAAAAAAATAGAGGAGCTGAGGAATGTGATGGAATCCCAACACAGGAAACAAATGGAATCCATAAAACAGATGCAAACAGATTTCCAGGAGATTGAAAACTCCACTGAAAGTTTACACAGCAGAATGAGCCAATGTGAGGGCAGAATTTCAGATATAGAAGATAAGATTGCAATTAGTGACCAGGAAAAGAAAAATTGCTTTAAAATTGTAAGGGACCACAAGAAATCAATACAGCAGCTGCTAGACAATGCAAAGAAGAATAACATAAGACTGATTAGAGTCAATGAAGAAATGGGAGACAGTGTAGATGACATTAAAAAAACTGTTCACAGAAGTGATGACAGAAAACTTCCCAATCAGGGGAAAAGAACTTGACATATAGATAAGTGAGGCATATAGGACTCCAAGTAGCTGTGATCAAAAAAAACCTACACATAGGAATATAATAGTTAAGATTCCAGAAACCCAACAGAAGAACAAAATTCTACAAGCAGTTAGAGAAAAGAAACAAATCACATACAAAGGAAAGCCCATCAGAATGACAGCAGACTTAAAATGTCATTTAAAGTTCTAAATTTTAATGGAATCTCATTTATCAATTTTTTTTCTTTCATATATCATGTTTTTTGTATCCTGGGAAGTTCTTACCTGCCCTAAATTAATAAAAAATTTCCCTTATAATTTCTTCTTAAAGTTTTATAGTTTTAGTCTTTCATATTTAGGTTCATAGATACTTTCAAGTCATTTTTATGTATGGAAATGAGAAATTAAAATGAGAAATTAGAGACATTTATAGCTAAATGGATGCACATTGAGGTGATACTCTTAAGTGAAATAAATAGGACACACATGTATAAATTCTGAATAGTTTCTGTAGTGTGAGAAACTGAAAGTATAAATAAGGACTAAAAGGTATAATAGATAATGTGAAATAGGAAGAAAAGGGGCAAGGGGAAGGGGAAGTGGAAGGGGTAGGGGAAAGAAGGAAGGGAATGAAATTAATATGAGAAAATGCAAAAATGAAAACAAAATCTTTGTAAATAGGGAGGAATGGAGGGGTTGAAGGGAGGGCTGGGCAAGGTTAAAAAATAAGAACCAAGAGAGATTATGTAAAGGTGCAAATTTCCAATGATGAATGTCATTATATCATATACCTAAAATGTACCAACAATTAGAATGAATAATCGATAATGCAAAATAGGAAGAAAAGGTCCAAAGAGGTAGGGGTAGTGGGAGGGGCAGGGGAAAGGAAAGAAGGGAAAGGAAAAATGATGAGAAATGGAAAAAATGGAAATAAAGTCTTTGTAAATAGGGAAGGGTGGAGGGGGTGAAGGGAGGGCTAGGAATGGGGAAAAAATAAGAACCAAGATGCCTTATGTAAAGGTACAATTCCCAATGAGAAATATAATTGTGTTGTATACCTACAATTTACCAATTAAAGAATTTAATAAAATAAAATAGAAACACAGAACCAGTTGGAACAGAAGTTAGGTAGAACTCTAGAAGACACTGCTGTAAGAAAAGACTTTATTAACAAAACCTCAGTTGCCCATGAACTAGCACAAATAATCAACAAGCGGTATCTCTTCTTATTAAAAAGCTTCCGTGAGAGAAGCTAAGCCGGTCCCGGCACCCGGAAAGACGCTCTCCCGCCACCATCCCATGCTCCTAGGGCAGAGAAGGTGAGCCGTGTGGGCACCAAAAGCACCCACCCCGTGGAAATAAGAAGACATGTAAACAAGCCTCAAAAACAGACTTCCAGATCACCTACAGCAACCCCAAAGGGAAACAAGATGGAACAACTGATACTCAACCACCGGGACTCTCTGAACTGGCAACAAAAGAGGATCTGGGAAAAATGAAATCAAAAATAATTACTCAGATAACAGCAAAGATTGTGCTCATAGTGCAAGACATGATTAATAAATCTAGAGAGGACACAGATACAAAAATAGAGGATCTGAGGAACATGATGGAATCTCAACATAGGAAACAAATGGAATCCAGAAAACAGATGCAAACAGATTTCCAGGAGATTAAAAACTCCACTGAAAGTTTACACAGCAGAATGAGCCAATGTGAGGACAGAATTTCAGATATGGAAGATAAGATTGCAATTAGTGACCAGGAATAGAAAAATTGCTTTAAAATTGTAAAGGAGCATGAGAAATCAACCCAGCAGCTGCTAGACAATGCAAAGAAGAATAACATAAGACTGATTGAAGTCAATGAAGAAAGAGGAGACAGTGCAGATGACATAAAAAACTGTTCACAGAGTGATGGTAGAAAACTTCCCAAGCAGGGGAAAAGAACTTGACATACAGATAAGTGAGGCATATAGGACTCCAGCTAGCCTTGATCAAAAAAAATCTACACATAGACATATAATAGGTTTCCAGAAATCCAACAGAAGAATAAAATTCCACAAGCAGTAAGAGTAAAGAAATATATCACATACAAAGGAAAGCCCATCAGAATCACAGCAGACTTCTCAATGCAAACCCTCAAGGCAAGAAGAGCTTGGAGTAATGCATTTCAAGCCCTAAGGGAAAACAGCCTTCAACCCAGATTGATGTACCCTGCAAAACTATCTTTCAAAATGGATGGAGAAAGAAGATATTTTCATGATAAAGAGCACCTCAGGAACTTCATGAATACCAAACCGGCACTCCAAAAAATTTTAGACAATACCCTAGGAAAAGAAAATGAGGATCACAACCTCAGGAAACCCAGTAGAATGAATCCACTGGGCTTGACAAATTAAACGCAAAAGGGGAAAATCCAACAAAAAGAAAAAGTCATGACAAGGCTTTTAAAACATTTAACTTCATCTCCCTAATGAGTGTATAATTCAATCTTATTATTGTACTGATTAGTATTTTTCTGATTCTAGAGTTGCACACCTTTCCTTGTGCTATACTGGCTATTTCTTATCTCTACTTTTTAATTGGGTTGTCTATTAATGAGCTGTAAGAGTTCTTTATATTTTCTTATCATACGTTATATGCATTGTAAATATGGTCTGTTTAAGGACTACTTTTCATTTTAATGATGTCATGTAAAGTTCTAAATTTTGATGGAATCTCATTTATCAATTTTTTTCTTTTATACATCATGTTTTTTGTATCCTAGGTAGTTCTTGCTTACCCTGAATTCATAAACATTTTCCCTTATAATTTCTTCTTAAAGTTTTATAATTTTAGGCTTTCATATTTAGGTTCATAGATCCCTTCAAGTTATTTTCATGTATGGAAATAAAGGGTTGAGGTTAATTTTTTAATGTATGGATACCAGGTGTTCTAGTGCCATTTGCTGAAAACACTGTCTCTTCCTCAGCTCTTAAATTGAGTTTATATTCTATAAAATGCTAATGTTAAATAATCTTTCAAAACTCAGTGGACCATATATGTGTGGTTCTATTTCTAGATTCTCTGTTTTATTCCAATGATCTATATGTCTTTCCTTACACCAACAATGCCTTGATTACTGTAGCTTTAGAAGAAGTCTTAAAATTAGGTACTAAACGTCTTCCAACACTGTTTTTTTTTTTAACTTTTCTAGGTCCTTTGTACTCCTACATAACTTTTAAATTTCAATATCCAATTCTTCATTTATAGCAAGTATACACAGACCTGAATTTTTATATATACCTTGTGTTTTCTGATCCTGATAAATTCAAATACAAGTTCTAGGGGCTCCTAGAGATTTCTTTGTATTTTCTCTGTAGATGTTCATTTCATCTACATATAAAGACTTTACTTATACCTTGCCAATCCTATCCTAATTGTGTCATTTTATTGCCAGACTATTTTGGTTTGGGCCTATGTTTAATGCACAGACGAAGAGTAGACATATCTGCCCTTGTTCCTCACCTTAGGGAGAAAGCATTGTTTCTTCTCCATTCATATAAGGGTTTTTTGTTGGACGTATGGAGTACATGTCTTTGATCTGTTGAGAAGTTTCTGTTCTACTTCTAGTCTCCTGATAGCTTTTACCATGAACAGCTGTAGAATTTAGTCCAATACTTTTTCTCCAACTACTGACAGGATCATATGGCTTTTTCCTTTCCTCTGTTAATATGATGACTTTTGGGGGTGGATCTTCCAATGCTGAGACTACACTGCTATCCCCATAATAAAATCACTTTCTACATACTGCCAGATCTGACTTCTAATAGTTTGTTTTGTTAAACAAATTTCTATGTATGTTCATACTTTTTTCTTCTATTATCTTTATCCAGTTTTAGGATTAGCACAATGTTGATTTCCTAAAATGAGGGAAGTGTTCCTTTTTTTCTGCTTTAAATGTTTGATATAATTTATCAGTTAAAATGTATATGAGCCTGCTGTTGTCATATAGGTAGGTTTTCAAACTAGGAATATACTTTCTTTAATAGGTGCTATTCAAATTTTATATTTCCTCCAGAGTTAGTTTCATTAATTTGTCTTCCAAGGTACTTCTTAGAAATTGTCAAATTTATTTCAAAACAGATTTTTGTAATATGCTCTCTATACCCTTTTAAATTCTGTAAAATCTGTGGTAATGTCTCCTAGATCTTGATATTGTAATTTTAAAAATCTATAATTGATATTATGTAATAGGAAGAAAAGATCTAAAGGAGTAGGGGAAGTGGGAAGGGTGGGGAAATGAAAGAAGGGAAAAGAAAAAAAAATTTGAGAAAAGGAAAAAAATGGAAACAAAGTCTTTGCAAATAGGGAAGGGTGGAGGGGGTGAAGGGAGGGCAGGGGAACTGGAAAAAATAAGAACCAAGAGAGATTATGTAAAGGTACAAGAACCTAATGATGAATATAACTGTATTTTATACATAAAATGTACCAATAAACTTAATGGGGGGAAAAAAAGCTTCTGCACTGCAAGAGAAACCACCAACAGAGCTAAGAGACAACCTACAATGTGAGAAAAAAATTTTTAGCAGCTGTACCTTAGACAAAAGACTACTATCTAGAATATATAAAGAACTGAAAAAAATCAGACTCCCAAATTCAAAGACCCAATTCAAAAATGGGCATCTGAAATGAACAGACATTTATCAGACAAAGAAGTAAAGGCAGCAAAGAAACGTATGAAAAAAGGTTCCGCATCACTGATCATTCAAGAGATGCAGATGAGAACAACACTGAGATTCCACTTCACCCCAGAAAGAATGGCTGCTATCAAAAAATCAACCAATAACAAATGCTGGCGAGGGTGTGTGGAGAAAGGAACCCTTCTCCATTGTTGGTGGGAGTACAGACTGTTGCAACCACTGTGGAAATCAGTATGGAGATACCTCAAAGAACAAGGACTAGAGGTCCCATTTGACCCAGCTATTCCCCTACTGGGTATCTTCCCCAAAGAATTAAAAGAATCAGACATGCGATACATGTGCACCCATGTTTATACGGGCACAGTTTGTAATAGCTAAAGCTTGGAAACAGCCCACATGCCCATCAGCTAGAGACTGGATAAAGAAGATGTGGTTCTTTTATAAAATGGAGTACTACTTAGCCATAAAGAACAAAAAACTAGAGACATTTATAGCTAAATGGATGCATAGTGAGGCCATATTCTTAAGTGAAATAAATAGGACACACGTGTAAATACCAAATAGTTTCTCTAGTGTGAGAAACAAAGTGTAAATAAGGACTAAAAGATATAATAGATAATGTGAAATAGGAAGAAAAGGGGCAAAGGGGAAGGGGAAGTGGCATGGGTAGGGGAAAGGAAAGCAGGGAATGGAATTAAAATGAGAAAATGGAAAAATGGAAACAAAGTCTTTGTAAATTGGGAGGGATGGGAGGGGTTAAAGGGAGGGCAGGGGAATGGGGAAAAAATAAGAACCAAGAGACATTATGTAAAGGCACAAATTTCCAATAATGAATGTCATTATATTGTATACCTAAAATGTACCAATAAAATTAATTAAAATAATTTGTGAAGACACAGACAGGTTGATAGAAAAAAAATGGAAAAAATACCCCTGCAAAAAGTAAGCCCAAAAGCTAGGCTTCTATATTAATTCTAGGCATACTAGACTTCAGGAAAAGAATTACCAGAGATAAATAGGCTCATTTAAAAATAACATGAGTCAATTTATCAGGAAAACACAGGAATCATACATATGTATGCGTCTACTACATTTAGCAGTGTTTCAAACTACATGAATAAAACTTACAGAACTAACAGGAAACAAATAGACAAACTCAAAATCATGTTGAACATTTAACATCCTCCTCTGAGTAACTGATAGGGACTAGACATAATTCAAAAAGTCTATAGGACACCGATAAAAGACTATTAACTGTACTGGCCTAAGTTTTAGTTGCTATTTTAGTTTATTAGTACATGTATATAATACATAATGTTTACTTTCCTTGTGGGAAATTGGTACATGCACCTAGCACATCTTAATTCCCTTTTCCCTTCCCTCTTTCCCCCTCCACCTATCCCGTATCCCCTTCCTTTTTTTCTGTACATGTTTGTAGTTCATAGTTTTCATTCCTTGTGTGGAGTTGTTGTATGTACACAACGCATCCCAATTCTTTGTTTTGCACCCTTATCCCTTCCCTTCCTCTCCTTCCATCGCTCGACCCCCTTCCCCTTTGAGAATATCTTCCTACTTCCTATTATATATATTTTTATTGTGCTGTTTATTTTTACTCTGTTTTTTGTATAAGAGAAACCATGTAATATTTAAGCTTCTGTGCCTGATTTATTTCATTTAATATTATGGCCTCGAGGTGCATCCATTTTCCATAAATGACTCATCTAACTTCTTGACGACTGAGTATAACTCCATGGTATGTAAATACTAAGTTTTCTTCATCCATCCCTCTGTTGATGGACATCTGGGCCACATCCAAGATTTAACTAATATGAATCGTGCTGCTATAAACATGGGAATGAATGTATCTCTGTAACAGGATTGTAGTGGACTAACTTGGAATAAAAAAAATGTCTTCTGTTATCCTTTCAAATAATTTGGCTGTGTGGCTTTTGATTTCCTCTCCCTTGATGCTCCATGGATCAGCTTTGGAGGAGTTTGAAGCTTTTGGAAGTATTTTGTTGCTTTGCTTTTTCATATTTTTATTGTTGTTGTTGTATGTGTGTGTTGAGATTTGCAGGTGCTTATAGTGGAAAGATCTTGTTGCTAGTATGGAGGTATATTTAGTTAGTGTCTGCTTTTCAGAGATTTACTCAGAATATGTCTAAGTACATGCCTTTGCTTCTATCACAAGATCCAATTACCTCTGTTAATTTGGGAGAGGAGGATGCAGTACACTTGGTTCAGCATCAAGTTCTTCCTCTTTTAAAAAGAAGGATCTGATTTATTTTAAAAAGCCAACATTAAAAATGGTGAAAGGCTGCAGTATACTCCAGATTAAAGGGGACTAAAAAGACTTGACAACTAAATACAGTGTCTGGTCTTAGACTGGATCCCAAAATGAAGAGAAAAGATATTATAAAGCTCTTTTTGTCCTGCTACTGGAAGTGAACCCAAGGCTTTTCTACTGAGCTACAACTTTGGCTTTATTTATTTATTTATTTATTTATTTATTTATTTATTCATTGGTAGAGTCTCACTAAGTTGCTGAGGCTCTGCTCAAAATTTCGATCTTCCTGTCTCAGCCTCTCAGAAGGGTGGGATTACACGAGTGTGCCACATCCTACTTAATAAAGCTCACTAGTGAGTCAAGTGACAAATCTGGAATTAGATAAAAGTTTTGTATCAGTGCTAAATTAAATAAAATGGGATTAAATCAAAGCATTAGATGAATTTTAAATGTGCTAAAATTTACAACTAAACTGGCTATGTAAAAAATCCTTTTTCATATAAATATACCCTGAAATATTTAGAAGTAAAGCATCATGATGCATGTATGTATGCAATATATTTTCAAATAATTCAAGGAAGAAATTTGTATGTGTGATAAGATAAAGTATACATAAGTGCTCCATGTATGTTTTTAGTCTTACAACTTTTTCTCCAAGATTGAAATTATTTCCAAATAATTCAGTAAAAAAGTTGCAGTAAGGGATGGGGATGTAGCTCAGCAGTATAGCACCTGCCTGGCAAGCTCAAGGGCCTGAGTTCAATCCCCAGTACCAAAAAAAAAAAATTACAGTGAACTTTTGTGCCTTTGTTATGTTTATAGGCAATTGCTTGGCAATGAATGAAATCTGCAGCCCCTCCATATGACAAGATTGTGATTGGAATTACAGGAAATCAATAGATCAGTTCAGAAAAATTTTTATAAGAATATTTGTAATCTTGAGTCTTCCATTCCATCATCATGGTATCTCTCTATTATTTAGGTAAAAAACATTTCTGTCAGCCATGTTTTGTTGTTTTCACTGTAAAGGTCTCACACATATTTTGTTAAAATTTTCCTACACATTAAAATTTTTGATACTGCTATAAATATTTTTCTAAATTTAATTTTTCAATATTTGCTGCTAGTATATAGAAATACAGTTACTTTTGAATATTGAATTTTTAGCCTATGATCTTGTTAAATCTATTCTTAGTTCTCATAGTTGTTTTATATGTTTTAGCACATTCTAAAAAAAAATCATGTTACCTCCAAATGAAAATTGTTTACCTTGTTTCCTTTTTTTTTATTCTTAAATTCTTTTATTGGTACATTTTAGGTATACAATATGTTTACATTTATCACTGGGTGCTTGTACCTGTACATGATGTATCTTGGTTCTTATTTTTTCCCCCATTACCTGTGAGCCCTTCACCCCCTCCCCCCTTCCCTATTTACAGAGACTTCATTTCCAATTTTTTTTTCTTTTCTCATAATTTTTCCTTTCCCTTCTTTCCTTTCCCCTTCCCCTCCTAATACCCCTACCCCTTTGGACCCTTCTTCCTATTTCAAATTTTCAATTATTCATTTTAATCATTTTAACCCTTATTTACACTTTCAGTTTCTCACACTAGAGAAACTATTCTGTATTAACACATGTGTGTTCTATTTATTTCACTTAAGAGTATCACCTCAATATGCATCCATTTAGCTATAAATGACTCTAGTTTCTTGTTCTTTAACAGAGGACATTTTTTTTTAAATAAATCATTAAGGTGATTAGAGAACTCAAAAAATATATAACTAAACACATCACAGACTTAATTTTTTTAAAAAAAAGACTAGCAAGTTTCAGAAGACACTAATAAAAAGCTAACTGAACTAAAAAAAATAAAAATACAAAACATATGTGACCAGCATAGAAAAAAAACTAGAGTTCATGAAAAGGTACCAAACAAAAATGCAGGATTTTAAAAATTATATTGAAATCATAGGCAGTAGAAGTGACCAATGTGAGGACATAGGGTCAGAACTAGAATAGGGCTGCTGTCAGAGACAAATAGTCAGTTACATTAAAAACAATAAAAGAACATAAAACTGATCCAACACCAACTAGATTGATGGAAAGAAGATAATGTAAGATTAATTGGAATTAGTGAAAAATCAGAATATAGTACAAATGGCATAAAAGCTTATTTACAGAAATAATAGCAGTAAACTTTTCAAATATAAGGAAAGAATGAAGCATATAGAAAAGTGAGACATATAGAACCCCAAATGGCCACAGTCAAAAAAGAATTTCTCTGTGACACATCAACAATCAAAGTCCCAGAAGTTCAAAACAGGGACAAAATCTTAAAAGCTTTTAAAGAAAAGCAATAAAACACTTATAAAGATAAACCCATTAGAAATACACACACTTCTCACCATACACCTCAAAGGCTAGGAGAGCTTGAAGTGACCTGTTGCAAGCCCTAAAAGCAAACAACTTTCAACCCAGACTGATATATCCTGCAAAACTATCTTTCAAAATTAATGGAGATAAAGTACTTTATACTTTAAGAAACTCATAATTACTGTTAAGAAACTAATAATTACCAAACCGGCACTATAAAAATTCTCGAGGATGTCCTAGAAAGAGACAATGAAACCAACAATACCAAAAGGTCTAATAGAATGAATACACCAAGCAAGGTAAGCAGTTAAGCAGAAAAGGAAGAAACAGTAACAGCAACAGGAAAATAATGCAATGACAGGAATTAATCAATAAGTTTCAGTAATAACTTTCAACATGAAAGGTCTCAATTCCTCCATCAAAAGACACAGATTGGCAGAATGGATCAAGAAACAAAATCCAATGTTATGCTGTATACAAGAAACATATTTAACCCAAAAAGAAATTCATAGACTAAAAATCAAAGGATGGAAAACAATATTCCATGCAACCGGAACACAAAAACAAGCCTGAATAACTATCCTATTTTCAGACAAAGTGGACTTCAAGCCCAAAGTAATCACAAGAGCCAAAGAGTGTCACGACATATTGGGTAAAGAGAATAATTAAATAGAAAGATATAACAATTATTAATATATAGGCACTGGACAACAGCAGACCTAGCTTCATTAAACAAACACTATTGGGCACAAAAGATCAGATAAACATTAACACAGTTACATCGAGGGACCTCAATACCCCACTGGCAAAAATAGAGCAACTAGACAAAGAAATTGACGATGAAATATCAGAGTTGAACTAAACCTTTAAACAAATGGACTTAATAGAGATCTACAGAGTGTTCCACCCAGCAACAACAGAATATGCACTCATCTCAGCAGCACATGGGACTTTCTCCAAAATAGAACACATGCTATCTCCATAAAACAGACTTAAGTAAATGCAAAAGAATCAAAATTATCCCATGCATATTATCAGATCATAGTGCAATGAAACTAGAAATTGATGGCAGAAGAAACCACAGGTATTATGAAATGTGTGGAAAATAAACAATATTCTTTTGAATGATCAATGGCTCACAGAAGAAACCGAGGAAGAAATTAGACAATTTCTAGAATCAAATAATAATGCCAGTACAACTTAACATAATATATGGGACATGATTAAAGTAGTTCTAACAGGGAAGTTTCTAGCTCTGAATGCCCACAACACAAAAATAGAGCAAGTCCAGATAAATAACCTAGTGATGCACCTTGAGATCCTAGGAAAAAAAAAAAAAACAACAATCAAAATTCCAAAGTATTACAAGGAAGGAAATTATAAAGGTCAAAGCAAAAATGAATAAAATTGAGATTAAAAAGGCAATACAAAGGATTAATTGAAGAGCTGGTTCATTGAAAGAATAAACAAAATAGATAAATCCCTAGCAAATCTTACCAAAAAGAAGGGAAGAAAGAAAGGAAGAAAGAAAGAAAGAACTGAAATCAACACAATTAGAAATGAAAAAGGTGAAATAACATTGGATACTGCCAAAATCCAGAAGATCCTTAGTAACTATTTTGAAAACCTGTACTCCAATAAATTGAAGAAGACAGAAGAATGGACAGGTTACTAGGTATATACAAATTACCAAAACTGACCAAAAAGATATAAAAACCTCAATGATCCAATATCAGGCAATTAAATTGAAGCAGTAATTTTATTTTTAAAAGCCACTAAGAAAAGCCCAGGTTAATGAATTCACTGCCAAATTCTATAAGAGTTTTAGAGAAGATTTAATGCCAATATACATCAAACGCTTTAATGAAATTGAAAGGAAAAGTATACTCCCAAAGTCATTCCTGGAAGCTAGTATTATCCTGATTCCAAACCAAAAAATGACCCAACCAAAAAAGAGAACTGCAGGCTAATCCATTTAATGAACATCAAATCAAAATCCACATGATCTGTGGAGAGACAATTTAACAGCATACTGATATCCTACTCCTCAACCACACCTTTCCTCAGGTTTAGCATCCCTTCAATTGCCCTGCCTGAGCCATCTAACCTGGAAAGTCTGAGATAACTTAAATATCCAAATAAATAATGATAGAAATATATTGCAATTCATTGACTAAAATGACTTCATAATGATAAAATGTTCTTTAGAAGAATAAACTCACAAATGAAAAGAACAGAAAATTCCTTCTTAAAATAAAATGTCATTTAATTTGCACAAAAGGAATAATAGAGCTAGAAAATTGATAATGGGTAATAACATTTGTGGGTAAATGTTTGATGAAGAACAAAATATTTATGTAATCTAAAAATGATTTCTTCATAGATGACTTAAGTACAAAAGGAAAGAGAAGCATAATAGTAAAGAGACTAGGGAGACCACATTTTAATCAAGTGAACAGAGATAATTTCATCAAAACTAGGACAAATCAATCCCACAGAATCCTGATATGATGCCTTGTCAGAGATGTAATTTTATTTCAGTGGTATTCTTATCTGAAATACACAATATGAATGTTATAAATGTTAAGAAATATCAGGTAAACCCAAATTTAGGCCATTCTGCACAGTAGCTGGCCTTTACTCTTCAAAAACATTGTAGTCATAAAAGACAAAGTAAGAGGGCCAGGGATTTAGCTCAGAGGTTCCTCCACCTGCCTCATAAGCATAAGGTCCAGAGTTCGATCCCCAGTACCAAAAAAAAAAAAAAATGAAATTACTCTTTATTTAAAAAAAAAAAAAGACAAAGTAAGGCCAAGGACCTATTCTACACTAAAGAAAAGTAAAAGTCATGAAAACAAATACATTCTTGATCTCCAGTCTTGATTATAATCCAATCTTGGCTCTTGAACTAGGGAAAAAATGGCTATTATATACAAGACTATTAGACTAGACATGTTCCCAGCTACTGAGGAAGTTGACGTGGAAGCATCACTTGGGCCCAGGAGTTGAAGCCCAGCCTGAACAATAGGAGAAGACTTCATCTCAAAAACAAAGTGAAAAACTAAAAATTTAAAATACTAGATTATTGAGACAATGGATAGAATTTGAATATGGTCTCTGGATTACAAAACAGAATTATATTCATGTTAGTTTTCCTGATTTTGATCATTGTGTTGTTGTTACATAGGGTAGGTTTTATTTATAGGCAAGACACAATGAAGTTTTAAGGGTCAAGGGGCATTATATATACATATACTATACACACACATATGCAAAGTATGAGTGGGAAATGAATGCATGATGAATGAATGAATGAATGAATAGAAAATGGGGCAAAATATGTGAATAATTAAGGAATCATATTGTTATGCATTGGACATGAAGTTTCCTCCAAGACTCACATGTTGAAGGCTTGGTCCCCAGTGCAGCAGTGTTCAGAGGTGACTGGATCATAAGGGCTCTAACCTCATCAGTGGATTACTCACTTGATGGATTCATATCTAAATGGAGTATTGGAAAGTGATGGAAAACTGTAAAAGGTGAGTATTAGTTGGAGGAATTGGGTTCTTGGAGGAGAGCCCTTGGGGACAATACCTTGTTCCCAGGCTCTCTGTCTCTCTCTCTCTCCCTCCCCCCTCCCATTCCTGGGCACCATGAATTGAGCAGCTTTGCTCTGCCACACACCCCACCCTATGTAACAACAATATCACAGACCCTTAGCAGTGGAGCCAGCAAACAATGAACTGAAACCTTTGAAATCATGAGACAAAATAAATCTTTCCTCCTTTAAGATGTTTTCTCAGGTATTCTGTCACAGATATGGAAAGCTGATTAACACACATGCCAAAGGATATCCAAGAATTCTTTATATGTTCTTACAACATTTTGGTAAGTTTGAGATTATATCAAAATAAAAAGCTAGACATTCACTTATACATTTTGATAAGTGCAATGAAGAGACAATTCATGGAAAGCACTTAGCCCAAGGTAAGCACTTAATAGATACAACAATAGCTGTTGCTGAAGAAAACGAGAAGGAGCTGAGTATTCACTCAGAGAGAACATAACTTTTTGTCCACCTCTCTCCTTACAGATGAGGTAGATGAGGCCCAGGGGTGGTGAATTCCTGGGGAGGAGCAGGTTTTATTTCCTCCTACATCAGGAATATCCACAGCATCTGGAAAAGTGTGAGTTGCATAATATTTTCATTGATAATAATAGGGAGATATTTTTAAATAGGCCTTAGAAGTTATACAATATAATCCAAAAATCCATTTCCTCAGTGACACACCATAATAGACTAGTGCCGATTCAATCCTCAAAATGCCAATGAGTTAGTATAATCGCGTAATCAACATTTTTGTCAATTTCCTTGCTATTTTTGTCAGGATTGTGGTCAAAACTTTTTAAGTAAAAAGTGACAAAAAAAGAAAAACAACCTAGTAAGTCAAGCCAAGATATCTGTAATTTAATAATTCGAGATCAGATGGTTTCAGATGTGGCTTGATTCAACACTTGTGACCATTAATCCTGATAGGTCAACTACATTGGATTAAGAAATGCCTAGCAGAGGCCTAGAATAGCAAAAGCAATTCGAGGCAAAAAAAAAAAAAAAAAAAAAAAGGTAAGGCAGGGAGCATCATGAATCCCAATTTGAAGTTATACTACAAAGCTACTGTGAAAAAACAGCATGGTACTGGAAAAAAAAAAAAAAAGACCCAAGCAAAGAACTCCAAGCATACTCAGCTACCTTATCTTTGACAAAGGGGCCAAATACCTTCACTGGAAGAAATATAGCCTCTTTAATAAGTGGTGCTGGAAAAAAACTGGCTTTCCACATGCCAAGAATTGAACCTACACCCACACGTCTCACCATGCACTAAACTAAAATCGAAGTGGATCAAAGATCTAAATATTACAATAGAATTTTTATTCTGTTTTATTTTAATTTGCTGGAATATAGAATTGATAAAACTCGAAGACAATAGGTGTAGGCAAAGACTTTATGAACAAAATCTCAATTGCACAGGAAATATTAGAAAGAATCAACAACTAAGATTACATAAAATTAAAAAGCATCTGCATAGTAAAAGAAACAACCAACAGAATAAAAAGACAACACACAGAATGGGAAAAAATTTTGACCAGCTACTCTTCCTTAAGCAAAGGACCAACATCTAGAATATATAAGTAACTAAAAAAAATTAGACCCTTCCCTCAAACTTAATACCTGACCCAAAAATGGGCATCTGAAATGAATAGTCACTTCTCAGATGAAGTACAAACAGCAAATAAATATGTGAAAAAAGGCTCAACATCACTGATCATTTGATAAGTACAAATTAAAACAACACTGAGATTCCATCTCACTCCAGAAAGAATGGCTATCATCAAGAAAATCAATGAATAACAAATGCTGGCAGGGCTGTGGGGAAAAGGGAACGTTTTTCCACTGTTGCCAGGAGTGTAAACTGGTGCAACAACTGTGGAAATCAGTGTGGAGAGTCCTCAAAAACTAATATTAGAGATTCCATTTGACCCAGCTATTCCCCTTCTAGGTATCTTCCTGAAAGAGTTAAAAGCATCATACCACAGTGATATATGCACATCCATGTTTATAGCAGCATAATTTATAATAGCTAAATCTTGGAAACAGCCTATATTCCCATCAAAAGATGAATGGATAAAGAAACTATGGTATTTATATCCAATGGAATATTATTCTTCCATAAAGGAAAATAAACTTGAATCATCCGTAGGAAAATGGATGCACCTTGAGACCATAATCTTAAGTGAAATAAATAAGACATACAAGTTTAAATATTCCATTGTTCCTCTTGTGTGAGAAACTGATAGATAAACAAGGAGCATAATGGAGGATAGATACTGGGAAGTAGGAAGAACATGTTCAAAGGGGAACAAGGGAGGAGGTTGTGGGAAGGGAAGGAAGGTAAAAGGAAAAAGAAAGAATGGAAGGAAAAAATGGAAACAAAATCTTTGTAAATGGGGAGGGGAAGGGCTGAAGCAGGGAGAGGAGTGGGAAAAATGAATTAAAATATATTATGTATAAGTACACATTTCCTATGATGAATGTGATCAATATGTATGACAAATGTGTACTAATAAAAAATAAAGTTAAAAAATAAAAACAAACCAAAAAAGGGAAAAAGAATTGAGCCCCTGAACCAAAGGAAACCAATCTGCAGGCCCGGCTGAGAGCCAGTCAGGTTCTGTCTGTTGCAGAGTCCTTTGCAGAAGTGACCCCGATTCTTCATGCCTGATAGCCAGTCACTTTTCAATGTGATTTTGCAGCTCCACCCATCAAGATGTGGCAACTATTTTGCCTTCACTTGAGACTGGGCTGGCCTTGTAACTTGCTTTGAACAACAGAAGGCAGCCACTGTCTTCTAGTTCTCAGATTAGACCTCAAGAAGACTTGAGTGCTTCCCCTCTTCTCTGTTTGTTCTCTTACTTTCTTCTCTGCTTCTCTGTGAGGATAGGACTGAGCCTACCTTTTGGGTAAAAGATAGGCAGAGTAGCACCAAGTCAGCCCACTAGTTCCAGGTGAGCTGCAGTGTTAGGAAAGAGCTTATCCAAGATTCACAAAGCCAGCTGGTTCACCCAAAACTTTACTATCAATACACAAGGGAGTTCTGTCAAGCTCAGTTCAGCTCAGCTGAACTAACAATCTGTAGACTAGTATGCAAAAGCATATGTTTATCATGTATAACAAAAGGGGTTAGTGATTGTTATGCAGCATTACTGTGGCAACGGATAGCTGATACACTCATCAAAAAATTGGTCTCAGAGGCAGCAACCTTGAAAGACAGTATTAAACTTGTACAGTTATATGGAGATGGGTAGGAGGTGGTGCCAAAGCTAAAATTGTGGGCAGACAGAAACCACATGGAGGCAGAGAGGCTGGCCTGCTGCCTCCCAAAAGAATGCCAGACATCCCACAAAGGGAGAGATGAGGAGACTAGGTGCCAGCCTGCCTTCTAGTTCCCTGAAGGACAAACTTTACTCTGTGCTTTCTCTTCATGAGCATTCCCTTTGTGAATCACCAGTAAATTCCCCTTTCATTTGAGTTATTATAAATGGATGTTTGTTCTTTATGGCCATCCTTTACTACCATGGAGTAGATGGATCTTAATGTTTACAATCCCTTTGAAAAAATGTATACCTATACATAATGTAAATATATATACTTTTTTTTTTTGTACCAGGGATCAAACTCAGAACCTTGCGTTTGTGAGACAGGCCACGGCACCACTGAGCTAAATCCCTGGCCCATCCTAATCCCCCGGCCCAGCTAAACCCCCGATATTTTTTAATAATCAAAGTCACCTCTGGATAGGCACATTTACTTTCCACCCTAGCTCAACTGCATGCATAGTTCAGACATCTGAGGATCAGACCATCCCAGGTCTGCACAGCAAAGGCAGCCCTTACACCTTCACCAAGAGGCAGGGCTCCTAAGAAATCTGAGTTGCTGTCCCCAAAGTGTGTCTGTTTCCCCAAAATGGCTCTGGACCCATCCAAACCTGCAATGACAAAGGGGTCAGGACAGCTGGACAATGAAATAGACTCAGGTTCCAGTTGCTTAATGCATATGTCCAATGTGAGTCTGGATTTCTGTATCTCTATTGACAAAAAAGCACACAGTACAGTTTTTCTTTTTTGCAGTCTCAACTACAGATTTACTCAGAGTTCTTTAACTTTTTTTTAAAAAGTATAGTCTTGAGGAACCACTGAGGAGAGAGAGATTCAATAGGTCATGTCTCCAAGGCCCTAAAATCCCAAAGTTCTTAGATTTGAAGAATTCTAAAAGTTTCCCCAGCTGCATGAAACAAAATGGCTTCTTCATACACAGCTCAAACGTCTTTCAAATATCCCTCAACTTCGAAATAGAAAAGAGACAAAGACGAAGAGTTCACAATTTCCATGGAATCTTTTACTCTCCTTTCTTACCAAGAATTTCACCTTCAGAATTCACAGCACAGATCTTTTTGATGGTCGTGAGATGATAGAAGAGTTTGGTGGCTTCATTTTCAAGGGAATGGTTAAGACTGTTTCTCCCTTTCCCTCCAGGTGCCCCCTTGGGAGCAAGTGAACATTTAGACCAAACCTCAAATTCCTTCCTGGCAGGTGCTCATGTATGTGAACAAAGTAGATCTTTTAAAGTACTGATTTTTTTTGTTTTTGTTTTTATTTTTTAATCTTTTTTTGGCCACAAGTCTCAGGCCAGCAAAGCAGGTTGCCTATTGGAAGTCCCAGGCTGGCCAACATCACTTCTCCTAGGCACCGCAAGCTGCAGCGGATAAAAGGGAGAATAACAAAGCATGGAATTCAGAATCCAAAAATTCTGGGTTCGAGTTTCCTTGCTGCCACTCAGCAGTTGGGAATGTGGGCAACTTTAGGCATGTTACTACAGCTTCCTGAGCTTCAGTGCCTTCGTTTGGAAAGCAGATACAGTATAATAACACTTCCTCACTGGGGTGTTGGGTGATCCAAAAAGATGCCACATGTCAAGTGTCGGCTCATACTCAACATTTAATGAACAGTTGTGTATTAGTCAGGGTTCTTGATTGCAAGCTGTGTGGTAATCGAATGGAATTTATTGGAAGTCTATCAGGGGCTCATGGAATTGGCAGAGATCAGTGGTGAAGTCTGGGAAATGGCCAGAAACCAAGGGATTCCTGGAGGGTTAAGCAACAGCAGTCTTTGCAAGGTCAGGGAACGGGTGGCCTACACGCCACTGCTGCCTCTTGGCTGGGTCAGCCTCCAGTGTTCCTCCTGGGCCCAAATCATTCACTCAGTATTCCAGGACAGGGAGGGAACACCTGGTTGCCCTAGCCTGGACTTCACGCCCACCTCTGGTGGCAACTGAAGCAGAGAGGGAAACTGGCTGCTTCCATGCCGGACGCAGGCGCCCCACCAGCTCCCCCATGGATGGCAAGAGGTTTGCGCGGGGGAAATGAAAGCACTGTTAGGAGGTCGGCCCAACTCACAGTTGCTCGCTGCAGATGTCGCTCTTTAAATCCAGGAGAGAACACAGATGAATCTTGATTAGAGTGGGGCAGGCCTATAGGGCCCAGAGGGAAAGGGTGAGCTCAGGTTTCTAGCAAGCTCCATCTTCAGGAGTGAAAATTACCAAAGGCGAGGGAAGCTGAGCAGAGTGGTGCCCAAGCGCCACTCACCCCGACTGTGCGACCTTGAATGAGTATCTGCACCTCTCCGGCTTCAGTTCCAGCCAAATGACACACGGAGAAAGCCCTTGGGACTAGAAGAGGCGCACACGTCAAACGAGAGGTGGGATTTGCCCTGGTGAATAGTGTCTCCTGCACAGAGAAGAGGAGGCGTCTCCTAAGCCTAGGGTCCCTAAAGCCGAGGAGCAGGCAAAAAATCCGGCTAAGACTGCAACGCCCGGGAAGTGCATGGGTTTCTCAGAGAGGCACAGCCACCGGCTAAGAGAGCAAGATGCAGCTCCTCTCCGGTTTCCAGCAATAACACGCAGTTACTAACCACTCCGAGCCTGGGGTACGTATTCCCCTCCTAACATAAAGATGACTCCGTACCTAAAATTCTCCACCAAATAACACACAGCTCTGTCCTCGGAGACTTTCCAGGGACATTGAGCAACCCACCTATTTCGCAGCCCAGCGCCTCCCATCTCACCCACTCGTGACTCCGCTGAAATGTCAGAGAAACCCCGGCCCAGCTTCATGTAACCCGAGAGCTGCCAAGGGCAGCCACCCTACGGAAAAGAGAATCTGGTTCAGGGAAAACATTCGAGACAGAGCAGACATACACATCTCTCTTTTTCTTTCTTCTGGAAGATGATTTTCCACAGCGAGCTGCAAGATCCATTTTCTAAATGAGAAAATAATGGCTTGTGTGTAGCAATTGGGAGCCAAAGCATCTACCATTTATTAACTCCACAGCATTTATTAGGCACCTATTCTATAGGGAGCACTACATTACATGCCTTTAAGGGATGATCAGAGAAGGCCAAACAAACATAGGATTTGCTTTGCCATTCATTTTCTCCTGGTTTCTGGGTTTCCTACTCTCGTTGTTTCCTTCCAATAGAATGCAGAGCTAACTTTGTCACATCCTTGTTTGAAACCCTTTATTGACTTTCCATTACCTTCAGGAGCCTCTTAGCACCATGTGCAAAGTCTTTCGAGACCTGGCTCCTGCCCACCTCCCCAGCCTTCCTTCTTTCCTCATCCTTCATGCTTTCAAATTTCCAGCTATTCACTCATTCGTTTCCTATTCATTCATCTATTCATTCTCTAAATACTTCTTGGACTGAAGCTCCAAATCAACAGCTGGGCATATAGCAAGAAGCAACAAAAGAGATCCCTTCTCTTAAGAAGCTTACCTTGCAGGGGACTATAAATAACAGTGAGAGAAAGGAAGAAATTGGAGCATTTCAGACTGTGAAAAATCCCACTAGAAAAATGCCACAGGGTGTTGTGACCAAAAGTAGCTGGGGATCTTTAACTGGGTGGTCAAGGAAGAAGTGGTACATGATTTGAAAATCAGCCATTCCAGATTATTTGCTGTTCTGAAATTGTGCAATGCTTAGTCTACTGTCTGTACATATGCTCTGAAATGTCCACTCCACCCCAACTCCCCAGTTTCTCATCTGCCTGCAAAGCTGGCTCTCCATCACCTCCACAAGGAAACCATTCCCAATCTGCCAAGGCCTGGCTCAGGTATCCCTTCTTCATGTTCCCCAGATGCACAGAGCTTTTCTCCAGCTTGCCCCCCGCCCCATACCTACTCCACTTCCTCACCACCCACCATCAAAAGAATGGGGCCAGAAGTCACCCCCCTTCATAGGAAGAATCAGGGAAGAAGGAAAAAGCTTCAGGGGGATTGAGGGGACCAGTTGGGGTCTGAGCTTGGTGAGCATCAACAATTTTTCCAACATTTTTTTGTTTGATTAAATCCCAAAGGACATTTTTTCCTTAAACTCTTTTTTTTCCTTTAACTTTTAAGCCATATGGTTCTGATTCATTTATACTTAACTAATTACAACATTGGTTTTGTAAGAGCTATTTGATGTCCATGAGTCTTCAGAGCCCTTTCATACAATTTTCTAACCCTTTTTACTGTGAAATCCAAAGTGGTCTTTCGCCAGAAGTAAACAGCATCCAGTGCCAGAAGGTTACGGTTTGGTCTTGGTTTGGTCACCAGGACCAGGCCCTGTGGTTATAAGGCCTCCAAATTTGGCAAAATGTGTTTCTTTGACTCCCAGTGAAATTCTAAAAAGGTTCTCAGGAAAATAGAGACAAGAACACATAAATAAGACAAGAAGCTTTTCAAAAGCAAGGCCCTTACCCGTAGAGAAGCCATCCTGTGTTACGGCTTTCTCCAGCTTTACCTCAAGAGTCACAGCTAGCAGTCTGATTGCTCAATAAAGTACTGAAGCTTTTTCTCTTTGGGATCCTGCCGTCTGTTAGGATCTTAGAAAGTGGCATTTGTGTAAACAGGTACCATTTTATGAGGCTGTCAGTGTTCTGGCCAACTTGACAGCAAAGTGGCTCTATTTTGTGTGAGATGAAATGAGAGGAACTAAAGCCAGCCAAGGGCCATGGTGTGCCAGGCCCTCCACAAGGCCAAGGGCATGCAAAGATGAACAAATGCAGTCCTTGCTTCTGAGGGGATTAGGGTTTAGTATTACGATAATATGCAATATTTATTGGCCACTTACACTTACAAGTTCTATACTTAGTCCTGCTAGAACAGTATCTTAGTTAAGTTTTGTTATAACTGAAGAGGTTGTTGCTGAGCAAAGTGAATCTCCCAAGACTTAAGTAATGCAATCAGTAAGCAGAATTTGCACTGGAACTCAGGTAAGTCTAATCTTGCTAATCTTGCTAAGGTTCTGAAGTGATCTAAGTGTGTCCTCCAAAAGTTCATTGCTGGAAGCTTGATTCCCAGTGTGGTGATACTGAGATGATGGAGCCTTTGACAGGTAAGGCCCAGTGGAAGGTCACTGTGTCATGGGGGCTTTGGCTCAGAAGAGATTAATGTCTGTCTTGCATGGTGAGTTATTTTCACAAGAGCAGGTTATCATAAAGTGAGGCCATCCCATGCTCTTGGTCTTTTCTTCAGGTGGCTGGTACCCTTTCTGCTTCTCTGCTATGCTGTGACAGAGATGGGGAGGCCCTTGCCTTAGACTCTCTAGCTGCAAGAATCATAAGCCAATGTAAATAGGGAAGGGTGGAGGATGTGAAGGGCGCATAGATAATGGGGGAAAAAATAAGAACTAAGATACATCATGCTCAGGTACAAACACCCAATGATAGGTGTAAATGTATTGTATACCTAAAATGTACCAATTAATATATAAATTTTAAAAAGAATCATAAGCCAAATAAACCCCTTTTCTTTACAAGGTACCTAGACTCAGGTATTTTGTTATAGCAACACAAAATAAACTAACATAAACCTCGGAGACCACAGTCCATGGAATATGAAAAGAAGCTTATAAAAAGACTCATGGGTGTGTAAAAAGTGCATTCAGTAATTGGACCAGATATATAAAGATCCAACTGTAAGGTCTGAATAGGAGAAGGCCTAACTGGCAGAAACATGAACTAGTATTATTAAATACCTACTATATGTCCAGCACCAACAATTCCATAAGGTCAGTACCATTCACATTCTCATTTTGTAGGTGAAAAAACTGGGGGCAAAATTGGTGAAGTTGCTTCTCGAAGGCCTAAAGCCAGAACAGAGGAAATCTAAGATTTGAAGCCTGTCCTGCCTGGCTCCAGGGTTCTCTCCCATAGAAATTAAGAGGTAAGATCTTTCTTCCCCGTGCAATTAATGGCAAAATCCCACTCTCCCTCATTCAGTGAAAAGCCATGAAAAGGGGGATAGTTCAGGCGGAATCGAGATAAGGCCTATATAAGAAAAGTTATATAAGTGCTAAACAGGGGAAGGAACTCTGCTCTGAGAGAAGGGATGAAATAATGGAAAGGAGATTTAGAGTGATTAACAGTGGAAAAAGATGTACAAAATGCAATAACCCCAAACAGTGCATGTGCAAAGCTCTTAACAAAAGAACGAGGAGAGGACAGATGACAGCCAAATTCAGGTGTAAGCTGAGAGAAAAGAAAACTGAAACCAGGAGGCCAAAATGTACTTAGGTCAGTCAAAGGAGAAGGGAGTTTGTGGGTGGGTGACAATTTGAAGTCTCTTTTCTAAAGCAAAAGAAGAAATGAAACGTTTACAGAGGTCTGCCAACCCCAGCCACTTGGCAAACAGGTTTTTCTCACCTAGTATTTTCTTACTCTTTCAGCATCTTCCAAAAACTGTCTAGATTCTCATCTGCACTTTAGAGCAGAGAAAAATAAAAGCTCAGATTCATAACATGACTTTCGAAAGGTCACAGACCTTGAAGGTGTAATTGGACCCGATCTACTGATGTCTTGCCACCTTGCTCTCGGAATAAAATGTGAATGTCGTAGCAGGACCTAAACATGAGCTGTGCTCTCCTGACATCTCTGACTGTACCCCAAAACTCCTCACCTCACCCTGAATGCTTCAGTCACAGAGGCAAGGTCATGTTCAGTGCTTTGAACACACTGTTTCAGTTTGAGTTGTGGGCTTTCCAACGTGGTGTTTCCCTGCTCACAAAAAAGACAAGGCTGGCTCCTTTGGTTGTTCAAGCTTTAGCTCTGAGGAGCTGTCCTTAACTGCATAGTCCACAGTGGGCTCTCCTGCTGCTCTCTTGGACTATGACTCACCCTTTATCACAGGCCATAACTAGAAAATATGAGGATATTTTCTGGTCTGTTATCCACCTCCACTTAGGCCATGCTGTATTTTGGACCGTGAACATCCTACAAAAGTTCATGTGTTGAAGGCTTAGTCATGAGCCTGTGGCACCACTGGAAGACCTGGAACCTTTAGGAGATGGGACCTCGTTGGAGGAAATGAGGTCATCGGGCATGGCATGAAGGGGGTACTGGGACCCCAGCCACTTTGCCTCTTCTCTCCCCCCCCATCTCTTCCTCTCCTTATCCTTTTCTCTATCTCTCCCTCTCCCTCTCTCCCTCTCTCCCTCTCTCTCTCCTCTCCTCCCTGGCCACCATGAAATGAATGCTTCCCACCACACATTCCTACCATGATATGTTGTCTCACCACCGGCAATGATCCAATGGAGCAATGGACCGACTAACCGTAGTTTGACTGAACCCTTCAAAACCATGAGTCAAAACCAATGTTTTGTCCTTTAAGTTGGTTGTCTTAGGTATTTTTGTCACAGAAAGCTAACTAACACAGGCCACAAGCCCAGTGAGAGCTGATATACTTATTTTAACACTCCCATGAAATATTCCTCACTATGACTCAATGGCAGTTTAGGATATTGTCCAAATAAAGCTTTCCTAGTGCCCACAGCCACTCCTCCTGAGGGGAGCCTTACAAAGGCTGCATGACTCTGCTGATTGGTTGTCACATGGGGGTCAGCAAGGATGTCAGCCTTTAATGTGACCCAGTCACAGCCTTTTAGACCTGAGATAGACCACAGAACTAATAACCTCCAGACTGATCAGCAGCCTGAGGCAAGTCTAGAGAAGATGAGCGGAGTTAACCCTTTTGGGGGAGCCTCCAGTGGGAAAAGAAATTGAAATAATGAGGGCATCAAGTGAGGGCATCAGGACCTTGATGAGCCATCTGCTCATGAAGATCTGGGGAGGGAGGCAGAGGGCACTTGTGAATGCAACTAGAACAGAGCACAAATCCAGAGAGAAATAGAACTCCTGCAAGAAAAGAAACAGGACTCACCTATCCCCATGACTGTCTAGTTTCTTGCTGCACCATAATTCCATTTCACACCAAGGGGGCCTTTAATGAATCTCTCTTTCCTGGAGTAACTGGCAGTTACTTGTATCAACAAGAGCCAAACGGAAGCAGTCTCTATGCCAAAGTTATCTACAAACAATGTGTTTAACCTGGTGGTGGGATGGTGGGCTACATTTCAGATATGTCCTACATACATGAAAATAAATCAACCACTTTTGTCAGGAAATGTGTGCTAAAATTGTGCAAGAATGACTACTTTCATGGCTTCTGCCACAGCATATTGCAGAGGCATTAGATAAACCAGTCATGATGCTTCCCATTGTAACAGACAGAACTGGCTTCAGCAACTGACGGATCTAGGTGCTCAAAATGCCTTTCATCATCTCTCACTTCCGTTTCTCTCCAACCAGCTTTTCAGGCAGGCTTTCACACTAGGCGGACCCAGGAGCCTGACTTGCCACCCTACTAGCAGGAAAGAGCTCAGTTTTCACAGAAGTCCTAGGATTGTAGATCTTTAGATAACTTAAGGACTTGGCTTTGAACTGTGGTCAGATGGAAGGAATACTCTGATTGGTTGGTATGAGATCATGTGACCATCCATATGTGTGGGCAGGAAATGAGGGGAAGGGAAAGTAGCAAGTCTCTAAAAACACATGGACAAAGAGTGGTATTGAAATGATTCCCCTAATGGAAAAACTGGCATGCTGTCACCAAGAGAAGAGGGCATGGATGCTGAGCAGACAAAAACTCCAGATGCCCCATAGGCCCTGTAGGAGAGATAGAGGCTACTCGGGGAGAAAAGCCTTGATCTCCTCCTCTGGGAGGGTTATCTGATTATGAAAGACCCTTGCAGCAACTGAACAAACACAAAGTTCCTCAGGCCTGGTCCTGGGATCACAGATTTACCACAAAGGACAGAGTAGCTTCTAAATAAGACAAAGCCTACGCTGGAAGTTCAGATCTTTATTCTGCCTCCTACCAGAAGGGGCAGATCCTCACTGTCTCTGAGCCTCCTAACCTATGAGATGTCAGGAATACATTGTCCCTTGCCACAGGGATCAAAGAGTTTGTGCAGGTAAAGGACTTGGGACAGTACCTGGTACAAAATAACATTCAGAAGCTGGTGGTGATGATCATGACAGTGACAACAGCGATCATGAGCATTATGATAAAGGAAGAGGATGGAGGAGAAAGACCATGATGTTGCAGGCAGGCTCCAGTTCTAAGAGTCAGAAGCTCAAGACTGAACAGAACCTTAGAAAGTCTTTTGACCATTCCTGTGACCCACACAAAGACCCTAAGAGACAGGATTTGACTTTCCTCAAGTTGAGGAAACTGAAGCTGAGAAAGAAACAGAACTTCCCAAAGGCCTCTCGCCAAGGAGATGACAGAGATGAGCATAAACCAAATCAAGCAGGTCAAAGGCTGTGCTCTTTTTCTGCAGCCCTCCAGGGCCATAATGACTCCTGCAGTCTGGCAGAAGGTACTTGGTGACTCCAAATAAGCACGTCCATGACCTGTGACTTTGCACCATGAACTGAGAAGGAAGATATCAGGATGCTCAGCTCTTTTTCTTTGGGCTTTCATTCTATCCTCAGTGAGCGCCAGAGAAAAGAAAACTTCTATTTAAAAAGAAAATAAAGAATGCAAATTATAATAGCCACCCATATTTCAAAAACAATTTCACATCTGCCCTGAAATTCCTCCACTTTCAAACATTCACAGATAAGAACAAAGCTATGCACTAAAAAAAAAGTAGGCCAACTCTGCCTGCTCCCACAGATGGTGTGAAGCAGTCATGCGCATCCATTTTAGTCTTGGCCACTGCGTTATTCATTAGTGTTGGCCCATGCGCTGTTTAAAGAAGTGTCTTCTTACCACGAAAAGAAGAAAGTCAAAGTAAAAACATCTTTGGATGCATTTTTGAAGAACTGAAAAGAACCAAATAGAGCTAGAATCAATGCCAGCACATCACTGGGTCTTTGTGAAACCCAACATTACACAGACACATATACTGCAGCCACTTATATAGAATGTCTCTTTGGGCTTGGAAAGAAAGGGAGGTTAGCACAGCCTTTTGGTACATTTATATGTGGATGATCTCTGCATTTGTATGAGGACAACAGCACTAATTGTTGCTTAAATTTAAGCAGACAATGAATAGTTTTGTCTAGACATAACCTAATACTTCATATTTCACTATGGCAGGCGAGATTGGTTGCCCATTCAATGGCCAATCCCCTACACATTCTTCCTTCCTGGTGAAGTGACTCTCCAATAATAGAAGTTTAAAATGGCAGTCTTTCTCAGGTTCTCTTAAATTTACACTACCAACCAATGAAATGTAAAAAGAAATCTCTAATAGAATTCTTGATGAAAGAAATCCCTGCAGGAGGAGAGGGCTTGTGATTCCTAGTTTTTATACTATCCTCTGAAGGTGTGATGCTCGAGATGCTGCAGCTATTTTTGCAATCATGAAGTGACAAGCATAAAAAACAAAAAGCAACAGCTTAAGGATGGCAGAGCTGAAAGGTAGAAAGATACTGGGTTTCTTCACAAGATTGACCTGTGAGCCAATCCCAACACACCTACTTCCAGTCTTCTTACTATATAAGAGGATCAAAGTATTTGAGTTCAACCACTGTTAGTTGATTATTCTGTTACTTGCAGCTGAAAAGCTTTCCAACTAGGTCACCCATGAGACTATTCTGTATAGATAAGGAACTGAGACAGTGGGTGAGTCTGCCCAATTTCCCATGACTATCATTGATGGGCAGTCCCATTCTCTGCAATGGGTCCTGGCAGCCATGTTTGTACCACATGACTTCATCTCCAGTCTACAACTGATTGGACCAGAGATAGAGCCCTCATCTTCAGAGTCTGACTGAGATTCTCTGTTATGAATTGAGAATTGAGGTTCAGAAACAATTAGATAGCTTATAAGTGTAAATTTGGGAGGTATTTACACAGAGAAACATAGAAAGTCAGCATGTGGACATGTACAAATAGGGAAAAAAGACAGATGTATTAGCTCCAGAAAACATTGAGATGGAACCAAATGTTGCCTGGTGACACTGACCTTCCATGTCCTGGTTTCAGGCTCTCAAGATTCCCCACCTCTAGTTTCCACATCCAGGTCTCATTTTCTTTATTTAAGCTGGTTTGAAATAGGATCCTGTTTGTTTCAAACAGCCTTGCTAAGACCCCAGGGAGTCGGTGGCCAAGTTAGGGTAGAATTCACATCTCCTGACTTATTACTGCACCCCACCATCTGCAAAAACCATAACTAACATTTACCACTTGCAGAGTCCCAGCTTCTCTTCTAAATCATCTCTCATATGCTGTTTTTTATCTTCAATCCAATGACATAGGTCCTATTCATAACCTCATTTTCCAGGAGAAAAAACTGAGGCTCAGAAATTTTAGGTAACTTTCTTAAAACCATGCAGCCAGCTTATGGCTGAGCCAGGATTTGAACTCTCTCCAGAGCTCATAAGCATTTTGTTTTACTATCCCTCCCTGAAATTCTTCCTCCCCTCCCTGCCACCCAGTAGACACACAAATTATTTATAGATTTTCAGTGAGTGCCTGTAAACTATCTCTTATGTTGCTATAGCTCTCTCAATACCTTATACACACCCAACAGCCCAGATGCTTCAGCTACCAATAGCCTGAGAAAGCCAGAAGGCTCCCTGGAGGAAACGTTCAAAATAATTTAATCAAAATAGATTAAAAATGAGCTGGAATTTGCCAAGTAATAGAAAGACGATACCTGGAGTCTTAGACCATTCAGGCTACTATTAAAACAATACCATAGGGCCAGGGATTTAGCTCAGTGTCCTGCTGCCTGCCTCGAAAGCACAAGGTCCCAAGTTTAGTCTCCAGTACCAAAAGAAAAAAAAACACAAAAATAATACTATATACAGGTGGGTTATACCCAATAGAAATCTAGTCCTACAGTTTTGGAGCCTTTGAAGCCCAAAATGAAGGTACTGGCAGATCATGTGTCTGGTGACAACCCACTTTCTCATTGATAGATGACCATATTCTTACTGTGTCTTCCATGGCAAAAGGTACAAGGCAGCCCTCTGGGGTCTCATTTATAAACTCATTCATGAGGGCTCTGCATCAGGCCCTAGTCATTTCCTAAAGACCTCACCTGCAAGTATTGTCACAGGGTGTTAGGATTCCAACATATGAATCCATGGACAATGTAAACATTGGGTCTATAGCAAAGGGTGCCCTAGTCAGAGTTCATGTTGCAAGTGAGTACAGGCACTGTTTTAAACCAGAAAAGAATTCACTAAGAGGCTTCTGGGAGTTCACAGATCTGCTGGGAGGGATAGACAGTCACATTCAGAGTAACAGAGCCCAGAGCGCTGCCCTAAACCATGTCACAGAACTGGTCCAGTGAGCACCCCCACTCTCATTCTGCCTCTAGCACAGGACACCACAGCCGATGCCACCAGCCCCAGGGGGTTTCTCTAGGTTATACTATATAGTTCTACAGCTCCTGGTCTCAAGGCCAGGCCAAGAGCATCAGACTGGCAGTCTGGGGCCATGCCAAGCCCCAGCCGCAAGGGAGGCTGGAAAAGTAGTCATTGGCATTCTGAGCTCCTATTCTGGCAGATGGACTCTGCACCCTCCAAAGTGCATAACAAGGGCATTCAAATTCTGGGTGGCCAAAGACAATGTCAAGAGTTGACTACAGGAGGCGTTTAAGGCAAAGGGAACAAATGGCTCAAAAGCATAGAAAGCGTGTGCCTGTCTTGGCTCAGAGAAACGAGATGGTCCCTGCACTCCTTAGGGTATATATTTAGTGCTGAATTATGCCTCCTGAATTGTTATTTGGACAGCTTGCCTTTGCATTTCAATATCTTCTGCCTGCAAGGACAGACTTTGTTCTTGAAGGACTTCAGAAGCCCCAGCGGGGGGCGGGGGGGGGGTATGCCAAGAGTTCCAGAAAGGTTCCACTGCTGTTGAGAAAGAGGGGGAAGGAGGGGTGGTAGGAGGACAACAGTAGGAAAGAAGGAGAAGAGGCCCAAATATAAAGCCACTAACCTCCCACAGCCTGAGTCCTGGCTAGGGGCCACAATGCAGCATCAATTTCTCCAAGACTCAACCCTCCAGAGGACCAAGTTTACCAAAGGATCTCAGCCTTCACGGAAGGTCATCCTTGCTCCGAAAGCCTGCCCTTTCCCAGAAGAGTGAAAGTCCTGCTGAGACCAGTTCTTTTTAAAGGGCCAGCTGCTGCCTGCCCAGTCCTTCCATGCCAAGGGCTCCTTTACTTACTGGAAGCTCCAGGAGGAGATGGTGACATCTTCTCTATTCCCTGGTCCTACCCAAGGCACTAACAACCAGGGAATGCCTTTGCCCCTCAAAGCCTGCCTAGAGATCTTACTCCACACTCTCATCCCCTTAAAGTCAAATTGAACTAATGTCAGGCAGTAGCAAGGGGATGGGGAGAGTCTGAGCTTTCTGTTGGAAAGACATGAGGTTGCCCTGGCCAGGAGGGTGACCTGTTCGGTCTCCAATCATGCTTCCTACCTTGGAGAGCAGCAGCTACAGGAGCAGTCCTTGGAGATGCTGAGGGAACAAATTTCTGACAGGGTTGGAGATGGTGGGAGTGACCAGAGAAAGAGAACTAGATTTGAGGGATTTTTCCACTCCCTCTTCCCAAAGCTGAGCACCAAAGTCTTCTCCATCCAGGTGTTCTTTCCTGGCTGCTGGATCATGTGGCCCATGCCAGACACCTGAAGTCACACTCCTCTCCTGCCACATCCTCAGGCCCCATACCCAACCTCTCTCCCATCCATCACTCCTTCCTCCTCCTCAGCTACCAGTGCTCTCCAGAACAATGCCACAGGCCCCTCAATGGGAGCCTGGTATCTAGTTTTGCCCTCTCTACTCCATCTTCCATGTGGCCCCAGAGCAGTAGGCAGCATCTTTGTGATCCCGGCAGAACCCACTCTCATGGGAAAGGTCCACGGTGCCCCTTTG
Organism: Heterocephalus glaber; assembly: GCF_053883595.1. Taxonomy (NCBI): domain Eukaryota; kingdom Metazoa; phylum Chordata; class Mammalia; order Rodentia; family Bathyergidae; genus Heterocephalus; species Heterocephalus glaber. The sequence continues at coordinate 17,792,146 of NW_028258377.1, read as the reverse complement.
CTCACTCCAAGGCTATGGTTCTCACTATGAGGCTATTTCACAGCCCCAAGGGACATGTGATATTGATAGCTGCAATACAGTGGTCACAATGGGGAGAAGGGTGCTACTGGCATATAGGGCAGGGATGCTACTGCACGTCCTCAAATGCACAGAACAGTTTCCCAAGACCGAGACTCATCCCACCCCAAATGCCAGCCATGCCCAAGTGAAAACCCCATAGGACTGACGTTGCCGAGCCCACATCTTCACAGCCCCACCAAGCCTCCTGGGAGCTCCCAAAGCTCACCCACCAGCATGTCATCATCTGTGGCCTCTGTGCCTGAGTGTCCTGCCTGCCTGCACTGTTGCCCATGACTTTCAGGCCTGGACACCTCCTAGAAGCAGGAGGGTAGAGGCAGGCTCAATCCCAGGCCAACTGCCTTAGCTCTCTCAGGCAGGGCCTGCTCACCCCACAGCCAGCCCAGCATGACCAGGGAGACACAAGACCTTCTGACCCTCTGACCATCCAGAGACTGGTCTTTCTCCAAAGAGACTGGAAAGGCGCCTTCACTGGTGCCAAGGGACAGGGCCAGGCAAGGGCTGCTCCCTGGTCACACTGCATTGGGGGAAAAATATGCTAAACAGCAATAAGGCCTGAGTCATTCCTTCTTTCTCCCAAGGCTCAGTGTCACTTACTGCCAGAAAGGTTAGCCAAGGTCGGGGCCACAAATGGCTGGGGTTCAGTGCAAGGAGTGAGGACAAAGATGACCCGGCCCATATCCTAACATTCTCTGCCTCAGCTCCTGGCGCCACACATTCCCACCAAGTGGCCAGCCTGGCTCCACTTTCCTGTCTTCCAGGCCTGTGGTCACACTGGGCCTCTGGGGAAGCAGAACCCCACTGACTCCACACATCTGGGCCCTCCCTGTTAGAGCTGCCAGGTAAACCCCTCTCTCTCCTCTGTGAAAAAGGATCACAACATTTTGAAGGCATATTTTCCCCTTTGGTTTCTAGTTATGAATGTTCATAGTCATCTTGCCTAATGGAGAGTGACTTTCCCAAGGGCAAGAGAGAGCTGTCCCTCCTACTTTAAGCTCTTGGTGCCTAGCACAAGGCTGGACCAACTGGAGGTAGATAGCTAGTAGAATAAACATGGCATGGGCCTTGATCTCTCCTTCCTCTTAGCCTTCTCATATGCTTTGCCTGGGACACTTCCCACTACCCACCACCATGACCCCCTTCCCCACATTGGCTTCACAAGGTCACTTTTCTGAGGAGGCCGTCTAATACCCTGGCCCATATAAATCAATGACAGTCACGCATCTCTCTTTCATAGACTTTGCCATACTTCAGTTGCATGCTTACCTCAGCAACCTCCACTTAGCTAGTGCCCTGGATGAAGAAACCCTGTCCACACCCTCCCTCTGTAAAATATACAACTGGCGCCCAGAGCAAGTGGAGTACTCATGCCTGCCAGGCCACAGTGCCCTTCATACTGGCTGCCTTCCCAACACTCATTTCTCTCCCCTTTTTAGCAGAGGCCATGTTGTTTTATGGAGACTGAAAATGCTGGACACCAGGTTTCCCAGCCTCCCTTGAAGCTGTGGCACACTTCACCAATTCTACCCGATGGGAACTGAGAATTAGACTGGAGCATAAGATGCTCCAATAAGATGTGACCGATCTTAGCCAATGAAACGTGAGGAGAAGTCAACTGGGGGCTTCTGGGAGAAGTTTCCTCTCTCTTCTTTGGTGGATACAGTTGTGTCTGTGTGTACCAACTGATAGATATGGGATTCATTTTGCATCATGAGGGAATTTTTCCTAACTCTCTAAGGATGACAAACAGAAATCTATGGAAAATACTGTGACACGGAGAATAGCACTGAGCCACTGTAGAAGCTCAAGGGCTTCCCTGCCTCCAAACTTCTTCCTGTGTGAAATAATAGATGTTTCCTTGTTTATGCCAGTGTTTTTCATACTGTGAGGTGCACCCCAACAGTAGGATATGAGATTATTTTAGTTGGTCATGACTAGTATTTTTTTTTTGGTACTGGGGATGGAACTCCAGACCTTGCACTTGCAAGGCAGGCACAGTGCCACTGAGCTAAATCCCCAGCCCCCCTTTTTTTTTTAATAGGACAGAAAAGATAGACTAGAATAGAAAACACCAGGCAGTATCGTGCAACACAAAGGTAAATACTGTTGGTGGAAATTAGTTTCCATTTACTCTCTCTGCATATGTATATACACATATACTTGGTGAAAACATAAGATGTGTTTCTTACTATGCATTGTAAGTTGCTTAGTATGTATTTATTTTTGAAAACAACTTTAAAGCTGGTTTTAGCTATGTACTCTGTTACTTTCAGCCAAATGCCTTGCATCCCACACAACCACCCTCTAGTGTGCCCGTGAACTTCAGCTCCCACCAATTTAGTTATTTACTAACCCAAAGACAATTTCCCTTGATGCCTCAATTGTTTATGGCAGATGTACTCTCTATTATAATTAGGTGATTTTATTAAATATTATACAAATGATTGAAATGTGATCATTAGAGGAAAATTGCTGTTTTTAAATTGAGTGCTTTGAAAAAATCAATAAATGCAAGTCCTAGAGAACATATTTGTTGGATGGAGGTGAGGAGAAAATTCCAAACACTGGTGACAATAACCATAACATTCCAGAAGGATCATGCAGTTGTATTAATTCATAAGTGTCTTGTTTCACTTTTAAGAAAGTGGTTTATACAAAAAAAATATGTAGAACTGTACTCTTCAGACTCCAAGAAAAAGACTCTTTCCTACATTAAAATATTGATGAATGTATATGAGAATATTTTTAGTTAATACAGTATTTAAGCCACTTAAGTATCATTTGCACAGTTTCTTATTGTAACCAAGTTTTTTAAATTGACCACTTACCATTCCCTATTACACTACACAGGGAACTTGGAGTACAGTGATTTCTGTTCTGCAGTTGATTGTTAACAGCACAGACGCAGAAACTGACAATTTTGGTCATCACTTTATAGTCTTGTATTAAACCAGATACACAGTAGTTTTTTCTTTCTTTCTTTCTTTTTTTCCAGTACCAGGGATCGAACTCAGGACCTTGCACTTGCCAGGCAGTCGCGGCACCACTGAGCTAAATCCCCAGCCCCACAGTAGATTTTTAATAGATACTGTTTGAATGGATAAACAAATTTAATTCACAAGATTTTCTCTTTTAGTGGTCACAAAAACCTTGTCAGAGAGGGCTTTTATATTTTTATCCTAATATCGGAAATGAATTAACTAGGGTTCAAAAAACAAATTGACTAGTCACATTGCTAGTACTGAGAGCCAAGCCTGGGGCCCAGTTCATGCCATCACTGTTCCGAAAAAGGGTTAGGACACTAGGCCTCCATTGCCAGAGGTTCCTTATTATATTTCCCACTTCCAGTGCTTTGATTCTGTGATTTATTTGGAATGCTGCAGAGATTTTTGAGATTGTGACTCTTATGAAGATTTTGAGGTTACTGATGAGGTTTTATCAGGAAACTGGGTTTTTTTAAGTGTAAGCCTACAGCCAGAGACCAACATTTGTTTTCCCAAACAGAAGGTGTTTCCAGCTTTATAATAGGAGTTGATGGGAAAAGATTATTTTTACAGAAAAAAATCACTTTACAGCAGATTTTACTGGGTCACATCTCTTCAACCAAGTGAAAGTATCCTGATCCTCAATTGAAAACCAATTTAATACCGATGGTTAATTGGTATCGAAGGCTCGTATGTCCTTGTTTAGCTTCCTGCTTCACCCTTCTTAAGCACCTGCTTCTTTTTTATTCTAGGACATTAATAGACACTTATAACAGAAAATGTATAACAAAAATGTTAAATCTTTTTATTCATATGTATATGGTCAAAAATATGTCAGCAGGTGGGGTATGACAGAAAAAATTGTATATCTTGATCCAAGTAGGGGTTATCCAGTGTATGCATGTAAAAGGCCACTGAGTCACTTAAGACCTGTTTACTTTACTGAATATAAGATATATCTCTTTTTTTTTTTTTTTTTTTTTGGTACCCGGGATCGAACTCAGACGCTGGAACCACTGAGCTAAATCCCTGGCCCTAAGATATATCTAAACAAAAAGCCCAGGTGGGATGCACACCTGTAATCCTAGCTTTTGGGAGGCTGTGACAGGAGGATTGTTGTGAATTTGAGGCCAGCCTAGACTACATAGTGAATTCAAGATCGTGTGACCTGTCCTAAAAAAAACAAGACAGATGTCTAAATAAAAAGTTTTCTAAAAATACATCTGACTTCAATCCTACAGACAGCTAGAACATGGGAAAGGAACCAGAACACCTTAGCTAGAACATTTAGTAAGGACTTAGTATGTACAAGGCATATGCCGGGCCCTGAATGAGGCAGGTTGAAATGAATATACTAATTATAAATGGCCTTTGACACAAGATTAGTCCTAAAGAAATATTTGTATTATAAATGAATGGCTTAATCAATAGCTTACACAGATGGAAGGGTTAACTTTACACAGGAAAAGAGATGCTCTGTCCCCTTATGCTGGAAAAAGGAAAATATAAATACGTGGTCGTAGGACACGATAAATCCCCATATGAATAGTTGGGTTTAGACTCAGCATTCAGTCATTTCTGGGAAAAAGACTAACTTGATGCTTGCTGAAGTCCACAAGCTGAGCCTGGCAATAGAGACAGCAGTGAACAAGCTTCCGGTGAGGGCAAGGGCTGGAAGTGAGGGAGAGAAAGATGAAGTGGACCCTACAGGACAGTGAGGAATCAAGGGACACTTAGCTGTAGAATGATTATAGAGAGCAGAAATAAGGACACAGAGCAGGAAATGGAAACGGTGAAAGTCAAGCAACAACTGTAGATGTCTCCTGAAAATTCTGTGTGAGAAGCAGAAGAAGGAAATTGGACAGTAGAAGAAAGACTTGGTGAAATGAAGATTTTGTCATGTGAGGATCATTTTGTAGGGGAGACCAGTATGCATAGACTGAGAAGAAAAGGAAAGAAGAGAAAGGGACTGAAGACAGAAGGGAGGGAGGGGAATGGCTGCTGAAGTGAAGTGTTGGGTAAATCGGAAGAAGGAAGGATAAAGAGCCTTTCATCAAGGCTTACATCACCTCTCACCGTGTGATTGCAACAGACTCCTAATTGGCCTCCCTGCTCCCACTCTTCTGCTCCCAGTCCATGCTTCCCAAGCAGCCGTGGCAGTCTTCCTGAAATGTAAATCCAATCATATCACACTTCTGTTTAAAGCCTCTCAAAACCTCTTAATCCATGTTGTATAAAATCCAAATTCCTGGCTATGAACTTCAGCACTGGTGTCAGCTGGCCATGACCTAATCAACGTCCACTGAGCCCCACCTCTTAAAGATCTACCCCCTCTCACATTACTACAGTGAAGACCAAGCTTCTGGCATGTGCAGCTTTGGAGAACAAACCAACCATGCCAAACCATAGTACCATACAACTGTGCTCAGTAGATTTTTTTGACAAGGGATCGAGTTCATTAAACGGAAAAGACTGTCTCTTCAACAAATGGAGGTGAGTCAAATCAATTTTTACATTTGAAAGAAGTTGGACATCTACCTCTCATGATATACAAATATTAATCAAAATGAATCAGAGATCTAAATGTAAGACCTAAAACCATAAAACCCTTCAAAGAAAACATAGGGGCAAATCTCCCTGAACTTGGATTTAGAAACAAACTCTGATATGACACCAAAAGCATGAGAAACAAAAGGAAAAAATAGATTTACAGGACTTTACCAACATTTAAAACACTTCAACATCAAAGGATATATCAAGAAAAAGTGAAAAAATAACCTACAAAATGGTGTAAAGTAGTTGCAAATCATATCTCTGATAAGGACTTCATATCCAAAATAGGTAGCAAGCCACTACCCAGCCTCAAACAGCTGCCAACTCCAAGCCAGCTCTACATTTTGCTTCCCCTTGGCACGGGGCAACAAAGGCACAGACTGACTGACAGGCCTGAATGTGGATGAGGCCAAAGGCTGAGGGAAGAAGGTCAGCAGACACGGGGAGAAAGTACAGACCTTCAGAGATTCCACTGTTACCCTCCCAAGGAGACTGGGTGAAAGACAGCCACAGGAGACTGCTGCAGAGTGGCTCCAGGCTAAACATAGGCCCCTGAGAAATTCAAGCTCAGGTCAGGAAGGACATGAGTCCTGCCCTCCATTGATAGAAACCAGGACCAGCCAGTGTTGACATTAAGTCCAAAAATCTGCTTGAATCCCTGTCCCATGGCCCACATCCAGCAGAGACCAGAGGGCTTTTCACATCTCCCATAGGAACCAGGACACACCTTGGCTTGGATGGTTATCATAGTCTGGGGTGAGAGAGGAGCTCAGAAGGCACCATACAAACCCACAGGCCTTAAACCTAGGGAAATAGTGATTTGCTGGATTCAGCTCTGGGACAGTTGGGATCTTGGAAAGAAACCAGTCATTCAAAAAAACACAGAAAAATTTTGGACTCAATTTTTAATTAATTAATATTATTTCTCTCATTCCTTCATCTCTTTTGCGGGGTCTTGGGTTTTTTTCCCTCCATTTTCCTTTTCTATCTTCTTCTGCCTTATTTTTCTTTTTCTTCCTTTATTTTGCTCTGGTGGGTTTTTCTCTTTTTTTCTGTGATTGTTTTCTAATGCTATCCATTTCCTTTTACTCCTGAGTAGGATCCCTTATCTCACTTTTCTCTTCTACTTTTCATCTTCCACTGATTAATTTTTTCAAACTTTACCTTTCTTATTCTCTGGTTCTCCAGCCCCTCTACCTTTACTAGTATGACTATTAAGCTTTATAAGCCTCTAGATAGCTATTACTGTTGAATACTGTTCTATTGTTAGTAAAGTTGTTCCATTTAGTAGATATTTACTATAGGTCAATATTTGGTTTATCTTACTATAATTATAGATCTTTTTTCTATGGTTAAGTATGGTACATTATTGGTTCTTAGAATATGTCAATATCTTGTGTGTCTTTGGAGATATTATTGTTGCTGATTTTATTACTATAGGGAAGGTGACATAGTTGCTGCTATTCACTGGTTTTCTCTGGGTGTCAATATCTAGATTGCCTTTGTGTTATTAACAGTACTGCAGCCCACTCCCAGAGAACTGAGTACTTAACCAAATGTACTGCAGCCTCTCCTCCTAAATAAATGAAGGTGGTTGGATTCTGAGATAGTGACAAAGGCCAATAGTCAGCCATCCCCAGAGGGAGTAATTGATAGGCAGATATTAACTAAAAAAGTCTCCATACTACCAACAAAGCCTTCCACTATACTTAAGCCATAGGCATTAGCACTACAAATAAACAAAAACAAATAAACAAAATAAACAAATAGAAACATGAGAAGACAAGGCAACAAAATACTTCCAAAATCTCCACAATCTCCCAAAGCTGATACATGGGACATTGAAGAGGAGGAAATAAAAAGACACACAATTGAGTTATGTAAAATAATAATAATAATAATAATATAGGAGATTTTTAAAAATAGATCAATAAAGTGCTTGGCAAGCTCAAAAAAGATATACCCAAGCAGATAAAGACATAATAAATAAAATAATCAGCAAATCTATAGAAGACCCTAATAAAAAGCTCATTGAGCTAAGCAAAATGATATAAAACATGAATGCCCAGCATAGAAAACAATCCATAAAAAGAGTACCAAACAGAAATAAGGAGAATTAAAAATTCTGTCAAAAGTATGGGCAGTTGAAGTGACCAGTGTGAGAATAGACTGTCAGAATTAGAAAACCAAGTTGTTATCAGTGACTATTTAATGAGAGATACCTTAAAAACAACAAGAGAACATTAAAAATGGATCCAACAGGTGCTGGATGCAAAGAAGACTAATCTAAGATTAATTAGAATTAGTGAAAAATCAAAAGAACACAAATGGAATAATAAATCGGCTGAAATAATAGCAGAAATTTTTCAATATATGGAAAATGAATTTAACATACAGATAAATGAGGCCTATATAACCCCAAATGGCCATGATCAGACAAAAAACACTCCATAATACATTATAGTCAAAATCCTAGAAGTTAACACAAGAACAAAATCTTAAAAGCTGTTAGAGAACAAGTAATGAATCACTTATAAATGTAAACTTATTAGAATTACAGCAGATTTCTCAACACAAACCTTAACATGTATGTTAATATGTCCCATAATTCATATGTCTTTCTGCTGGGTGGCTCTGATTTGAATTCTGTCATCTGATGTTAAATACCTAGCCTCCATTGGTTTAAGCCACCTGATGGACAGTCACGAATGTATCATCAGTGGCTAAAACTGGCAAGAACATGTTAAAGGCCAAAAGAGGATGGAGTGAACTATTTCAAGCCCTAAAAGAAAACAATTTCCAACCTACAAATTGGATATATCCTGAAAAACTCTTTCAAATTTGATGGAGAAAAAAAGATATTTCCATGATAAAGAGGACCTTAAAACATTGATGACCACCAAATAAGCACTTCAAAAAATTCCCAAGGATATCCTAGAAAGACAAAATGAAGCTAATAATGCCAAAATGTATAAAGAATACACCAGAAAGGGTGAGCAGTAAAGTAAAAGAGAAAGAAATGGAATCTGCCGAAAGAAAATAGTGCAATGACAGAAATAAATCAGTACTTTTCAGTAATAACTCTAAATTGAATGATCTCAGTTCCCCAGTCAAAAGACACAGACTGGAAGAATGGATCAAGAAACAAAATCCAATGATATGCTGTTCAATAAACACATTTAAACCATAAAGAAATTCATAGACTAAAATTCAAAGGATAGAAAATAATATTCCATACAATGGGAACCCTAAAAAAAGCAGAAGTAGCTATCTTAATTTCAAAGTATACTTCAAGCCAAAACTGTTCAGAAGGAGCAAAGAAAGTCACTACATATTGACTCGGGGAACAATTTAACAGGAAGAGATCATAATTATTAACATTATGCACTGAACAACAGTGCACCTAACTTCATAAAACAAACACTTTTGGACAGAAAAGATCAAGTAATCATAAACACAATTATAGGGGGGGGACATCAATAACCCACTATCACAAATAGATTTTAAAAATCAATTAAAGAAATATCCGAGTTGAAGAAAACCTTCAAACAGACAATATATGTCATAGTTATTTTCTCATTCCTGGAACAAAATACTGGACACCCACAAGTTAAAGGAGAAAAAGGTTATTTTAGCTCATAGTTTGTAGAGGTTTCAGTCCATAGTTGGCTGACTCCAAGGCAAGGTGGTATGGCAGGGTGGCATGGTGGAAGAGAAAGAATCCATGGAATGGGAGGCAGGAAAAGTGGGACTTCTTTCCCTATTTATTCCATCCAGGCTACTAGCCTATTGATTGGTGCCACCCACACACAGCATGGGTCTTCCCCCTTCAATAAGTCCATTTTACACTCCCAGAACTATGTTACACAAATCAGTGGACTAATACAGTATCACACACCCATAATCCAGTCACCTTCCAAAAACCTCACATGTGGGTACATGAGGCTTTAGGGGGATATCTAGATATAAGCTGTTATAGATATCTACAGAGAATTCCACCAAACAACAAAATCCCACATTCTACTCACAAGCACTTGGAACTTTACCAAAAATAGATCACATACTAGCCAATAAAGCATGCTTAAGTACATGCAAAAGAATTGAAAATATACCATACATATTATCATAACATAACACAATGAAACTAGAAATCAATGGCAAAAGAAAACATAGGAATTGTGCAAATCCACGGAAATAAAATAAGATACTCTTGGATAATCAATGGGTTACAGAAGAAATCAAGGAAGAAATTAGTTTCTACAACTAAACAATAATGCCAGCACAACATACCAAAACTAAGATGGAAGTTTATAGCTCTGAAACCCACACAGAAAAATAGAGCTAATAAATAACCTAATAATGCACTTCAAGGTCCTATCAAAATAAGAACAACTCAAATCCAAAGTACAAGAAAGGAAATTTTAAAGATCAGAGTGGAAATTATAAAATTGAGGCAAAAAAACAGAACAATACAAAGAATCAATGAAATGAATATGTGGTTCTTTGAAAGAATAAACAAAATCAATAAACCCCTAGCCAATCTTATCAAAAAAGGAAAGACAAGACCCAATCTGTTCCACTGGTCCTCAGGTCTGTTTCTTTGCCAGTACCATGCTGTTTTTATCACAGTAGCTTTGTAGTAGAGTTGCAGGTTGGGGATTGTGATACCCCCTGCCATGTCTCTGTTACCTAGAATTGCTTTTGCTATTCTGGGTCTCTTCTTGCTCCAAATGAATTTTTGGATTGTTTTCTCAAGGTCCATGAAGTATGCTGCTGGGATCTCAATTGGAATTCCATTAAATCTATATAGCAGTTTTGGAAGTATGGCCATTTTCACTATATTAATCCTTCCTACCCAGGAGCAGGGGATGTCTGTCCATTTTCTGATATCATCTTCAACTCTCTTTTCAGAATGCTATAGTTTTCAGAGAAGAGATCTATGATTTCTTTTGTTAGGTTGATTCCTAGGTATTTCAGTTTTTATGATGCTATTGTGACAGGAATTATTTGCCCTATTTCTCTCTCAGTGAGTCTGTCATTGGTGTAGAGGAAAGCTATTGATTTTTGTGTGTTGACCTTGTAACCAGCTACTTGACTGAATTTGGATATTAAGTCTAGAAGACTTTTGGTGGAGTTCTTGGGGTCTTCTATATAGAGTATCATGTCATCTGCAAATAATGACAATTTGACTTCTTCATTTCCTATCTTTATTCCTTTTATTTCTTTCTCTTGTCTAATTGCCATGGCTAATGTTTCCAGAACTATATTGAACAAGAGTGGTGACAGTGGACATCCTTGTCTTGTTCCTGATTTTAGTGTGAAGGATTTCAGTTTTTGACCATTTAGTATGATAGTGGCTGTTGGTTTTTCATAGATGGCTTCTATCAGTTTGAGGTAGAGACCATCTATTCCAATTTTTTGTAGGGTTTTGATCATAAATGCATGTTGGATTTTGTCAAATGTTTTTTCTGCATCTATGGAGATAATCATATGGTTTTTGTCCTTGGCTCTATTGATATGGTGTATTACATTGATTGATTTTCGTATGTTGAACCATCCCTGCATCCCTGGGATGAATCCCACTTGATCAGGGTGTATGATCTTCTTGATGATCTTCTGCATTCTGTTTGCCATTATCTTATTAAGGATTTTTGCATCTATGTTCATTAGTGAGATTGGCCTATAGTTCTCTTTTTCGGTTGAGTCTTTCTCTGCTTTGGGGATCAAGGTGATGCTTGCTTCCAGGAATGAATTTGAGAGTATAGCTTCCCTTTCAATTTCACTGAAGAGTTTAAATAGTAGTGGCAGCAGTTCCTCTCTAAATGTCTTGTAGAATTCAGCAGTGAAGCCATCAGGGCCCAGGCTTTCCTTAGTTGATAAGTTTTTAATTACATTTTCAATTTCATTGGTTGATATTGGGTTGTTTAGAATTTTTAGGTCTTCTTCATTCAACTTTGGTAATTCATATGTATCTAGGAATCTGTCCATTTCTTCTGTGTTGTCCATCTTATTGGCATATAGGTCCTGGAAGTAAGTATTGATGATCCTCTGGATTTCTGCTGGGTCTGTTGTAATTTCACCCTTTTCATTCCCAATTGCATGGATTTGGGCCTTTTCTTTCCTTTTTCTGATAAGGTTGGCTAAGGGTTTGTCAATTCTGTTGATTCTTTCAAAGAACCAACTCTTGGCTTCATTGATTTTTTGTATCATTCTCTTAGTCTCCATTGCCTTGATTTCTCCTCTGATCTTTATAATTTCCTCCCTTGTATGAGCTCTGGGGTTGTCCTGCTCTTTTTTTTCTAGAAGCTTGAGGTTCAGCATCAGGTTGTTTAATTGGGCTCATTCTGTTTTCCTAATATGTGTATTCACTGCTATGAATTTCCCTCATAAGACTGCTTTCATTGTGTCCCATAGATTCTGATATGTTGTATTGTCGTTGTCATTTAATTGAAGGAAATGTCTGATTTCTTCTTTAATTTCCTCTGTGACCCATTGGTTATTCAGAAGTGTGTTGTTCAATTTCCAAGTGTTTATGAAATTTTTCCAGATTCTTTTGCTATGGATCTCCAATTTCATCGCACTATGGTCTGATAATATATAGGGGATAACTTCAATCCCTTTGCACTTACTTAAACATGTTCTATGAGTGAGTATGTGGTCAATTTTGGAGAATGACCCATGTGCAACTGAGAAGAATATGTACTCTGATTTTGTGGGGTGGAAGACTCTGTAAACATCTGTTAAGTTCATTTGTTCAAGAGTTCAATTGAGTTCTAGTATTTAATTGCTTAATTTTTGTCTAGTTGATCTATCTATTTGTGACAGTGGGGTGTTGAGGTCCCCCACTACAATTGTATTAGTTCTTATTTGGTTTTTCACATCCATTAATATTTGTTTTATATAGCTGGAGCACAAGTATTTGGTGCATAGATATTTATGATTGTCATCTCTTCCTCTTGGATTGTTCCCTTTACAAGGATGTAGTGTCCTTCTTCATCTCTCTTAATCAGTGTTGGTTTGAAATCTACTTGATCTGCAAAGAGGATAGCTACTCCTGCTTTTTTTTTGTTTTCCCGTCACATGGAGTATTGTTTTCCACCATTTAACTTTCAGTCTATGAGTTTCCTTTTGAATTAAGTGTGTTTCTTGTATGCAGCATATTGTTGGATTTTGCTTCTTGACCCATTCTGCCAGTCTATTTCTTTTGATTGGTGAATTGAGACCATTAACATTGATGGTTATAACTGAAACGTATTGACTTGTCATTGCCATGACTTTTTCTTTTTGTTGGGCTCTCTCCCTTTACATTTAATTTCTTGTTGTGCCAGATGGGTTCATTCTGCTTTGCTTCCTGGGGTTGTCATCCTCAATGTCTGTTCCTAGGATATTGTGTAAAATTCTTTGGAGTGCTGGTTTGGTATTCATGAAGTTCCTAAGGTACTCTTTGTCATGAAAGTATCTTATTTCTCCATCCATTTTGAAAGATAGTTTTGCAGGGTACATCAATCTGGGTTGGAGGCTGTTTTCTTTTAGGGCTTGAAATATGTCACTCCAAGCTCTTCTTGCCTTGATGGTTTGTGTTGAGAAGTCTGCTGTGATTCTGATGGGCTTTCCTTTGTATGTGATTTGTTTCTTTTCTCTGACTGCTTGGAGAACTTTGTTCTTCTGTTGAGTTTCTGGAATCTTAACAACTATATGCCTATGTGTAGATTTTTTTTGATCAAGGCTATTTGGAGTCCTATATGCCTCACTTATCTGTATGTCAAGCTCTTTTCCCCTGCTTGGCAAGTTTTCTGCCATTATTTCTGTGAAGAGTTTTTTATGTCATCTGCACTCTCCTGTTTCTTCATTGACTCCAATCAGTCTTATGTTATTCTTCTTTGCATCATCTAGCAGCTGCTGGATTGATTTCTCATGTTCCCTTATAATTTTGAAGCAATTTTTCTTTTCCTGGCCACTAATTGCAATCTTATCTTCTATATCTGAAATTCTGTCCTCACATTGGCTCATTCTGCTGTGTAGACTTTCAATGGAGTTTTTCATCTCCTGGAAATCTATTTGCATGTGTTTTATGGATTCCATTTGTTTCCTATGTTGGGATTCCGTCATGTTCCTCAGTTCCTCTCTAGATTTCTTAATCATGTCTTGTACTAGGAGCACAACTTCTCCTGTTATCTGAGAAATTATTTCTGATTTCATTTTTTCCAGATCCCCTTTTGTTGCTAGTTCAGTGGGTCCAGGTGGTTGAGTACCAGAGTGTTCCATCTCATTTCCCTTTGGGGTTGCTGTAGGTGATCTGGAAGTCTGGTTTTGAGACTTATTTATGTGTTTTCTCATTTCGACTGGGGGGTGTGCTGTTGGCACCTGCACGGATTACCTCCTCTGAGCTGGGAGAGGTGGGACAGGGGCCGAGAGCAGAGGTAGGGATGGTGGCCCAAAAGCCCTTTCCTGTGGGCTGGGAGCAGCGGGAGGGATGGTGGTTGTGTGGCTATGCTGATATAATAATATAGCAACAAAACACATTTTAACTAGAAAATAGTACTTAGAGATAGAGGTACATTCCACAATGAAAAAATAAGTTAATTCAACAGGGAGGTAAAACAGTCCTAAATTTGTGCACATTTGATCATAGAGCTTCAGAATATATATACAGCAAAAGTAGGTCCAAAAAATGTAAAAGAAGCTTTAAAAACAAGCAAAAAAAGAAGTAGACAAATCCACAAGTATAGTTCAAGACTTTAACACATTTCTCTGGGTAACTGATGTAAGTGGACAAATATCAATTAGGATACAGCAGTTTTAAACAATGCCACTAACCCACTTCATCCAATGAACACTTACTAAGCAGTATATTCAGTTACCTTAAAATACACTGAAGTCCACATAGAATATAAAGCACACATTTAAAAAGTCTCAACAAATATCAGGGGAACAAAATTATACAGAACCCATCCCCTGGCCATAGTATAATTAAATCAGCCATCAAGAGAGAAAGACAACGAAAGTGTTTCCCAAACTTTCCTCTAGCACCTAGCCATTCTCTTAGCTCTAATCATAGCAGTTATCACAGTTTGACTTTTACTTTTTAAAAAGTCCATTTCTTTTTTTTGCTTCTTCCCAACTATAATGCGGATGCCATGAAGAGTGCCTAGAACAGTACCTGACCTAAGCTAAGCTTGAAATAAGAGTTGGTTGGATGAATAAATAGCACCAATGGTTAGTCTGAAAAAGCATCAGAATACATTGTCCCCTGATACTGGACTAAAGACAATAGGAATAGGTATGCATGTAGGTATTAATCAGGATATATTTTGGTTAGAAGCAAGAGTAATGCAGTTTTGGGCCATGCCTGCATGGCAAGCGCTAGGTCCTGAGTTCGATCCCAGGTACCAAAAAAAAAAAAAAAAGAGAGAGAGAGTAATGCAGTTCTTTTTCTTTTTTTTTTCCATTAAGTTTATTGGTACATTTTAGGTATACAATACAGTTACATTCATCATTGGGATCTTGTATCTTTACATGATGTATCTTGGTTCTTATTTTTTCCCCATTCCCCTGCCCTCCCTTCACCCCCTCTGCCTTGCCCTATTTACAAAGACTTTGTTTCCATTTTTGTCCTTTTCTTATATTTTTTCTTTTCCCTTCTTTCCATTCCCCTACCCCTCCCACTTCCCTGACTCCTTTAGACCTTTTCCTCCTATTACACAATATCAATTATACATTTTGATCCTTATTTAGACTTTTAGTTTTTCACACCAGAGAAACTATTCCGTATTTAAACGTGTGTGTCCTATTTATTTCACTTAAGAGTATGGCCTCAATGTGCATCCACTTAGCTATAAATGTCTCTACTTTCTCTTTCTTTTTGCCTGAGTAGTACACCATTTTATATAAAAACACACACACACACACACACACACACATCTTCTTTATCCAGTCTCCAGTTGATGAGCATTTGGGCTGTTTCTAAGTTTTAGCTACTTCAAACGGGACCGCTATAAACATGGGTGCGCATATATCACTGTGGTATGATTCTTTTAATTCTTTTGGGAAGATACCCAGCAGAGGAATAGCTGGGTCAAATGGGACTTGTAATCCTTATTGGTTGAGGTATCTCCATTGTGATTTCCACAGTGGTTGCACCAGTCTCCACTCCCACCAACAATGGAGAAGGTTTCCTTCCTCCCCACAACCTCACCAGCATTTGTTATTGGTTGATTTCTTGATAGCAGCCATTCTTTCTGGGGTGAGATGGAATCTCAGTGTTGTTTTCATCTGTATCTCTTGAATGACCAGTGATGTTGAACATTTTTTCATTTATTTATTTGCTGTTTTTATTTCTTTATCTGAGAAATGTCAGTTCATTTCAGATGCCCATTTTTCAATTGGGTCTTTATATTTGGAAGGTCTGATTTTTTTCAGTTCTTTATATATTCTAGATAGTAAACCTTTGTCTGAGGATCAGCTGGGAAAAATTTTTTCCCACATCATAGGCTGTCTCTTAGCTCTGTTGGTGGTTTCTCTTGCAATTCAGGAGCTTTTTAATACAATAAGATCACAATTGTTGATTCTTTGTGCTAGTTCCAGTGCTATTGGGGATTTGTTCATAAAATCTTTTCCTATGCCAATGTCTTCAAGAGTTCTACCTAACTTATCTTCCAGCAAGTTTAGTGTTTCTGTCTTAATATTTAGATCTTTAATCCACTTGGATTTTAGTTTAGTGCATGGTGAAAAATAGGAGTCTAGTTTTAATCTTTGGCAAGTTGAAATCCAGTTTTTCCAACACCATTTCTTAAGGAGGCTATCTTTCCTCCATTGAGGATGGTTGGCTTCTTTGTCAAAGATGAGGTAGCTGAGTATGTCTGCAGTTGTTTCTACATCTTCTAATCTATTCGACCTATCCTCAGGTCTGTTTCTTTGCCAGTACCATACTGTTTTTATCACAGTGGCTTTGTAGTATAGTTTCAAGTTGGGGATTGTGATACCCCCAGCCATGTCTCTGTTGCCTAGAATTGCTCTGGCTATTTTAGGTCTCTTCTAGTTCCAAGTGAATTTTTGGATTGTTTTCTCTAGTTCCATGAAATATACTGTTGGGATTTCAATCAGGATTGCCTTGAATCTGTATATCAGTTTTGGAAGTACGATCATTTTCACTATATTGGTTCTTCCTACCCAGGAGCAAGGGATGTCTTTCCATTTTCTTATATCCTCTTTGATCTCTTGTTTCTTAGTGTTATAGTTCTTAATGTAGAGGTCTTTTGCTTCCTTCATTAGATTGATTCCTAGATATTTCTTTTTTTGGATGCTATCATGACAGGGATTGTTTCCTTAATTTCTCTCTCAGTGAGTCCGTTATTTGTGTATAAGAAGGCTATTGGTTTTTGAGTCTTTACCTTGTATTCAGCTACTCTATCAAATCTGTCAATTAAGTCTAGAAGTCTTTTGGCCAAGTTTTTTGGGACTTCTATGTAGAATATCATATCGTCAGCAAATAATGACAGTTTAACTTCTTCTTTTCCTATCTTTATTGCTTTTATTTCTTTCTCTTGTCTAATTGATGTGGCTAATGTTTCCAAAACTATATTGAATAGGAGTGGTGATAGTGGACATCCTTGTCCTGTTCCTGATTTCAGCATGAAGGTTTTCAGGTTTTGACTATTTAGTATGATGTTGGCTGTTATTTTTCATAGATAGCCTTGATCAGATTGAGATAAAGACCATCTATTCCAATTTTCTGTAGGGTTTTTATCATGAATGGGTGTTGAATTTTGTCAAATGCTTCTTCTGCATCTATTGAGATGATCATATGGTTTTTGTTCTTGACTCTGTTAATATAGTGTATTACATTTACTCATTTGTGAATGTTGAACCATCCTTGCATCCCTGGGATACATCTGACTTGATCAGGGTTATGAACTTCTTGATGAGCCTCTGTATTCTGTTTTCCAGTATCTTATTGAGGATTTTTGCATCTATGATCATTGGGGAGATTGGCCTGTAGTTCTCTTTTTTGGTTGGGTCTTTCCCTTATTTTGGAATCAAAGTAACACTTGCTTCCAGCAATGAATTTGGAAACTATTGCTTCCCTTTCATTCCACTCATTGAGTAATTCAGTTTTAATAGACTTATGCAGAAAAAGGAGATTTCCTGGCCTCCTTAACTAAAAGGTCAAGACTCAGCATGACCTTAAGGAATAGCTGTATCTACAGGTTCAAATGATGCCATTGGTTCCTTTCCTTTTCTTTCTCCATCTCTTAGAACTATGATGGCTCATCTCACATAGAACCTCTTCTCATGGTAACTCCCAGTGTTTATCCTCCTAGTTCAGTCATCCCAAAAGAATGTGAGCTTATTCTGAATCATTCCTGCAGAGGTTTCTCATTGGACATTCTGTGGCCCCACATATGTATTCAAAACATAGTCACCATGGCCAGGGAGATTGCTGTGCTAGTGGAACCCCTAAATCTAAAAGATTATCTCACTTTTACCCAAGCCAGACAAATGTAGTAAGGAAGGGTTTTCCCTAAGGAAAATTGAGAGGCTGTTGTCAGAAAAAGGGGATGTGTATAATGAGCAGGCAAAACCTGCAGAGATCCTCTAGAGCAGATGTAGCAAGCTCATGGGTAAAAAAATCAAGAAGCTCTGAAAGTTTTCTCTACTGGCTTCCATGGCCACTGTGAAGGAATGGAGAAGGCTTTGCTGCATCTGTGAAGTGTGCAGAAGATTAAGCTGAACAGCAAGACAGAAGTAGATTGGCTGCAGTAGGAACACCAGTGTTTTCATAATGGGGTGAGTCTTCACAGCTGTGTGAGTTCTTCTAGCTTCAAGTGCCCTGAAGACCCAAGAAGATGCAAAGTCTCAGTGTCCCAGGGCTGGGGATTTCACAGTGGGTGGTAGTGGGTGGCAGGGGCCAAAGAGAATGGAGCAAGAACAGGTGAAATAAGCAGGCATGAGGTCAGATAGAGCAGTGGCAGAATAGGGGCTAAGAGATAGATGTGGAGAGGCAAGAATAGGGATGTGTCAGTGGGGCAGGCCTGAGAGGGGAAGGGTGGGACAGGAGAGCATTTTCAGGTAATGGCCAAGGCAAGGGAGTGGAATTCACAGCTATTAGAGTGAAGAGGCCCAGGAAGGTTGAAGTGAGTGTTTAGATAAGTTCCTTAACAGAGATGGGCTCACCCAAGAGCTGGAGTGAAGAGCAAGAGGAAGATGATAGACTTCTGAGCCTGTCCTGCCTTGATTTGTGTCACATTCACTATGGAGGGTGACGGTTTACATACAGCTTGAGTGTGTCTCCCCAGAGCTCACAGGTTAGAAGCTTGGCCCCAGTGTGGTAATGGTGGGGGCCATGGGACATTTAAGAGGTGGGGCCCAGTGCAGGATGATTAGGTCACTGGAGGTCCTGGCCTCTGATGAGATTAGTGCTGATTTCATGGAATGAGTTAGTTCTGGAGAGAGCAAGTTGTTATAAAAGAGCAAGCCTGGCTCCCAAATCCTTTCCTGTCTTCCTTCCTCATCATACGGCCTCTCTTTTTGCAGTTTCCTTCTCCACTCCTCCACCTTGTTTTAACCAGAAGCTGAACAGATGAGTTCACCTGATATTAGACTTTCAGTTTGACTCTCTACAACTGTAAGCTAAATAAGCCTTTTTGCTTTATAAAGTTCAATGCTTCAGGTATTTTGCTATGGCAATAGAAATCAGATTACTACAGAGGATATCTATAGAAAATTGTGCCTGAACAGACTCCATTCCCTTTCCTTTAAAAAAAAAACCACATACACAAATCCTGATTGTTTTGTTTTGTTTGTTTCTTAGATCCACCCCTCCTTCATGTTTAAAGGAGGATCATGTGAGGTTTATCACGCAATGACTCATTGGTGGACACAAGACAAAGCCTTAAAGAATTATCATATTTTATTCTCTTGCCACAGTGATTGGGTCAGGGCGGACATATGGCCCATGTCAGGCCAGTGAGAGTCTTTCCAAGGATTTTTGTTGAATCTACTGAGAAAAAGGCTTTTTCTTCCAGGATTGTGAATTTGCTATAATTTAAGCCTGAGCAGAGGTGTCCCTGAAACATCAAGGGCAAGGCTGTATAAGAATAAAATCTATAAAGTCTCTGAAAGAGAGAAAGAAATGCCTAATAATATCACTGGTCATCTGGGTTCAGCCATTTCTGGAGTTCTAGTTCCATCCTCACATGTTCCAGAAATTATAAAAAGACACTTCTGCTTCCAGGTATGAAGTGGGAGTGGGGTGATTACAGATATGCTTTCCCTCTGAGAACTGGAAAAGCTGAACAAAATCCTTTTCTTCCAACTTGTTTAAAAGCTCTGAAAATCTGCTGACGCAGCCAGAACTAGAGGGGACATGATTCAGAGAACAAGGTGAGCTTGCATTCTGAAGGCACTTTTTCCTTGGGAGCATTTGCTGATTCAGAGTGCAAGGAAAGAGGACAAAAATCCAGACTTTTCCTGGGCAGAGCTCACTACTGAGAGACAGAGAAACCAATAGAGCTGCCAAATTCTGAAGCTAAACAGAAAGCCTTTTAAAAAGCAGAGTGGTGGTTTCAGTAATCTCACAGTGCTGGGGAGACAAGGATTAGAATTTCAGGCCTCATGGGGGGGAGGTTCCAATGAACACACCAGTACTGGAGGACTAGAAGCAAAGCAGAGTTACAGCCTTACCAAAGCTACAGCACAGGCTCAGTGCATCTCAGTTTGGTGAGATTCAGGTGATCTTCCCCACACTGCCTGATATAAGAAAAGGTGAATGAGCTTTCTCTGGAGGAAGATAACATCGTCTGGAGACTCTAGTTTTTTATATATGATGTCTGATATTTAATCAAAAATCACTAGGCATGCCAAGAAATAAAACTATGTGACTAAAATCATTGAAATAATAAACACAAGGCTTACAGCTTTTTAAAGTTTCTATCATTCTTGATAGAAAAATTCCCAATAAACACCCTTTCCTGCCCACTCCAGCCATCATGGTACCCATGGTAGAATTGTACCATGGTTTTCTCTCATATTTTATTTAGGTTTGAGCCAGAATTTTAAAGTACAGCATTCTAATTTTTACTAAAATGCTATTGGGTTTCCATAACAGCTACCGTAAAAGCTACCATTTTTGCATCTCTATTTTCTTCATCCATTTGGACTGTTGTAACAAAATGCTTTAGACTGGCTGGCCTATAAACAACAGAAATTTATTTCTCACAATTCTAGAGGCTGAGAGGCCTAAGGTCAGGGCATCAGCAAATTCTGTGTCTGGTGAGGGCCTGCTCTTGGCTGCCCTTATGCAGCTTACTTGCTGCATTCTCACCTACAATCTTCCTTAAACCTCTTCCATAAGAGCACTAATCCTACTTACAAGGGCTCTGTCCTTGTGACCTGGTCACTTCCCAAAGTCTCCATCTCTTACTACCAATGTATTGAGGATTAAATTTCAACATAGAAATTGTGGAGGGACACAAATATTCAGAACATTGCACCTGTCTTTCAGCAGCCATTGCAGCAATAGCCAGCAATTCATGTGGAACTTTATGGTTATGAATTGTCTTGCATACATTACCAATAGTCAAAGTCACATGGAAAATTTAAGAAAATAATAGTATCTCCATTCACAGATGGTGTGGTTATGTGTTGGCTATAGATGAAGCTGAAGATGAGAGAATATACCCATGCAAGTGACTTGGCCAAGGTGACACAGAAGTGGCAGAATGGGGTCTTAACCCACACTTCTAACTCAACCAAAGAACGAGTCCAGTAGCCCTGGGTTCTGGTCCTAGCTGTAACAATGATCATTTGGCTCTATAACCTTGAGATGATCACTTCCCTCTCTCGTGCCTCAACATTTCATAGCCCTCGATGCTATGCTTATTGTCCTTGGCCTTTCCCAACTTTCTTCAAAATGTTCCTATTCTAAATGTTTCCAACTTGTAGAGCGAAAGTATCTTAATATGAGGCCTCTGGTTTCCTGTTTCTGTGGATGCATTAAAACCCTGGAATTGTAAGTAAATTTCATGTGACTGTATGACTGTGCATTATGTGAGCACACGTCAGAGTCACAAAGGGTTCTATGACCCACAAACATTTAAGAATCCTGCCTTAGAGCCATGCTATATGAACCACACTTTAACATGTTTGCTTTTTGGTAGGATTTGCATTTGAACATGAACTTTCAATGCCTATCCCAAGGTCATGATCAATGTCAGAAATTTCAGGTACCAGGGCAGAGCCAGTTCAGGGGATAGCTTCAATCATGATCATACCAATAGCCCTTACAGCTGATATTACCTAGTAATGGCTCCCCCGTGGCATGATCCTAAAAAGTTAAAAGTATGGTTTGGTTTCAACAGTCAGCGCCTGGTCCCTTCTTCTTCTCTCTTCCAAGGCAGAGCTAGGACATGTAATCAGGAATTTCTGATTGCTGGCCATGTAGGTCCTTTTACAGGACAGAGTGAGTACAGTGAGGAAAGAGGCAGAGTCCTAACCACACATCTTTCTTTTGCCCCCACTCCCTGCCTATCTTCTAAAGCCAGCACTCAATAGGCAGCCCAATGGAGCAGCCTGCTGGAGATACCGTTTTCAGGCACAGAGGGACAGCAAAGGGAGCCAAGATCCACAGCGTGGCGTTAACAAATCACATTTGCTTAATAGCATACCATCTCTTCAGTCACATGCATGTTTGTGGGCGTGCTGGAGATTGCTAATCAAGTGCAGCTGCCCTCAAGCTGCCGGCCAGGACACACACATGCACTCACACACACACACACACACACAGATATGCACACACATTCACACACACACACACACACGTTTAGAGAATGCCTGCTGCCAACTTCTTGCCTGGCAAACCAAGAACATTTTAGTGGTTTATAAATATGGTCCCAATTCATCTTGGGACACTTCTCAGGTTCAAGCCCATCTGTGTCAGGTGCTTTCAGGGCTGGGAGTCTTTTTCCATCCACACCTACACTCCACCCAGACCAGACTTCCATGTCCCAGGATACACAGTGAAGTCCTTAGCCCCAAACATTTGAGCTGGACAATTTCACAGGCTGCGTCAGTCATGTCTTGATTTGTTCTTTTTTCTCTCATGTTATTGAAATGTTATTTTTTCCACTGGTACGCCACCACCTCTCACCCCTCCCAAATCGGCCTGTTGGAAAAGATGTTTATTTTGCTTTTCCTTGGCATAATTTAGTATCAGACAAGTGCATCCTTGATACAGACAGTATATGCTTGGGACATATATTTGAGATTCTGGTTGATTAGAATGACAAATTTTTCATGCAATCCTGGCCAATTTGGAACCTGGCACCCTGACATCATGTTTATGTCCCTTTGGCCTTGCCAGTGGTTACTAGGATTGCCGGGGGGGCTTTCTTCAGCAATAACTTAGGATTTCATAAATAGTTGGCAATGCCTTCAAAGATGCCTGCTCTTTAACATGAGATAATGTATGTTTTCTTTCTCCTTACTTGGAGTAGGTCATATTGGGACCCACCCAAGTTCACTTTTAAATCATTTCTCTGTATGCCAGACACGGCTTTTGAAGTCGTCTGCACCAACCCACAAGGAAGTCAGCGCCCTGGCCTTTACCCGTGGTCCCACTGTGTGCCCTACCATCCATAACAGGGAGCATGTCAGAACGGGGTGGACACTGGGTGGGTGGAGCAGACCCACAGGGCTCAGTTCCACCGAGTGGAAAATCATCTGACGTGTCCTCAGTGGACTCGTCTGGAGCAGGAGCAGGTCAGATGTCACCCTGGCCTCCAAGTCTCAACACGCCTTTCTGGTCGGCCCTGCTGGCCTTCAGACACCGCCTATGGCGTAACAACAGGCTTTTCAAAGTGCAGGCCACAGGAAATCACATTTGAAGTGCCTGGCATGGAGGGTATTTTTATACCGTTCACTTTTTCCCTTTTCTTTTCATCTGTTTTCCGAATTTTTTTCAGTTTGCTTTTTCTTCTTGATTTATTGTTGTATTATTCTATTTTTAAACCAAGACATACTTTCCCATCAGACTCTTTAATATAACTCATATGAAAGTTAAGGATGGGTGGACCTCAGACGGGGCAGGGGCTGGATTCAGTAGGAATCAGCTTCCCAAAGTGCAGATGCTTATCTGAATCTGCATCAGCTGCTGTAGTCCAGGGGCACAGGATAAGGAGAAATTGTTCCTTCCTTTTCTCCTTCACTAGCCAACACAGGGCTCGATAGTGTGAGCCCCTGGCCCTGCCATCTGAGCATGTAAAAGAGGGCTTCTTTGCCCCTCTGGTGGCTGGGAAGTCCCTGTTGGCTTGGAGATGCAGGTATCCCAGTAAATTGTGGAGCAGCCAAGGTGGGAAGGAGAGCCAGTACATTCCAGCCCAACTTGCCTACTTGATCACTGATCCCACTTGAGCCAGATTCCAAGCAGGATGAGGCAATGGGTTAGGGTCACGTGCAACTAATTCTCCTTGTGGCTCTTCTGTATCTCAAGGGGGCCAGTACAGCTCTGAAGCCAGAGCGGTTTGGGCTAAAATTCTTAGTAACATGTGACCTAGGTGAGCCTGCTGTCCTTCATGTGGACAAATGCAGGAGACATCTTATATAGTTGTCCCTACTTACGATTGGTTTTGCTTTCTGAAATTTCAATTACCCCATTAATCATGCTCCAAAATATTAAGTGGAAAATTGCAGAAATAAACAATTCATAAGTTTTTAATTGTGCCCCTTTCTGAGTTGTAGAATGATGTCTTGCACCTTTTCACCTGCAACAATGTATTTACCACATATGCTTAAATATATGGGTTTTTATTATATTTTTAAAAATTAATTGATTACTTTTAATGAATTGTATGGCTCCAATCTAATTACCTGGTCTTGAAACAGGGTAAATAAAAGTAAATAAGCATTTATATCTTTCTTATAGATACAGTGGACCCTCAGTTACAACTGGCCTGACATACGAACAACTTGGGTCATGACCAGAATTTAACTTATGACCAAAGTCTTGAGTTATGACCTGAATCCTGGCCGCTTGTGCTTCTAGATGGTCTCAGATACAGATTTAACCCTTATAGAGTTCTGGAAGGAATTTTGCAACATCTTTTCCTGTGTGGGGTTAATTGAGAAGTCCTGGGCCACTGTCTTTCTAAAGACACTGAGATCTGCCTGCATACAGGAGAGAGATTTTAAAGGCTGTGTAGAAGACCTTGAGCCTTCAACTGACCAACTTGAGTTACAACCAGCTCTCGGGAACAAATTGAGTTTTTAAGTCAAAAATCCACTGTACTTAGAAATAAGTAATCAAACAGTAAATCAGGGAAAATATTCCCTTAAAATTATTCCAGGCAATATATAAAAACAATCTGGCAGCATTGGTATCACCATTTGCACAATCCCCAACGAATTAATAGAGCACTGAGCAGCAATGGTAGCCAATGTCATACAAAAAAAGCAAAACCCAATACTATGTCTTCGATGAAAAGAACATACTACCTATCCCTAATCCTGCCAGAGGAATTAAACCTGAATCTGATTAAGCCTTTTCCAGCTGATAATTGCAGGAAATATAAAGAACAGAGGAACATGTCACACTGTACCAAGAGAATGCAAAAGCCAAATTGCCTGTGTGGGAGAATATATAGGTCAATTGACTCAGGTTCATAAATTTTAGGAAAAAGAAAATGGTGTAATGAAAAACATAAAATTAAAAGACACGAAAGAGCTAGCAAATTTTTAATAAACTAAAGTAAAACTAAACTATAGTGGTTGAGTGTCTTAGTGCATTTTTGGTTGCTATAGCAAAATATCCAAAACCAGGTACTTTATAAGGAATAGAAGCAGTTTAGCTCACAGCCCTGGAGGCTGGGAAGTCCAGGAGCACAGCGCCAACATCTGCTTAGCATCTGGTGAAGACCTCACTGCATCACAGCATGGCAGAGGACGTCACATCACAAGAAAAGCAGGCGTGCTAGTTGGGGTCTCTCCTCTTTTTGTAAAGCCACAAATGCCACCCTCGTGACCTCATCCAATCCTAATCAACTCCCAAAGGCACTACTTCTGGCCACCACTAACATATGAACTTGGGGGTTAAGTTTCCAACACATGAACTCTTCGGGGACATATCCAAGTCATGGCATTAGGGTTGCTCAGTTAGGTGATAAAATCATAAGGAAAAATTAGGAAGAGATTTGATTTCAGGACAGAGCACATGGAGAAGCAGCTGGGGAACCTAGAAAGTTCTCTGTCTTGCACTGGGTGGTGTTCATTCAATAACTGTTCTAGGATACATGTTTGTTTTGTGTGATTTCTTTTTCTTTATGTGAATCTTAGTTTGCAATTTGAACATTAGAAAAAGCAAGTATCTGGGGCAGAGTAGCACTGAGATGCTGATTCCCGCTGGCTGAGCAGATGATTGGCAGATAGACTGAAAGACTGAAATAAAATGTCTGTTTCCGAAGAGCAGGGCTTCAGCTGTCTGTGCACTCCTGCATCTCCAGCATGAGCAGAACATGGCACACAGTAGGTGCTCGGCAAAGGTGAGCTGAGGGGATGTATTTTTCACCAGCACACATGAGCAGCTTGTTTATTCTCACAGCATCTCCTATTCAGAATCCCGGTGCTTTCTGTCTTCCACATCTTAAGGACACTGATGACACAAACTGTCTTCCTTCTCTCCAAGTCCATCCCCCCTCACTTTTCTGGGGCTACTCCATGATTTACCCAGGGCACCAGGAGCTCTCTCCCCTCTATGCTTGGCCCAAAGTCCTCCTGCATAAAACCCACACTACCAAGCTGGACATCTAAGGTTTAGCATGATCTGACCTCTCCTGCCCTCTGCAACCTTGCTATCCACCACTGCCCTCTTGCAGCCAGCCAGAATTGTTTGTAGGTCCTCAAATGCACCATGCTCTCTCCCATGAGGTCCCCTGACATTGCACAGGCACTGCCCCTGCCTGGAATGTCATGCCCTCTCCTTTCTCTACCAGTGAGTCCCTTTGAGATTTAACTCCTCTAGATGCCTTCACTGTAGTCCCTCTCTGTAGGCCTAAACTGAGGTTCTTCTCCATGTTCCCAGATATGTGCCATAACACTTATAATATAGAGTGACAGTTTATCTACAGGGCTCTCCCACTGCAGACTGTGAGCAACTTGAAGTCAAATTGAGTCATTTGTCTCTGTGTTTCTGGTGCCCAGGAGAGTGTCCTTGAATCACCATTCCCCAAGCTCCATAAGTACCCTTCTCTAATTTCTTTCTTTGAGATTACCATGAGACTCTCTCAGGGTAATGCTCTCAGCAAATTTAATAAACCCAGCTTGATATGCACATCACATTCATTTGGGGGTACATTATGGCGCTTCATCAAAACCTTGAACAGTGCCTGGTACATAGTGGCACTCATAAAAATATGTGTAGGAAAGACAACAGGGAGGGAAGGAAGGGAGGGAGGGAAGGAAGGGAGGGAGGGAGGGAAGGAAGGAAGGGAGGAAGGAAGGAAAGAAGGAAGAGAAGGAAGAGGGACAAAGGATAAGTATTGTGAATCAATAATGAACGCATGGATTTTAAAAATCTGGTCTTTTAGTAGTATTAACGTTTTTTTCAAAGGGCACAGGGCAAGGTAGTTTGGATTGGGTTACTTTACCTTGGAGATAGCCAATATATCCCAGCTCAATCTATTATTTCAGAAGCAGAAAAACTGAACTTGCTTATCCTGAAAAAAGTGCAAATAGATTTTTAAAGTGCTATTCTTTCATTCATCCACCCAAACACACACACACACGCACACACGCACACACGCACACATGCGCAAGGGCACGCATGCACTTCTCCCTTTAGTGGTGTATATTCTCTAACTTTAAAAAAAAATAGGTGTTCCTTTCTGCTTGAAAGACTATATTAGCTATTTAGGGAATACTAGCCCTTTCCCTGGACTCAAAGAAATATTTTATCCATTAAAATCTAACCCGGGTGTAGTAACCATAAAATGCAGCCACTCTGTTAGGAAGACGGATATCCTCAAAGATTTATGTCTGGCTGTCTCAAAGCAAATGTGTAAGATGGAGTTTTCTCAGAGACTCTTTGGCTGGGCTCCACCCCGCACATAATTGCTGTTTGTATAAACCTCAGATCAAAATTCAGGAAGGGTTAAGGGAAACCTTTCTGAACCACAGGTTATGTCTGCTCATCAGCCTTGGTTGACCATTTGGAATGAGTTAACAGGTCCCTAACCAGCCCATAACTGGTTCTTGGATGGGATTAACCAACCTCTTCAGTGCAAATGATCAAACCATTTAGAGTCTCAGATTCCATCTCAATTTGGGGTGAGGGTTAAGATGATAAATGACAATTAAACTCATTTATGTGTCCCCATAATTGTGGCTAGAGATAATGAAAACCCACCACGTTATGACTCTCCAGGATATGGTGGAGACCATTGGAAACATCAGGATTCGGGAAGGGGTGGAGAAGGAGGTGTGACTATTTTGAATGAACCTGAAAGAAAATACTTCCCTAACCCTCTTTCAGAAGGCAATTTCAGTTCCAATTTTTCATAAGGTTGGAAAAAGTTAAGCAAACGAGAACTATAGACACTTGTTTATAGAACGTTTTTCTCTTTAATTACTGTTTTTGTTTCATGAAAAAAGTCTCATAAAATAAAAGCACATTTAGGGTTCAGTGAGGCAGTGAGACTTCTGAGAATGCCACAAAAAGGTTGGCTTGACTCTGCCCAGTGAAGGGGTCCCAACATCTTGATCGTCTATATATTTCCATAGCAAAGAATGCGCCTTTCCCACCCTCCACCCTACAGGTCTCTCCATACGTTTGAGACAGCTTTAAAAATGTGAACTGCGGGACTGGCTAGTCGCTGGCAAGCATTCCAGACAAGTGGTTTTCTAAGAAGCCAAGTTCTGGTTTGACTCTTTGATTGGAAAAGTATCTATTTCACTAAGGGTGATAGGCCCCTGGATGCATTCTCACCAAAAAACCCATAAACCAATACTTGAAATGCCAGCAGCGAGTAGGGAATTCTTTTGGTTTGCCTTCAAGGACACAAAACATTGCAAAGGTCTTCTCTTTGGCAGAGAGGGGCCTGGCGTGGAGAGTTGGCCCAGGGTTTGTGTGGAAAGAGTCAGACGTGGGAATCAACAGGCCCGGGTTCGAATCCCGGCTCTGTCGCCAGGAAGCTAATTGTGACCCTGTGGGGCCCTCTTTGCTTCTTCTAAATGTGACTTTCCTCATCTGCAAAATTGGGACATTAACCAGACTGAAGTGATGGCTCAGTGAGATGACCTTCGCATGATTCCTTTCACCATGCCCACTCTACAGTAGGGATTTAATAAGCATTAGTTTCATAGCCACCACTCCCCGTGATAGTAAAATGGTGGCACCACAGGACCTCTCTAAAGTCACTGAACCCCTTTCTCTGATATCAGTTTTGTTTGATTGGTTAATTGGCTCGCTTTCATTTTGTTTTGTTTTGTTCCTGGGACAGGGTCTTGCTAAGGTACCCAGGCTGGTCTTGAACTTAAGATCTTTCTGCCTCAGCCTCCCAGTAGCTGGGATTATAAGCATAATTATAAGCATAAGCATTCTGCCTTCCTCTGATTCACTGACTCCTTTTTTACGACCTTTGGGGCTATCTGCTTTCAGTAATCTAATCAATAGGTGATGACAGGCCTGGACACTGGGGCCCACATAGCCCCAGAGAGAAGGGATTCTGAGGATGTAGAAGGTATTTCTCCCAGATAGCAGCTGGTGCCCTCTCAGGACAGAACAAAAAATGCATAGGTGATGTCTACTAATATGCAAAAGCACTGTGATTAGATAACTCAGTGGAGGGTAAAATCCAAGGGTAGGGACCACAAGCCAGATGACTTCAAGGCCAGGCAGAGAGCATGACACTGTTAGTCACCAGCAGGAGTACCACGACACCCTAAGGGAGGATGGGGTCACCTAGGACCTGGCAAGTGTCATGCAGGAACTGAGTCTATGTGGCCAGATTGTTCATCCTTCAAGAAAAGCCAGGAAGCTGGATGTGAGAGGGAAAGCTCTCATTTTTAAATACTGACAACTTTTATTAAAATGTATACATCTCTGCAGTCCAGGTGGGTAGGGAGAAATCCCTGTGGGCAGATTAGACCAAGGAAGTGAGGTTCCTGCCAGACCTCAAACAGCAAGTGGAATTTAGATGTGCCTCGGTGAGTGTTACTGGGTACGTGCTTCTTAAGGGGTAGCACAGGTTTACAACAGTGGACTTCGTGTTTGATTCCTCATCCCCCAAACAGAAAGAAAAATGGCGTTCACCCAGAGAGCAGCTGTGAGGATTCAGTGAGAAAAAACTTGTTCAGCTGAAGATGTCAAGAGCTCAGTCATATTACCTGCTATTATCCTCTCTGTCTTGGGTGTTATCCCTGCTGTCAGTATTGAGAGCAGGAACCAATGACATACAGAGCTCTGTCACACTCCACTCTAACCTGCCCCATTAAGGAGGCACCTGCCATGACACACTGACCCTATGACCTGGAAAGTAACATTATTATCCCCATTTTACAGATGAAGAAACTGAGGCAATACAGAGCAGTGAAAGAACTGAGAAAGGTTACACAGAGAAGTCATGGAAGAAAGGCTGGAATTTGGGTCTCTGTGGCCACACAGCTCACCTTCCAACCTCTGGTGGTACCAGGAGTCCCATGCCCCTTGAAGCTTCTCATGGGTTCATCTCCCTTAGGTCAACAGCACACCATCCTTATGCTGCCCTGCCCCACCCTGCAATTCCATCAAAGGTGCCTTTGAACTTGATCACAAGGTTTATCCACAAAGCGCAGGATACGTCTTGGCCACAGAAGAGAGTTTCATGGTGTTCCTTATAAAAGCACAATCTGACATGCAGCTATTGTGTCAGTGATCCCTCTCTCCCTGGTTGCCAGAACCCCAAACAGCTTAAAACAAAAAGAAACTGGCTTACGGTCCTCAGGAACATGGTTTCAGGCCGTGTCTACACACTCGCTGTTTTTATAAACTTGGCCTGAATCTTCCGACCCACCCATCTGGAGTAGGTCTCCAGAGTAGAGGCCAAGACCGCCTTGGGAGACCCCTGACTACCCTCATTACTCCATGGGGAAGTGGACACGGGGTGGGGGGCAGTCAGGGAGCAGAAATAGGAACTGGAGCAGTGTTCTGATCCCAGAAATGTCCCAGACACGGATGTTTTGATCTCATTTTGAAGCCATTTCAACCTCAGAAGGCAGGTTGCCAAGCCCAGGCACTCAACTTTGGCCACGTTCTCCTGACAAATAGACACCAAAGGCTCTCTGTGAGTTGGGAATGCCAAGTGCTGGAGGCACCTCTACAGGGTCTGCCCACCCCATGAGCCCTTCCATCTTCTTTACTCCAATCCAAATGTACACAATGAGAGAAGGGCCAAAACATTGCGAGCACACAGAAACAGTGCTGCTCTCACTGAGCGCCTCTCACCTGAGCTCTGCTGTCACATAGCTCTCCTGCAATAGGCTTCTTGCCCCTCTGAGGAGAACTCTGCTGTTTAAAGGATCTTCGTGGCTCACTGTGTTCTTGTACATCTTCAGTTTGTCTCAGTCGAAGACAGTGGTTGCCCCCACACACACCTGTGGTGCTGGGAAGAGAAGCAATTGGACTTCTCCAAGTGCTCCTCCAGAAAACCTGAATCTTCATGGAAGGCAAAAGATGCCAAGAATTCAGAATCTGGAGTCTGGATTCAGAAGAGGCTCTGAATCTCCCTTACCTCAGTTTCCTGCCTGTGAAACAGGAGGAGCATGAGCTTTTCCTTCATTGAGTTGTCACCATGATTCCATGTGAGAAGGAACACACGAATGCTTGAAATTAAGTGTGCAACGGGCAGGTATCATCATCTCTATAGGCCAAAACCTTTCTATGTATGACTTTTCTTTTCCTTGCAACAACCCTGGAAGAGAGATATTTTAATGCCTGCCCTACAGATAAGGAGACAGTAAGGTGCAGTGTGAGGTCAGTCTCATGGGTAGGCTGCCTGGCTGAGCAATGACTCCACCACACCAAGCCTGGCACACCTGCAGACACCCCTTTTCTGCACACATTATCCCAGGCTTCTGTTAGCCAGCACAGAGCTAAACCCATCCCTCTCTGTCGTGCATCTGCAGAAGCCACTACCTGCCAAAGTCCCAGAACTTCCAGGAACAGCAAAGTCACAGATTTCACATGCACCCGCCAGGCAAAGAATCTCACATGGCAAAGGAGTCGTCTGCCTCTTAATAACCTTTCTGCCCACTAGCAGACACCTGTTGCTCCTTAGCATCATAGTGTTCCTGAAAGCAAGTGCCTCTGGACTGTCACATCCCAGAATCCTATGCCTAAGTTAATTTTCCATGAAGAGTCTTGGATTCAGGAGCAAGCAGCCATAGGAATTAAACAACTTCACTGGCATTTCTCCCTCACCCTCCAACGTGAGACCAGCTTTCACACACTCAGGTCATTGAGAGGAGCACTCCACACTGCAGTCTTTTCCACCCCTGCTCCTGCAGGTGGCAGCTGAAGTCATGTGCAGAAGGACCCAGGTGTCTGAGGACTTTTCAGTGCCCTGTCTTTGATTCATCTGTCTGTAGACATTCTAGACTCTGTGTCTCCGAGACAGGCCACGACAGAGTGCATGGTGAGGTGAGGCTGCCTGACTTTTCCCTCTAGCTCCCCCCTACGCACCCTTTTTTTCCTTCTTGGCCTTGGGGCCCAAAGTGTTCTGGACATATTTTTCATTTTTCCAAATATCAATTGCTCTTTTATTCCCTCTCCGAAGCAGTGAGTAATAAGAGTTGTGTCTGGTCCTGAAATTCCGACTGAAATAAATTAGCCCAATGACCAACAGGAGGTGCCTAGAACAATAATGGCAGAATATTTGGCATGTTACAAAAGAGCCCCTGGATGTTGAAGTACAGTAAGTCTAGAAGCACATTACAGAGCAGTGTTGCCAGGATGGGGACGCAATGAGCCATCCAGGCAGCAGAACGCCTCATAAATTAATCCCACTTTTTTTTTCCTTTTTGGTCCACTGTTCACAGTTCTTTTAGCTTTCTGATTAATGGAGCATGAAGAAGGGTATTTTTGGTGTGGCCTGTGTCCCCAGCAGGCAGGCAGATGCCAAGATTGGGTGTAAATGTATACATCTGTCCCCTTGGCTGGTCTGCCATCCCTGGGCCACTGGCTGCATTAACAGGAGAGAGAAAATAGACTACTTGGGAGGCAACAACCTGCTAATAAATACTGAGTACCTACCGAGTATCAAAACTCATGCTAAACTCAGCGGACACAAGGGAGATGGTCCCTGGCCTGTTGGCACTCACAGTTTAGATATCTTCTAGCCTCTCAGAGCTAGCTCTGTCAGTGCAGTTGGGAGGAAAAGCAAGCCATGGTCTGCTCACATCCCAGTGCCTCTGTCCCTGGACATACCCACTCTTCATGTGATCCCTGGTGGTGGTAGGTGGTGCAGCCTGCCTCCCACTGGAGGAAGCCCCCATCTTCCTCTCCACTTCCTGACAGCTTGGAAGCAGGCCTGGGATAAGGCTTAGCCTAAGAGCCATCCCTGCCAAGAGTTCTAAATCTTCAGGGACTTTCCTCAAGTAAGCTGAAAAGAGTTCCTCAAAAGATTTCCACATCCTAACCCCTGGGACCTGAGAATATTACCTGATATTGTAAAAGAGAACTTCATGAATGTCATTAAATTAAGAATTTTGAGTTGAGAAGATAATCCTGGATTAGCCAGTGGGCCCCACCCCAATCCAGTTATCTTTGTAAGAGGACGACAGAGAGATTTCACACACACAGAAGAGGAGACACAATGAAGAGGTGACCACAGAAGCAAAGGTTAGAGTGATGTTGCCGAAAGCCAAGGGATGCCAGCAGCCACCAGAAGCTGGAAGGAGCAAGGAAAGGATTCCCTCCTGGGACCTCCAGAGGGAATGCAGCCAGACTGATTTCACAATAGCTCAGCCCAGTGACGCTGACCTTAGATTTGTCACCAGAACTGTAAGAAAGTTAATATCTCTTAATTTTAAGCCATCCCATTTGTGGAAATGTGTTATAGACACCTTGATAGTTTAGAGTTCTTTCGTGGCACATTTGCCCCTAGTATACACTTCTGAGTTCAGACTGTGCCTGTGGAATATCTTCACCTAGGATTCTAGTAACAGTTCCCTCCCTAGATCCTCAGCCTCCCCATCAGTTCCAGAAGTTCCTTTTTGTCATCCCTCCAGAATTTGCCTTCTCTGACTTTAGAAAGCCATAAGAGATCTGTGGCTTTCCATCCTAAGCAATAACCCCCACACGCAGGGCCCATGTGAGGATTAGAGTCAAGCCATGTTTGGGATCAGCCTGGTACCTGTCACACACAATAAATCAGAGTTCACAGACTCTATCTGTATTTAACCCACACCGTGTGTTCTTTTTCTAAAGTTGGATTTGTTGCCAACAATATGAGTCAGGAGATTTCACATAAAAGATGGCATGAACCCCACATGTTCATGCCAACAACTGGCTAGCCATTCTAAACGTGTGTTATAATCTTGCCTTGGTCTGTACCATGCTCTTATCTTTCACCCAGTCTATTCCTCTCATTTTATTAGTTTCTCAATACCTTGGTGCATCTGAGTATGCCATCCTTATTACAAATATGGGTCTTTCTTCCATAAGTCAAAGGCTGGGCACCAGATCCAGGCAAGGACCATGTTCTTCTTTAAGGCTCAGGTTGTGAGGATCCTTGCCCATGGCCTTTCCAACAAGTGGTGCTGGAACAATTGAATATCCACAGGCCAAAAATAATTAACTTTACACAAAAATTAAGTCCAAATGAATTATGAATGAGAATGTAAGGCACAAAACTATAAAACTTTTTTAAGAAGATAAATCTTTGAGAATACGAACTAGGTGAAGAGTTCTTAGACCGGATATAAAAAAGGTCAACCCATAAAATAATTAATACTATCTCTGCAATAGTCCATGTGAACAGAATAAAAAGACAAGATTTTTAACATGTTTTGAACATGTTCTTTGAGGGTGACTAGTTAAACAAAATGTAGTGCATGTATATCATCCAATACTAATCAGCAGTAAAAATGAATGAATGGCTGATACATGAAACAACCTGGATAAATCCCCTGAGAATTACACTGAGTCAATTTTCTATATGTACAGGTTCTGTGTATCAATTCCAGTCACAAATCAAAATTATTCGAAAAAATTTTTGTCACAATGATTGTGTACCAACTTTTGTCTTTTTATTATCCCCCCAAAATATAGTCCAACAACTAGTTACGTAGCATTTACATTGCACTAGGTATTATCAGTAATCTAGAAATAATTGAAAGTATGTAGGAGAATTGTATGTGGGTTATGTGCAAATACTGCACATTTTATATTAAGGATGTGAGCATTCTTTGAACTTTGGTATCTTCAGGGTCCTGGGACCAATCCCCTTGTGAATGACAAGAAATAACTGTGTATTTGTTTTTCTAAGGCCAGTCCCCAAACGTTTCACAGTGTTTGGTTGCATTTATATGACTATGTGAAATGACACCATTTTGGAAATGGAGAACAGATGTGTGCTTTTTAGGAGTTAGGGACAGTGGGTTGGTCAGGGGAGGCAGCAGGCATCAGAGGGTAACAGAAACTCCTGTACTTTGTTGATTCTGTATCTTAACTGTTGCAATAGGTACACAAAACTACAGCTGTGACAAAATTGTCCAAAGTGAAGTGCACACACAAATAAGTACAAATTAAACTGTGTAAGTCTGAATAAGATTCTACCAATATCCTGGTTTTCGTATCATCCTACAGTGATGAAAGATGTTACTATTGAGAAAAACTTGGAAAATGATACACAAAATCTCTACTATTTCTTATAACTGCATGTGAATCTACAAAGATCTCCTGAAATTTTTCATTAAAAATAACTTTTTTACTTTTTATTTTTAGCTCACATTTTAATAAAAACTTGTAAATATAGAAGAAAGAAATCAGAAAAATCACCATCCTAAAATAAAATCTTTTGGCGATCATTATTTTCTACACAAACATGAAAAAAAATGTGAAAGAAGGTGCTGGAACTCAGGATAATGGGCAGCTGGGGCCTTGCTGTTCCCTACCTTCTGTGACATCAGAACTTAAGCTTGAGGGGTGCCTGGTGACCAGAGGCGAGGAGACACCTTGCTGCACCCAGGGAGCCTAACCTGAGGACATGGAATTCCAACAGATGGATAGTAGGGTGAGGGTGGCGGCTGAGCTGTTTGGACAGAGAAGGGGCAGTCACTATGAGGATAAGAAGCGGGTAAGGCCAGGTCCGGTGATGCCATTTTCCTCCTAAGTTCTCTTGACCACTCCAGGCAGACTGTAAGACTGTAGGAATAGGCCTTCCACTGACTTTCCCTGATCCCAACCTGGTGAAGCACAGCATGTAGGTTTGGGGGCTTCTTCCCCAAGCCATTACGAACACTCTCTCATTTAATTCTCAGCAATAAGAGCAGAAGATCTGTATTTCCAGGAAGGCTGGGGCTTTTCATTTCCTGCTAAATCCCTAGTGCCTGAAATGGTATGTAGTCCATAACAGGTATTGAATAAATAGATTCAAAAGGAAATAGTGTTAATAACTATATGTCCAAAAGTTCTCACCTACAAATTCTATCATTCATTTGGGCAAAAAGCAATACCAGTCTTACACAAATTCTGCCATAAAATATGGAGGATGAAGGAATTCTTACCAACTCATTTTAAGGGACAACATAACCTTGATTGCCAAAACTTGTCAAACTTATAGGGCAAAAACCTAATCTTTAAATGCAGATGCACAAAAATAATCTTAACATAATAGTAGCAAATCAAATCCAGCAATATAGTCTACCTTCCATACCTGTAGGTTCTATATCTGAGGATTTAACTAGTGGGTCAAACAATTCCCCCCCAAAAGTTATGTTTTTGCTGACATGTACTGTGTAGTTAGGCCTATAATAGTTGCATATGTACTGAACATGTACAGACTATTTTCTTGTCCGTATTTCCTAAACAGTACAATAAAACAATTACACAGTATTTTCATTGTATTAGGTATCATAAGTAATCTAGAGATGACTTAACATATACCAGAGGATATGTGTAGGTTAAATATAAATGCTGTATGTGCTAGCTTCAGCAGCACATATACTAAATATAAACACTATAACATTTTATACAAAAGACTTGAGCATCTGTGGGCTTTGGTGTCCATGGGACATCTTGAAACTAATCCCCTGTGGATACTGA
Organism: Heterocephalus glaber; assembly: GCF_053883595.1. NCBI lineage: Eukaryota > Metazoa > Chordata > Mammalia > Rodentia > Bathyergidae > Heterocephalus > Heterocephalus glaber. Next base: position 17,755,243 of record NW_028258377.1, on the reverse strand, counting down.
GGGACAATTGTATATGAAAGGGCTCACACATTGTGAACAAATAGGGACTACTGAAGGAATGCAAGGTTGGTTCAGTATTCAAAAGTCAGCTAAGGCAATTTACCACAATAAGAGGCCACTTATATAATATCTTGGTGGATACAGATAAACTGTTTCTCTAATTCATCATTCATTCATTCATGTTAAACTTCTCAGAGAACTAGGAATAAAAGGACTCCCCAAATTCAAAGACCCAATTCAAAAACGGGCATCTGAAATGAGCAGACATTTTTCAGACAAAGAAGTAAAAGCACCAAATAAATATATGAAAAAATGTTCAGCATCACTGATCATTCAAGAGATGCAGATGAGAACAACACTGAGATTCCACCTCACTCCACAAAGAATGGCTGCTATCAAGAAATCAACCAATAACAAATGCTGGCGGGGGTGTGGAGAAAAGGAAACCCTTCTCCATTGTTGGTGGGAGTTCAGACTGGTGCAACCACTGTGGAAATCAGTATGGAGATACCTCAAAGAACTAGGACTAGAGGTCCCATTTGACCCAGCTATTCCCCTGCTGGGTATCTTCCCCAAAGAATTAAAAGAATCACACCACAGTGATATATTTGCATTCAGGTTTATAGCGGCACAGTTTGTAATAGCTAAAGCTTAGAAACAGCCCAAGTGCCCATCAACTGGAAACTGGAAAAAGAAGATGTGGGTTTTTTTATAAAATGGAGTACTACTCAGCCATAAAGAAGAAGAAACTAGAGACATTTTTTTTGGTACCGGGGATCAAACTCAGGTCCTTGCGCTTGCCCAGCAGGGGGTGAAATCACTGAGCTAAATCCCTGGCCCCAACTAGAGACATTTATAGCTAAATAGATGCATATTGAGGCCATACTCTTAAGTGAAATAAATAGGTCACACATGTGTAAATGCGAAATAGTTTCTCTAGTGTGAGAAACTGAAAGTGTAAATAAGGATTAAAATAATTAAAAGGAATAATTGATAATTTGAAATAGGAAAAGGTCCAAAGGTGTAGGGGTGGTGGAAGGGGAAGGGGAAAGGAAAGAAGGGAAAGGAAAAATTATGAGAAAAGAAAAAAAATGGAAATGAAGTCTATGTAAATAGGGAAGGGTGGAGGGGGTGAAGGGCGCACAGATAATGAGGGAAAAAATAAGAACCAAGATACATCATGTACAGGTACAAACACCCAATGATAAATGTAAACATATTGTATACCTAAAATGTACCAATAAAAGAATTTTTTTAATGTGTGCGTGTCTTTGTATGTAAATTATGCTGCAATAAAAGTGATTCTTTTTAAAGATTGATTAAAATGAGAAATGTAATAGTTATTCAAGGAAGAAGGACAGACGTGGGCTTCCTCTCTCAGAAGGGAGAAAGGAGGGAAAACAAATATCAGCAAGTCGTCAGGTCATATATTTCTGCAATGTTTGGGATTTTTTCTTCAGTAAGCATACAGAACTTAGATCACTAGAAATAAAGTCGAGCTCTAAAGCCATCTTGTAGCTCCCCCATGCCTGGCCCTGTTGGGAAAGCAGGGGAGACAAAGGACCACTGGAACTCACCCTCCTGTACCCTTCCTTTGTCCTCTTCTTGCCCCCAGATGCTGTTCTCACTGTTGGTCTTGGTGCTGTACTTGGGCACAGGGATATCAGGTAAGCATTCTGGAATCTGAGAAGAGGTGAGCCAAGTGCACACGATCAAGTGGGGATTCTAGAGATGATGACTGCCCAGGGACCCCCACGATCTGCCTTCTCCTACTCCCTCTTCCCACTGGGAAGACCAATGGGGTTTATTTCAACTGCCACTCATTGGCCTTTATTAAGAGGTGGTGTTTGTGCCTCTTGCAGGAAGAAATTGGGAGATGTACAAAAGAATCAGGGAATGTAACTACTTCCAGAATCCTGTGGCTTCCCAGGTAACATATTTAGGAATGTAGTGATGGGAATACAAGTTACGGGAACCAAGAAGGCTTCCTAGGTGAGCATCATTGGGAAGCTGGGTCAGGGAAGATAAAAAGGAGCTGGCCAGGTTGGGATGTGTACTGCAGGCAGAATGAATAACATGTGCAAAGACCCAGGGAGCTTTCTGAAACCAGAAGGCCAAGTAGAAAATGTTGAGATAAAACTTTGGTTTCTACCTTTCAGGAGTTTGAATATCAGACCAGTGAACCCTCCAAAGAGCCAATAAAGCTCCTGAGGAACTGGCTGAAGAACAGCTTGCATGTTTTCTTGGAGAAGTTAGAGGAAGAAGTGCAGGAGCTGGAGCAGCTAGTTCAGGACCTGGAGTTGTGGCTAGATGCTCTTCTGAGCGATCCATACCTGGAAGAACCCTGCTCCAGCTGCAGAAATCCCTTGTGAGGGTCAGTCATTGAGATCTGGGAGCAGGAAATTGAGAGATGGGGAAAATAAGCTGAGCTCTGATACTCGAAGCTCAAGGCAAGCAAGAGAATAAATTGTTTGGGAAATGGAGTCCGCTGTTCATGAATGCTGATAGAAACAGTCTCAGGAATACACGGTAGCCCTAATGAGATACCCTCCCTGGCACCCTGACTGGCCCCCTGGAACCAACATGGGCCTCAAAGCCAACCATGGCACCAGACTCCTGCTCCACTGACTTGAGACATTGTGCAAATTTCCTTATTCCCTCTGAGATTCAGCCTCCTCATTTGTAAAAGTCAAACAAACACATTTTGCCTCAAACTGTGGCAGAGTATCTGGAGTGTAGAAAGAGGTCTGGCAGATACAGTGGTACCTTATTTCATGAACTGAATTTGTTCTCTGATTTTGGAAAGATGGCCACATTTGTGTTTGTGTTTGTGTGGGAAAGATAGCCACGGTCGTGTTTGTCACCAGATACGTAGTTTGCAACAACAACAAAAAAATTTGCCAAACTCTTCTGTTTGTGAACCAAATTGTTTGTAAACAACAGTGTTGTGAACTGAGGTCCCACTGTAATAGGGGCCTAGTGCACCTTTCTTCCTTTCTCATGCTGCTTGCTCTTCCGGATGGAGCAGGAGGATACAGGTTCTGAGACTGTAGCTGTAATGTGGCGCTCACCCCTCTAGCATAAATTGCTAGAACCCTGATGCAGGGGGACTAGGGCAGTAGCTATCAAATCTACAAATTCATGTCCTCTTTGGCCCAGCAATCTGCTTTAGGGAATCTATCCCACAGCTATATATGCACATGTGTGAAATTACATATATATATATATATATATATATATATATATATGGTTTTTCACCCTAGCTTTGTTTACAATACCATGAATAAACAGAAGCAATCCAAATGATATCAGCAGGGCTCTGGTTAAATAAAGATATAGCCTAAAAGTGAGCTACCATGTAGCTATGAACAAGAAAGAGGAAGATTTCTGCTGTGGTCTGAATATTATTATTCCCCTAAAACTCATATGTTGGAACCTAACAGCCAGTGTGATTGTAATAAGATTCAGGACTGGACTACAGGAAGTGGTTAGGTCTTTAGGGCTCCACCTTCAAGAACTGGATTAACATCCTTGTAAAAGGCTTGAGGGAGGCTGACTGTCCCATCATAGGAAGACACAGGTAGAAGGTATCACCTGTGAGAAACAGACCCTCTTTAGGCACTGAATCTGCTGGTGCATTGATCTTGGACTTTTCAGCCTCCAGAATCTGAGCAATACATTTCTGCCTATAAATTACCACATGAAGGTGTTTTGTTATACCACCCCAAATGAACTAACATACTTCTTTCTACTGATATGGAAAAACCTGAAAGGTATATTATTAAAAGAAAATCAAGGTGAAAAAAGCAAATGGAAGATAAGCACATATATTTCATTGCTATTGATGATGATATTGTTGAATATGCATTAAAACTCTCTAGAAGAATACAAGAGTGGGAGTCTTTTGCTTGCAGACAAGGACTAGACTATAGAGTATGCAAGCAAAATCAACAAGATAGCTATGGTGAAATTATGAATGGCAGTATTTTTAAATAGTGCTGGGAGGAAACATCTCCCTTTCACTAATTATATGATTAAACAATTATCATTTTTTCCAGGAATTTCTCCTTTTCCCTCTATCTACAGGAAGTGTAAGAGTTTAATTGTTCATTGTTGGATTATGTCACCCTCATTGCTTTGGGTTATTTATTGTCCCCTTTTTATGATTTTTATTTCCTACTTTAATGGAGTTATTATACATGTGCCAATCACTAGAACTACTGAACTCTTTGGAAAACCATGAGGGTTCAAATTAAACTAATCCCAGGGGATATGTGTCTTACAGGGAGTGGCATAGCAACTCGTTTGCCTGGAAGAATTCATCAATTGCCATTTGGGATAGAAAAGACTTGCAAATTATGATCAGTTTTTCTACTTTGAATACTTGACAGGGGATGGGAAGCCGAATCTGTGTTTTCCCATTGCACCTATTTAGCAAGAGTTTTATGGGAGAGGATTGATATTTCCTTGCATTTATAGTTACATATTACCATACAGGGTTGTAGTTGTACTGAATCATAACCATGTATATGTGCTCTGCAGATACTTTAAAGGGTTCTCAGGTGTAACTGTGACTATACAAACTTTACTCTAACACATCTCGCTGAAATTCTGCTGCATCAGCAATATACATGTGTATGTATATGTTTATATTTATATTATATATACTTATATATTTTTATATTATACAGATTGAACATTCCTAATCCAAAAATCTGAAACCTAAAATGCTCCAAATTCTGAAATTTTTGAGCACCAACATGATGTCACAAATAGAAAATTCCACACCTGACCTTATAGGAGGGGTGACAGTCAAAACTCAGGCACACTAGAAATATTACATGAAATTACCTTCAGGCTAGATGTATTAGATGTATATGAAACACAAGTGAATTTCATGTGTAGACTTGGGTCCCATTCCCAATACAGTTCATTCTGTGTATGCAAATATTCCAAAATTCAAAAGAATTCAAACTTTCAAACACTTCTGGTATCAAGCATTTCAGAGAAGGGACAGTTAACCTATATATAAAATATAGTCATAAAATATACTTTATATGTGTGTACATAAATTAGAGATGCATTTTGTAAAAGAAAACAGGCCAGATCCTTGAGGAATTGAACAACCACTGTGAATACAAACCCTGTGAGCAAGGCCCTAGCTTCCTGGATGTGGCCCCAGGTACCTGCCAACACACATGGGGCCTAACAGGGCAGCCCATGCTGGTATGGAACATTTTCATTATGCTGGCTTGTGAGCCTGTAAAGAACAGCAAGCTGCATTGAGTAACTCAGGCATGAGAGTTTATTGTGGTGCCACAGTGGAGCCACAATCTCCCCCAAATCCTGGCTCATCCCATGCCCTGAGATCATGGAGCCTGGAACAAGAAGATCTTCAAGAATTCAACATGGCTCCATTGCCCCAGTGGCAGGAGTTCCTGGAGTTTCCCTCTAAGGTGTCACCTTCACCTTGACTTGGCCACTCTCTGGTGCCAACTCCCCTTTCTGTATCTCCCCCAGCTCTTCCTATTCCTGAGCCTTCTGCTGTTTCTTCAATTTGACGCTTCTGCTCCTGATTCCTCATAACTGATTTGGGCCCTTTCTCACAACCTTCCAGTTTCTACTGACCACGTGATCCTGTCCTCATTTCCCAGGTCAAATTCTAAGAGGGAAGAATGTGATATAATTGACCTATCTCATTGCCTGGAGCTTCCTGTGCCACACTAGCCAGTTGACACACTAGCTTGCCTTTGGGATGATTTGGCATGACCACCCTTAGTCCAGTGAGCTGTGGCAGTAAGGAGAGGGGAGGATCAAGTATAGTTTGTCCTCAATATCCACAGAACCTATGATCCATGGATCAAAAATATTCAGGAAAATAAATGGTGTCTGTACTGAATGTGTATAGACTTTTTCCCTTGTCATTCTTCCCTAAATAAAATAGTATAACAGCTACCCACACTTACAGTGTACCTGTAGTAGTTATTATTAATAGTCAAGAGATGATTTAAAGTATATGGTGGGATGCACATAGATTATATGTGCCATTGTATACAAGGGACTTGAGTATCCTCAGGTGTGGGCATCTGCGGGGTACCTGGCACCAATCCACTGCAGAGACTGAGGGAAGGCTATACAGTACTCTTGAAAAGAGTTAATTTAGACAAGAAACAACCTGGGAAAGGCTGGGGATTTAGCTCAGTGATTCCGCCACCTGTCTCGAAAGCACAAAGTCCCGAGTTTGATCCCCAGTACCAAGAAAAGAGAAAAGAAACAACCTGGGGCCACTTCCCTTTGAAGGCTCTTGGACTGTGCCATGACATTCCAACTCACATTACCCAAAGTAATCAGGATTGTGGCAGAGTAACAGCAAACCACATATGTGAGCCCCAAGAGTCAATACCAGGGTGGCAGACTTGATGAGACAAACATTTAGAAGTTCAGACAGAACCCAGGTAAATTCCAACCTGAGCCAGTGGAAAGAGAGGCAGCTGAAAACAAGTGCTGGGAATGAGGTAGAAGGTGCTTTGCCCACCAGCATCACCATAGAGAAATAGATCAGTGGCCTCAACAGCACAATGGGGGAATATTTCAGTTGCTGTCTTCCATTCCTGGGTGTGAAAAATACAAACTACACACCTAAAATGCAGCATATGACTACATTTTATCACTCCAAAATCAGTTATAGTTTGAATGAGGTTAGCACAATGTTGCCACCAGATCTATCAAAGAGCTCACTTTCATACCAACCCTTTGGGAAAAGGAAATGGCTTTTGCTTGAGAAGGTCACAATTCACATCTCCTCCCATTCAATCAAGGCATATTTATTGGACCATGGTTGTGCCAGCCACGGGTGAACAAGATTATAGGCTGATGGGGGAAATCCACAAAAAACAGTAAAAGAGACAAGGTAATTTCAGAGGGTAACAAACACAAAGGCCACCTAGTGAGCCACTGCAGTTTCCAGATGGGAAACCGAGACCGGGCAGTAGCTGTGAGGCTGAAGAAAAGGGATCATCAACAAGATATGCTTATACACAGGGCTGAGGGAGATGGGTCTGGACAGCTGTTTGCCAGGCCTCGGGACTTCCGCTTTTCAGCAGAGAAGGAGCTAACCCATGATTTCAGGTCATGACCAGATACCCACAGTAATGGAAGGGACAGGCTCATTCTTAAGGGGAAAGTGATAAATGGGGGAAATACCATGATTACCCAATTACCCATATTTCTTTTCTTTGTTTCAGGGACCTGGAGCATGATATCAGCGTAATATATAACTAAACTTTTTAATTAATTCTATTTTTTAATTTATATATTAATTGGTACATTTTAGGTATACAATACATTTACATTTATCATTGGGTGTTTGTACCTGAACATGATGTATCTTAGTTCTTATTTTTCCCCCGTTACCTATGAGCCCTTCACCCCCACCACCCTTCCCTATTTACATAGACTTTGTTTCCTTTTTTTTCTTTCTTTCTCATAATTTTTTCTTTCCCTTCCCTTTCCCCTTCTCCTCCCGCCACCCCTACACCTTTGGACCTTTTCCTATTTCAAATTATCAGTTATTCATTTTAATCATTTTAATCCTTATTTACACTTTTTGTTTCTCATACTAGAGATACTATTCAGTATTTACACGTGTGTCCTATTTATTTCACTTAAGAGTATGGCCTCAATATGCATCCATGTAGATATAAATGTCTCTAGTTTCTCCTTCTTTATGGCTGAGTAGTACTCCATTTATGAAAAAAAAACCACATCTTCTTTATCCAGTTTCCAGTTGATGGGCACTTGGGCTGTTTCTAAGCTTTAGCTATTACAAACTGTGCCGCTATAAACCTGAATGCAAATATATCACTGTGGTGTGATTCTTTTAATTCTTTGGGGAAGACACCCAGCAGGGGAATAGCCGGGTCAAATGGGACCTCTAGTCCTAGTTCTTTGAGGTATCTCCATACTGATTTCCACAGTGGTTACACCAGTCTGAACTCCCACCAACAATGGAGAAGGGTTTCCTTCTCTCCACACCCCCGCCAGCATTTGTTATTGGTTGATTTCTTGATAGCAGCCATTCTTTGTGGGGTGAGGTGGAATCTCAGTGTTGTTTTCATCTGCATCTCTCGAATGACCAGTGATGTTGAACATTTTTTCATATATTTACTTGCTGTTTTTACTTCTTTATCTGAGAAATGTCTGTTCATTTTGGATGCCCATTTTCAAATTGGGTCTTTGAATTTGGGGGGTCTGATTATTTTCAATTCTTTATATATTCTAGATAATAGACCTTTGTCTGAGGTACAGCTGCTAAAAATTTCTTCCCATATTGTAGATTGTCTCTGAGCTCTGTTGGAAGTTTCTCTTGCAATGCAAAAGCTTTTTAATAAGATGAGATCCCAGTTGTTGATTCTTTGTGTTTTCTCCTGTGCTACTGAAGATTTGTTCATAAAGTCTTTTCCTATGCCAATGTTATTGAGAGTTCTACGTAACTTATCTTCCATCAAGTTTACTGTTTCTGTCTTGATATTTAGCTCTTTAATCCACTTCGATCTTAGTTTAGTGCATGGTGATAGCTATGGGTCTAGTTTTAATCTTTGGCAGGTTGAAATCCAGTTTTTCCAACACCATTTATTGAACAGGCTATCTTTTCTCCAATGAGGGCGATTGGCTCCTTTGCCAAAGATGAGATGGCTGAGGATGTCTGGAGTTGTTTCTACATCTTCTAATTGATTCCACCAATCTTCGGGTCTGTTTCTTTGCTAGTACCATGCTGTTTTTATCACAGTAGCTTTGTAGTATAGTTTCAAGTTGGGGATTGTGATACCCCCAGCTATGTCTCTGTTGCCTAGAATTGCTTTTGCTATTCTAGGTCTCTTCTGCTTCCAAATGAATTTTTGGATTTTTTTTCTCTAGTTCTGTGAAATATACTATTGGGATTTCAATCGGCATTGCATTAAATCTATACAGTAGTTTTGGAAGTATGGCCATTTTCACTATATTGGTTCTTCCTACCCAGCAACAAGGGATGTCTTTCCGTTTTCTTATATCCTCTTCGATCTCCTTTTTCAGAGTGCTGTAGTTTTCAGTGTAGAGGTCTTTTGCTTCCTTTGTTAGATTGATTCCTAGATATTTCATTTTTTTAGATGCTATTGTAAAAGGAATTATTTCCCGAATTTCTCTCTCAATGGGTCTGCTATTTGCATATAAGAAGGCTATTGTCTTCTGAGTGTTGGCCTTGTATCCAGCTACTCTACCAAATCTGTCAATTAAGTCTAGAAGTCTTTTGGCTGAGTTTTTTGGGACTTCTATGTAGAGTATCATATCTTCAGCAAATAATGACTGTTTAACTTCTTCCTTTCCTATCTTTATTGCTTTTATTTCTTTCTCTTGTCTAATTGATGTGGCTAATGTTTCCAAAACTATATTGAATAGGAGTGGTGATAGTGGACATCCTTGTCCTGTTCCTGATTTCAGCATGAAGGTTTTCAGTTTTTGACTATTTAGTATGATGTTGGCTATTGGTTTTTCATAGATAGCCTTAATCAGGTTGAGATAAAGACCTTCTATTCCAAATTTCTGTAGTGTTTTTGTCATAAATGGGTGCTGGAATTTTTCAAATGCTTTTTCTGCATCTATTGAGATGATTATATGGGTTTTGTCCTTGATTCTGTTAATATAGTGTGTTACATTTATTGATTAACTGATGTTGAACCATCCTTGCATCCCTGGGATAAATCTGACTTGGTCAGGGTGTATGATCTTCTTGATGACCCTCTGTATTCTGTTGGCCAGTATTTTGTTGAGGATTTTTGCATCTATGTTCATTAGGGAGATTGGTCTATAGTTCTCTTTTTGGGTTGAGTGTTTCCCTGGTTTTCGAATCAAAGTAACACTTGCTTCCAGGAAAGCCTTGCTTCCCTTTCAATTTTCTTGATGAGTTTGAAGAGTAATGGTGTTAGTTCCTCTTTAAACATCTTGTAGAATTCAGCAGTGAAGCCATCAGGACCTGGGCTTTTCTTTGTTGGTAAATTTTTTATTACATTTTCAATTTCACTCATTGTTATTGGGGTGTTTAGAATCTCTATATCTTCTTCATTTAACTTTGGCAATTCATACGTATCTAGGAATCTGTCCATTTCTTCTGTGTTTTCCATTTTATTAGAGTACAGGTTCTCAAAGTAGCTATTGATGATCCTCTGGATTTCTGCTGATCTATTGTGGCTTCATCTTTTTCATTCTTAATTGCATGGATTTGAGCCTTTTCTTTCCTTTTTTTGGTGAGGTTGGCTAAAGTTTTACCGATTTTATTTATTCTTTCAAAACACCAACTCTTCAATTCATTGATTTTTTTGTATCTTTCTCTTAGTCTCCATTGCATTGATTTCTGCTCAGATCTTTATAATTTCCTTTCTTGTACGAGTTTTGGGTTTGTTACGCTCTTCTTTTTCTAGGAGCTTGAGGTTCTGCATTAGGTTATTTAACTGAGTTCTCTCTGTTGTCCTAATATGGGCATTCACTGCTATGAATTTCCCGTGTAGAACTGCTTTCATTGTGTCCCATAGATTCCTGTATGTTGTACTGGCATTATCATTTACTTGTAGAAACTGTCTAATTTCTTCTTTAATTTCCTCTGTGACCCGTTGGTTGTTCAGGAGAGTGTTATTCAATTTCCATGTGTTTGTGGGTGTTTTGCAGTTTCTTATGTTATTGATCTCCAATTTTATTGCACTATGATCTGATAATATACAGGGGATAACTTCAATTCTTTTACATTTACTTAGATTTGCCCTATGAGCTAGCATGTGATCTATTTTGGAGAATGACCCATGTGCAGCTGAAAAGAATGTGTATTCTGATTTTGTGGGGTGGAACACTCTATAAACATCTGTTAAGTCCATTTGTTCAATAGCTTGGTTCATTTCTAGAATTTGATTGTTAATTTTTTTCCTAGATGATCTATTTGTGATAGAGGGGTGTTGAGGTCCCCCACTAAAATTATGTTATTGTTTATTTGGTTTTTCATATCCATTAATATTTGTTTTGTATAGTTGGGGGCATTCATATTTGGTGCATAAATATTTAGGATTGTCATCTCTTCCTCTTGGATTGTTCCCTTCACAAGAATGTAGTGATCATCTTTGTCTCTCTTAATTAGTTTTGGTTTGAAATCTACTTTGTCTGCAAATAAGATTGCTACCCCTGCTTTTATCTGGGTTCCTGCCATGTGGAGAACTGTTTTCCATCCTTTTACTTTCAGTCTATGAATTTCCTTTTGAGTTAGGTGTGTTTGTTGTATACAGCATATTGCTGGGTTTTGCTTCTTAATCCAGCCTGTCAGTCTGTTTCTTTTGATTGGTGAATTGAGGTCATTAACATTGATAGTTATAATTGAGAGATATTGACTCATTCTTGCCATGATGTTTTATTGTTGTTGGCTCTTTTATTTCTTATTTTCCCCCTTTCCCTTTATTGCCTTACCTTGCATTGTGTCTTCTCTCTGTTGGCCCTCATGGAGTTGTGGTCTTCATTGTCTTTTTCTAGAATATTGCATAAAATTTTTTGGAGTACTGGTTTGGTGTTCATGAAATTTCTCAGGTGTTCTTTGTTGTGAAAGTATCTAATTTCCCCATCTATTTTGAAAGATAATTTTGCCAGATACAACAGTCTAGGTTGGAAGTTATTTTCTTTTAGGGCTTGAAATACTTCACTCCAGGCTCTCCTTGCTTTGAGGGTTTGTGTTGTGAAATCTGCCATGATTCTGATGGGCTTTCCTTTGTAGGTAATTTGTTTCTTTTCTCTAACTGCCTGTAGAATTTTGTTCTTCTGTTGGGTTTCTGGGATCTTGACTATTATATGTCTAGGTGTAGATTTTTTTTGATCATGGCTGGGTGGAATTCTATATGCCTCACTTCTCTGTGTGTCCAATTCTGCACCTCTGTCTGGGAAGTTTTCTACTATTACTTCTGTGAACAGTTTTTTTATGTCCATTATACTGTCTCCTGCTTTTTTCGTGCACTCCTATCAGTCTTATGTTACTCTTCTTTGAATCATCTAGCAACTGTCAGATTGATTTCTCATGGTCCCTTACTACCTTTAAGAAATCTCTGTTTTCATGGTCCTTAACCATGATCCTGTCCTCTATATCTGATATTCTGTCTTCAGATTCTCTTAGTCTGCTCTGCATGCTTTCAATGGAGTGTTTAATCTCCTGAATATCTGTTCGAATCTGTTTCATGGATTCCATTTCTTTCTTATGTTGGGTGATCATGGTTTCCATTTCTTTCTTATGCTGGGCATTCATGGCTTCCAGCATGATTCTGATCTCATCTGTTTTCTTCTCTGTTTCTGCTCTAGAGCCTCTAATCATGTCTTTCACTCTACTCACCAATTCTGTATTTATCTGGGAGATTATTTCTGCTTTGAATTTTTCTAGAGCCTCATGCATCTGCTTTGTTACTTCCTGTGCTATCAGTTCAGGGTGTCCAGGTGGTTGATTATCTGACTTTTCCACCTCATTTCCCCCAGAATTTCCTTTTTGTGGTGTGGAAGCCTGAGTTTGTGCCTTGCTTAAATGTCTTGTTATTTTTTGTTTTTGGTACTGTCCTTGGTTTAATTCCTGGGTTGATATTTCAAAATTGTTTAATGCAAGTATCTTTGTTCCTTGTGTTTAAAACCCTTGTGGAATGATTGCTTTTCAGAGGTGTCTTCCAGATATGGCTTTTGTTTAGGTTTTGAGGCTCTAATGACTCTGAGGCTATTTTATTTTCCTTATACCATGAAGGACAACTGATTAGATCAATCACAACATGTTAGGCCAAATGATACAATCAGCAATGCCATAGCTTCAAGTGCAGTTTAGAAAATGACAATTTGTGGTAGTTATTAATCTATCACATTTAACTATGTGAAGTATAATCCCCTGTGCCTCTGTAGTGTGGGACCAGGTAGCAGAAGAACCAAAAGGCGGGGTAGGGGGGAATGGAACTGGGTCTTGCAGGAGCCTGAGCAGCTAAGTGGAGTGCTGGATGGAGGTGGGGCTCCAAGCCACTCCTGGGACCTCACTGTGGCATGGCCAGGAACCGGGACCCAGCAAGGAGCTTCACGCTGCTTGGCTGACCCGTGGAGAGAGCTAATTAATTTTAATTGATGATATTCTTCCCTATTTCTCTCTTACTTACTCTCTTACATTAGGCAACCTTTCGTATAGTCCCACAGGCTCTTCTATTTGGCTAACACTCATTTATTCCAGGTTTTTATTTGTTTGCTTTCTTAATTTTGGTCAGCTTCTTTTTTACTTTTTTACCTTGTATGAGAAAGGGAAAAATATATTCAGATAACTTATGTTTTAAGAATAAGAGCCTGATACTCTAGGCAAAAATCAAGTAGAATAAAGTTCATTTACATATCGGCATGTACACTTTTCAAGAATATAAGGTTTACTAGGAAGAAACAAATAAATTGTGGTAGCTGACATTTAGTATCCACCTCTATTATAGGGATGTGGTCAATTGCTATTGCTATTTCCAGCTTATGAAGTAGAAACTGAGGCAGAGAGTTGACATCATTGTTAACATCTTCTATTCAGTAAAGAAAGTCAAACTTGTCTGGCATCGCAGCCTTCACACTAAATCACTGCTCTTCATTGCCTCCCTTCCATTAAGCTCAGCCAAGATAACCTCTTTTCTCTCTTAAAAAGCTCTCTTTTTATTGTTAAGTAATCACACGCCAATTAAATTTATAAGGGCATAAACATCCATTGCATGCTATTGTATGTATGGTACATATATAGAGAAGGAGAAATCAGGTTCCCTGACCACTAATAGCTTGTCTTCCCACAGGGAAGCCAAAAACAAAGATAGGGAATGGAAATTTCTACATTGATAAACAAGTTATTGGACAAAATGCCAAAGTTGTCTAATTAATTACCAATGAGCTATATAAATATTTATTGGCCTAAGAGTTCAGAGAGAGGGTGGGATGTTGAAGCTGGCACTAGCTTGCCAAACCTGTTAGCCTGTACTAGAACTTAAGCCAGGTTTTGGCCAATGGGAAATTGTGGGAAAACCAAAGAGAAGAATGATGGGCGGGGGGGGCATCTTAGTCATTTTTGTAGTGAGAAAATACCTGGAGCCTGCAATTTAAAAGAGGTGTATTTTGGTTCATGGTTTTTAGAAGTTTCAGTCCATGTTTGGCAGGCTCAAACAGAAAACGGCATGGTGGAAGGGCCTGCTGCAGAGTAAAAGGGCTCATGTCATGGTGGCCAGGAGGCAGTGAGAGAAGGGAAGAGACAGGGAGGGAGATAAACACTCTTCCATGTCACACCCCCAGTGACTCACCTCTAACCAGGCCCCACTTTCTAACAGCAAGTCGGCTCTAGTGCCCCTATAATCTAATCACCTTCCACCTTCCAAACATGTGTGGCTTTAGAGCCATTTTAGATCTCAGGTATGGATGCTGCAGCTCAGCCTTAACCTAAGGACTAGACTCTAGATCTCAGATAAGATTTGGAGTCTGGCTTTCCAGGAGTCTTTGTGAGAATCCTCCTGGAAAAAATAATTCTGGGAAATAAGGATATGAGATCCATTGAATCTATTCAAGACCAGAAATGTCCTTTTCCAGTCTGCATGTCATATTTTTGATGGTGCCAAATAAAAAATGTGGATTTAATTTGTTCCCTTAATCCACAAATTTGTTCAACAAAATTGTGAAATGCACTAAATCCAATTTCGTTCCAATCTGGCTGTCAGGAAGACAATTGGGTGTGATGAGGTATGGAGCCAAGAAAGTCGCCTTCCTGGGGCACGGAATCCCTTCTGCTGTGACATTTCCATGAGGAAATGCATCCCCTGCCTGAAGGCAGGAAAAGACAGAAGACAAGAGCTTCATTCAGACACTGAAGACAGCCTTCTCATCAGAATGGTTGTGCCTCAGCGAAAAAGATCTAGATTCACCTGTGTTTTGGCCAAGTCCCTTGAGACCTCAGAACCTCAGGTTCCTCCTCTGTTATATGGGGCTACTGCCACCTCCTTTGAGCAGCTGTTGGAAATTTAAAGGACATAATATTTGTAATGCACAGGGACAGAAACCTAGCAGGTGCTTAGTAAAAGGGACCATAATAGAAAAACCTAGGTAGTTTGAGTTCCAGACATAGTTATATTCAAAGGATATTGGCCTTTGTCTTTCTCCTCTCTCAACTTGGCTTGACTCTAGGTCAGCACCCTCTTCAGACAAGTTGTCTCCAGTAGCTGAGACATTTTTTTTGCATGGTGGCAAGATGACTTTAGGAGCTCTTCTAGGCTGTCCTATAGCCTCTGAGCCTCCCCAGAAGAAGGGGACTGTCTCTCCCCTAGTCACCATGACCCACAAACCTCTCCCATTGCATCTTATGACCATGGCTGGGCTAATCCTCAGGGTGTGGGCACCCAACACTCTGACTGGCTACACCTGTATCCCACACCATTATCTGGCCACAGCCAGAGTCAGCTCTGCCTAATCACTGTAGTTCCTCTAAGGAAATCAGGGTAGGTTTACTAGAAGGGCGAATGAGTGCTAGGAAAACAATTTTAAATACAGTCATGTGCTGTATAACAATGTTTAGGTTAATGATGGACCACATATATGTATGTGTAAGTGGTTGTACAAGGTTATAATGAGCTAAAAAATTCCTATTCTTAGTGACATTGTAGTGATCATAAGTTCTTAATGCCATGCATTACTCATCTGTTTGTGACCATGCTAATGGAAACAAACTTACTTCACTGCCATTGTATAAAAGTATAGCATGTACAATAGTGTGCAGGACATGCTTAATCATGAAAACAAATGACTATATTACTGGCTGATATGTTTGTGATATTATACTTGTCATATGTCATATTAGAGTGTACTCTTTCTGCTTATAACAAAAATAATTTACTGAAAAACACTAAAGTGAATGCTTGAGTGTGTGGATGGTGTCATCCAATTCATTAAGAGCCCATGTAGAGTGACTGACCTAGATCTAAAGCATATGTAAGTGGACACTGTGTTCACACAAAAACAAAATCAACTAACAATGCATTTCTCAAAACCTATCTCTGTCAGTGAGCAATGCAGCTATTCCTTACATTTCCATCATATTCCAGTGGAATACAAAGTGCTTTCTTAGCTATGTTACCTCATTTGGATCTGAGCTTATCTAGACAAGTGGTTCTTTTTTTTAATGCCATGGTACATGGGCCTTCTACCCTAGAATTTAACCTCTCCTGCCTTTGAGGCTAGGCCTAGTACATGTCAGAGGAGCTGGCATGAAGAACTAAAAGAGGACAGGGCTTTGGGGTCAAACAGACCTCATCCCAGTCCTGCCCTTTCATTCCTACTTCCCTACCATATGACCTCAAACAGGTCACACCATACTTCTGAGCCCCACTCTGCTTGCTCATAAAATAGGGTATGTCTACACGTCTCCTGAGCCTACTGAGAGGATTAAGTAATAAGAGCCAACTTTTATTTAGTGTTTACTATGCTCCAGGCACTATTCTAAGTGCTTTACAGGCATTACCTTATTTCATCATCACAACAAATCTCTGCAACAGTTACTATCAGTACCTTCATTGTACACATCAGGAAATTGGAACATGGATGTGTAACTATTCCAGGGTCACATAGTAAGTGATACAGTCAGTATGCAAACTCAGACAGGCTAACTCTGGGGCCACACGGTTAAGCCCCACCCTATGCTCCTTCCAGATTAAATGAGGTAATGTGCATGCAAGAGCTATGTAAACTATAACACACTGTATAAATGTCACTCGTTATTACTTCTCTTTTCCCACCCTGGTCATTAAAGCCATGAGAGATTTAATGAATCTGCCATTCAGATATTTTCTCACAGCTCTAGATTAGGTCCTTGGGCTTACACTTCCTCCGAGCCTGTCTTTGACTCCCAGGCTACACTGAAAGACACATCTGATTATCTGATCCTTTTTTGCTCAAGAGTGCTAGCGATGTCATTTTTGGGTGTGGCCAGTTGTACTTGACAGGGTAGTTCCATAACGCAATGAGTAGGAAGCAATGATGAGGTATCAGCTAGGAACTGTGGCTAAGGGAATTTTTCTCACACATGTGCATTTATCCACTGTACAACTCTTAATGACCACATGGATGAGTTAGAGCCATACTGGAAGGTAGAAATATTTTGGAGACTGACATCTCCATGATCTCTGCCCTCGTGGAGTTGACCCAGTGTGGTGGGGAAGTCAGAAACAGCTTCACTGAAATGTAGGGAAGAGACTTGATATCATTTGTCACATTGGCACTACACTGAACCTTCCTGCTAGAGTGGTTGTGAGGTACATGCAAGAGGACCCTTGTTAGCTAGCATCACAACATGAATTCTCCTGGCTCACTGCCTCTACATGGCACTCAGCACTCAGTGCCCTATCCCTTCCTTGTTCTCTCTTCACAAGACATTCTTTGTTGCTCTTGGTTTTTGCTCTATTTTGCTCATCAAAACACATAATTGTTAGCAAAATCCGGAGAAAGTTTAACAAAAAGTTTCTTTTTAGTAGATAGTAAGAGAACAGAGTCAAAAAGCATGGCAGTGGTTGTCAGGGCCTTGTGAGGAGAGGGAATGGAGAGATTGCTTAATGGGTGCAGGGTTTCCATTCGGGGGAATAAGGAAATTCTAGAATTAGACAATGGTGATACTTGCACAAGTTTAATGCATACTTAATGTTGCTAAATAGTACATTATTAAAACAAAAATAGTAGATTTCAAGTTATCTAATTTTGCTAATAAAAAAATTGCAAGAGGGCTTGACCTCACTGCTCAAAATTAATCAAAACAGTGTTTTATAAATTTCTCTCCAGGTTTTTTTCACTGCGTATTTTAAAATAGTTACACTCATAACTGCAAATATAATTTTATATCCTCTTTTTTGAATCCAACCTTTTGTCATAAGCTTTCTTCTATACACTGTTGACTATTTCAAGGGTAATTTTCTTCAAAGAACTATTCACTAATACCAACAATGCATTTAAAAATGAAAGGCAAGTCACAGACAGGGATAAATTATTCATAATAAATATATCTAACTAAAGACGTATCTATAATATATAAAGAATTTCTACAAATCAGTTAGAAAAATAAAGACCACCCATCTTTTTAAAAATATACTCAAAGTTTGAAAGAGACACTTTACCAAGAAGACATGCAAATGGATGATAAACACGAGAAATGTGCTCAACATCATTGTTCATCAAAGACATGAAAATTCATCAGAGACATGAGATCATGAAATACATTGCCACACACTAGCAAGGAAGGTGGGGCACTGGAAAGGTCATAGATTTCTGGTAGGCATATAAAATTGTACAAGGTAATTCAGAAATCAGATTGACAGCTTATTATAAATACACACCTACACCATGTCTTAGTGATTTCACTTCTAAGTATTTAACCAACAGAAATAAAAACCAATGGCCACAAGAAAAAAAAGGTGTTCAAAACATTGTATATTCATCATTTATGAAAGACAAAAAAGAAATAACTTAAATGTTCATAAATAAATTGTATATTCATATGGTAGAACAAAATTTTTAAAGAACAAAATACTGACAGGTACAACAGCATGGATGGCTTTCAAAAGCATTGTATTACATAAAATAAGCAAAACACAAGATTATCTATTTTCTGATTTCAAGCAAAAGTAAACTACAGTGATAAAAAATCAAGTCATTTTCTCTAGGAGGTGTGTAGAGGAAACTTTTTAGAGTAATGGAAACATGCTACATATTGATTAGGGTTGATGATTATATGGATGTATACATGAAATTCATTAAACTGCACATTTCCAATCTATTTATTGTATACAAATTATATCTCAATAATATTGATTAAAAATAATAAAATTATACACCAATTCTACCACCCAAATATTTCACTCCGAGATATCTACCCAAAAATAATATATACCCCCAAGAAATCTTATATAAAAATATACTTAGAAACTTTATTCATAAGAGCCAAAACCTAGAAATAGGCTAGTTAATTAAAACAGACAGATTCTTAATCTGAAATTTTTAATATACATTGCTTACAAGAGAGCCAAGTAAAAAACTCCAGAATGGCTGAAAGTAAAGGGAAGAGAAAATATACCTATAAGAACACTAAAAAATAAATACAAATAGATGAGAGATGATTTTGAAAAAGCAAGAATACCTCTACAAATATCAGGTTAAATAGGCATTAAAACAGAAGTATTAATGGACATAAAGAATGACAATTCATAATCACAGGGATCAATTCATTAGAAATACATAGGATCCTAAATTAAAATGAGCTTGATTATGTGGACTCAAGCACTGTAAAAACCAAAAGGAGAAATAGAGAAATAGTCAGTTCATAATCACAATGGAATGTTTTGAACCGTATCTCTCAGTAACTAATAACACCAACACTATATCTGATACCCACAACTTAAAGGAGGAAGGGTTTATTTGGCTCATGGTTTCAGAGAGTTCAGTCCATGAAGAAGAGTCTGATTCCAACTCAGAAACATCATAGCAGAAGAGTGTGGTGAAACAAAGCTGATCACTTCATACCATTTGGGAAACAGAACAAGGGAACAGCACCAAAGAGGAAAGGGTCAGGGGTCATACATAGTACCCAAAGTCACACTTCCCTGATCCACCCAGACACATTCAGATACTTGCTTTACTAATGCCTTGGGTATTTTTTAAACCAATCAAGTTGACACAAATAAGGTCAACTGTCACACAAGGAACCTAATGACATGGAGCCTGGAGCCAAATGTGCTGGGGAACGAGTCAGAGGTCTTCATCCTAGCCCAGCTCTACCTCATAGCTCACTACCTTATAGTGACCTTCGCTAAATCCCTCTCTGGGCATCTGTTCACTTACCTATAAAGTGAAAGGTTAGATTAATGGGTCTCCAAGGCCTTTTTCAGTGTGAGTTGGCTTGATCACATGTGATTCAGTGGGTCTATATAACCTGTTTATAGCACTGTGAGGCATATATGGGTACATTTACATGTGAGTTGAATGTTTTATTCCCCTAAATGCTCCTTGGTAAGGCAAGTGTATTTGGTGGGGGAAGTGAGCCCCCATGGACAACCTGAATGTACAAGGACAGGACTCACAGGAAAAAAAAAAGAGCAACTTTCCTCATTTCTCTTAAGAAAAAAGAAGAAAGCCAAAAGAAAGAGAAGGCCAAGTAGATCTACAAGGTGTCAGAAGGCTGAGGGATCTGGAACACAGCTTCTTCTTATGCCCTTACCAATAATCAGTAATGTCTCTAAATTCATGACATGCTTAGGGGCAGATTTTCTTCTGAGAACTGGTGAAGAGGCCTAGCTTCCAGAGCAGACAGATGTGAACCCATCCTGAGGCAGCTCATGGGAACACAAGGATGAGGAGGGAGAAGGACGTGTGCAGACTCACTCAGGACCCTGCAGGGGATGGAACAATCATTAGGCTTGCTCACAGAGGCCAGAGAACTAGGCCTTGGGCTTCATTGAACCCAATCTCCAGGGCACAGGAAAGCCTGGATGCCGAATATATCATATTTTCTATACTATGATGTCTACCCACTGCCTTAACCTGAATGAACAGTGAGGGTACTAGAACATCCTGATCCTCCAGCCAGCTTGCCCCTCTCCCTAGACCCCTTCCCTCACCCCATGCACTTCCTATTAAGACACCCTCACCCCATAGGGCCAGCAACAGAGGGCTAGCAGTAGGTGCTCTGCAAATGCATCAGAGGATGAAACTGGGCCCTTTCCACCCATCACCTGGGCTTTGCACCCCGGAAGCCATTTCCCCCTTTCTTGATTGAAAACATAGTTGAAGTCACAATTTTACAATTTTTCAAAACTGCCTAATTCCAAGGGGGGAAAAGGGAGCTTTCGGTAACCCCGATTCAGTAGCCAAGAATTAGCAAGGAAAACCCTGCTTGCCACTCTCTAATTGATGCCTCTGCCAAGGACTCCAGGTATGTGGGATCCTGAACATGCATCTTTTGGGGAATTAGTCTCAGGAAACATATCCTCCTAGGCCCTGAGTGTTTCCTGTCCCCGGCTGGCCTCCTGTGGCACGCTCAAGGCTAATTTTCTTAATGCAAACCCATCTCTTTTTTTGAAATGAAAAATGACTTGTTAAACCCCTCCTTGGTCACTTTTTTTTTAAAAAAACGACATTAAAGTAAACAAAAGTGAAATGTAAAATGAAAACAGCTCCTCCCACCCCAGCTCCCCATAACACCTGCAGGTTTTTACCAGCTCACATTACAAAGCTCCATCTGAAGTGGCCTGAAAACTGTTTCCATTACAAATAGCCAGTTCTCTTGAAAGTTAGGCAAAAGCCAAATTAGTCAGATTACATCAGGATATATTTTCCTGTAGCATAAGGTCTTTGGAAACACCTGCCTGACATATTTCAGACTTACACGGAGGCAAGCAAGCCCTCGGTGGTTTCCAGGGCTCGTCAAAGTCTCAACAAAAATGGGTGTTTGGGTTTTACGGAGGAAAATTGAGTGAGATGCCTTTGTGGAATGTGAGTTGCTACAGACTGACTTTCTGGCACCTCTCAGTTGACCAGGTTTAGCCAACTCTTGTCTTGGTGCCAAGAGGGTCCTGAAACTCAAGCAACTCACAGCTGTACCTCCCTCACCTGGCAGGGAGAGACACAAGGACAATATGGCCTGAGGTCTTGGAAGCCCTGGATGGAAATGCTAAGATTATGAAAGACAACAGAGTTAATAGCCAGGTGAGGGCAAGAAACAAACAGCTCGCACCCAGCAGACATCTGGGTGCAGCTGGCTCTGTACATTAGAGCCAAGGGAGATGCCCTGAGCCCTTTCTCTTTTCTGATAATCTAATTAACATCCTGCCCTTGACAACTTTTCCCGATTTAGACTTTATTATTTATTTTATGATCACTTAGTAACCATGGGTAATTTACTTTTTTAAATGATGTGTGTTGCTGAGAAAGTACCCAAACGGATTAAAATAAATCATGGTGGATCCATTGCAATAAGTGACAGAGAACATCAGCCTCATGCAGAAAGACTTCTAAGATACATTCAGTGAAAAAAAAATCAAATTGCAAAACAGTACAGATGAGATGATCTTGCTTATCAAAAAAAGGGAAGGAAAAGCAAAGGTGTGTACATATATACATATACACATGTCAGAAAATGGGCTGGGAGAACGAAGGACAGACAAACTGTCAAGTGACTACCTCTGGGGAGGGAAGGCAGAGCAAGAGGAGTGAGGAAAGACTTCTCTGTTCTTACTTGGAACGTGCTTGAAATGTTTATAGTGACAATGGAGTCACATATAATTTGTATAGAGAATCACTTACCCATAATAATAGAATATGAGCTGTGTATTGGAAGATGGCACATTCCAGTTAAGTCCCTGTATCCTAAAAATTACAGAATCCCCAACTCAAGTGTGTAACCCTGGAATTCTGAGTCGCTATATTTTCTAGCACCTTGATTGTTCCAACTACTGGTCAGCAATGCATAGTGGAAAGCACACATGTCATTCAGAAGACAGGTAGGAGGACTGCCATGAGTTCAAGGCCAGCCTGGGCTACATAGTGAGTTCAAGACCAGCCTGAACTATATAGCAAGACTCTGACAAAAAAAAAAAAAAAAAAGCACATGCTGTGGACATAATTCATCAGCAGTGACATTGGCATAGTTCATGGAAGAGTGGGGAATACAAGCTCTGGGATCTACCATCCTGGCCTGGATTCAGATCCTGGCATACCCACTCATAAGCAATAAAACAAAAGACACTTTCACTGATCTTTTTATAGCTACAATATGAGCTACCTAATGAGCTGGCCATGAGGGTTATCTTTTGCAAATGCGAGAGGGACCAAGAGATGAAAGGAGAGTTGGGGGAAGAGGAAGGAGATGAAAAAATAATTAAAATGTGTTATGTACATGTACTGGCCCCCATGAAGAATGTAATCATTGTTTATTGCAAGCATGTACTAATAAAAAATAAACATTAAAGAAAAGCTACAACAGACAGGTAAAAAAATAAAATAGTTAAGTCAAGTAAAAGCACTTGGTGGGTATACTAAAATGTGAGTTATTATTAACATATGACACTTAATAAGGGTTGTCATTTTATATTTATATGTTCTAAACAAGCACATACCTCATAGAGTCCAGTTCAATGGATTTTGCAAATGAACACTTCTCCCTAGAATAAGGCTGCAGATTTTGTCCACTGGCAAAGGAATGCCATACACTAAAGGCCCGTGTGTAAAAAGAAGAGGACTAAGTTCCCAGGCACCAATCAGAGTATTCTTCATTTTATAGGATGAGCCAAGATATGTAGACACAAGACCCCAGTTGTCCTCAGGTGAGGCATTCCAGTGAGCCCTCCAGAGGCCAAGAGAGACCACAAAGCTGAAGGGCAGGGGCCAGAACCAGAGCTCCCAAGCCAAGGAAAAGAAGGCATCTGGAAGCCTTAAGGTTTGCAGGCAAGAGGGAGGGAAGCATAGGTTAGTGTTCCACCCCAGCTGCAGCACCTTGCCAGAGCATGCCAGCTGTATTCAAAGGCCAGGGTTGAACAAAACAGCCAGATCTGCTTAAAGCCAGGAAATGATTGACGTGGAAAGCAACCGAAGGCAATCATGAAATGCTTGCGTGCCTGGTCCAGCCTGCCTCCCTGCCCCACTGGCAGCCATCGTAACTGTGCAGACGGCGAGCGGCCTCCTGGACGCCTTTGTCTCATACATCACAGTCCAGATCGTCAGCACAAGTCCCCCCGGGGGGGGGGGGGTATGACTAGTGATGATGTAAGGAGGCAGAGAAAACACAGCTGGTTCTGCAAACCGTTTACAGAGAGGCGCTGGGAGAATGTGTGCCTGTCCCCCACCACCAGCCCTTTACAGCTGCTCAGCTCCCCTCCAGAGACTGAGGGTCCCCTCCATCTCTCACAGGAGGAAACACGTAGTGCAGACCAGTGAGATATTTCTTCATGAAAAATATCAAATGTAGACTTTTCAAAGCACTGAGATGTTCGGGGTAATCCTTCCCAGCCCTATCATCAGCCCCCATGCTTTCCAACTTCAGCTACCTCAACCCATGTCTGCGGGTTTCTTGTGCCCAGAATCAACCAATCACAAACTGAAAATATTCAGAAAAAACTGCATGTGTGCTGAACACACACAGATGTCTCTCCTGGTCATTATTTCTTGAACAATATACTACAACAATTATGTGCACAAAGTGTCTGCTGTATTAGATATTTATTATAAGCCACTTGGAAATAATTTAAAGTATACAGGATGATATGCATAGGTTGTGTACAAATATTACACCATTTTATATAAGAGACTTCAGCATCCATAGATTTTGGTATCCAGAGGGATCCTGGAACCAATTCCCCACAGATACAGACAGGCGACTTTACTTATCTGCTTCAAATACATCCCTTTGCCTCCTCCCCAGTATCATTGCTTGGGTTGGGTCTCATTACCTCCCACTAAGGTTCTATAACCACCTTCTGACTGTTTTCCTGCCTTCACTCTGGGCTCCTCTAGCCAGCCCCTACCTAGTAGCCAGTGGGACTTTTCTGAACAAAAGTCATAGCCATCTCTCTCCTGTGTAAAACCCTTCAATGGCTCCCTATTGCTTCCAGGCACTTTAAACTCCTCTCTCATATTATCACCCATTCTGGTTGTTCACTACAGTCATATTCTATAAAATTATTACAAACACTGATTTAAGAAATACTAAGCCATTGCTCCTAGGGAGAATATAAGGCAAGCCTCTGGCCATATTTTCTCTTTTTAAAATTTATTTTTAAATGACACACAGAAATAAAAATTGTACATATTAACAGGGAACCGTGTAATGTTTTGATACATGTGTAATTATGTAATGTTTAAGTCAGATTAAACATATTTATATTCTTAGCTATCACTTCTTCATGGTGAAAACTTTTTAAATCCTTCTAGATTTTTGAAATGCACGGATAGTATTGTTATCTATAATCATGCTACTTTGCAATAACAGAACACCAGAACTTCCTGCATCTAACTATAGTTTTGGTATCCATTGATCCACTTCTCCCATATCTTCCTTCCTCTTTATTCCCCCAATCTCTGGTCTATCATCTTATTCTCAACTTTAATGAGATCAACATTTTTGATGTCACATATGAGTGAGATCATGTGGTAGTTGTCTTTCCATGTCTGGCTTATTTCACCTCACATAATGATCTCCAGTTCCACCCATGTTGCCACAAATGGCAATTTTTTATGACCATATAATATTCCATATATATATATATATATATATATATATATAGTATGTACCACATTATCTTTATCCATTCATTAGTTAATGGACACATAGGTTGTTTCCATTTCTTAGCTATTGTGAATAGTGATGAGGTCATAACATATTTATCAACAGATTCATACATAACTTTGTTGTACATATATATGCTGCTGACTCATTAACACTGAACATCATGGCTAAGAGGACTACAACTCATGCTTGAACAAAGCTTTTCCAGTGCATATATTTTCTCTGTAAGGTCTATCATACCTTTCTTGCCCGTAGGATCACTGGACAGCTCTGCAGTACTATGCTGGGGGGGGGGGCATTTTAAACAGCAAAATCATCAAAAAAAAGTGAATAACGTGACTTTAGGTAAACCTTCCTAAGGTCACTTCATTCTAGTGTAAGAACTGAAACAGAAATGCCCAGCATCTCCTTGTTGGACCTCAGCCAAGAACATGTACTACTCTGTGGGTCAGGCAACTCGAATTCGTCACTGCTCTCTGCATGTCGGTGAATGAACACAAAAACACTGTGCTAATGTCAGCAAGTAAGTGTTGGTGAGTGAATTCAACCATGAATGAGAAATCAGCAAAGGAGGATCAACTGTTTAGCTTTCCCTTGATCTGGACAGGAGAGTAATTTCAGGGCCCACTGAAGATGCCAAAAGCCAAGGATACTCAAATCTCTATTCAGAATGGTGTAGTTTTTACATTTAACCTATGCAATCCTCCTATCTACTTTA
Organism: Heterocephalus glaber; assembly: GCF_053883595.1. NCBI lineage: Eukaryota > Metazoa > Chordata > Mammalia > Rodentia > Bathyergidae > Heterocephalus > Heterocephalus glaber. The sequence continues at coordinate 17,729,183 of NW_028258377.1, read as the reverse complement.
TATCATCTCTAAATGAATTATACTACTTAATGTAATATAAATGCTAAATAAATAGTTCCTATACTGTAGTTTTTAGGGAACGGTGATAAGAAAGAAGTCTGTACCTGTTCAGGACAGATGCACCCATCATAGACCTAACTCCATTTTCAACCCACAAAGGGTCGCAACTGCAGATGTAGCACCCATAGACTGAGGGCTGGGTGTATGTATTACCATTGCCTGTCCAGAACTTCTTTCTCTTGTTTCTGTCTAGGAACAAAATGAACACAAGGTGGACAGATGAGCTGCAGAACCGATCCTGTCTCCCTGGCTGCAGCAGTGCGTGCACCAATGCACCTACCAATCAGCACACGCTCTCGATGCCCTCTCCCCTTGCTGTGATGGGTACAGAGACTGGTGCATGCCCCATGCACAGTCAATCTGAGACCTCTTGGGATTTTTCTATGAGAACAAAGGGGGAAGATTCTTGAATTTGGGGGACAAACTAAGAAAAATATGACTCTGGGCCTCTGAAGACCATGTCCCTTGCCGTGTTGGTCACCTATGGCAAGGAAGAATATAACAGGATGGGAAAGAGTGGGGGCAAGACAGGGACAAGATACAGTCAAATCTGTACCTCTGCCCTCAACTCACAAAGCTACTTCAGGATCTTTTACAAACCCCCTTTGAAACTCTATGCTATTTAGTTGCCTCTCACACCTGAACGAATCCAGATGCTTTGGTTTGGCTATGGTTTGTCCCTGCCAAAACTCATGTTACAATTTAATTTCCAATGTATTGGTATTGAGAGGTGGTGGGAACTTTGAGAGGTTAATAGGTCTTTAAGAGGGATTAATACCTTTCTCAAGGGAAGGGTTCATTCTAGCAAGAGCTGGTTGTTATAAAGCAGTTCTGCCCCCTCACATTTTGCCTTTTCCACATGCACCTGCTTGCCTTTCCCCTTTCTGCTATGAATTGAAGCATTACCAAGGCCCCACCAGATGTAGCCACTCAATCCTAGACATTCCAGTCTCCTAGGACCATGAGCCAAGATAAACTTCCTTACTTATTAAATTTCCCAGGCCCAAGTATTCTGCTGTAGCAACAGAAAATGGACTAAGACATCAAACTAACACTGCATCTGAGGCCTCACATGATCTGGTTCCCATCCACCTTATGCTTTATCATAGTCTTACTTCAAAAATTCCATCCCATGGCACAGCAACACTGAGAATTCCCTGCCTGCACTTGGCTGCTCCTCACCACAGCTGCCCACACTGCGCCTACTGCCTGGAACCTGCTCCTTCATCCTCAGCTAAGGTCTTCTCCAACCCTTCTTTGACCCCTGGCTGGGCCCTCTGTCACTCTTCTCGGGGTTAACAAGACAGCCGTACCAGAGTCCTCTCTCCTCAGGGTTTTAGGCATCCACACCAGCTATTCTTGTGTCTCACCTCATAATGTAGAGCTTGCCTGTCTATAGACCCTGAGTACCTTAAGGGCAGAGCTGGCTCATACATCACGTCACGGTGCCATCACTACACAAATTCTGTTCATTTCTGACCTCAAGTCCAAAATCCAGGTCTCTAAAGCCACTCCTTTTCTGAGGCAAAGGAATCTGTCCCTTTTAAAAACACATCACAGATGAATGATGCCTTGCTCCACAGAAACCCTTTCACACCAATGCTTCCTTTAAAGGTTCACAAGAGCCCCATTAAGCAGATATCTCATTCTCTCCCATTAGGAAACAGAGTCTCACAGAAGTAAAGTGCTGCTGTCCCAGTCAGATGAGCCATTGGTGACAGAGCAGGATATAGAATGCAGGCTTCTTGCTTTGAGGCCAATGGGACCTGAGAAGCCTGTCGATCTCATCTGATGTGGTTGGAGAATTTAGGTGGGAAGTGTCACATGTGGGAAAGGCGGTGGCCTGTCCAGTGCTATGGGGAACCTGGGCTACCTTGGAGGAAGGAGAAACTCATTTTTTATTAGTCCCAGGTACTTGGGCTACTTGATCAAAAATTATATAGTTAAAAAAAAATGTTCAAGCTTTGAGACATGTTTTTCACATATCTTAAATTCTCTGTAGGCTTTGTCTCACCCTACAACAAGGTGACCAACTTACTGCTATTTTCCTGGAAATGTCTCAGTTTTAAAACTGAAATTCTCACATCCTAGGAACTCCCTAAATTCTGAGAAAACAAAGATGGTTGGTCCTCCCACCTTGCAACGGTGATGTGAGGCAGGTACTGGAATCGTTTCCATCTTACAGATGAGATAACTAAGGCTCAGAAAGGGAAAAATGACTCCCAAAGGTCACACAAGTAGAAAGTGGCCAAGCCAAAATGCAAACAGTGTTTCTCTGACTAAAAGCTCCTAATACTCATCAAACCCCTCTATCAACCATCCCATCCAGTCAGATATCCAAAAAGTGCCAACAAGTTGAAGTCTTCTGCATAGAGAGTAAGAGCTAAGTCACAAGCATGACTCAGCCATGGGAAAGGGAAACAGTGCATCAGCTACCATCTCCATTAGATCAATATTTCTCATCAGACCTTAATTACCATTGTATTTCCATGAAGCTTTAGATCAGATAGTGGAACAACAAGCTTGACAGATGTTTTCCCCACTGAATTGACCAGCGATTTGACTGTAACTGTGTTTGTACTCAATGCCAAAATAACAGGCCAATTAATCCAATTCCATTGGCCAATACAATGGAAAGAAAAAATAAAGCCAGAGATGACCCAGTTGAGAACTAAACCTGGCTGGTTATTTCATTACCATAGGCAATAAATTTAGTTATGTCATTTTGAGGTTCCGGGTAGACTTAGACTAACCTACTCGAAGTAACCAGTTACCTAGTTGACAAGGTCTACATGTGCCCCCCATCTCCTCAGTGTTAAAAGACCACATCAAATTAATGATGGAGTCGTGCATTTTCCACATTATGTAATGATTGCCCCGTTAAATGCTTGCTGGGAATCATTATTTTCAAAGGCCTCTGAGTTTCATTATGTAAGAGGTACTGGTTCCTGCCTTAGGAGCAGATTAGGGCAAAAATGACATTTAAGATATTGCACAAGTTTTTAAATGAATGGCTCTACAAATAAACAGTGATTTTTTTAAAAGAAAGGGAAAAAAGAGTTTATAAACCCAATAAAGATGTGACAGGGCCAAGCAAGATGAAAAGAAGTCGAAAGCTGTGGTGAGAACCACCTTCTGATGCCTTGAGAATGTTTAAACCTGGAACCATTCCTCACACAGAAGGAAGGGGTATAGTCTCAAAAATAACAACCAGCGACCTACCCTCCATCTGCCCCGCCCCACTGCCACCACTAAATTGTCTGGATCCACTGTAGAAAGTAAGAGGGAGCCAGCAAAGATTTCACCAAGCAATAATGAATTGTCTGTTCCTTCTCTGGCCCTGTAAATATCTCAGCCCAGGTACCTTACCCAGCTCACCTGCCAAGAAGCAGAATATAGACACCTGCTGTGCCAGTTCAGCATTCAGATCACAAAGCTCTCCTACTAGAACAGCCAATGATGGGTAACATTTATTAAGCACATATGTGTAATAGTCCTGTTTAAACAACTTACACAGCCCTCTATGTATTTGTAGATTCTGTATCTCTGGATTCCACGGACTGTGGATCAAAAAAATTCAAGAAAAAAAATACATTTGCACTGAATGTGTGCAGACTTTTGCCTTGTTGCTATTCCCTAAACAATATAATCTAACAACTACTCACATAGCATTTACATTGTCTTAGGTTTTATACACAATTTAAAGATGATTTAAAGTACATGGGAGGGCCCGGGATTTAGCTCAGTGGTCCCGCCGCCTACCTTGAAAGCTCAAGGTCTCAAGTTTGATCCCCGGTACCAAAAAAGAAAAAAAAGATACAGTAAATGGGAGGATTGTGCAGGTTCTACACAACCATCACTTCATTTTATATCATGGACTGAAGCATCTGTGGATTTTGGTATCCTTGGGGTCCTCGAACCAGTTCTCCATAATACTGAGGGCTGATTGTATGCAGGATCTCACATGATCCTCAAAAAAGGAACTTTGTGATGAATCCAATTATTAAGCCCTTCACAATGGAGGCATGGAGAAGTATAATATTTGCCCCTCATCTTACACCGGAGGGTTAGGATTTGAAACCAGAGGCCTGCTTCTAAGACAGAGGCTCTGCTTTGCTTCTGCATACCTGTTCTCAACTTCCGGACTCTCCAGCCATTCATACTGCACTCTGCCTCCTGGTAATGGCCTCAACTCTGCTTATTTAGAGGGAACTCCAGAATGAAGATTGAGCTGAGACTGAGTGTGCAAGGCAGATTTGTGGAGGATTTTGGTTAGGGGAGAAAGATGAGGTTTGCCAACAGCAAAAATCCAAGACTTGAGCATTTGCACCTGAATCTTTTCCAAAGAGGAGCTTAAGACAGAAATGAAGAAGAGAGAAACAGGTCAAATGCTTCAGATAGGAAATAAAAGAAAAGCCAGTTGAAGCTGGCTTAAAATAGTCAAAATGTCTGTTCATAGAGACTAGACCTTATGGCAAACAATGGGGAGCACTTCACATTGACTTGATCTGGGGTCTCAACAATGTCATCAATAACTTGAGGTCCACTGTGCCTGTTTCATCCTTTAGCAGGTTCTCCTTCAGTTTGTAGGATGGCTGCCACTAGCATTCATAGAGGGGTCAGGCTTGCCCTCACTGTTTGGCATGAGAAACAAGGAGGCCTGGCATCCTGAGGCCCTCTCAAAGCAGTAGGAAAGTTTGTTTTTTCTCAGAAGGAAACTTCTCATTCTGTCTGGAGACGGAGTAAGGCCCAGAGGATGTCTGTGAAATGGCTACTGGAGGGGTTGTGGCTATGGGAGCAATCAGGACACTGCATCCTCATCTGTACATCTTCATCTTATGGGGGTCATCAGCAGCCTGAAACCGGTCATGCACTACGCTCAAGTAGTGTTTTGGGTGGCAGACATGATTAAGGGAATTATAGAATCTTCCAAAAGGACTGTTTACTGGTTCATACGAGGCACTCCTGAGGGCTCCCAGAAATATCCAGACACTGGGAACCCCAATGTCCTACATTGTATGAACTGTAGTAAAAGGTCTTTGAGAGTTGAACACGCCTGCCTGACTGGCATATTTGGAGAGCCCTGGGGAGAACTAGGTAACATGTCCCTTAATGTCCCTTTTGAAGCACTTGTATTTGTACCTGACCCACAGCCTTCTCCTAGACATGCCTGTCCCATCTGGCTCTTTGCAGTGGCTAAGAGACACCCCTCAACTGGCACAACCTGTTCCAGATGGTCAATTATCTTTGCTTCCTGTTGGGAGAGGCTCAGACACCAATCAACTCAATTTATTTGTTAACTTGCACAGCTCAAACAGTATGAAAGGATATTGGCTTAAGTAATCAAGTTTCCAGTCTGGCTCCAATCATTTCAATAACCCCATTTCTTCTTTCTTCAGCCTCATCACCTTATGCTTAAGTCTACCAAGATAGTTTTAATTAAGGAAATGTAAAGTCCAGAAAATAACCATCCAGGCACAGCCAATCAACAGGCCAAAAGGACCTTAACATCAAATACTGGCGGGTCTGAGTCACCTGCAAGACCAAGGAACTCCTCCCCATACCTGATGATGGCTCATGGCAGAGACCCATCCTGGAAGGGCCCTTGATAAAAATTCCCTCTCGGATCAAACTTTATTTAGGGTCCTCTGAGCCCTTTTCTCAATGGAGCATCAACTCTAATTTTCCAGGTAGATCCTTGCCAAGTTCAAATTTTTTAAATCCTTGTTAGTCCTGTATGATGGCATAGCTGGGCAAGGAATGCACTGCTGGATATGCTTCCTCTGGCTTTTGAGAGTTTGGGGAAGTAGTATTTATAAGGACAATGGATGACAGTTGTTGCTAGAGACTCTTGATGCCATAGAGAATGGAATGAAAGATTGAGAGCAATAAATAATCACAGGTCTCTGTTGGCAAAAAACAGAGAATGTCCAATTTTCTGCAGGCAAGGTCAGAATAAGTTGAGAACTGGGCTCAGAATATCATATGGACAGCAAAACTCCAGAAAAGGTAGAATTCTTGGTGCCAGCTACAATGCCAAGGTCCACACCCTGATTAGGGAGGAATAGGTCCTTGAGTCTTGGAATGGAGTCATCTGCATAGTTGAAAATTTTGACTCCCTAGAGTGCCCAGAAAGTAGAAGTGGCCTATTCTTCCCTGTCAGAAGCTACAGTTTTCCCTAGCTGGAAGATGATGCAGATTTCTGCCCTGCAAGACAACGCACTGCCTGAGAATCACCTTTCTGGCTACTATTACCCCTTCTGGCTCCCAGACAGAGGAATAGAATAAGACACAATGTACTCTGGTCAGGGAGATGGTAGAACTGCTGAGAGTGGAAAGAAACCATCCCCTGAAGGTACTGCAGGACCTAGCTGGCATGCACCAGCAGGATAAAGGGAGCAGTAGAGAATTAACATAATCACACTCTCTTGCAATACAAGATTTAACACAGGACCCTGAAAGACAGCACTCAGTACCCTGCTTGATGACTTTTAGAATGACCAGCATTAAGTGAAGAAGTGTCAGACTTGCTGTCACAGATGATTGAGGAAGGAATCAAAGGGACTCAGAGACATGAGTGGACTAAAGTAGAATTGTCCTCCAACTGTGTTCTCCTACTCTGTTCTGCAGGTGGATCCGGAGTGGGCTCCCTGTAATGATACAATAAATATGTGCTGAGGAGAGGGACAGAGGCATCACTTAAGTTCCAGCTGGCTGTTCTCTAAGGTCAAAGAGATGCCATTACAGGAACAGGATTTATGATGGCACCTGGGTCACAAAATAATTAAAGCAGGTAGTAGTGTTCAACAATCAGGAGCAAGGCCAGTGACAAGATGGAATGGTACCAAGGAGGCTGGCCCACAAAGATCTGCAGAAATGGTGACGAGAACTCAATGCTCTGGGGGGAAAACAGAAGGAGGCCACAAAATAATGATTTCTCAAACTATACAATTAAAATAAAGTAGGGATGGTTGATTCCTACTTTATTTTAATAAAGTTTGTTGAGGCAGGTACCTCAACAAACATCACAATCCCTTTCTGAAAACTGTCACCTGAAAGACAGTCCAGGTCCCCATTAGAGGAACCCTGGAACACCATAGTGAGAGTATACAATAATGCTGCCCTCCATCATTCCCCTAAAGGGATCTCGAGCCAGGTGAAATACCCAGGCATGTCAAGGACTATTGGACACCTAGTCTGAATAGCAGTAGCAACCCTGTTAGACTGTGGGTAGGAGGGAACCAGGAAGTAAATAGTGGCTTGTCTCACAGTGGACACACCTAGTGGTCATTTCCCTGGTTATCAAATGTGTAAGTAGAATGAAGATTTAGTTAGGAGAATCCCATGGTGGTTCCTTGACAAGTAGAACAATCCTAGTGGAGAAAGCCAAAAAGAAGACTTAAAGGCTGACCCCATCTCTCAGCCAAGATATTAAATCAAAACCAATATCACATCCCAATAAGAATGACACAGATTAGTGCCACTTTTAAAGACCTAAAGAAGCAAGAGTGATGGTCACATTGTATCCCCATGTAATTCACCCATCCGTGTCCTCCAAAAACCCAATAGCTTCTAGAGGTCAACATTAGACCAGCAGGGATGCTAGCTGAAGTTGAGGTCAGGAGAAGACAGGAATGGTGAGTAAAATTTGTATCCACAAGACTCGCTGCAGTAGTGAGGATTGCAGTTCATGCAGCTCTTGTTAAGTTTCAATTTTCCCAGGAAAAGAGACCAAACAAAATCCTAGAGTAACTGGTTCCAAGTGATGTAAACCTGCTAAAGGAAGCAAATGAACCTGAGAAATGGAGCTTGGTGGATGTCAGTGTACTGCCAGGATCCACTTTTAATACTACATCACTCATCCCTGGGTGCTATGAGTATTGCCTGCAGATGGCTCACAGCTGAGTCCTTTCTCCATAGTTCTGCCCCCACCCCAGTGCATCTTACCATTGGGTCATTATAGGAATTCAAACACCCAGCCTCTTGCCTCAACCCAGGACAATTCTGAAGGGCCATCCCACTCCAGAGCTCCATCAAGTTTGCTGAGACCTCTATCACCACTGCATGGAGGCCTGGCTTCTGCCTTGCCCTGGTCTGCCTCCCTCACTCACTCATAAGCAGCTCCCAGCAACTCCCCAGTGCACATCTTCACCTCAGAACCTGCTTCCTAGACAAAGCAGCCTAAGGCAAGGAAATACCTCCAATCAAGCCTAAGTTCATCTGGGATATAGGAGACCAAAGGGTGAAAACTCCTGAGAACACTGAGATGGATCAATGAACAAAGGAAAGGCATTTCCGATGAGGGAGAAGGAAAGAGAAACGGGCTTCTATTGAAGACCTGTCATGGTCAAGCTTTGTGTGAGGTGATTCACACATTTGAAAGATCCCATTTAAGTCTCACAACTGCCTCCTATGAGAGAGCTATGATTAAATTTATTTTACAGAAAGGGAAACTCAGGCTCAGAGAAAATTGGCAGCTAATCCATAGTCACACTCAGTGGGGTGAGGCCAGAGTCAAGATCTGAACCCACAACAATAAGCTCCAAAGTTGACTATTCTTTCTGCTGTATCATAGCTCTGTACAAAAAAAAAAAAATCCATAAAATATGAAGGTAAAAACACAATGGTTAAGACACTGAGAGAACAATAAGTTGAGGTGCAGACAGGAAAAAGGCAATCAGAAGCCTAAATTCAACATTCATATTTTTCTCACCTTCTTAAATGATCTATACGACCACCAACACTATTTTGCAAACTATCCAATTAAAGGAAATCAAGACTGGTTGATCAGGAAACCAAGGAACAAATTAGGACTTATCTCAGGCACAGACTTTAAGGAGTCACTAAACTGAGAAATGAAGAAAAAAATTGTATTTTAATGTAATATTTTTAAAAATCAAAATTAATCCCAAAACCTACACAATGAACAAAATATCAGAATTTCCCATAAAGACAGGATTTGACCCTACAATTCCATGACTCCTGCTCATCCTGGTTTGGCCCACACCACCCACTAGAAGAGAACCCACTGGACCCTGCGGAGGACACTGCCACTTACCACTTACCCGGGTGTTCTCTGCTGAGATAACAATGTGGAGAAGCAATCAAAGTGAGCAATTGAAAGATGGCTTTTAGAGAGAACCCTGGCCCCACTGACTGACTGTGTGACATCACAGACCCATAGCCTCACCTGTGCAATCAGGAAGACACTGCAGGTTGAGTGCCCCTTATTCAAAATGTTGGGACCAGAACTATTTCAAATTTTTAATTTATTGTTGGGTTTTGGTATCTGCCTATACCAAAGGAGATATCTCAAAGATAGGACCCAAGTCTAACCATGAAATTAATGTATGTTGCATATACGAATTACACACAGAGCCCGAAGGTGGTTTTTATATAGAATATTTTCAATGCACCTGCATTTTGACCACAACCAGTCATATGAGGCAGGTGTGGCATTTTTCACTTTTGGTATCATGTCAAGTGCTCAAAATATTTTTATTTTGGAGCATTTCGGATTTCAGATTTGAGGGTTAGGGATGTCCGTCCACCCTGCCCTCCACCCAGGTTGTCTCAAGGTCTTGGCGGTCTGAGGTGATGAGGCACACTGAGCCCAGACAGATGTGGGGTGGCCTCTGCACAGGTGTGGTCGTGTACAGCTCATCCCTCCCACTCCCTTCTTCTTCCTCAATTCCTGCCAGACAAAAGTTGAGTTGTCTTCTCTCTTAGAAAGTCTGTCCAGGAACACAGTGAATGCTCAATAAAAATCCAGACCATCTTGAAGAAAGAGGGTTTCCTCAAGGGGATGTGTAGATTAATCAGGAGAGCTTAAGAAGTCAGATTGGGTTTTTCTTTCCCTGAATTGTGGCTATTTGTGAAGCTGGTGTGTGGTGTGCACACACCCCTTCCTCTCAGAGTGCCTGGCCTCTGAGAGCTCCTCACCCTCCCCAGAGTCCTGCTCCACAGCCACTGAAACAACAAACATCCCTCCACTTGTACACAGCAAACCGACCCAGGCCAGCTGGGCCAGACCTCAGCTGCTTCCAAGATTACCCAGCAAGCTTGCTGGCGCCAGTTCTCCTGCTTCCAGGCTTCAGTGGGGGCAGTGGCTGAAAATTGGCCTCTCAAAGCACCCTTGGCTGACCTGAGTAAGTTCATGAAAAGAAAAAAAATCATGGAACAACGGCTCCAAAAATCCCACTGAGTTGCGCTTGTGGCATGCCTTCAGATCTTTTCCAAGGTAGGGTCACCCTCTTTAGCAAAGGCACCCACGTGGTGCCTTTTGGTATAAAAGAAGCCAAACTCAAATCCTAATTCAGCCTCTGTGTGGCCTTTAGCCATCCACAGAGCCTCTCAGAACCTCAGTTGCCACATCTGCAAAGTGGAGCTGCTGACTGATCCTTAGTGAATCAGACAGACTGTGAGGGACCCAGCCACTTGGAGTCCCTGTGCCATAATCAGGTCGGCTTTCACAGAACCACAGCTTGTCAGAGTTAGAAAGAGCCAGACAGAGTCTGTTGTCCAAATTTTAGTTGAATAGTCAATGCTTACAACTCCCGAGGCTTCGGTCTTATGGCTGACCTCATCCAAAAAAGGGTAGAGAGGTCTCAAGAAATAAAATCATGACAATATTTTATAAAAAGAAAAACATTAGAAAGTGTATTCCCCCCACCCAGTCTGAGATTTCACCGTCATTGAGGCTGCTGGGTGGGTCTGATATATGGACCATGACAGGGGAGTGGACTGGAGGGGGAGGAGAGGCTGGCCGTTGGCAGTCATGCAGGAATCCATGACCTCCTCCACATGTCCCCTGAGTCTACTGCAGGGGTATAACTCAGAGGCTGCATCTGCAAGATGGCCTGGAAATGCTTCCAAAAAGAAGAACACACCAGAGGCAGTAGCTCTCTAAATCACTTTAGTAACAGCTCATTCTCAAGTAACACATAACTAATGAATTAAGAGAATGTATTGGTTGCTGCAACTGAAAAGTCCAGAGGCATGGTGGATTTCAGCAGAGTGGCTCAGTAGAGACTCCAAGAACCTTTTCTTTCCATTTCTCCACTCAGACTTCTGCCTTTCCTCTTGGCCACAAAATGGCTACCAGTAGCAATGAGAGTTTTCTAGTCCAATGGAGGGAACAAAGAACTCCTCCAAGATAGCATCTGTGAACCACAACAACAATAGGCTTTCTTCTCAGAAACTCTCAGAAAATTCTTTTCCAGAACACTTGCCAATCATTGAGGCCAGGGTATAGAGCTGTAAACACAAACTGAGACCAAGCAGGCTCTGCCTCCTGGAGCCGGGACTTGGGACAGTTTCCTCTTGAAGCACAAGGGCAATGTGGCACAGTACTTGAATGAAAATTGGGGTGCTAATGTCAAGATAGGGGTGAACAGACACTGCATCTGAATAGATGCGGGACATCATCAGCACATTGTCCATCCTAAGTATAGATCTAGTCAAAGTCTCCTACTGCACCCACTGTTTTCCATTCTCATGAAGGCGGAGAAGTAGATATGACCAGTTCATCTCTTTCTAGGGTAGAAGTGGCTCCTTGATCAGTGGGTGTCTTAGTGGAAGGGCCCCAGGGATGCCCAACACCTTCAACTCACTGGTTTTAAAACTTTATTCCAAAGAACACTTTTTCCAAGGCGTGATCACAAATATTGTAATTGCAAAAGAAAGGGGATGTTTGGGGATAGAGGAAGCCAAACAGACCAGATCCCTGGATCCCCCTTTTCCATTTGAGGTTCGTACACCTGCCCTTGTTATCACCTTAAAACTGGCCTCTCACACTCACTCATTTTTCACAGCCTTGACCCTGAACTTTCACCCCCACCCTGCATCCTATGGCAACAAAAATCCTTCCAGCCTCTGCCTTCAAGAGCTCACTTTCTTCTTGGGAGTGATTGCAGTCAACAGACCACTTCCTTGAGATTTATTTCTGTCCTGCCCTGAGCTGACCCCAGACCTTTCTACATCACCACTGCCACATACAGCTGGTCAGCTCTGCCACTGGGCCAACCTGGAACCCTCCAATGTCAGCCACGTTCTACCTGAGTGACCTTGGGGAGATCACGTCACCTCCCTCAGCCTGTTTTCTTCTAGCTTAAATTGCAAGAACAAGCCACAGTTTAGACCAACAAAATGCTGTTTATTGCCTACTGGGCCATTGGTTGACTGTTATATTTGCAGAATTTTTTTATTATCAATAATGGCTGGAACTCCTTTGACCTGTTCAACATTAATGTGAACAGTATCCAGGCTCCATTTAGAAAAGGGGGCCTCTATATAAAGGGAATTGAAGGCCCCTAAACACAACACTTGCACTAAGTGGGCCATGAGTGGCCCCAGGCTGGTTCCCCAGAGCTCCATAACTTTCTAAAGCCCCTGCAAGTAGAATGCTCAGAGCTAAGTCCCTACCCCAAAGTGGGCCTGCTTTACAAACAGCATGCCTACCTGGCAGAACTGCTTTCTGTTGCTGCTGGGGAAAGCAATTTTAAAAGCTGAGTAAGATGTGCAGGTCTTGTTATTGCTGCTCCATCCTTCCTACCTTTCAACACCCACCTGCTAGGCTCATGAGAGGTCCTGACAATGAGCAGAAAGCTCCATAGAAGAAAGGTATCCATCCATTCACTTACTCCATTCATTTCCTAAACTTGTTGGCAGTTACCATATGCAACCTGCTATATGCCTGAGGTGGAGGCAGGGTGCACAGGGAACTACATGATGGTATCACCAGGTCCTGCCTTCCACAACCAGCACCAAGCTGAGGGAAACCAGAGAAGCCACTTTAGAAACAGAATCCCAGGAAATGCTGGTAAAATGCAGAACACCCCAGGCCAAGGTCAAGGCTAAAGTAAGCCCAGCTCTCTCTACTGAGATGGGAGGGAGAGAGAGAGAGAGGCCATGAGAAGGAACCAAGCACCAAGAGGGACTCAGAATCTACTTTAACCACCCACAGATATGGAAAGACAAGTAAGAATGAGCCCCTGATCTTTCAAACTAGTCTTTGCTTATTTAAAAATGATATGATGGGGTTGACCAGATGGATGAAAAAAAGAACATTCTCAGTCCATGGATATGTGTATAAATCATGGAGTGTGAAATACCATGGCACATCCAAGGGACACCAGTGGTCACCTGTGGCCATAGCAGAGGTTTTTAGAAGGAAAGAATGAAGTAGGCAAGGTTTTGGGGGCCAGATGGCAGAAGGCCCGTTGTGCAACAACAGAGGATACTGTTCTATCCTGGACTTTGGGTGCAGCCATGTGTCTTGTATTGACCCGTCGGTGCTAGAAGATATAAGTAGAACAGAGGATAGAGCACACTTCCAAAGTTAGGACCCACCTCTCACACTCTGCGCTTGGCCATGAGAAGAACATGCATTAAGCAATCACTGTTCCAGGGAGGTGGACAGACATGCAGGGTAGACCTGGTACTCAGCCCACAACCTGGAGTCCAGCCCAGTTAGCCCAGCCAGGATCAGCCACATGCTAGCCAAGCCACACATACATGAGCAAGAATAACAAATGCTTATCGTGGTGTGCCACTACTATTTTGTGGTTGTTTGTCACACGGCAAATACGAACTGATTCAGCCTCATATGCTTGGGATAGATGTTTGAAAAGTATCCTGGAAATAAAAGAAAAGTATTTAAGAGTTTTATGCAGACAGTCCCTCACAACCTTCCCAGATGACATCTGGGCTATGAAATTTACTCTCTCTATTCAGGCCCTGGAAGGGTGTTGGGCACGTGGAAAATACACATGAGATTCTCACTAGTAGATTGACGCTGGTGCCTTTGCTCAAGCTATTTTCTTTATCTTTAAAAAATCTTTCAAAAAAAAAACCTTTCACACCTCAGCCATGGATACCTTTACCTATTTCAAGCACCCTGTCCCAAACCTTCATAGAACCTTCCACAAGTCAAATTAGGAGCACCAAGAGATATTACACAAGGAACTTTGCTTCTCCTCTACTGGATGTAAGCTCTGTAAGAGTAGGGACAAGCTCTCTTTTCTCAACTTAGGTCCCTATGCCTAAGACAGTGCCTGGCATTGAGGTGGTGCTATTTGTTGATTGGATGCATGAATGAATGTCCCAGAGCCCTTAGCACAAAGCTGGCCAAGTGGCCCTCATGCCATGAATCTTTGGTTGCCCAGTCACCAATATTTATTCTAATTAATTCCCAAGCCTATTGCTTCTTTCTTCTTCCATTTAGAATCACAAACTCCCTCCCAGGTGCTACTCAGTCTCTACCACAGTAACGTCTTTATTCTATTTTAATAATACCTACACTATGGACAGAGTGACATAAAGGAAACACGTGAGTCAAAACATCTATGGTAGGAAAAATACAGGTGACCTATAAAGTACTTCACCAGCTTTTCTGAAGACTTCAGGCTTGGACCTTATAAATCATGGGCACCTGTCCCGTGCAGGCTGGCCCAGCCATGCTGCAGCAAGCTGCCCATCTCACAGAGGCCCAGTGACACAAGGGCTTGTTGACACAGGATATTTATACAGAATTTCCCACATCCATCTTGCTTTAAAAGGGAGATGATGTCATTAAACAGTGAAACAAGTATCATCTGTAGAAAATCCTAAGCAGGGATGGAGTTGGCTTGTTTATTTATTCAGGGGTGTATGGATTGTGAGATGAACACCAACACTGTGCAACAAAGACCAGGAGCTGTAAAAATGTCCATGCCCTCTGGCCCAGAAACCGCTCCCCTTCTAGGAATCATTCCCAATAAAACCATCTGGGAGGGGCCTAGGGAGATGCACAAAGATTCATATTCACAGTTTATTTCCTGGAATGGTATCTAGGAAAAGGAACAAAATACAAACAACTTCTCAATATAGCTGGGAGGTGGTTAAACAAACTAGATTACATCCACATGGCACAATACTTTGCAGCAATTAAAAACCATCACTTAAGTCCTTTTCCCTTCTTCCTTCCCAAAGAATCCAGTCTAAAAGCCATTGGGTGGGGCTGAGCAAGGGCATCTACAGAAGGTGTGGATGGGATTCCAGAGCCTGAGAGTGGTGCTGAGCCTGTCTACACAGGGCAGAGGCGGGGCGGAGCGGGGAGTGTTGAATAGGAGTGCCAAAGCATGAGGTCCATGCAGGGAGTGGCCCGGCACAGGGTGTCTCAGCAGGCAGAGTGACAGAGGGATCCTGCAGGGGCTGTGTTAGTGGCAGGGGGCATGGGGATTCAGGGCCTAAGTGGGTAAGGAGGGTATCTTCCAGAGCAGTGGCGGCAGCAGCAAGCCACTACAAAGTGTCAGAGCCACACTTTGAAAACATCTCCATCTTGGGGAAGGGAAATGCATCCCAGCACCTCAGGTCAGGACTCTAGTGGATAGGAGAGCACTCATTTTCATGACTGGAAAGGGGCGTAGCAGTGCCATGAAATGAGATTGGTTACTTGAAGGAATATTAAACAAATTAGTGAATATATTCTGGGTTTCTCATAGTCTGAGAAGCATTATAAATGTGGAAAGGCAGAAAACTGGAATGACCCAGCCCAATGTATAAATTGGGGAAATCGGTGAGAATTCATGGAGGAGGAGTGGGGAGGATGATTAGCTGGCAAGTAGATAGACAGTGCTATGGTTTGGATATAGAGCATCTCCCAAAGTCTCAAGTGTTGAGTCTTGGTCACCAGCCAGTGCTACTAGAACCTTTAGGAGGCAGGGCCTAGAAGAAGGGAGTGAAGTCAATGGAGGCATTCCCTGGAAGGGGATAGTGGTGCCCTGATCCCTTTCTCTTTGCTTCCCAGCTTCCATGAAGTGAACAATTTTCCTCCACCACTTGCTCCCCACCACAGTGATTCTAGCATATGAAACTAGGACACAAATCACTTCCAAATCATAGCAAAAATTAACATGTTTATTTTACAAATATAAAAAATAATACAAAGATGAAGTTGCCTTTGACTACCCTGCAACTATAGTCTCTTCCTCTACCCTCATCACCCATTGTCATTGTAATAGCTGAGCTCGATTGTCAACTTGATTGGCTTGAGAGCCACCAAGGGGATTAGTAAAGTACATTTCTGGGTGTGTCTAAGTGGCTGATGGAGGCATGATTGTAAGTACTATATCTGGTCTCTGGCCTCTTCCTCTCTAGCATGTTTCTCTTACTCTGCTTCCTGGTTGCCATGAAGTGAGCATGGAGTGAGTTTGGTCTGCCATGCCCTTCTGCCAAGATGTTCTTGCATTGGAGCCATAGATTGAATTCCCTGAAACCATGAACCAGGTTAAATTTCTTCTCCTTTTAGTTGTAGGTGTCAAGTATTTTGTCCTAGCAATGGAAAAGCTGATCAATACAGAAAACTGGTACTGGAGAAGTGGAGTCAAATTTCTGTGACTCTACCTGACCATGTAGTTCAGAAGTCTTTTGAACTGGTTTATGGGAGAAAGTTGGAAAGGTTTGGTGATGTGGGCTAGAGAAGCCCTAGAATGCTATAAGCACAGCTTCCTAAGTTATTCTGGTCAGAAGACCAGAAGATCAGAATGCTGACAAGAATGTAAAAAGTAAAGGCTTATGAGATTTTAGTTGGGAATGAAAACTCTATTTGGAATTGGACTAGAGACCACATGTGTTCCACTGTGACAAAAAAAAATTGTCTACATTTTGTCCATGTCCTAAGACTTTATGGGAGACTGAATTTAAAGGTGACAGACTGATATAGCAAAAGAAATGTCAAGGCAGCCCAATGATCAGGCTATGGTATGAGTACTGGTGGTTGCTTTTAGCCAGATCTACAATGAGAGCTGGGACCAAAAGGCAGAGCAGAAAAATTTGAAAAACTTAATTTTGTCCAGAAAACAAGCACATGTAAATTTGGGGCCAAAGGAGATATGGTTGCCAATGAGATTAGCACATTAAAAAGACAGCAAGTACTTTGAACTAGGACAAGAAGAAAAATGTTATGAGGGCATCTCAGGAATCAGCAAGACGCCACCCACTGCAAGCACAAGGATGCAAAAGTATAAACCTATCATTTAAGAGAACTCCAGGATCCTCTAATCAAGAAGGGCTACCTAGCAAATTGTCTCCCTGGCATTCATTTTGCCATACCCAGCAATCTAGGCACTCAAAGGCTGCTGCATCCATGGTTCAAAGGTTTTCAGGAGTTGTGGAGTCATAGAATCTTCAACCCATATTTCAAAGGAAAGCCTAGGACCCCAAGCAATGTGCTCCTGGTGGGGGGGGAGTGAAATTGTGGGAATGAAACTGAAGGTGCAATATAGACCCCAGGAAGTCATAGATGCCAGAAACATTGAACATTTGCTGAAGAAAGCTACAGACAGCAAGCAGAGCCAAGCCAAGAGAGAGCCCCTATGAGCTGCAACCAGCAAAGCAATAGGGGTAGGGCTGCCCAAGCACATCTCACCACCATATGTCCCAGATGCCAGACATGAAACTACAGGACTCAATGTTTGCACTGTTGGATTTCAGTCTTACTTTAGTTATATTCTTTTCTATTCACCTCTTCCTCCCTTTTGGAATGGTATACAATATACTGCGGTATATTGGGATTATGTAATTTGTTTTTTTAAATTATCAGCAGTTTACGGCTAAGAGTTTGCCTTGGATTTCAGAGAAGAATTTGGTTTTGCGCTCTCTCTCTCTCTCTCTCTCTCTCTCTCTCTCTCTCTTCCTCTCTTTCTTTATTTATTTTTCTTCAGTGCTTGGGATTGAACACGGGCCTTTACACTGAACTATATCCCCAGAACTTTTACTTTTTTATTCTGAGACAGGGTCTTGCTTGCTAAATTGCTCAGGATGAGCTTGAACTTACCATCCTTCTGCCTCAGCTTCCCAGAGTACTGGGACTACAAGTATGTGCACCACACCCAGATGAACTTGGACTATTGAGACTTTTGGAGAGGGCATTAGTGTACTGTTTTAAATGTATGTGGGATAATTATACTAGGTGAAATTATGGCTTTGTGTTTGTTTGGAGATTAAGTATGGTTTAAGGAGATCTGTTTAAGTGTCAAGTTGACAAGGGGTGTCATGTGACAGGTAAGCTGGTTTGTCAACTTGATTGGCTTGAAACTCACCTAGGAGATTAGTAATACACACTTCTAGGTGTGCCTGGGCAGGGGATGGAGGCATGACCTTGGGCACTATATAGGGTTCCTTTCTCTCTGACTCTATTCTCCACAGCTGCTATGAAGTGAGAAGATTCACTTCACCATGCCCTTTCACCATGATGTTTCTGCCTTGGAACAAAACTTTTGTTCATGGACTGAACCCTCTGAAACCATGAGCAAATAAACCTCTCCTCCTTTAAATTATGGGCATTTGGTACTTTGTCCTAGCAGCAGGAAAGCTGACCAATAGAGTCAAGTTTGGTGTGCATCCTTACAGACCTTTCTCATTTTAAATACACACACACAAAATGTAATATTTGGAAGGCTACCTAAATTGTATCCTATAGAAGGTATCATTCTGCAGCTTACTTATAATTCAGCAATGTGTTTTTGAGCTATTTCCATGTTATACTTGTAGATCTACCTCATTCTCTTTACCTGTTGTGTAATTTTCCATATTATAGATCTTCCACAGTATGTATGGTCAATGTTTAAATTGGTGAACATTTCGTTTTTTCCAAGTTTGCTCTTTAGTTTTAGAAACAGTGCTGCAGTAAAAATTCTTGTATACAGCTCTTCATGCACACATGCAAGTATTTCTCTTGGGTAGATATTCAACAGGGTAATTTCTGGGTCATAGGCTATACACATTTTTATTTTTATATCCTTTTAAAATTTTTAATAGATCCTGCCAAATTTCCTTCTAAAGTGGCAGTACAAATTTATAGTCTCTCCGTAGTGCATGAAAATTCCCCACACTCTCAACAGTCTTTTTGCAATCTGATAGGTAAGAAATGCCTTTTGGTTGTGTTCACTTGTAATTTTCTGATGGTTATGAATTTGATTTTATTTAACTCCTCTTTCAGTGGAGTTCTTCCTCCTCAGCCTCCTTATTTCCCCTCCTCCTCTTCACCCTCTTCCTCCCTGCCTGGCCCTTGTCCTCCTTTTTCTCCTCATTCTTCTCATCATTATCCTTCCCCTCCTCTTTTGTCTTAGCACCTCAGTAGGTTCAGACCAAGTGTCAGCATATCAGCATTATAGAGAGGGAGGGCCTCTGGAGAGGGAATCACCAGAGGTGGGTCTTAATCCTTTTGATGCTATAATCCAGGGAAATTAAGGAAAGTGATGTGGGGATTAAATGAGACAGCCCATAAAAGCCTCATCTACAGCCAAGTGTGGTGGCACATGCCTGTAATCTCAGTACTCTGAGAGGCTAACACAGGAGGCTCACAAGTTCAAACCCAGCCTGGGCAACTTAGCGTCTCCATTTTAAGTTTTTGTTTGCTTTTCTTGTTTGTTTGTTTTCTGAGACAAGATCTCACTATGTAGTTTAGGCTGACCTTGAACTCACTATGTAGTCCAGACTGGCCTTGAACTTGCAGCAATCCACCTGCCTCAGCCTCCTGAGTGCTGGGATTACAGCCTGGCAAAATTTTAAAGTTGTTAAAGGGCTGGGGATGTAGCTCAGTGTGAAGACCCTGATTCATCTACAAGGGAAGATTTTTGTATCCTCCATGAGGGAATGAGGAATTTAATCCAGTTCCTGACACAGCAGAAGCACCCAATAAATGCCAGCTATCCTCGCCAGCCTCCTACTATTATTACTACTATCATCTCTACTTTTCTGATGTGTGATAGGCAGCCTCTGACATGATCCCAAACTCCTGGTATCCAAGTCTTTGTGTCATCCCTCCCAAGAGTGTGAGCTGAACCTAGTGGCTTCTTTCAAAGGCTACAACACATTAAAAGTGATGGTATGTTACCTCCATGGTTAGCTTATAAGGATGTGGCTTCCATCTTACTGATGTAAGCCTATTGCATTTTCCCCTTGTAGACTTTGATGAAACAAGCAGCCATGTTGAAGTGACCCACATGACAAGGAACTGAGGGCAACCTCTGGCCATGAGCTAACAAGGAACTGAATCCTGCTAACAACCATGTGAGTAAGTATGGAAGCAGATCCCTCCCCAATCCAGACTCCTGATGATGACAACTCAGGAAGACACTTTGAGTACAGCCTATGAGACTCTGAAGTGGAAGACCTAACTAAACCATGAGAAAATTCTGTACCCATAGAAATTTAAGATGACATTTTCTGAAAACACTAAGTTTTGGGATGACTTGTTGTACAGCAACAGCTGACTAATATATGATTTAAATTTCTCCAGGAAACAGACTCCATTGACCATTTTTCTTGATCAGTAAGATGAAACTCAAAATCTCCTCCTAAGGCATGCCAATGAGGTATATTTTACTGAAAATAAACCTGTTAAGTAGTTTCCAAAGACAGGATGATGTAGTTGAGTTCTTGGGAGAAAACACTTCCAGGTATTTTCATGGCCCTTAGCTTGACTTGTCACCCCATGTTCACAAAGTGATAGGCAAGTTCCTATGACCATAGGAGTGAGGGTTTCGTGTTCAGAAGGGCTTGGCTTTCAAAATCATCTCTGCTTCTCCATAATTGTGCCACTATGGCCTGTTACTTCTCTCTGAGCCTCTTTTTTCTCAATGATCCACAGAGGTTTTTTTAAAAAAAATGACCTTAAATAGTTTTATTGCAGGGATTCAGAGATACATGACGTATCCAACCACCTGGCTCACAACAGATACAAAAATATTACTCCAAGAATTTTTTGTCCTTGAAATTTCTCCCCTTTGTGGTGTTCTATATATAAGATCATATCCTCTACAAACAGGGACAGTTTTACTTTCTCCTTTCCATTCTAAAACTCCTTAATGTCTTTCTCTTGCCTGATTATTCTGATTAGGACTTCCTGAAGTACACTGGGGAAAACAGTGGCAAAAGTGAATATCTTTGTCTGTTCCAGATTTTAGAGAAAGGTTCAGAATTTCCCTGTTCAGTAAAATGTTGCCTGTGGGTTTACCATAAATGACCTTTATTCTATTAGAGGTATGTTCCATCTATACCTACTTTGTTGAGAATTTTGGTCATAAAGGAATATTGATTTTTTTTCCAGTACTGGGGATCAAACCCAAGGCCTTTGCAACTGAAATACATTCCCAGCCCCTTTTTATTTTTTTATTTTGAGACAGGGTCTCACTAAGTCACTATGGTGCCCAGGCTAGGTTCGAATTTGCCATCTTCCTGGCTCAGCCCCTCAGAGCATTGAGATTACTGGTGTGTGCTACCAGGCCTGGCTTGGATGTTGAATATTATTAAATGCTTCTTCTCCATCTATTCATATGATTATGTGAATTTTGTCCATTCTATTGATGTTGGTATATGGTATGTGTTGAATCTCCCTTGTATCTTGGAATGAATCCCATGTGATCATGGCCAATAATCTTTTTTGATGTGCTGTTAGATTCCATTTGCTACATCACATCATACTCCATAAATTTATACAATTATTATGTATCCATTAAAAATAAAATAAAAATAAATATCTATCCCCTCATAATCAGACAAAACAGAAACCACACCACAGAAATGCTAAGGGGAAATGCCAGCTCTTTTGAAAAGGGACAGGGGCCCCAGTTTCTCCTCCCAGGATTCAGAATAAAAGCAGATGTGGCATGGGAATCTACTTAGAAATGGACAGCATTGTAGGGGGATGTTATGAAAATTACAATAAATATTTGCTCCCTCTTCAACTTAGGAAGAAAGAGGGCGGGATGGAGAAAGAGAGAGAGAGAGAGAATATATGAGAAATTGGAGAGATTGATCTGGAGTATTAGGGTTGGTTTTTCTGTTGTTTCTCAGTTAATCTTTTCAGTCACCTCCTAAGAAATTAAGGACTAAAAAGTAAAGTTTTGCTGACTTTGGAGGGACCTTATCTGGGGCACTTTTCCTACTTTTATCCAAAAGAAATACTCTCTCTAAAACCACAGACCTGCACCTGTTTCCTTTGATTTAAAGGCCCCAAAATGTTGCTTTCAATTAGCATATGTCTTTCTATCTAAAACATCACAAGACAAACTTTTATAGCTAAAACATTAACTTTTTCTCACTGCTCTTTTCCCAAACAAAGGGGTTAGAAAGAGAAGAAAGCACTTTGTGCTTCTTCTTTTAAATTTTTCACTGTGCAAATTCAAACTTTTCCTTTAGTAGAAGCGCAAATCCTTGGAAAGCTGAGGGGGAAAGGGCCCCAGGTCGATTCTGGCTGTGGCCCAGACAGCCAGGGCTCGTCTGAGGATGGCTCAGGGATGTCTTGAGTTTCAGCCTTGGCCAAAACTCGCTCCTGTCTGCCTTCCTCCCCATCCCGTGGGTAGAGCCTTGTCTAGACAGTCAACCCCATGGCTTATTTCCATTTCAGCTCCACTCCTTCCTTCACCTGCTGGTGAGGGGTGATCACTCACTGGTAAGAAGATTCTGAATTTCCTGCCCTCAAGGTGGCCAGAAGAGGGGATGAGGAGGAGGCATTGTTGTGTTATGAAAAGTGGGTACCAAAAATCAGTGACCTGTCCCCTGACCCTCCCTCAGTGAAAGCAGCTTCAAACACTCAATCAGACTACGCATGGTTCTATAATCCCAGAGACTCAGGATGTTGAGGCAGGAGGATTGAAAGTCCAAAGTCAGCCTGGGCAATTTAGTAAGACCCTGTCTTAAAAAATGAAAAGGGCTCAGTGGTAGACCACTCCTGGGTTCTATCCTAGTAATAAACACACACACACATACACAAACACACACACACACACACACACACAAAGAAAAACACCAACCAGGTCACATGGGAGGGGTTTAAGAAATTGATTTGGATTGTTCACTTGTGATTTTTCAACTTAACCATGGTGCAAAAGCATCATACACTCAGTAGAAATGACAAAGTTTGGTTTGTTCCCTTAGTAGCAGTATGTGGCATTTGGTTTGAATCTGAAATATCTTCCAAAGGCCCATAGGTTAAAGGCTTAGTCCTGAGCTTGGTACTATGGGGAGGTGGTGAAACCTTTAAGTGGGGCCTAGGAGGTCTTAGGTCATTGAGGATTGGTGTTCTGGGGCAAATAAAATGCAGTTGGCATCAGGACAGCAGCACTCGGTAACAGGCCTTTTTCCTTGTGAACCCAGAAAAGGCAGAGAAGAAGGGGCTTGGGGCCAACCTTACGTCTTTGCCACGAGGCTGGTTCTCCAAGGTCAAGGGCAAGCAGAGTAGCCTCTTGTCCACCCAAGATGTGACTTCTCAGCATTTGCCGACTCTTTCTGAGGGACTGGACTCAGGTTGGTTCTGACTCCTGCTGTGGTGTTGGGACTGCCCTGGGGCCTGGGAAAGGAG
The DNA here is from genome assembly GCF_053883595.1 of Heterocephalus glaber. Taxonomy (NCBI): domain Eukaryota; kingdom Metazoa; phylum Chordata; class Mammalia; order Rodentia; family Bathyergidae; genus Heterocephalus; species Heterocephalus glaber. The sequence goes on along the minus strand of NW_028258377.1, from coordinate 17,705,779 downwards.
ATACCGTTGGAAAACTGCACTGACCAGTGCATTGCAGGACAGGACTTTCTTGGAGGATGATCAGGTGGCTTTCAGAAGCAAGAGGAGGGCAAAAGATTAGGCTTAGTCAGGAAGGAAAAATCTGAGGCCCAGCAAAGCCTCTGTCCAGTGACAGTTGCTCTCACACATTTCTTCCAGCAACATCACACGGGGTTCATGCTCCTGTCTTGGATACTATAGTTCTGGGTCTTAATCTGTCCTCTGGACTCGTGACCCTACAGAAGCCACTGGGAGCCACTTCTCACTCTGTGCCTTCTGAATCCTATTCTTATTTTATTTTACCTTATTTTAGTTTTCCAGTACTAAGAATCAAACTCAGGACCTTGCGCTTGCCAGGCAGGCATGGCACCACTGAGCTCCTGGCCCTCTTTCTGATTCTCATGGGCAGGGTTACTGGGTAAAATATAAGCTACCTAGATGAGTTTGAATTTTAGATAATAAAAAAAAATTTAGTTGAAAAAAGTTGTTTACCTGAAATTTAAATTTAACTGAACATTTGTATTTTCATTGGCTAACTTGGGCCACTCTATGCAGAGGACTGGGTTCTGCTTTAGTGATTGGTGGGAAGAAACCTCTGACCAGTTCTGTGGTAAGAATGCCAATCTTGAGGGATTAGATGGATCCCATTTGTAGAGGTTGAATAGTCAAAAAAGCAAATACAGATGTTCCTGGACTTAAGGCAGAGCTGTGTTCCAATAAAATGAACATCCTGGGTTAGCAGCACAGTATGCTGTAGAGTACATACTGCTTCTCCTGTGATCACATGGCTGACTGGGAGTTATGGTTCACTGTGGATGTCCAGTACTGGGAAAGAGTACTGCTAGTCAGCTTTCTGTTACTGTAACAAATACCTGAGACAATCAATTTTTTAAAAGGAAAGGTTTAGTTTGGTTCACAGTTTTGGAGCTTTCAATCCCACAATCAGTTGGCCCTTTGCTTCTGAGCCCATGAAGATAGAAACAGATCATGGTGGGGAGCGCATGCCAGAGAAGTCAATTCATGTCATGGAAGCCAAGAGGAAAAGTGAGGCAGGAAGGGAGTGTTCAGGTTCCAATATCCCCTTTGAGGGCATGGCAGGGCATGGCTGTGTCTACACTCCATGCCCAGCCATAAAGAGCCCAGGTCCTCTTTCAGCTCAGCTGAGTAGGTCAAGCAAGCCCCTTGCTAAAGAATTCACCAGAGACTCAAGCAGTAGGAGACAGAACCAGCCAAATGTGCAGGAACTCTGCACTTACACCCCATCCCTGGAGGCCCCATCAGAACCAGCCCAGAACCTGCCTTCTAACCGCTGACTCAGACCCTCCACCTCTCCTCCAAATGCTTCCTCCATACAACACTGGGTTTAAAAACGAGGGGCTTAGAGCAGCAGAAATTGAGGCTGTTCCACTCCCAGGCAGTATGACCTCAGTTGCTATCCCTCTCTCAGCCTCAATTTCCCATCTGTAAAATGGATTTGGTTTATGAGGCATGGGGAAGGACCATTCTGAGGGTGACGCATGCCCTCTCCTGCAGGGTAGGAGCCTCCTCCCAGCTCAGGGTAGTGTTTGCAAAGTGTGAAGCATCCACAAGCTCACAGATGGGCCCCCCCACCCCGCCCAGGATGCTACACAGAACCATCTCAGCTTACAATAGTTGCTCCCACGTATTTAGTGACCTTGTATCCCAGGAACTACAGTTGGAACAAAAATTAAATAAAACCCTGCCTTATGAATTTTATATGTTTTATCTCAGGCAATCCTCACACTTGCCCTATGGAGCAAGTATCATCGCTGCTTCCACTTTATAGGTAGGAAACTGAGGCAGAGAAGGTAAGCAACATGCCTAAAATGACCCCATTTAGTAAGTAATTAAACTGTGATTCAAACCCAGAGACTCCAGAGCCAGACTCCAGGGCTGTGAGCCTTGTAGCCTTTTGCCAGTGATGAAGAAGAAAGAGGTTCTGTCAGGTGAACATTTGCCCCAGGTCACCAGTTGGTCAGGTCCAAAAGTCTAAGTGACCACTCTGGCTCTGACTCCACAAGGCCATAGCACCCCCACCTTTCCCACCAGAAAGGCCACCTCTGAGCAGGCCTGGTAGAAGCCAACAGAGCACTGGGGTGAGGGTCTGGCACACAGCAGTCTCCTCCAAAATCCTGTTTGATTGAAAGAGACTCCAAGCTCAAGCTGGCCACACTATCAGAAGTCATCTGCCCCGACATGCATCACCGGCTGAGGAAGGAGGCCAGAGAGAAGAGGCTGGGGGAGGAAGTCCATGCGTCTGCTCAAGACCAACAGAACTTTGTATGAAGCTCCATCCTTACCTCACTTCTGATTCTTCCTCTCCATCTGGGGATGGCCAATGGCCCCCGCCTCACCTGGCCCCTCCTTGCCCAGCCCCCAGCCTGAAGTCTCAACCAAGTGCTTGCTCAGTGGTGCCAGTTTCCCCTCTCAGCAATTGCCAGCCCATGAAGCAATCCACTGAGCTCAGTTTAAGTCATAGCCCCACGTGCAGCTTCTCACAATGATTCCATCCCCTCCTGAATGAAGGCTTTTTCACACATACCTACTCATACTCAGCCTACTCCACACAACAGGCATAGTGGTGGTAAAGGGCTTTCTCCAGCCCTAACCTGAATGGCTTCGGAAGCTAAGGTGGGAAATCCTTCTCTCATAGGAAGGGGCTTAGCCAGCTGGTCTCATTTGTCCCTGACTCTGCTACCTGTGGCTATTGGAATTGGGTAGACCCAGCTGCAAATACAAGCACTATCCTTAAATGTGGTCATTATTTAAGTAGGGGTAGACTATCTCAATCATTTGCTAGCTCCCCTGTGTATTAGCTAAGGATAAAAAGTTGGTGGAGAAGGAGCTAGGTATTTATTGACTCATGAAATTTAGGAGTCCAGGATAGGAGTACGGTCAGCTGCTGGCACAGCTTCAGCTTCAGGCACAGCTGGAACAGAAGTTCATAAGGGGTCAGGACTCTATCTCTCACCCTATTTCTCTACATTTTTTGGTTTGGCTTCTATCATAAGCTGAACTTTTTATCATAAGCTGAATTTTATCCTCCCCCATGCCCATTCAAAAGTAGAAGTCTTACGCCCTCATACTTGAGACATGACTCTATTATGTGATAAGGCCTTTAAAGTGATAATTAAGATTAGATTAGGTCATTAGAATAGACCCAAATCCAATATGACTGGTATTATTATAGGAAGAAGAAATTAGAACAGACACAAAGGGAAAACCACATGAAGACATTTGCAAGCTAAAGAAAAAGGTCTCGAGGGTCGCTGCCGGTGCCCAGGTGTGCCTAGGGCTTTCCTTGCCGCAGCTGCCGCCCTGCTCCTGCATCCCCGCCCCTAGCCTAGGCCCAGCCGCTCCCCCTGCTCTCTTCGCCCTAGCCACCCCCTCGGTTTCTGCCATCGGGGCCCCGGGGCCAGGCGAATGATGCCGTCGGAGAGCGGGGCTGACTGCCTGGACGGGGCAGCTGCGCAGGTGGGAACGGCTGCGGCCACGGTGGCCCCAGCAGGCGGCGGCCCCGACCCGGAGGCCTCGTCTGCTTCCCCTGAACGGCACCTGAGCAGGCTGACCTGGCCACAGGTGAAGCGGCTGGACGCGCTCCTGAGCTAGCCGATTCCAATTCACGGGCCCGGCAACTTCCCCACGCTGAGCATGCAGCCCCAGCAGATCGTGCAGGTGGTCCGCAGCAGCCTCGAGGAACAGGGACTTCGGGTACATAGTGTATGGCTACACGGCTCAGCGGCCAGCCATGTGCTGCACCCTGAGAGTGGCCTGGGCTACAATGACCTGGACCTGGTATTCTGGGTGGACCTGCACAGTGAGGCGTGCTTCCAGCTGACCAAGGCTGTGGTGCTAGCCTGCCTGCTGGACTTCCTGCCAGCTGGTGTGAGCCGGGCCAAGATCACGCCATTGACACTCAAAGAGGCATACGTGCAGAATCTGGTGAAGGTGTGCACGGACACAGACCACTGGAGCCTCATCTCACTGTCCAACAAGAGTGGTAAGAATGTGGAGCTCAAGTTTGTGGACTCGGTGAGGCGCCAGTTCAAGTTCAGTGTCGACTCCTTCCAGATCATCCTGGACTCTCTGCTGCTTTTTGGCCAGTGCTCATCCATGCCCATGTCTGAGGCCTTCCACCCAATGGTGACAGGTGAGAGCCTGTATGGGGACTTCGCCGAGGCCCTGGAGCACCTGCAGCACTGTGTCATCGCCACGCGCAGCCCAGAGGAGATTCGAGGCAGTGGCCTCCTCAAGTACTGCCACCTCCTAGTGAGGGGCTTCCGGCCACAGCCCAGAACTGATGTGTGCGCCCTGCAGCAGTACATGTGCTCCCACTTCCTCATCGACTTTCCCGACCTGGCAGAACAGCAGCGCACTTTGGAGCGCTACCTGGAGGCCCATTTTGGCGAGGGCGACACCACCCGCCAGTATGCCTGCCTGGTGACACTGCACAGGGTGGTCAACGAGAGCACTGTGTGCCTCATGAACCATGAGCGCCGCCAGATGCTGGACCTCATTGCCACACTGGCTCTCCAGGCACCGGCTGAGCAGGGCCCGGCTGCCACTGCTGCCCTGGCTTAGTGCCCCCCAGGTGCTGACGGGCTTGTGCCGGCCACTGTTAGTTACTATGTGACCCCCGTGCAGCCTCTGTTGGCTCGGGCCCACTCCTATCCCACCTGGCTGCCTTGTAACTGACTCAGACCCTGGCCAGAAAGGACCAGGCCTCTTGGGCTGGGGCCATCAGGAAGGTGTGGAGGATACGACCAAAGACAGGTAGCCTGTGCCAGCTGGCCCAGCTCTGCTGCAGGGTTGGGCCTTCAGCTGAACCCGTCAGACTTCCCTGAGTGAGGCTTCTGTGGGTTTAAGGCCAAGCTGGAGCTCTTGACAGGAGGACCCTTTGGTCATTGTTCCACACTCTGGGACTGCATGGTTGTGGGGCACAGGGCCTGCTTGTCCAGAGGATGAGTGGCCTTCAGGAGACTGGGTGCAGACTGGGTGGTAGCCTCAGCACCCCAAATCTTCAGTTGACTTCCATGGCCTTGAAAAGATCTTTTTGACTACATCAGCCCACAGTTATCCTAGGTATCCTATTTACCCCCAAGGGCATGCAGCCTGTGCACTGGCTAAAATACAGAATGTGACAGAGAGTACTCACTTTGGCTCTGGCTGGACCACTGGCGGAGTATGGCGCTCCAACCATCTAAATCATTGGGAGGAGGGAAATGGAGGCATGAGGCAGCTCCCTGAGTTTGGGGAGGGATGAGCTTAACCCATTCTCCTGAAACCTGTACCCCAAGCTGGGGAGCTTTCCTCTTAAGGGGTAGAGGTGTGCAGGGAACAGGAGCCAAGCAGCCAGGGTGAGATGCAGCCCTCGCCTTCCCACTGTGCTGCTCCTTTTCCTTGGGTTGTGAGGAGCTCTGCTGCCTGGGAATATATTCTGCAGAGGGTGGTGGGTCCACATCTGTCACAGTCAAGTCCAGTACTCCTGCCCGACTGGCTTGGTTGTAGGACTTTTACATGGGGAAGGGGAGCCACATTCCCACCTCCTTTTCCATTGCTCTAGATTTGCTATTTTGTACCACCTGTCAATAAAGATTCCCTACACTGAAAAAAAAGAAAAAAGAAAAAAAGAAAAAGGTCTCACAAGAAGCCAACTTTACTGACACCTTGATCTTAGCTTACAGCCTCCAGAACTGTAGGAAAATAAAGTTCTGTTGTTTAAGCCAAGGAAACAAATACAGCTTCATTCTGAGGAAGCCTGTTCCCCGTAGTAACACTGTGGCTTCCTGCACATTCAGGTGGATGTCCCCAGTTCAGCAACCTCGGTAGAGTCTCTTTTCCCCCAACAAGTCTAGCAAAAATCTCGGAACTGAATCTCATTGGCCCACTTTCAATCACCTGTACACTCCTGAACCAATCCCTATGGCCAGGGGGATGGAAGAGCCTGATTGGCCAGACCTGACTCATGTGCCACACCTTCAGTCCAGGGTGAAATCAGCACCAGTCAGACCACATGGTTCCCTAGGGAAGATCAGGCAAAAAACCCACCGAGTGTCAGATGGCTGAGGCAGCAAGTGTGCCCTCTCCCTGCCTCTCCTTTACCCCAAACCATCCCCGCTAAGCTGCCTCAGACCTTTCTTCATCAATCAGACCACCTCTGTCCACTCAGTAAAGTCCCCTGATCTGTCCCTGCCACCTCTCCTCCATTCCCCTCTCAAGACACCCTGACCCCTTACAGCTCTTAACATGCATCTTAGTCTGTTTCTGCTGCTATAACAGACTCCCACAGACTAAATGATAAGCAACAGAGGTTTATCTAGCTCATGTTTCTGGATGCTGGGAAGGCCAAGGGCACGGTGTCAGCGTCTGGCAAGGGCCTTCGTGCTGTGTCATAATGTGGTGGAAGGACAAGCAAGCACATGCAAGACAGAGAGAAGACATCAAGCCAAACTCTTTTTTTTTTTAACAAGAACCCACTCCTGAGATATCTAAACCACTCCCACAATAACAGCATTAATCCATTCATGAGGGCAGACCCCTCCTGACCCAACTACCCCTCACAGGTTCCACCTTTTAACACTGCTACAATGGCAATTAAATTTCAGCGTGAGTTTGGGAGAGGACACACACCATAGCAACATAAACAGACACCCTCAATTACTGGGGCCTCCTGTTGCTGCTCCTCTGCTTCATAAACCTCTCTACTGCTTCCTCAAGGCCAGGTTCAACACCCCTCTCTCAGGGAACCCTTCCCTTTTGAGGCAGCCCCATCTCATTCCCAAAGTGGAGCTGGATAGCATGTTGGTAAGAAGCTGGACATACTGCCTAGGTGCAAATCTGTTTGCTGTGTGACCTTGGGAATGTTTCTTACATCCCTGAGCCTCCAGTTTCTGTCTCTAGCTTCTAAAGCTGTTTTGGCAGAAGTGCGCATGCTCCACATGGAAAGCCCCGAGAACAGTGTCTTGGACACAGACAACACCTAATAAGTGTCACCTGTTGTCATCACCTGTTGTTTGAACGCACCTCCACTGGGAGTTATCTGTTGGCCCATCTGTTTCCTTGGGTAGTCTGGGATCTCTGAAGCGGGGTTTCTCCATCCGCATGGGCTGATATACTAAAATACCATGAACTGAGTAGTTTATAGATGACAGAAATGTGGTTCTCACAGTTCTGGAGGCTGAAAGTCTGAGGTCAGGGTGCCAGCGTGGTGGGTTCTGGCGAGGGCCCTCTCCTGGATTACCATTGACGTCTCCTTGTATCCTCACATGGCAGAAAGACAGCAGAGAGCATTCTGGAGTTCCTTCTAGAAGAGCACTGATCTCATTCATGAGGACTCCACCCTCACAGCCCAATTACTTCCCCAAAACCCCACCTCCAAGGACCACCACTATAGGGATTCAATTTCAACCTATGAATGGGGGCACAGACCCGCAGTCCCCAACAGAGGGAATGGCCCTTTCATCACATGACCACATGGGATCTCTGGTCCTCAGCAGGTTTGCTCTATCCCCAGCAGCTGGGGGTGGGACTTTCACAGCCACAAACTCAGCCAGGAGTGCATGAATGAGGGAGCAATCCAGGAAGCAAAGGAGTGCGTGAACACAGAGCAAGCGTCTAGGACAATGCCTGGAACCCATTTCTCCTCAATCTACGCACACATCCCTCTGTCCTGGACGCAGCCCTGACTATCAGCCAACTCCTCCACACTTTTCTCCTTGAAACCATTTTCCTCTGACCCCCTCCTCCTATCTCACAGCCAAAGTTCAAGTGCAAACCACCAGGAAATCCCAAAGAATGTTCATCAGATAAATCACCCCATCACTAATAAGGTCCACCATCCCTCCCCACCATTTAAACCACTATTTTCCCCGTGAAAAGTCAGCATGCCTCTTCCCCACTGCCCGCCCCACAGCCAGCAAGGCCATTAAACCTAGGAAGGGTGCATCTCCACACAGCCCAGAACTTGACAGTGGAAAAATACTGTGCACTCAGTGACTCAGTGGTCGCCAAAATAGCCAGAGTGTTTGGTTTCATCCTTAACCAACCCGTTCCTCTCCTGTTTTGTGTCTTGTAAGATCAGAGAGGGTGGAGCCTGATAAAGCACCTGGACAGGCTGGATGACCTTGAGCTCCCCCACAAGAGCTTGTCAACCCCTTGGGTTTCTTTCGGACTTGTCTCCTGCCAGGGGCACTGGCCTGCAGGTGCCTGCAGGTTCTGACAGCACCCCCGGAAGGGAGCTCAGGAAGCACCTCAGAAACTGGGGAGTAAAAACCCCCAGCACTTGGGCGACACGTTTGGCTCTGTCTCCTGGCAGCTGAGGCAGAAAGAGAAACACATGGCTTGCATAGTTTTCATTTTCCGACAACAGAAAGCATGTTCAAACCTCGGCAGAGACAACATTTGTACTGGAACCGGGCTGTAGGAGGAATGTATGGGGCACTTCAGGGATAAAGCACACCAAGTGACAGGCGATGCTTCTTGCAGCTGCAGCTTCTTTCCTCCTCGATGCTTCATTCATTCACACAGCAGCCACATGCTGGACCTGGGCTGCCCGGGGCTCATGCCACAGTCCCTGCTACCGCAGGTTTCTATTTCTCCCTCTTCCTCCACGTTTGCCATTCCACCCCTCAGCCCACCCCATCCATCTGCCTATCAGTAATGACAGCAGGGTGACCTCAGTCTGGGTCGAACCTACACTCCTCTGCTGAAGTTTAACAATTTGGAGAGGGAATAGGACACCCTTCCTCCATTAGCCAACCTCCCACTTGTTAACAGAACCCCAATGTTGGCACAGGTGCCCAGCCCTAGGGGACTCGTCACTGATCTAAGAAAGACAGGGCATGCCATTTCCCTTTCTTGGATATTCCCTTTCCCATTCCTGCTTCCCAGTTAGCTAGAGCTGGTCAAGTAACTCAGCTGTGGTCAAGTAAATTTCTGCAAAGGCTCCTGGGAAATTTCGTTCCTTAAAAATGGAAAGCCTCTACTTTCTACCTTGAACATGGTGACTGAAGACATGAAGCTCTGAGCTGTGGCAGCCATCTGAGGATTATGAGGTGATAAGTCTGGACTCTTAAAGGAAATAAGCCAAGAAGGGCAGAATAGAGAGTCCATGATGTTAACTCTGAATTACTAAGCCAGCTTAAGACCACCTGCCATGGATATCTAATGTAAGATGTCTTGAATGCTTATGTTACAATTAGTTGGTTACCCTATTATTGCAATTAAATAAATCCTAACAAATACAACAATCACATACAAAAGAAGAAAATTCAGTGCTGGAGAGATCACAAGGGAAAGAGAAGCATGCTTTGGAATACTGTAAATGAGTTTGACTTTCATCATGAGCACTAACACATTTTTGCTACATGATTTTGGGAATTGAATTTACCTTCTTTTTACCTTCCAAGCCTGTTTTATCACAGACTTGTGTAAAGAGGACAAGACAGAGGATGTAAAAGTGCTGGACACACTTTCTATCTGCTTAGCCAACTCTCTCTCTCTCTCTCTCTCTCATACCAGAGATCAAACTCAGCACCTTGTGCTTGTAAGGCAGGTGGCGGCACCACTGAGCTAAATCCCCAGCCCTGCCAACTCTTTTTCACTACACTTTTCCCAGCCTCTATAGGCAAGATTGGTACTCGAGTTTGAGTTCTGTTCAATGAAAGGCTAAATTCTCACACCTGTAATCCCAGTACTCCAGGAAGCTGAGGCAGGAGAATCACACATTCAAGCCCAGATCAGGCAATTTAACTTAGCAAGACCCTGTCTCAAAAAAAAAAAAAAAAAAAAAACTGGGGTGTAGGTCAGTGCAAAGGTCTTGGATTTAATCCCCAATACTGAAAAAAAAAAAAAAAAGACTAAATTCCTTTCCTTCCCACCTATACAGTGAAGATTCTGAGGTTATTACCTCAGGCCTGTGCCCCACCGGCTAACTCAGGCCTCCCCACTTCTCTCCATGTCCGCTGCCCATCTGGGCTTCCCTCCTGACAGGCTTAATGGAGATGGTCTTGATAAACACTGGACTGTTAGTTTGACAAAAACCCTGCTTTGCCTTTCCAAAGCCCTCTCACATTCTGCAATCCCACTGCCTTCCGGGGTGCTCATGCTGTGCACCTGGGAAAACGCAGAAGCTTAGAGGGGCCGGCGGAGCCACCCAGGGTCACTGGATAATGGCAGAATCGGAGGCTGGAGCCTGTCTGAGCAGAGCTGCAGTGTCTCCCCCCTGGGATGGGAGACCCCAGCCTCAGGAAGGACTTCTCTTTGATGTGCACCTGCCATCTCCAGCCCACTCTTATCTTTCATTCCATGCCCCAACTGTAGGTATCATTGGAGCCTCGTGGCACTTGAATGAGCTGTCCCTCTCTGCTCAAATGCATCCCACAGTTCCTCCAGGCCATCCTCCCTTTCTCAGTGATTCCTCCCAAAATGCCAGCACTATCTCCACCTGTAGTAGCCATGCACTTCCCTGACCTCAACAAGTTCGAACCATCCCTGCTCAACTGGCCACTCCAGCCAGGAGTCGTTCTGTCTGTGTCTATGTTTGCATCTACACATCCGGCAGGCAGCCCAGGGCCTGGCAGAGCGCTGCTGCTCAGTGACTGTCACTCTGCACTGACATCAAGCCTGGCAAGAGCAACGACAGTTGTGTCCTATGTGGGGGGACTGATGGGGAGGAATATTTGTTCCTTACAGATCAATCTGGGGAAGATGAGGGGTTGGTGGTTAATGAGGTGATGCAACGCTCTGCCAGGGAAAGGATTTGGGCAGAGTCGAGAGGAGAGGGGTCGTGGGGACCACAGTGGTCTCCAGAGTCCAGGAGGGAAGGGACTCAGCCCACGTGCAGACCTTCCCCACCCTAGGAAAACATGAAGCAGGCTTCACCTCCTGTCTCTGAGCCAGGAGGAGAAGGCGCCAACACCTGAGCATCCTCCTTTCCTGCCAAATGACTTTTCTGCTAGCTTTTGGTGGAGAAAGAATGACATCCAGTGGACATCCGTGTCATCCCCACACTTGGGCTATGGCTTCTCCAGCCAAAAGGCCTCCTGGGGCTGAAACAGCAGGGAGCAATGAATTGAGCACAGGAAAGCTGGGTTCCAATCTTGATTTTGCGTCTCAGCTGTGTGGGTAAGTCACTTTCCCTCTCTGGGTCTCTGTTCCCCCATTGATGGGGAGAAACCCTGAAGTGGGGTGTGTGGGTATGTGTGTGTGTGTGGGGGTGTGTGTGTGTGTGTGTGTGTGGTGTGTGAATAGTTCTGCATGCAAATGAGCATTCTTCTAGTATCAGAACTGGGGCTTCTTGCTAAGACAGGTGTGAGGCAGGCTGAGAAGGAGATGATGATGAGAGAGATCGAGGATCAAATGCTGTGTTCCTGGCTGAATGACTGAAGCACACGGCCATCCTTGAACCCTGAGTTCTACAGAACAAGTTTGTGGCTGTTTCCAACCCTGAGGGCTGTTGCCAGTGTAGGATGAGACTTTTGGTGGGTGCACAGGCCACAGCGTTTCTGGGATATGGGAAGACAGACCTGTCCCCAGGCTGGGAGCACAGGAAAGGCCATGTGGATGTCAGCACCTAGGAAAACTAGAGAGAGCCTCAGCCTCACCCCAAGCGGGCCCCCACGCCAGCGATCTCAAGGGCTCCAGCCCCAGGGCCAGACAGAGGTCAAGGGCATTGTTTGCTGGAGCGGTCATCCAAGCCCAGGCAGCCAGGCTGGAGAGAAGTTGGGGGGTAAGTGTACACCCACCCACACCCCACACCCCACACCGCACACCCCAACAGCCATCTGAGAGGAAGACAGGAGCCTGGGAGGGAATGGCAAGCCCTAACATGACTGGGTTGTGAACCTCCATCCACAGAGCTGAAATCCCTGAAGTCAAGCCAGGAAGTGGCTGGATTAAGCCATCTGCTGTGAGGGGTGCAGGAGAGCTCAGAAAGCAGCTTTCTCCTGTGTTGTAGAAACCACGGTCGCATTCTTGCACGTCTGAGTTGGTGACTGAGAAATTAACAGTCTTGATGGAGACAAAGCATCTGGACGTAGTAGGCCCTCAGGGGCACTGACCTACCTTTCTGTTTCCCCTTCTTTCCCTGAAATTGGCTCCAGACTCTGTGGGGCCCCACCAGTGCCACGAGTCTGCATGTGAGAACACACTGAGTCATTCAGTCACCTCATCCTGATTTCCTGGAAGAAAGGAAATATACACACATGAGCCCTGAGCCCTCGGGGGTGAGCCCTGGGCACAAGACAACTTCTCAGTGCAAAGAATTTCTTAGTTGTGCACCTACTGTGTCTTGGTCCTGAGCACTTCACAGGCAGCGTCTCAGTTGCCTCAACAAGTGCACATGGGGCCATTATCCCCACACCGGCCACTTTACAAAAGAGGACCCAGGGGCCCTCAAGGGCCTGTGATATTCCCCCAAGTTGCATGGGCAGGAAGTTGAGGGGCTGGAATTCGAGGCTGGCTTTGGCCCACTGCGTCCAAGGCCTCTGGGTTTAGTGGTGTTCACTGGCCCCACTGTGTACCAGGCCTTGTGCAGAGGCTTCATGCTGACATAGTAATGTCAAAGGTTACATGCCAGACACCAGGCTCTGTCCTTCCTATGCCATGTTTCATTCATTCCACACAAAATATCTATGAACTACTCTTTCCACCTTGTTTTATAGATGAGGAAACTGAGGCTTGTGGAAGATGTGTAACTGATCTAAAGTAATGTTGCTGCTCTCTCACAGGGCCAGGACACAGTCTCATGAGATGCCATCACTCAGACCATCTGCAGTTCTGCGTGAGGAAGGAGGGTGTTATCTTTATAGATTACAAGGCCCAGACTCCAGAAGAGCTTTCGGTCCCTCACTGTGCCTTTCAGCTCTTATCATTGTGGGGTTCTAACCCTCTTAGGAGACAAAAATGCTCCCGTCTGGGGCCTTATGTCCTGCCTAGCCCCAGGCCAAACAGCAACACGCTCCCACCCAGCTAAGACCCCAGTGACCTATTTAGCCTTGTCTAACCCTAGTGACCCCAGCCTAAATACCCACGACCCAATCCAAGTAGTTGCAGCCCTACAAAACCAAAATGGTGTAGATATCTTACCTGCCTTGAAAAGAGGGCTCTAATTATTCCTACAGAAAGACTGCTGCTTTTTCGCCCAATTAAAAATTGTCTTCTCAAGCCAATTTGTCCTTGAGAAGTCAGGAATATGGGGAGAGAATGTAGCTCTCTCGCTTCCAGGCAGACAGGCCACATCATTTTTGAGAGATAAAAATCTCACTTAGGAAAGTAGGCTTTAACTCAGCCTTGAGCACTAATACCGTTTCAAAGAAATAGAAATTTAACTTAGAAAAACAGAATTTAGCTCAACCTATCAGGCAACCCTGCTTTGTCCCTTTCTGCCCTATCACCCTTACCCACATCACCTAAACCCAGAGCTCTTCATATTGCCCACCTGGTGGGCAGGGGAGACGGGACTCCTGGAGTCATGATCCAGGTGTGCGATCACCAGAGGCATTAAAACCTTCACTTTAACTTTTCTCCTGGCTGGTTATCTTGTTGGTGTCTCGAGCAATCTTTGATGTAACAGTCATTACCATCACCATGGTCATCGTCATCCTCCACGTGCCTGAAACTGGCACATTCTTATGCTACAAACTATAAAATATTAATTTATCTTTCCTTCTCTAACTTGCTCTATGACCTTGGACAAGGAAACCCACATCCCTCAGCTTCAGCATTCTCAAGCATGAAATGGAGCCTGTAAGTCCCATTTGCAAAAGTCCTGTGAGCTGTTGTTTCCATCCCCAATCCCTCTCCTCCCTGAGCACATCATGAGGTACCTTCCACCCCCACATGCTGGAATCTGGCCACCAGCTCTCCTGTCTTGGCTTTTAACATGGGTCCCTCCAACAGGCCAGAACATCTGCCTGAGAATGCCATGGAACTCTGCCTTGAGCCAGGGTTCTGCCAGCAAAGAGTTTAGACAAACAGAACCAAGCAGAAATACAGTGGTCATGGGGTTGTAAAGGGCCATGCCTCATGCTCACATGCTTGGGTTTCACGAAGATCCAAGTGACAGTTCTCCTGAGAAGGATTAGGACAAAAATGGTAAGGGGCTCTGGGTAGAGCAAGAAAACATGGCCATGTACCCAAGACAAACACTGCCAAGAAAGTGGCCTCTGGTGACCAATAAACCAAAGGCTGGTGCTGGGAGGGGTGGAACTGGGGCACTAGAGGAAGGAAAACTTGAGCTCTTTCCAATCCTTCTACTGCCTAAGTCAGCCCTTTATCAGAGGAGATAGTCCCATTGAATTTGTGCAACCCCAAACCTCTGTAGACAGAAGCTAGGTGGGGCACCTGCCGGTTCAGGTAGGACAGCAAGCGCAACACCCTCCACAGTCAGGCCTGAAAATCACAGTGAAGCAACAGAACACATGCTGAGCTTCGGCAAATGATATGTGGCCTCAGGATTGGGAAGGTAATAGGGTGTGGTAGGGACTGTGTCAGGCTGGGGCACACGTGCCCCACCCAGGGGGCCAGCTGAGACTGAGCTGTCAGCTCCAGCTGATCTCTGCCAGGCACGAATGTAGGCCCAGTGTTGCCAAACTTCTGATTTTTTTTTTCAAGACAGGCAGGGAAGAACGGACTTTGTTTTTCAATGTGCAGGTTCGCAATTTTTAAACATTGGCAACTAGTTGCAATGTTTTCTGAAATACTGAGAGGGCCAAACAAAACATATGTGCAAGCCAGATTTGATGCACAGACCACCAGTTTGCAACTTCTGATGTTTCTGTGCAATGGTGAAGACAACAGGATCTGCCTGGATTCAAACCCAAGCTCTCCTATATGCTGGCTGGCCGGTCCTAGAGAAGTCACCGAGCCTCTCCCAGACTCAGATACTCCATCTGGAAAATGGGGACAATAGTAGCATCTATTTAATTCAATACTTGAGAAAATGTAATGAAATCATGTCATGGAAATTCCTTGACACAATGCCCAGCAACAGTAAGCTCTCTAGAGGTGTTAGTCATTATTAAGAATGCACCCCAGGAAGTCCCCCAGGTCTATGGAAGACAGAGCAGCAGCAGCAGCAGGCAAAGGAGGAATCCAGAAAGTATCCCCTATCTTGCTGGATCACAATGGCCCTTAAGGGATTATTGTCACGAGCTGATCTCACATTCCAAAGTAACCTTGAAAAGTTATGGAGAGTGCCCTGAAAGGTAGCCCTCTGCCATCCCGCCACCCTTTCTAGAAGATCATAGCAAAGAGACCTTATGAAGCCTTCTGGATTGCTGTGGAGGAAAAAAAAGGGGGGAGGTAGTTGGGGAGGGTGCTCTGTGGGAGGTAAAATAGTGCCCCAAGCCTGTGGCTCAGCTATGGAACTTTGGCCAAGTCATTTCACCAACCTCTTAGACTCCACTTGCCCATCTGTAAAATGGATTGGCAATGGCAGCCTCTGAGGGTACTGGTGGGGATGAGGAATAATGCAGTGGAGGGTCTGGTGTGGTGCCCATGACCACAAGCAGGACTCGCCATCACCAGTGACTGTCATGCCATGATTGTCAATGAGGCCACAGGGCACTTCCCTGACCAGTGCCCACTGACCTCTCTTCAAATCACTTCTCAGTTTTCATGGAAAACCATGCTTCCTCCCTTCCCAACTCAATGCTTTAGTTGGTCTTGGCTCTACCCCAAGCTCCAGGGACAGATTGTATGGAGCATAGCTAACCAGAGGGCCAGGGGGGAATGAAATCAGGACTCTCATTCAGACCCTGAGGGAAGATATCCCCTTCCGCCTTCTACCAGATCTGCTGTAGGCCAGGGCGGTTGGCACTCACTGACACATAGGAGAGCCTAAGAATGGAGCCGATATTGAAGAAATCAAAGCAGAGATCTGGAAAAAAATTCTTTAATCCTTGATAACATTGCTTAAGCACCTGGAGCCAGCTGCTCCTGAAGTTAGCACTGTGCCTATTTGTTTACATGAGCCAAAATGCATAGGCTATTTTGCATTGGGTTTTCTGTAACCTGCTACCAAGAAATTCAACAAAGAGCTGAGGATGAGTTAAGAAAATGCTCAAAGGGAGAGTTTAATTAGCTGGCGGGTCCTACAGCCTCTCAGACATTGCTGAGAGCCTGACAGCACTATTCTGTCCTCTAAGATGATGAAATACTCTGAAAGCCTTTTACAATTCTTGAGCAAGCTGCCCTTAAAGCAGTGGTTCTCAATGAGGGGGAGATACTCTGTCCTCCAGAGGACATTTGACAAGGTCTGCACATATTTTTAGTTGTGCCAGCGGGGATGCAGAAGGGTGGTATGTGCTACTGACATCTAGTGGGTAGAGGCCAGGGATGTCGCCAAACATCTTGCAATGCACAGAGTGTGGCACACAACAAAGAATGATCCCATCCAAATGCCAGTGATGCTGAGGCTGAGCAACGCAGAGGAAGTGATGTGTCATCTGAGATTCTACTCCTACCAGCCCCTTCCGATTTAAGGGCAAAAATGAAGCTAGTTTGTGAATGTCAAAGGACGTTATATCTTTCGTTAAGTCTTCTGGGTGTGGCAACACTCACGCCCAATTCAAAGGAAGCAGTGGCCCGTAATGTAACCACAGGTATGTGTCCTCCCTTCTCATACCTGCAGCATCCCTCTTAGGACTAGCAACTGCAGCTCAGGACTTGGGGACCAACAAGAAGAGCAAGCAAGCCCTCTGAAGATGGACAGTCTCAGCCACTAACACACTCATGCCCTCCCACATGCAGAAATAAAGATCAGACAGATAAGCAAGTTAAACAAGTCCCACTTATCCAATTAAGGGGAAAGACAACATTGCCTTCCTATAGCATTTTTCAGTATATTGCTCCTTAGAAACTAAGTTTGTGGGATACTAACAGGAAGAAAAAAAAAAAGACAGAGAAATTTTAAGCTCTACCAAGTGTGAGAAACCCAAAAGCCTTCATCACCTTTGTGGACAGGAACACGACAATGTATTAAAGGTGCTGACAAGTCCCATAATAAATAAAACTGCTTTCTTGCCTTCCTTCTTTTTTTTTTATACCATGTTGTCCAAGCCAGCCTCAAACTTGTAATCCTCCTGCCTTAGTCTTCTGAATTGCTCACCCTATTTAACTCAGCATTTCCCAAAGTCGCTTGATTTCAGAATATTTTTTCACTTATAAAAATACTATTCTATGGAGCTATTGTCTCCCAGAACACACACTGGGAAATACTACAGAGGAACTACAGAGAAGATGAAGTATAAGATTTAATGGGATATGAAAGCTGATCCAGGGAAAAGTGATGGTGGAAACAGACCAATGCCCTTTGGCTAGAGAACTCTGCCAGAAACTTCTCCATTATGCTTACGCAAATTTGATTTCAGTAGCCCTACATATTTATGGCTACTCCAAAAACCATATGATGAAGACCAACTTAGTATCAGGCGTCATGCTGGATCCTGGAATTTAGCAATCAGACTTTAGGAGACTGCAGTGATAGGCGGGGCTTGGAGAAACTGCTACAGAACCAAGGTTGCTGCTGCTGGAATGTGAGCCCTCCTGGCAAGCCTTCGTGCTTTTGGGAGCCATAGAAAGGAGGGCTGTGTGGCTTTGGAATCTCAAGACCTCCATGGAATTTCAGGAGCATACCATACCTACATTTCAGTCAGTCCTACTGGCCTTCTCAAAGTGTATCAAGGAGCTGGGGGCTGAGTGGAGTTTGGGCCCTGATTTGTGAATGGTGGTGTCTGCCATACCTAAGTGGCCCCCTGAGGGAAACCATCCCATTAGGAGGCCCTTAGAAAAATGGCTGCAGGTTATATGTGAACAAGGGATGGCCACTGATTGGGTAAAATTGAGCACCTGACTCAAAAACAATCCATCCATTGGCTGGTTGGTGACCTATCAGGAGGCTGGACCTCATCTCCCTATCTTTGCCAATATTTTAACAGCCGAATCATTTGAATGATCAAGTGTCTGCATATGGACTTTTCTTTTTTTCTTCTGCCAGCATGGTGACTCCCAAACTTGAAATGCATATAAAAAAGATGAGACTTGAACCCAAACCCCTCTGGCCCAGAGGCAGACTCTTTGTCCTTTTCTGCCTACAGCTCCTCTAACACGCACACTTAAAGCTACAACACCGAGCTGAAAGTGGTAAAGACTTAAGAGAAGTTCATGAGATGGGAGATTTATCTCTGGCTCTGTGGATCAGGGAGGAAGTGACATTTGGGTTAAACTTCAAAGACCATGCAAAATTTGTCATTTCCCATGGGGAAAGATATGCCTAGTGGCAGAGCAGTGGACACTGGATTTTATCAGCCCTCCCTTTCTTCACCTTCTTGCTTTTGAAAAGTACATCAGTCTTCTTTGGGGGAATCTGCCTCCCTTCCTTTCTCAGTTTATGAGTTTGTGTGGGATATGGGGTGAGCCTCAACCTCAGGCTCCAGTCCTGGCCAATCAGAGCACAGTATTCCTTTGACTACGATGATGGGTTTTAATGGTGAGCATATGACCCAGTCTGAGCCAAAGAGATATGAGTCCAAGATCCTTTAGGGCTGCTGGGAAGACAGATTTTGCTCTACTAAAGATATTCAGAAGATAGAATTGTGCTTTGGTGCTGCTGGCAACCACCTGGCTACCAGGTAAAAAGAGAGCCTACCCTAGATTGAGACCATGAGAGAGGAGAGTGAGGCAGAAAAAGTGAGACCCAAGTGCTGAAAACATAGTTGGAACTTCCAGATCCAGCCTTACCTGAAGCCATTTCAATTCCTGGACTTACCTGTCATATGAGCCAATAAATACCTTTCTTTGCATAGCTAGGTTGAATTGGCCTTCTAGCCCTGATCGGTAGAGTGAGCAGAGTGGTGGGCTGGAAATATCAGTCTTAGATGAGTTAGCCACTGAAACTACATTGGACATTACTCTTCCACTAGGGATGTACAAATCGAAATTATTGAACACAGTTTACAGACTGGTTGATCAGAAGGCAGGCAACAGAATCTTAAGAGTTTTAGTGGATCTGTTGTGATTCAAATTCTTATTTTGATGAAAAAATGGGGCTCAGAGAGCCAGAGGCTGTCATACAATGTGCCACAGAGAGCTAGAGACCCACAGACAGCTACTGGCCCCACTGAGAGCAGGGTGCTGAGAGAGGAGTCTTGGGTGAGGCCAGCTCAGATGTGGGAAGGGGAGGACTCAGATACCAGGCTGGGGAGAAGGAGCCAATGGGGAAGGCACCCAACCAGAGTCCCTGGCCAGCTAGGCAACGTGGACTGCCAGCTTCTGAGTTAGACAGCACTGGGCTCGGGCCCTCCCTCACTCTGCCATGTGAGTCGATGCACAGGTTTGAAAGCCACCTCCTGCCTCTGCCTCTGTGCCCTTCTTATCCAGTGTGGGTGCTGTTCTCACCTAGCTGCAATTCCTTGAGCTCTGTGATTACCACACCCTAAAGTGGCCTCCAAACGAAACCAAGAAGTTCCCTTCCTCAGGAAGGCTACATTTCTGGCAAAGGAAGTCAGAAAACATACATCGCCAACCCTCCTTATCCATGGTTCCACATCCAGGATCCAACTAACTGTGGATGGAAAATATTGGGGGGAAACTGTGTCTGTGCTGAACATGTACAGCCCTTTGTCCTTGTTGTTGTTCCCTAAACAGTATAGTGTAACAACCCTTGGCAGGGTATATACATTGGGTTAGGCATTACAGTCATGTAGATATGATTTAAAGTTTACAGAAGAATGCATGCAGGTGATGTGCAAATACTACACTGTTTTATATAACGGACTTGAACATCCATGGATTTTGGTATTTGTGAGAGATCTTGGAACCCAGCCCCTGCAGATCCCAAGGAATGACTATGATGTATCATCTGCCTTCCTGCATCACAAGGTAGCCTTCTCGAAGACAGGAATGTTTGTTTTGTCACTGCCTTGCCCAATACCTAGCACATAGTAAGCCTTCTTGAATAAATACTTGTAATTAGAGTAGTGGTAAGTACTGCTGGGCATGGTGGCACTCATCAGTAATGCCAGCACTCGGGAGGCTGAGGCAGGAGAATTGCAGTGAGTTCGAGGCCAGCCTGGGCTATACAGTGAGCTCAAGGCCAGCCTGAACTACGTTGCAAGACCCTGTCTCAAAAAACCAAAAAATAAAAAATAAAAAAATAAAAAGTAGTAGTACTACAAAGCGAATGGAACACAGGATGTGATGGTGACATGAGATCATTTAGATTACCTACTCAGAGAGATCTTCTATAAGCTGACACCTGAATATGGAGGATGCAGCCATGAATAGCTGAGAGAAACCGGTGTTAGGCAGAGAAGCACATACCAAGGTCCTGAGGCAGGAACAAAGAATGGAAAGATAGCTCCTATAGCTGGAGTGGGAGAGATGGAGGAACACATGATCCAAATGGCACTGGACAGGTAGGCAGGGACTGAGATCACTGCACAGCATAGCAAGGAGTCTGTGCCTGATTCTAAAGACAGTGGCAGCCATTGGAGTTCTGGGTAGGGCCAGGACATGATCTATCTTATGTATTCAAGAGACTGTGTGGTAGGTGGATTTCACCAGGAAAACAACATATGTTGCACACAGCATCCAGCACACAATAGGTACTCAATGAACAAGGTATCCCCTACTACCCCCGAGGCCGCATCCACAAAGGCTGCTGAAATCCAAGGAGGGCTGTGAATTGTGCTCTTTTATCTTCCAAGTCCAGGCTCTCTCTGGCTCCACTGTCTGGACTCTGGAGGTCTAGCAGAGCCAACAGGCTAGACTTGGGGAGGAAACCCCCTTCGCTTGGTCAGGGAAGCAATCCAGGAGAGAGGATGGGAGGCATGGGGGACACAGGGTGTGGGAGCCTTCTGCTCCCAACATGCTTTTCAAACATTCATTTGCTTTTGCCTAGTCTCCTCCATAAGAGACATGCTTTCGGATGTGTTTTGAAAAATATTCCATATGCTAATGGAATGTCACCATCTGCCAAAGAAGGCAGAGCTGTTTTTAAAGGAAAAACTATTACAGAAATGAGGTATTCACAGAGGGGCACTAAAGAGCCCAAACGTCGCTGACCTGAGCCTGACCTGGCCGCCTGTGTTCCCAACTTGAGAAGGAGGTGAAAAAGTCTGAGGCCAATTAACTTTCCCCCCTCCCATCCTCCTCTCCCTCCCCTCCTCCCCTTTTTTACCCCTCCCCTTCTTGGAGACATGATGAAATTTCCTGAAACAAAACCTCGCAGCCCGTTCTATAAAATGCTTTTGCCTTGGTGGAAAAAGTCCCGATGGTCCCTTTTATCTCCTCACTCCTGAGGCGCAGACCTGGCCCCCGTCTGTTTGTGCAGATGGGCTGCAGGGAACGTTCCCAAGGCAGAGCGAGCAAGGCAGGGGCTGGGGAGAAACTCTGTTCCCGGGCGCCTGTTTGTTCTTGCGGCCAGAGCCCTGGCCCTTAGGAGAGCGCAGTGCCATCTGAGAAGAAGTGTGGGGTGGGATTAGGTGTCCCGTGGTGTGATTAGTGGACAGGCATTGTTCCCCAGGAGGCGGGGAAGCTTGGAGGAAAGTGTCCGGAAAGAGGGCTCCTAAGTGCTGGGGCAAATCAACCCCTTTCCCTCAGCTAGGAGACTGGAGGCCCTTTGAGTCATTTGCTTACTCCAAGGGATTCCCACCCCAGGAGGCCACTGGTACCTCCGTCCCTCACCTGGCCTATCTTTTCCTAGCTCACTGCATGGCTAGCTCCTACTCATCACTGAGGTTGTGGCTCATATGTGGCATTCCTGCTCCAAACCCCTTCCCAGTGTTTTCTCCTCATGGCTCTTACTGCATCTTAATTTATCTTAATTCATGTGTTTGGGGGACACTGCAGCAATCACTGGGTATTAAATGCTGCTGAGATGTATGCTTCCCAAGGCCTGAGCCTGTGTACCATTTCCACTATGGTCCCACAGAGTGGTACGTAGAAGATGCACACTAACCTGAGGGCCCTTGGCACCACCTCCAACTCCCTCCACAGGGAAGTCCCATGACTCCTATCTCCTCAGTACCCCTTAGACCACCCTCTCACATCCTCTGGGTTCTGCCTTCCAGACCTCAAGCTCTCAACACTCACCTTCCAGCCCACTGTGTCCAGCACGAGACCCTAATTCTTCAGCACAGCTCACATGCCCTGCCCTCATACTGGTCAGCATCTGGCACTTCACACACATTTAGTAACAACTGAAGAACATGTGCTGGGGACACCCCTTGAGCGGCAGTTTCTGTGCCCCCTCCCTCACTCCGGTCTGGCAGGGAAGCCTTGGCCTGTCCCACTAGGGCCCCCTGGTGCCCCAACCTAGCCCGGCCCCGGTGGCAGCTGTTATTCCGTGGATGGGGGACCAACCGGTGAGGAAAAGGGTGCCAGGGGTGTGTGTGTGTGTGCGTGTGTGTGTGTGTGCGCGCAGAGGGACAGGAGAGAGCTGGGCAGACAGTCTTTTAGTGTAGAATGCCTGAGGCCTGGCACCTTGGGGGGACTCTGCTGGCCTTAGGGTGCCCAGAGAGCATGGAAAGGGGGATGCCAGGGCAGCCTATGCAGAGGTCAGCTACGGTCACCAAGACTGACCAGAAGCAAAGCTTCGCCCTGCTGCTCACTAGCAAGACAGACCTGACCCTCCATTTCTTCAACCATAGATGGACACAATACAAACTGTGCAGGGCTTCTATGAGGATTAGAGGGTGTGTAGAGCCCTTCCCACCAGGCCTAGCAGGAAGTGGTAATTGTTTTTCTTCTTGCTGTAGTCGGTGTTAACCACCCTCTTCCCCACCTCACTCACCACCCCAGCCCTACCAGCTGCACATACACTGAAGACTCGAGCTCTCCCCTCTCCACCATGGAGAAAATTATTTACTGAGGACAGTGGCACGTTTAGGTTTCATTCTCTTTCCAACAACCCTCCCTGGGGAAATGATAGGTTGACTATCTTTAAGGATGAATCACCCTTAACAACAAAATTAACCCAATTAGCTGCATGTAATACTATTTGCTCATCTGGCTCATCGCCCTCTCCTGAAGAACACCCTGGGATGAGGTGACAAACTTGGGTGCTCACTGTGGACTGTCAGCACTCTTCCCAGGAGGCAGCCCTTAGTCTCCTCCTGCTGGAGAGCAAGCTGACCTCAGGCCTAAAGCCTGCCTTGCTTTAATGTGAAGTCAACCTCAGCAACAAAGCTGGCAGCTTTTCTGAACACTCACCATGCAAGTGAAGACAACAGCCACCAGCTCTCGGTCCCTTCTTCCTTTTCACACTATTCTTTTTGAGTCACTACTCAACAACAAACATGTCACTCGATCACTCTATGTTGGTCACTTTGCCACAAGACATTATCATGTAATCCATCCCTTTTCTCCAGAACCTCTTTAGTTCTTCAAACTTGGACAGAATGCTTCAACAAGTCACTAATAAAAATGCTCAAAAATCACACTAGTTCAGAGATGGCAATCCAGTGCTACAGATTTGTTTTTAAATTAGTTGCCAATTTTGTAAGTTGGGCATTCATATTGTTGAGATTTCCAGCTGTCTTTAAACAATTAGATTTAGCATCACTGGGTGTGCATTCTTACAAGATCACCCATGTTGGGGTATGTACTGCCCAGGACTTGAACTAGTCAAACAGTGAAGCAAAGATCCAAACTGCCAGGCAGCTAAATTAGTAGAAGATTATCAGCCAGGTGGTCCACCTTCCTATCTACTTATTAAACAGAAAAAAACCAAAACAGGTAAAACGGCAAAGAACCACTTCAGTCTCTAATCAGGTATCCAAGGAGTTCTACAAAACCTAAGTCTCTATCATTATGGGATGCACTTGTGGTTGTGAATTTCTTGCAATAATACCTGACCTTTCAAGGAATAAAAAGGCTAGCATTTACACCAACTATGGAAGGAGAGGAAACAGAACTACCAAGGTTAGAAGCCAGTCCTACACTCAAGCTTCTACTCTCCCTATTCTGTGGCAATGAATGGGTACTGCCTCTGCTGTTCCTAATGATCCACCCAAATCACTGAGGAACAGCTTATGGTTAGCACTCCCAGGGACAGAAAGAACTGTGAGAAAGGAGTCACTATTGGAAAAGGCAAGAAACTTAAATCTCTACTCTCAATTGGAATGGACTATATAAATTACGGTCCATCCTTATAGCCAAATATTATACAGCCATTAACAAGAATGAGGTACAACTACCTTTACTGACATGTAATCATGTCCTTAAAAAATAGCAGATGGGAAAGCCCGGTGCAGTGCAGCCTGTGCAGCACACTGCTACTAACCTGAAAAGGATGGGGGCTGGGGTGCAGCTTAGTAGCAGAGAATGTGCTCAGCATCAACAAGGTCCTAGGTTCTGTCTCCATTGTGGGTGCGTGTGCACACAAACACACAAAGGCGGGCAGGGTATATATGTATGCATATAAATATATCCTTTATACACAGTGTATCTGTTAAAGGATATGCAAGAAACTGGTCAAGAAATTGGAGAACAGGGGTAAAGAATTAATTTTACTTTTTATGACTTAACTATATGTATATGGTACATTTTTAAACCTTTTTCACAAGAAAAATGGAGACAATATCAAAGCACTCTAATTTTATCCAGAAAGTCTACATTACCAATATGGTGGACTAAAGAGGAAAAGCCAGCTACCACTTAGGCGGACTTCTGAGTAGAAGCAGATACTAACTGGTCCTTCTGCCTCAGTATTCAACCAGTGATGCAAGTACTTGCCAATGTGTGAAATGATAGTTTCATTTCAGATGCCTGCAACTCCATCTCTAACACTTCCATACCCTTCTTCAAGAGAATCCACTCACCTGAAGGCCACTTGGGACATCTAGGAGGCCATTTTCCTATCTTTCAAGTAACTCGTGAAGCAACTAAGTATGTATTGGGAAGCAGATTTGTGGAAGAGCTTTGAATTAGTTCCCAACTCCTGGGGTTAAAGTTTTCTTTCAGAAAAAGCCCCAAGACAAGGAATTATATCATCCTTTACACAGTTCTCACAGGCCAAAAGTACTTTACCTTCAACTTCACTTTACAAAGCAGATGGTTTTTAAAATCTATAAATTTTAATGGTATGTCACTAAATTCCTGATAATACATAACAGTTTCTTAACAGAACATCAGAGTATTGCAACACTTTATTAAGAGTATTGGCTTTGAATTAGTAGCTGAAGTAACAATTGCAAGAAGCCAGATTAGGTGTACTGCATAATACTCATACTTGATTTATTGACATTACTTAGCAATTTATTGGACAAAAGTCAAACTTTTGTTTTTTATTAAGCACATTCCACAGTACAAAGCTGTCATGAATAATATCTGTACAATTTAACAGTTTCAATAGCTGTTCAGACACAAATTTATTTCAAACAGATAATTGGCAAACATAATTAATTACAAGTTAGAATTAGACTATCCCAGTGCTTTAAAACATTAAGATAGTAGTAATTTACAGTTGCTTGATTATGGTTAGCAAAATAAAGTCCAGAGTATGGCTGGGAATTACTACTGTAATCCCAGAAAGTCAGAATTCCTTGGGTGCCAAAGTCCCCTGCGATAATTTAGTAGGCACAATTCAAAGGTTGTGTGCATATTCAAAGGCCATGGTTTCCCAAGGAACAAGAGGAACTTCTATATTAAACATGCAAAAACAAAAAAAAATCCATTCGTTCAGAAAAATCGCCTCTGGCCCTCCCCCCTTTCCCCTGGGCTTTCCTAGCCAGTTTGACATAAAAGCTGTAACATGAAGAGCAGTCAAAGTCAAGTCACTCTCACAACCACTGTCAAGCTTACAGCATCCACCTTATGAATGGAGGTTTAATTATTACACTTTTGAGACTCAACCTTGCAAAAACAGAAATTAGGAAGATGTCAGCAAGGATACATTTAAGAAAAATTAAAAAGGCAAAAGAAAAACTTAAAAGCAAAGCCAATTTAACAAACCACATACACACACATTGATCCCCACACCCTTCTCAATGCAAAGGACGGACAGAGCCCAGGGGCCTTTCCTAGGAATAGAGTGTGCTTCTTCTGGAAGAGGGTGTGTTCACAGGAGGTGGCTTATTGGTCCTTTAAAATGGGATTGACATTCCTTGATCTTTGGAAGCAATGGTGAGGAGCAAATCAAAACCTAATACTTAAGGAGGAAAAAGGAATGTTGACCAAATAGCAACATCCTTCCCATGCATGATCAAAGTAACAGTGCTATTCTAGGCTCAGGCTGCAGAGCACTTGAGAGCTTTGAGAGCCTGCAGGGGCCAGAGAACAGATAAGAGCAGAGCTGACTGGGATGGGACTCCTGGGCCTGGGCTTGGCCCCACTCAGGAGAGCCCTGCCCTTTACACGGCGACCCTCCAGAGCAGCCTGATCTGAGCTACAGGCTCCAGCACAACATTGGGCCCTGTAGTCCCTGACAGGGCCAGGCCAGGAACTCCAGAGGGGGAGGCCCTGTCTATAGGGCCATCTCATTCTTCTCTTCTCAGGGTTACTACTGCACAGAATGATGGCTTTTGACAAAGAAGCCGAATGAATACTATGGGAAGTGACCACTAGCACTCAGGAGTATTTATGAGGAAAATAACAACAAAAAATTTTAAGGTACCTCTCTATTGCATATCCTACACAACAAATAAAACATTTCTGTATTAATCTTTAGAAGTTAGATTTTAAAACAAGATTCCCATTAAAAACAACACACACACACACACAGTGACAGTGACAAAATAAAAACACCATATGAATACTGCAGGAAGGGTTCTAGGTCATCCACATCAACCCTGGTAACAGGTTCTTGAGCCCAGCCCATGGCTAAGTGCGAACACACTCTATATTAGTGTCTCAGGCACAGGGGGCCTGACTCCAGCAACCTTGAGGTTAAACTGTTATGTACATTATATCTACATGCGGATACAGTATTTTAAATTAGGAGGCAAGCACATGGATAAAGGTGTTACTCTACCAAATATCAGGAAATGGTTGGGAGCAGAGAACAGTTAATAAAAGAGCTATATTACCTGTGGAGAAATAATATAACTGGCTGATAGTTCTTTAAATTAAAAGAAACTAGTACAGAAAGAAAGTGTAATCCAAAAAATATTACTAAAACAATCCAGAGAGATTTTCCCATTGTCCACCATGTATATTCCTAATACAAGTCAAAATTCATAACGACTTGGACAGTCAAAAGGAGAATGCTAACTTCTGAAAGGAAAGCCCTGGACATTCTGGGTAGGTGTTTGGCACCCAAAATTTCACTGAAGAAGAATGTTGCTTCTGAATATCAGACCAAAG
The DNA here is from genome assembly GCF_053883595.1 of Heterocephalus glaber. Taxonomy (NCBI): domain Eukaryota; kingdom Metazoa; phylum Chordata; class Mammalia; order Rodentia; family Bathyergidae; genus Heterocephalus; species Heterocephalus glaber. Next base: position 17,678,434 of record NW_028258377.1, on the reverse strand, counting down.
TGCAAAGCATTATAAATTAGAGGCCAAGTCTTCTCTTGATGGTCGATTTACTTCTGTAAAACAGACTGTTACGTCCCTTTATGTGAACAATTTACGTCTGAAGCATTAGATTTTTTTTTCTCGGATGCGGGTAGGAAGTGGGCTTCTGTTCTACTGGAAGTTGGTGAGGCTAAAGTATCCTTCTCAAAGTAGAGCCGGGACCAGAGGTGAGAAATGTCGAGTGAGGCTGCTTTGCATCTACCCAGCGTCTAGAACCAATTTCAGCTTCTTAACTCAGCTGTGGACGAACTCCCTTAGGCATTTGGTAGCCATGTAGCCAGTAGTTCAAGACTAGGAAACCCTAGGGGGAAAGGGGAGAGAGCATGGATGTTTATTCTTGTTAAACAAGGACACAATGTATATATATCACAGTCCAGCCCATCCACAAAGTCACATATCACAGAAATATGCACACCTAATAGGTGACTACTTCTTAAATAACCAGCATAAAAAAATAGAAGGTGTAAGTTGTTTTGAAGCACTACATTTATTTAAACCTCACAATAACCCTAAGAGGTAAAAATTATTAGTATGCTCATTTCAAAAGAGAACTTTGTTGTTGCATCCGAGCAGCAGTAGACTACAAGTCCCAGGGTGCAACGGGTGGAGCTGCCTCCAGGCATGATGGCAAAAGTGGTCCCTTAGGTCCCAGCTTGCTATTTCTGGCTGGGTAGAAACTCTGAGAATCTTGGGAGTCATCCCTGCTGAAACTAAGGTGGCTAGCTTCTTTTTATTTACGACGGCACTGAAACATAGCAAGCGATCATTCCTGAGTCGTGAAACCTGTTGAAAGAAGGGGAAGGTGGAGCCACAGCGTGACCCGGAAGCAGAAGTGACTTTCCTAGGGGAAGCCGCAGTTCTGCTCGCAGCAGGAGTCGCACCAATTTATCAGCTTGCAGCCTCTACCAGGGAAGATGATGCTAATTAAAGTGAAGACACTGACAAGGAGATTGAAATTGACACTGAACCCACAGACAAGGTGGAGCGAATCAAGGAGCGAGTGGAGGAGAAAGAGGGAATCCCACCACAGCAACAGCGGCTCATCTACAGTGGCAAACAGATGAATGATGAGAAGACAGCAGCTGACTACAAGATTCTAGGTGGTTCTGTCCTCCACCTGGTGTTGGCACTGAGAGGAGGAGGTGGTCTTAGGCAATGATGAGTCTTCCCTCCACTTCAACTCCTTACCCTTTCACTCATAATGAAGCATATATTCTCTCACTGGCTGGGACACCCAAGCCATTGCTCTCTCTCTTGGCTGCCCAGTCTTGCGTGTCTACTGGTGGGAGACTGTGAGGACCCCAGGATGCAGTGCTCCTGCCCCAAAAGGCCTGCGCTGGCTACTGGGTTTTAGTTCGCAGTCCTGTGTGCTTCTCTCTCTTATGGCTGTGTCTCTGGTTGTCAATAAAATACTTCCTAGCCTCAAAAAAAAAAAAAGGTAAGAGAACTAAGGGCCAAAAAAGTTGTGTTTAATTCAAAGAGTTACCGATTAAGTGACAGGGATTCAAAGAGAGGAACCCAATAACCGGTCATCTTTCACTGGTGCTACTAAAAATATGTTTAATACTAGGTTTCATATTTAGTATAATCGTGATGATATTCAGGGCCTACAACAGGCCCACTGCACATCCTCAGGAGAGCCCTCAACTATCACTGTGGAACAAAAGCATGCAAAAGAAATAACTATCCCTTCTAAGTAAAATGTTAATACTGTAATCAGAAATTACTTTTTAAAATCAATCACTTGTAAAAGGACAACAGTGTTGAGAAGACAGGGAAAACTATGAAAAATTTTATATTTTACATATGGCCTTGATCAGAAATACATTTTAATCACAATCTCTACATTCATCCATGGATGTAAATATGTACACACATACACACACACACAGCTAAAATAGAACATTCAGCAGACAATGTCTATCATTACTATGAACAATACAAGCTGACATTTCTGATGTAAATCAAAACAAAGTCAAAATCCATTCCAATTATTTCACAATCACTGATGATTCACAACCTTTTCCAAACACTGAACTAAGCCATTAGCTGAGACAATCTAGTCACCACAGGTAAAAATTCCTATGGGGGGAAAAACTTAAAAATTGTGTATAGCCAGGTGTGGTGTTGCACATCTGTAATCCCAGCACTCAGGAGGCTGAGGCAGGAGGACTACCATGAGTTTGAAGCCAGCCTGGGCTACATACTGAGCTCAAGGCCAGCCTGATCTACACAGTGAAACCCTGTCTCAAGAAAAATTGATTTTTATTTACTTATTCGGGGTTGTTTGTTTTTTTGCTTTTTTGAGACAGGGTCTCACTGTGTAGTTTAGGCTGGCCTTGAACTCACTATGTAGCCCAGGCAGGCCTCAAACTCACAGTATTCTTCCTGCTTCAGCCTCCTGAGTGCTCGGATTATAGGTGTACATCACTACACCTTGCCTAAAATTCTGTATGATTTTTAAAAGGCAACTTTCCCAAAAGGTTGTCGTTTTCGAAAAGATCAAGAATCCTGACACACTTCCTCAATAAATTCAAGAAAGACTAAATTTCGTTCACCATTGCTTTCTCATTAAGGATATTTAAGATTACTTGGATGATCCTGAAAACACCAACAGCCCAGAGGTAAGAGCTGGGCACTCCCACTTCGGCAGGTGGGAGTGGATGGAGCTGACTAACTCTGCTGGAGAGCAGCACAGCCAGTGCACCAAGCTGTTGGGTGTGAGAAGGCCTTTTAACCCAGTTACTCAGACAGCTCCAGAATCCAGCCCAAAGGGGAGAAAGGGTGGGGTAAAGATTAGGCAAGATGGATGTCTTTTATAATCACTAAAAGCTAGGAAGAGGGAAACTATAAATATCTAACAACAGGGCTTATCCCAAACAACTGAAAAACATTTGGCAATTAGGAACTATAATTTAGACAAATATTGACATTGCTAACACGTAACAATTTTACAATAAAAAGGGAGGGAAAAGGCATTTTCAAAAAGTAGTTATAAACCACAATTTTAAAGAGGCTGGTTTGATACACACCAAAGGAGTTAATAGCGGTAAACCACGAGTAGGAGTTTACTTTTTCTCTTGGCTTATGTACTGTTCTAATTTCCTAAGCATCTTACAACAAGAGGAGAAAAAATTTTGTGCTACTATATATACAACTCTTAGGAGTTAGTAATTTTTTGTAAAAGATGACTCAGCAAATAAATCTATTACTACATTTCCTAACACAGAAATAATCTTACCTGATAATTTTAGGGGTGAATATTTTACTACAAGGTTAAATCATCATTAGGGAAGTGTTTCTTATTATGCATAAGTCTTAAATAATCACATGGTGATAACTGTTTTGTGTTTCAATCAAAGAAAAAAATTTGGAAAAGAACAATAAAATCTGTAAGGTTGACTGCCAAGGTTGTCAAAAGTAACTCACTTTGAAGAGACAAACACATTTGGGGTTTCACTGCTTGTGCTGGGGTACAGGAAATGATTACTTTATAAAGCACATAAGCTTTAAAGATTCATCAAGGTTGACTTGTAACTGTGGATCATAACAAGGTACTTGTTCTTAGGTTCCAAAAAAGGAGATGGGAGAAGCATCTGAAAGAAGTAACATAAATTTCATTTCTACCACAGCCAAGGAGAAGTAATAGTGCCGATCACTGCCTGACCCCTGACCAAAAGAACCTAGTTCCAGGGCACCTGTAGGTAATATGCAAATGTTGTCGATCTGTGAAAGTTTACTATGTCTATAAATTGCCTCTTAAGTATAACTGAAATGTGTGTGAATATCTCAGATATCACCATATGCCTTTTTAATAAACTGATATAAACACATTATACAAATACAAAAGAGGTGTATTAAACTGCTCTATGACACACCTACTTCCAAATCTATTTGTTTCAGAAGTCCAACCACAGCAAGGATTGTCCATGATCTACCTTATGTGCTTCTCTTATAATCTATGTTCTTATGTTCTATTTCTATTGTACGTAGAAAAATAAAAGCAGGGGCAAGATGTATCTGAAGCAAGGCACAGAGGGAAATGTATAGTTTTAAGTTCCCATTAGAAAAGAAAAAGTTAAAAGCAGAATCAATGTAATAGAGCAGGCCCAAGACTGCTACAAGAAAAACTGCAAAACAATGTTTTAAGTAAAGGTGAAGATGTAAATTAGAGATATACCTATGTTTATATATTGTAAGACTCAACATTTGTTGAGATACAAATTATCCCCAAAACGATCTTTAGATTCAAATATGGTCTTGATCATGATCAAAGCAGCCATCTTCTTAGAATATGATAACCTCATATAAAAAAAATAATAATTTAAAGACCTAAAATAATCAAGACAAATTTTTAAGAAGAGCAATCAAATTGTCCCATCACCAGTGGTTATAAGGGCTTAGAGCCCAGGACTTGCTTCTCAGGCTGCCTACTGAATTTCTTGTATAAAGGGGCTCAGGTGCCCTCTGAGCAAACAGCCTTCTTTAATTCATCCTTGAGGGAACAGCGGTGATAGGTGGATTGTGGTGGTCAGAAGAAGAGAGATTTTGAGTGTTTTAGTGGTGATGGGATTATAGTTTTTGTTTCTTAACTTAAAAAAAAACAAAACTGAAGGACAGCAAAGGAAGAGAAAAAAGGAGATTCTTTATGCCCCAAAATAAAATTCAAGAGACTTTACTGGTGGTAAATTAATATGATTGGGGAAATTGTTCAAGAAAATATTTTTTAAAAAACAGGCACTGCATTCACCAGTGGTCAACATGTAAATCTACAATATCCAGGATTCCAATTTTAGGCCTTATATTGATGCGACTATATTGTGCTGCTATGAACATGGGTGCACATGTATCACTGTGGTATGATTCTTTTAATTCTTTTTTTTTTTTTTGGTACCAGGGATCAAACTCGGGTCCTTCTGCTTGTGCAGCTGGTGGCGAAACCACAGAGCTAAATCCCCAGCCTGATTCTTTTAATTCTTTTGGGAAGATCCCCAGCAGGGGAATAGCTGGGTCAAATGGGACCTCTAGTCCTAGTTCTTTGAGGTATCTGCATACTGATTTCCACAGTGGTTGCACCAATCTACTCTCCCACCAGCAGTGGAGCAGGGTTCCTGTTTCCCCACAGCCCTGCAAGCATTTGTTATTGGGTGAGTTCATGATAGCAGCCATTCTTTCCGGGGTGAGGTGGAATCTCAGTATTGTTTTCATTTGCATCTCTCGAATGACCAGTGATGTTGAACATTTTCTCACATGTTTATTTGCTATTTCTACTTCTTTATCTGAGAAATGTGTGTTCATTTCAGATGCCCATTTTTGGATTTCTTTAAATTTTGGAGGTCAGATTTTTTTTAAGTTCTTTATAGATTCTAGATAGTAGGCCTTTGTCTGAGGAACAGCAGGTGAAAATTTTTTCCCACTTGGAAGCAGTCCATTGCCCATCAACTGGAGACTAGATAAAGAAAATGTGGGGTTTTTTTATAAAATGGAGTACTACTCAGCCATAAAAAACCGAGAAATTAGAGACATTTATACCTAAGTGGATGCACATTAAGGCAATACTCTTAAGTGAAATAGGACACACATGGGTAAATACTGAATAGCTTCTCTAGTGTGAGAAACTGAAAGTGTAAATAAGGACTAAAAGGTATAATACATAATGTGAAATAGGAAGAAAGGGGGCAAAGGGGAAGGGGAAATGGGAGGAGTAGGGGAAAAGAAAGAAGGGAATGGAATTAATATGAGAAAATGCAAAAATGGAAACAAAGTCTTTGTAAATTGGGAGGGATGGGGGGGTTGAAGAGAGGGCAGGGGAAGGAGGAAAAATAAGAACCAAGAGAGATTATGTAAAGGTGCAAATTTCCAATGATGAATGTCATTATATTGTATACCTAAAATGTACCAATGAAATCAAATTTTAAAAAAAAAGATCTAGCTTTATATTAGATCCCCATAAAAGTTGACACATTTAATAGAAACCTTGGTTCATGTCACATGGGAACCCAAATCACAAAATTTTCCCAATGGGAAGAAGAATTCAGTTAGCAGAATTAAGAATACTCACCTGAAAAGGGTGAAAGTGCAGACTGTTATCTGGAGATGTAAGTGTATGTTCTGGAGGGAGAACGTGTCTCATTCTGGGCACTAGGAGGCACATTTAAGAAATCCCAAATCAAAATAGTGTCATCATGGGAGCTGCTGATGATCTGAAACTCATCGAACTGTAGCCGAAACACACGACCAGAATGTTCCTACAAAATATAACAACTTAATGAATTAAATAAGATCTTTACAATTTCTCACATCTCACAATGAAAATTTAGCACAAGCTGAAAAAAGAGTGGCTCATCCAGGCTTCTATATAATTTTCCAAGGCTTACTAAAGCTTTGGCCTTTACCCTGAAAACAAATTCTTTACTTTTACTTCTCTATTTTTCTTTTATTCAACTTTGTATCCTAGATTCTGGCCCATTAATATGCCAAAGAAGAAAAATTATGTGAGCATCTCAAAACAGGCCCTAGAATTCTAAGGTAAACAAAATTTAACACCATTGTTGATAGGCCATAAAAACTAGGAACAGAATAGGTTTTGTTTTCTTGACATGATCAAGAATTTCTGTCTTGATACCATCACCCCCAGCACTGAGGAGGTAAGCCACATGGGTGCCAGCAACACACCACCACTCCCTTGAAATAAGAAGACACGTAAACAACTCTCAAAACCAGACTTCCAGATCACGTAAAGTAATCACAAAGAGAATCGAGATGGAACAATCTGATACTCAACCACCTGGACTCCCTGAACTGGCAACAAAAGAGGATCTGGAAAAAATGAAATCAGAAATAATTTCTCATATAACAGCACAGATTGTGCCCATAGTGCAAGACATGATTAATAAATCTAGACAGGACATAGATAAAAAAAATAGAGGAGCCAAAGAACATGATGGAATCCGAACATAGGAAACAAATGGAATCCATAAAACAGATGCAAACAGATTTCCAGGAGATTAAAAACTCCACTGAAAGTTTATGCAGCAGAATGAGCCAATGTGAGGACAGACTTTCAGATATAGAAGATAAGATTGCAATTAGTGACCAGGAAAAGAAAAATTTCTTTGATATACTAAGGGACCAGGAGAAATCAATGCAGCAGCTGCTAGATGATGCAAAGAAGAGTAACATAAGATTGATTGGAGTCAATGAAGAAACAGGAGAGAGTGCAGATAACATAAAAAAAAACTGTTCACAGAAGTGATGGCAGAAAACTTCCCAAGGAAGGGAAAGGAACTTGACATACAGATAAGTGAGGCATATAGGACTGCAACTAGCCTTGATCAAAAAAAAACTACACATAGGCATATAATAGTTAAGATTTCAGAAACTCAACAGAAGAACAAGATTCCACAAGCAGTTAGAGAAAAGAAACAAATCACACAGAGGAAAGCCCGTCAGAATCACAACAGACTTCTCAATGGAAGCCCTCAAGGCAAGAAGAGCTTGGAGTGACATATTTCAAGCCCTAAAGGAAAACAGCCTCCAACCCAGATTGATGTACCCTGCAAAACTGATGGAGAAATAAAAGATACTTTCATGACAAAGAGCACCTTAAGAACTTCATGAATACCAAACCCTCACTCCAAAACTTTTTAGACAATATCCTAGAAAAAGACGAGGATCACAACCCCAGGAAGTCCAGCAGAATGAATCCATCTAGTACAACAAGAAACTAAACACAGGGCCGGGGATTTAGCTCAGTGGCACTGCATCTGCCATGCAAGGGCAAGGACCTGAGTTTGACACCCGGTACCAAAAAAACAAAACCAAACACAAAAAAACAAACTAAACACAAAGGGGGAGAATCCAACAAAAAGAAAAAGTCATGACAATGATAAGTCAATACTCACCAGTTATAACCATCAATGTTAATGGTCTCAATTGATCAATCACAAGAAACAGTCTGGCAGAATCGGTCAAGAAGCAAGATGCAACAAAATGCTGCATACAAGAAACACACTTAATTCAAAAAAAACTGATAAAGGCTGGGGATTTAGCTCAGCGGTTCCACCGCCTGCCTCATAAGCGCAAGGATCTGAGTTCAATCCGCGGTACCAAAAAAAATACAAAAAGAAACTGATAGATTGAAAGTTAAAGGGTGGAAAACAATGCTCCACGTGACACGAATCCAAAAAAAAAAAAAAAAAAGCAGGAGTAGCTATTCTCCTTTGAAATCAAGTGGATTTCAAACCAACACTGATTAAGAGAGACAAAGAAGGACACTACACATCCTTGAAAAGGGAACAATCCAAGAGGAAGAGATGACAATCATAAATATATATGCACCAAACACTAGTGCACCCAACTATATAAAACAAATACTAACGGACATGAAAAATCAAATAAGCATTATTACAATAGTAGTGGAGGACCTCAATACCCCACTGTCACAGATCAACTAGAAAAAAATAAGCAACAAAATATTAGAACTTAACAGATGTTCACAGAGTGTTCCATCCCACAAAATCAGAATATACATCCTTTTCAGCTGCACACAAGCTGTTCTCCAAAACAGACCACATACTTGCTCAAAGAACATGTTTAAGTAAGTGCAAAGGAACTGAAGTTATCCCCTGTGTATTATCAGACCACAGTGCGATGAAATTGGAGATACATAGCAAAAGAAACCACAACTTCATAAACACATGGACATTGAACAATACGCTTCTGAATAATCAATGGGTCACAGAGGAAATTAAAGAAGAAATCAGACAGTTCCTACAATTAAATGACAACAATACAACATATCGGAATCTATGGAACACAATGAAAGCAGTCTAATGAGAGGAATTCACAGCAGTGAATGCTCATACTGGAAAACAGAGCAAGCCCAATTAAACAACCTGATGCTGAACCTTAAGCTTCTAGAAAAAGAAGAGCAGGACAAACCGAAAGCTCATACAAGGGAGGAAATTACAAAGATCAGAGCAGAAATCAATGCAATGGAGACTAAGAGAACGATACAAAAAAATCAATGAAGCCAAGAGTTGGTTCTTCAAAAGAATAAACAAAATTGACAAACCCTTAGCCAACCTTATCACAAAAAAAGGAAAGAAAAGGCCCAAACCCATGCAATTAGGAATGAAAAGGATGAAATTACAACAGACCTAGCAGAAATCCAGAGGATCATCAATATCTACTTCGAGAACCTATACACCAATAAGATGGAAAACACAGAAGAAATGGACAGATTCATGGATATGTATGAATTACCAAAGTTGAACGAAGAAGACCTAAAAATTCTAAACAACCCAATATCAATCAATGAAATTGAAAACGTAATTAAAAACTTACCAACTAAGAAAAGCCCAGGTCCTGGTGACTTCACTGCTGAATTCTACAAGACATTTAGAGAGGAACTCCTGCCACTACTGTTTAAACTCTTCAATGAAATTGAAAGGGAAGCAATACTCCCAAATTCATTCCTGGAAGCAAGCATCACTTCAATCCCCAAAGCAGAGAAAGACCCAACTGAAAAAGAGAACTATAGGCCAATCTCACTCATGAACATAGATGCAAAAATCCTTAATAAGATACTGGCAAATAGAATGCAGAAGATCAACAAAAAGATCATACACCCTAATCAAGTGGGATTCATCCCAGGGAGGCAGGGATGGTTCAACATATGCAAATCAATAATGTAATACACTATATCAATAGAGCCAAGGACAAAAACCATATGATCATCTCAATAGATGCAGAAAAAGCATTCAACAAAATCCAACATGCATTTATGACAAAAACCCTACAGAAAATTGGAATAGACAGTCTCTATCTCAATCTGATAACAGCCATCTATGAAAATCCAACAGCCAACATCATACTAAATGGTCAAAAACTGAAATTCTTCACACTGAAATCAGGAACAAGACAAGGATGTCCACTATCACCACTTCTATTCAGTATAGTCTTGGAAACATTAGCCACAGCAATTATACAAGAGAAAGAAATAAAAGGAATAAAGATAGGAAATGAAGAAGTCAAACTGTCATTATTTGCAGATGACATGATTCTCTATATAGAAGACCCCAAGAACGCCACCAAAAGTCTTCTAGACTTAATAACTAAATTCCATAAAGTAGCTGGATACAAGGTCAACACACAAAAATCAACAGCTTTCCTCTACACGAACAACAGAATCACGAGAGAAAAATGGGGTAATCAATTCCCTTCACAATAGCATTCAAAAAACTGAAATACCTAGGAATCAACCTAACAAAAGAAATCAAAGACCTCTTCTCTGAAAACTAAAGCACTCTGAAAAGAGAGATTGAATATGATATCAGAAAATGGAAAGACATCCCTTGCCCCTGGGTAGGAAGAATCAACATAGTGAAAATGGCCATACTTCCAAAACTGTTATATAGATTCAGTGCAATCCCAATTGATATCCCAGCAGCATACTTCACAGGCCTTGAGAAAACAATCCAAAAATTCATTTGGAACAAGAAGAGACCTAGAATAGCAAAAGCAATTCTAGGCAACAGAGACATGGCAGGTGGTATCACAACCCCCAACTTGGAACTATACTACAAAACTACTGTAATTAAAACAGCATGGTACTCACAAAGAAACAGACCTGAGGACCAGTGGAACAGAGTAGAAGATGCAGAAACAACTCCAGACACACTCAGCCACCTCATCTTCAACAAAGGAGCCAAACACCCTCACTGGAGGAAAGATAGCCTCTTTAATACACGGTGCTGGGAAAGTTGGGTTTCAACTTGCCAAAGATTAAACTAGACCTATATCTCTCACCATGCACTAAATTAAAATCTAAATGGATTAAAGATCTAACTATTAAAACAGAAATGCTGAACTGGCTGGAATAGAGGTTAGGTAGAAGACATTGGTGTAGGAAAAGATTTTATGAACAAAGCCTCAGTTGCCCGTGAACTAGCACCAACACCAAGTGGGATCTCTTCTTATTAAAAGGCTTCTGCACAGCAAGAGAATCCACCAACAGTGTGAACAGACAACCCACAATGTGGGAAAAAATTTTCACCTGCTGTTCCTCAGACATGGGGCTACTATCTAAAATCTATAAAGAACTTAAAAAAATCAGACTTCCCAAATTGAAAGACCCAATCCAAAAATGGGTATTTGAAATGAACACACATTTCTCAGACAAAGAAGTAGAAATAGCAAATAAACATATGAAAAACTGTTCAACATCACTGGTCATTCAAGAGTTGCAGATGAAAACAACACTGAGATTCAACCTCACCCCAGAAAGAATGGCTGCTATCATGAACTTAACCAATAACAAATGCTGGCAGGACTGTGGGGAAAGAGGAACCCTGCTCCACTGCTGGCTGGAGTATAGACTGGTGCAACCACTGTGGAAATCAGTATGGAGATACCTCAAAGAACTAGGACTGGAAGTCCCATGTGACCCAGCTATTCCCCTGCTGGGTATCTTACCCCCAAAATTAAAAGAATCACACCACAGTGATATATGTGTACCCATGTTCTTAGCAGCACAATTTGTAATAGCTAAAACTTTGAAGCAGCCCAATTACCCATCAACTGGAGAGTGGATAAAGAAAATGTGGTTTTTTAATAAAATGGAGTACTATTTAGCCATAAAAAATGAGAAATTAGAGATATTTATAGCTAAATGGATGCACATTGAGGCGATACTCTTAAGTGAAATAGGACACACATATGTAAATATCGAATAGTTTCACTAGTGTGAGAAACTGAAAGTGTAAATAAGGACTAAAAGGTATAACAGATAATGTGAAATAGGGAGAAAAGGGACAAAGGAGAAGGGGAACTGGGAGGGACAAGTGAAAGGAAAGAAGGGAATGGAATTAATATGAGAAAATGAAAAACTGGAAACAAAGTCTTTGTAAATAGGGCGGGATGGAGGGGTTGAAGGGAGGGTAGGGGAATGGGGGAAAAATAAGAACCAAGAGAGATTATGTAAAGGGGCAAATTTCCAGTGATGAATGTCATTATATTGTATACCTAAAATGTACCAATAAAATTAATTTTTTAAAAAAGAATTACTTTAAGCTCTAAAAGGTTCGCGATCACTGACACAGTCATTGATAGTCATATTAAGAAATCTCCCAAGGAAGAAAGGAAGCAAATATTGCATGATCTATCAGAACACCAGTTCACCTACAGAAGAGGGAGCTTGCACTTACATCTAAGAATTCATGGTAATGTAAATGTCAGATATTCCCTGAATTTGGCTAACCAAAATTGACAGCCAGTTTCTCTGAGGGCATGTGGTAAGATCCACAAGCCTTCTTAGGAGACACCTAGGCAGGCCTATCTGCAGACAGCTATCCTGCAGCACAGGCAACCAGCTCCTGTTTTAACAGATCACATACCACCAAGGTGCGCAAACACAATGTGCTTGCTGGCGCTCGAGGGTCAAGGGCAGCTTGCAAATCCCAAACTTTAATTTTCCTAGAAAGAAAAATGAGACTGTGATTAGTGGAAAAGTTAACACTTTATATATTGTCAAGCATTTCTTTGACAAAAAGAAGTACACATGAACTGCCTATCATAAAACTAGTAGGCAACAGGCTTTTTTTGGTTTTGGTTTTGGTTTTTGTTTTTTTGAGACAAGAGTCTCACTTTATAGTGCAGGCTTGCCTTGAACTCTCTATGTAGGACAGGCTGGTCTGGAACTCATGGTGATTCTCCTGCCTCAGCCTCTGGAATGCTGGGAGTACAGGCGTGCGTCACCATATCCACACCTCAACAAATTAATGCTTTTATAAATTTTTCAACCAATTATATTTGATTTTGGAAAAAATAAGAACCTAAACATTCTCAGAATTGCTAAAAATTTGAAGAAGCATTATTTTCAGGGAGATAATAAAACAATTTCGTGTTTTATCTAAATTCAATTGCTGACTTGATAATCTATGTCACTAAATTTATTAATCAGGAGGTTCTCTGGAACTAAGCTGGTGCTACTGACAGGAGCTAGTGCTCTGTATGAAATTCCAAGGATATCTTTCTCCAAAGGACACAAGTGTGGAAAGTTAGTAATACAAGTAAAACAGACCAACTGACCTACTCGTGGAGTATATATAAGGTCATCTTGAAAGATTTACAACTGCCATTTGCTCGTTTAAAAAGTTGTGAGATGTTTTAGAGGATTTGTTCAATTGATCAAAAGGGGAAAAGGAGAAATTCATTATTTAACACACACATCTGGTTTATTTAGAGCTACGGTAAAGAACTACATTTTCCCACAGCCAACGCTATTCCCTGAGTTTACAATGATAATTAAAACCTAAGGGCCAGGGATTTAGCTCAGTGATTTTGCCACCTGCTGCGCAAACACAAGGACCCAAGTTCGATCCCCGATACCAAAAAATAAATAAATAAAACCGAAGCTTAGAAACTAGTGGCTCTGCTACTGTGTGATTTGGGGCAAGATTTACTTCATCTTTCTGGGCATGAGTGTCCTCATTTGATCAACTGGTATAATAATATCTGCCATCCACCTTTCCATACAGTAAGTACCTAGCATGGGACTTGGCACACACAGAGCTACTTAAAATATAGCACTACTTTTTCTTCTTGAAGTGGTTATGGCAGTGCATTTGAAAATCTGAAACACATACCCATCATAGGCACCGCTGACAATTCTCTTGTTATCAAATCGGATGCATCGGACCAATTCTTCATGTCCCTCTAGGACTCTTAAGCAGGCACCACATTCAATATCCCAAAGCCTTGAATGAAAAACAGACATCTGTGCAACAGATTCCCACATGAGTCATATGCTCCTCAAGTTCTATCTATTCTATACAGAAAGGACTTTGCACTACTCATGAGTTCTTTATTTCTACCTCAGTCAATATTACACACATAAAGATATATAAGGACACTTAAATCATTTGTGTCCTTTTTTTAGCATTAACTTAGAAGGAAACCTCACTTTCTGTTGTATTTCCTTTTATATACTTTGAAGCTTTCTAAAATCCTGAGCATTTACTATTTAAATCAAATCAACAAGGAACTTAAACTATACGTAGCTCCTAAGCATTCTCTTGATGTCTGAGTTGATAAAACCATGTAAGCAAACAGTACTGGAAATACTTTCCGGGAAGAGATGGCAACTTCAGGCAGTAAAGGAGAAAAAGCATGGGTAGGGAAGATGACAGACAGAAAATCCACATAGTCAGGGACTCTAGAACAGAGTCCATGAGGCCTCCTGAGGTTAGGACTAGTGGGCCAGAATGTGGTCTCCCAATCCTAATGACACTTTTCTCCCTTCATGTACTGTATTGGAGTTGTCTTGTTTTATAAGGTCTGAGTAGGAGACTAATTATGTATGGGCAGTACCTCGAAAATATAAACCTGTGGGCTACAACAAGTCTTTTTCTCTGTATACAATTAATTCAATAATGTTGCAGTTAAGAGATTTTTTCTCATTGATTTTTATACATTATTTACAAAAAGAATCACAGCAATCTAGAATGTACAAAACAGAGAACAAACTAAAGTTATCACTGACTTTGAAAGCTTCCACCAGGACCACCTATCATACGTCCAACGAACACTTTCCTACCACTGCCCTCACCAAATGCGCTTCACAGTGATGATGGCTCTGTGAACAGAGCCATTCAGCACTGCCACTATGACTCCAAAGTATAAACTGCAGAGCAATGCACATTATTATCTTGTAAAACCTCAGACAGTGCAATGAGGAAGTTAAGGACTGTTTACTTATTAACCACTCAACAGTTTACCAGAGGATACCCTGCAGCACATTTGCATTTGTGTACTCACTATCAGGAGCACAGCATGGCCTGGGCAGGTGTCACTTCATGCAATCGATTCTTATAATGAATAAATTTGATAAAGCTGTCATTCTTATATTTCCTGTCATATTATCTTATAAAAATTAATGAAAAACAGGCAATTTTTGGTCATCCTGTATTTAAATAATCAGACTGGTAAGTGGTTAAACATAACCACTTAAGCCATACCACAAAGCATGATGAATATGATAAAACCAAAATTTAAGCTCAAAACTTTTATGTATCTTAACACTTAAACTGATAAAGAAAACCTGCAAGTTTATATCACTGTATAAATACATACCATTATTATGTATATTAAAAACAAAAGACTCAAAAAAGAAAAAAATAGCAATATAGTTTTTTGTTTGTCTTAAAAAAAAAAATCTTGAACTTTATTTTATCTGGACTTTAGGCAGTTTGGTTTTAAGTTCCAAAATTAGCCACTTCTGTAAAGCTACTAGTATGTACTGGAATAGTGGAAAAAAAGGACTTGGGATAATTAAATAGATAATTAAGGGATGTTCTTAATAAGATATAAAATGTCTGTTCCTAATCATATTTATTAAAAACCAAAGAGATTGAGTGTTAGAAAGAGAAAGGGGAATTTGCAAAAAGAAACAACCAGCTGGAGAGGATGATTTTGTAGGGCGGTCTTGGGAGAAAGAAATCAAGTACACTGCAATCTGTTAGGGAGGGAAGTGGGTCTCACAGGTAAGGGAAAGCAGAATGAGTTAGGCTGGAACACTAGTTCCATCCCAGTCTATTGAGATGCACTGGTACTAAGTGATCCTGGGTACAGTTGAGGTTATAAAACGGTGTGCTGGGGTATCCTGGAAGAACACTCAGGGATACACAGCTGCCCATTTGAATATGCAGAGCCAAACAGATTTGTAAATGTGCCTAAGCTTTTCTTATCTGAAGCATCACATTTACTCTGAGTCATTCGACCCTCAGCACTGGGAAATAAATGAACGCTATGGCAAAAGTAAGCCTGCCCTGTCAGCACACCAACTTGTACTTACCTGATGGTGTTATCTGATGATCCACTGACCACCAGACGGTCCCTGTACTGGAGGCAGGCAATGCCTCGCTTGTGCCCATTGAGAGTGCGCACAAATTCACAGGTGCTCGTACTCCAGACCTATAAGACAAACAGCAATGTTCCTATGAATGAACGCAAGAGTCTTCCCACAATTCACCTTTTAAAATGACAGCACAATTTCTAAGAATGACCCTAATACGTGATTATAAAACATGGTCTCTTCTAACTCAAAATTGGAGCTGGCGGACTGATCAGACAATATAAAATGTTCTTGACTGCTGGGTGATAAAACTGGACTGAAAATACAGAAGGCAGTTGTGAAATCTCTAGACTTTAAGGTCTTCAAAGAGACATCTCCTGGATGGCTCAGATATTCAACTACCTTCAACAAAGAGTTTGCACCACATTTTATGTTTTCACACCAACTGACAGGTCACACCCAATGTAACTGATACTTTTTTGTTGTTGTTGTTACCGGGCATTGAACTCTCTGGTCCTTGTGCTTGTGAGGCAGGCGGCAGAACCACTGAGCTAAATCCCCGGCCATAACTGATACTTTTAAAATATCCACCTTTCATATCCTCTTTCCAAGCAGTTTCTTGAACAGCTGCATTTATTCTGACATATCACTCCTAATATTACATATGTAGAATAAATAATCCCTTCTCATGTAAAATCATCTGCTAGACTTAGATGTCCACAGACCCAAAATATGATAAACTAAGGACATACAAAGGAACTGCAGTGCTGTGAATTTTTATACCAGCTGCATTTTTAGTTGAATGGGATATTTACACACGCACACAAAAAAGGAGGAAGTTGAATCCCCTACCTCATATCATACAACTTTTTTTTCCTTAAATTCTTTTATTGGTACATTTTAGGTACACAATACATTTACATTTATCATTGGGTGTTTGTACCTGTACATGATGTATCTTGGTTACTTTTTTCCCCATTACTGTGTGCCCTTCACCCCGTCTACCCTTCCCTATTTACATACACTTTGTTTCCATTTTTCTTCTTTTCTCATAATTTTTCCTTTCCTTTCCCCTTCCCCACCCACCACCCCTACAACTTAGGACCTTTTCTTCCTATTTCAAATTATCATTTATTCCTTTTAATCATTTTAATCCTTACACTTTCAGTTTCTCACACTAGAGAAAGTATTCGGTATTTACACATGTATGTCCTATTTATTTCACTTAAGAGTATGGCCTCAATATGCATCTATTTAGCTATAAATGTCTCTAGTTTCTCATTCTTTATGGCTGAGTAGTACTCCATTTTATTAAAAAAACTACAACTTCTTTATCCAGTTTCCAGTTAATGGGTACTTGGGCTGTTTCCAAGCTTTAGCTATTATAAACTGTGATGCTATAAACATGGGTGCACATGTAACGCTGTGGTATGATTCTTTTAATTCTTTTGGGAAGATACCCAGCAGGGGAATAGCTGGGTCAAATAGCCAGGTCAATAGCTGGGACCTCCAGCCCTAGTTCTTTGAGGTATCTCCATACTGATTTCCACAGTGGTTGCAACAGTCTGCACTCCCACCAACAATGAAGAAGGGTTCCTTTCTCCCCACACCCCTGCCAGCATTTCTTACTGGTTGATTTCTTGATAGCAGTCATTCTTTCTAGGGTGAGGTGGAATCTCAGTGTTGTTTTCATTTGCATCTCTCGAATGACCAGTGATATTCAACATTTTTTCATATATTTATTTGCTTTTCTTTGAGAAATGTCTGTTCATTTCAGATGCCCATTTTTGAATTGGGTCTTTGAATGTGAGGGGTCTGATTTTTTTAAGTTCTTTATATATTCTAGATAGTAGTCCTTTGTCTAAGGTACAGGTGCTAAAAATTTTTCCCACATGTAGGTTGTCTCTTAGCTCTGTTGGTGGATTCTCTTGCAGTGCAGAAGCTTTTTAATAAGATGAGATCCCAGTTGTTGATTCTTTGTGCTAGTTCCCATGCCACTGAGGATTTGTTCATAAAGTCCTTTCCTATGCCAATGTCTTCGAGAGTTCAACCTAACTTATCTTCCAGCAAGTTTAGTGTTTCTGTCTTAATATTTAGATCTTTTATCCACTTTGATCTTAGTTTAGGGCATGGTGATAGGTATGGGTCTAGTTTTAATCTTTGGCAGGCTGAAATCCGGTTTTTCCAACATCATTTATTGAACAGGCTATCTTTCCTCCAATGAGGATGGTTGGCTCCTTTGTCAAAGATGAGGTGGCTCAGTATGTCTGGAGTTCTTTCTGCAACTTGTAATCTATTCCACCAATCCTCGGGTCTGTTTCTTTGCCAGTACCATGCTGTTTCTATCACAGTAGCTTTGTAGTATAGTTTCAAGTTGGGGATTGTGATACCCCCAGCCATGTCTCTGTTGCTTAGAATTGCTTTTGCTATTCTAGGTGTCTTCTGGTTCCAAATGAATTTTTGGGTTGTTTTCTCTAGTTCTGTGAAGTATATTGTTGGAATTTCAATCGGCATTGCATTAAATCTATATAGTAGTTTTGGAAGTATGGCCATTTTCACTATATTGGTTCTTCCTACCCAGGAACATGGGATGTCTTTCCATTTTCTTATATCCTCCTTGATCTCCTTTTTTAGAGTGCTGTAGTTTTCAGTGTAGAGGTCTTTACCACACAACTTTCAGTATAAGAAAACACAGAAGTAAATCTTTTTAACTTGGGATCAGACAATGGTTTCTTAAATATTGCAAAAACAAAATTTTTTTTTTTCCTCTGGGAGGCTGAGGCAGGAAGATTGCAAGTTTGAGTCCAGCCTAGGCATCTTAGCAAGACCTTTATCTTAATAATAATAATTAAAAAAATAGGGCCAGGGATTTAGCTCAGTGGTTCTGTCTCCTGCCTCGCAAGCTCAAGGTCCCAAGTTCAATCCCCAGTACTGAAAAAGATAAAAAATAAAAAAATCCAAAAAATAAAATTAAAAAAATAAATAATAAAAAGGGCTGGAGATGTAGCCCAGTGTCAAGGCTCTGGGTTCAATTCCAATAATTAGTTAATTAATTAATTAATTTTAAAAAGTGGGACAGCATTAAAATTAAAATCATTTATGCTTCAAAGGACACCATAAAGAAAGAGAAAAGATACCCCTAAAGAATGAAAGAAAATATTTGCAAATCACGTATCTAATCAAGGACTTGTATCCAAAATATGTTTTTAAAAACTTTACACTCAACAGTAAAAAAGGGAATTATTTCAAACGGGCAAAATATTTCAATAGACATTTCTCTAAAGAATGCATTCTCATGACCAATAAGCATATGAAAAGATGTTCAATGTTATTAGTCATTAGGGAATGTAAAGCAAAACCACAAAGAGTACTCCTGCACACCCGTTATGATGGCTGTAATTTTAAAAGACAGATAATAACAAGTATTGGCAATAATATGGAGAAATTTGTCAGGTTGATATTATGAAAGCTGTTTTGACTTCCAGGCACTGGTCTTGTAATAACTAGTGAGTGTGGGGTAAATTAATGCATACAAATGCCAGTTGTTCGGCTTCCAGACTACCCAATCTAAATTTGGATGCAATATAGTCTGTGATTTGTGAGGCTAGGCATCAGAATATTGTACAGTGTTGGTCCTTTGAAAAATGGTTCTTTGAGCAAGTTCAAACACTCATACACCACTGATAGGGTTATAAAATGGTGCAGCCACTTTGCAAAACAGTTTGACAGTTTCTCAAAATGTTTAAGCCAGAGTTACCAACCCAAGAGAACTGAAAATAAACAAACATGCAAAAACTTGTACACAAATGTATATAGCAGCATCATTACTCCTAATAGCCGAAATTTGAAAACAAAATGTACACTGAAAATTAAACAAAATACAGTACATCAACACAGTGGCTTGTATTTGGTCATTGGAAGGAATGAAGTACTGATGTGTGCTACAATGTACATGTATGAGCCTTGAAAACATATGCTAAGTAAAAAAAGCCGCACACAAAAGGCCATATATTGTATGATTCTTTTTATATATAAAATGTCTAGAATAGGTCATCCATGGATACAGAAGGTAGATTAGTGATTGCCAGGAGCTGAGGGAGAGGGTGGCTGTCTACTAATGGGTATGTTTTATCTTGTGTCTACATGACCTCCCAAAGCCCCATGCACTCATTGGTGAGGCTTTTCAGAGCTGGCTGGATGTGGACTGTGTTATACTGGGATTAGGATGTGTAGTACTTAGTCCACTGGCTGGAATAGCTCTGGATGTAGATGGCACTACCCTAAAGGTCTGTAGCCTGTTTGGGATAAAAGGGAGAGGCAGGCTCCGTTCTGATGCTGCTCCCTGCTGCTTTCTGCCTGCCCTTCCATACCATGAGCTGCTTCTCCTCTGTGATGCCCCTCTGCTATGCCACCCAGTCTTGGAGCCAGCTGACTATGGCCTGAAACCTCGACAAACTGTGAGCCGAAATGAATCCTTCCTCTTTTAACTTTGGGTGTCAGGTATTTTGTGCCAGCAGCCAGAGAAAGTAACTAAGACAAGATATGGGATAGTTTAAAGTGTGATAAAATGTTCTGAAACTGTATAGTGGTTATGTGATGGTATACAACACTATGAATATACTAGTGACCACTGAACTGTACACTTGAAAACACTGAATCTTATGGTAAGGAAGTTATATCTAGTAAAACTACTATAAAAATATAAGAAAGTTAAAATTTACAAAGTGTCATGCATTGTGGCACATGCCTATAATTCTAGCACTTGGGAGGCTGAGGCAGGAAGGATCACTGTTGAGTTCAAGGCCAGCCTGGGCTACATGGTGAGTTTAAAGCCAGCCTGTCTCAAAAATAAAGAAATTAATTAATTAATTTTACAAGTGGTAACATGGACACTGGAATCAGAATTGGGTTTACGAATTTTGAGGTCATCTTAAATTGCAACTCTTGTCGCCTATCTGAAGCTCACCACATGCTGTGGTTCTTCAAGACAGGGACGTATCTTGTTCATCCTCATTTCTCCAGCATCCATCCCAGGGACTGTGGCATAGTAAGCCCTCAAAATTAAAGGAATTAAGGGAATACATCAAATCTAAGCTCTGCTACAACATATCTATGTGATCTCTAGCATAGTTCTCCACTCTCTGAGCCACACTTGTAAAACAAGAGATACCATTTTCAAAAGGGTACTGGGAGATGGTTACATGAAGCTGCTAACCCACAGAGGACACTCAACAAGTGAATTCTCTTGCCCCTCACAAGGTTACTAACAATATCACTTCACAAAACTGAGGACTGCTCTCTATTCCAGACCCACAACTTTTTCTCCTATCTTGCCTGTGACTCTAGAAGCATACTGAATGGGAGGTTCTCAAAGGCTCATGAGCACAGATGGAGAAGAATGGAGATCTTGCCAGGTAACAGGCTGGTATAGGCCTGTTGCAAAGGGAGATTAGGGAGGGTTATGACTACAGACACACTTACTTTGATGGTCCTGTCTCCAGAGGCGGACACGATGTACTTATCATCAAAGTCTACCACATTGACAGCAGCCCGGTGGCCAACCAGAACTCGGCGTAGAGTGATATCAGTGGCAGAAGCCATATCCCACACAGCAATGGAGCGGTCCTTGGAACAAGTCACCATCAATCCATTGCTGAAGCGTAAGTGCAGCACAGCCTCATTGTGATGGATCAATGTGTTAAGAACTTCACCTGTGTTCACATCCCAGACCCTAGAGGACAAAAATGCATGACATTTAATCATAGAGACAACCAGGGAAAGACTCTGATGCCTGAGCTCTTGGTCTATTCTTAACATGCTTATGTACATGCTTAATGTGCCTGGTACATGTTAAAAGGAGGACTCCAACAGTACTTCACTTGCTGAGAAAGTTTCAGGCTCTGCTCAGGTTTCTTTGGTACTAATGAATGCAGGCTTGTGCTGAAGGCAAAAATTATTCCTCAAGAAAGCAGCCTATCAATGAGTCTGAGATACCAGGAGGAAGGAGGGGTGACTGCCGAGGGATTGAGGATGGTCTCAAGTTTAAGACTCTTGTTGACCTTTGGCAGGCCCCTGAGTCTATTATTTACTCCCTGCAAACTAGAAGTCACAACATCTCATCACCCTCACTACTTTACTCAACTGTGTATGCTGTGAATGGCTGGAGGAAGAGTCCAAAGGTATGGCAAGACTAGTAACCAAAACTAACTTAAAGAGAGGAATGAAAAGGGGGGAAACATGAGAACCCAAGGACAAACTGAGCTGCTACTATTCCAACCTCCTGGGTATGCCTGTAAAACAATCCTTTCCAAGTACCTAAGCCAGCACAGAACGGGCACTTCCTTCTGCTCCCCATGCCTTCCCAGCCACCGGTAATCTAGCTGAGGCTTCACTGCATGACCTATTCTGTGCTGGACTCACCACTACCCTATTCAAAGCCCATCAGGGTGGGGAGATATGCTGGGCCCCAGGGATGTAAGACTGGATATCAATTCTACTTTCTCAACTCCTGACCAGCAATCACTGCTTCCCTTCTACTATGGAGCAATATCATTTTCAATTTTATCACTGCTCTTGGGGGGGCTACTAAAAACTAGTTTTCACTACTGGAAAAGGTACTAACAGAGTCCTGACTGATACAAATTCAAGGTTCAACATGTACTGTATGATTCTGAATACATTATCTGAAAATTAATTATCTGGTCTTAGTTTAATATATCTTTAAAAGTGAAGGTAGCATCTACCTACATGCAAAGACTGATGTAACAACTTAACGTTACATGAAACATCTAGAATACTCTGGCTCTCTCTTTTCTGTGTCCCTCAGAAGTGTTTGCAAACTGTCTGATTCTTTCAATACCTGTAGGTTAGCACCTACCACGCTCCTAGAACAGCTGCCTGCTACCTCCCTGCTCTGGACCACAGGCTCCCAAGAGGAGAAAGCAAGCCTAATATCAGGCAATGTGTTCTTATAGAAAAGCATGCTGTCAGCTCTATACCTTTTGGCAAGAGAAATAGGACACACTTAAAAATTAGCTTGTCTGCCTACCCTGCTCAAATGCATCTACATCAAAAACGGTTTTGAAATATAGCAAGTAACAACATTTACAAAGTATATGTGTGCTGATCTCAGAAGACAGCATACATCTCAGTCTCCCTGTAGAAGGATTACAAGGTCAGACAAGGGAAACCAGATCACTCACCTCACTGTAGAGTCTGAAGAGCCAGTTACAATGACACGTTCATCATACTGGAGACACAGGACAGAGCCTGTGTGCCCTGTTAACACTTTCAAACACTCCAGGCTAGTTTTATCCCAGATCTATTGAGACAAGATCAAACACAAACAGTGATTTAATATATCACATTTTTATTGTCACCTCTTGTATTCTGAATCATAAAACATACCTGTGTTAGAGTAAATAAGAACAAAATATTAAAAAGGTAGGAAATGAAAAGGAACAGGGGCAATATAGATTAACTTCCAGAATAGATGTGCTATTTTGTTTAATTTGTACTCTAAGCTATTGTACTCATTACACTTATCAATAGCCTTATAAAGGAAAATTTTAAATAAAATCTGTGAAATGTCAGCTTCACCTGAGAGTCAACATAACAATATCTATTAAGATCCTTTAAAAATGTATATCCCCATGGAGCCGTAATCCCTCCGTACTCTCAGAGGGTGAGGCAGGAGGACTGTAAGTTCAAGCCCAGTCTGAGCAACTTACCTGAATTACCAAGAACCTGCTCAAAACAAAAAATTTTAAAAAGGGATGGGGATGTAGATCAGTCCAAAGGCCCTGGGTTCAATCCCCAGCAAGGGGTGGGGGGGTACATTCAACATTTCAGAAAAACCCAAAGGTAAACTATTAAGAGCTCTAAATGAGAAAATACAGTGTTTTATTACAGAGTTAAACATCTAAGAATCATAATAAAAATTGTCTATTTAGTGACAATTATATGTTTTTAAAAGATTAAAAGGAAGTAAAATGTTAGTAATAGTTGTTTTTATACTCTGAGTGTTCTTTTTCTACCTTCTTTTACTGTCTCTACAGTTGTCTTTTCTAGAATGTCATATTGGAAACCACCATGTTACCTTTTCAGATTGGCTGCTGCTTTAATTTAGAAATATGCATTTATGGTTCTTCCATGGCTTACTAATCTAATTGCCTTTTAGTGATAAGAATTATTCCATTATCTAGAATATATATATAATATGCATATATATTATATACATATATACATATATGCATGCATATATATACACACACATACACATTTCTCTCTCTCTCTCCTCATCTATTAAGGGCACTTTGGTTGTTGCCCAATTTGGCAATTATAAATAAAGCTGTTATAATGTGCAGGTTTTTGAGGAGACGTAAGTTTTCAACTCCTCTGAGTAATACTAAGTAGTGCAACTGCTGGATCATATGGTAAGAGTATGTCTAGTTATATAAGGACTGCCAAATTGCCTTCCAAAGTAGCTGTACCATTTTACATTTCTATGAGCAATAAATGAAGAGTTCCTGTTGCTCCACATCCTTGCCAGCATTTGGTGTTGTCAGTGTTCTGGATTTTAGCCATACTAATAGATATGTAGTGCTATCTCATTGTTGTTTTAATTTGCATTTTCCTGGTGCCATATGGTGTGGAGCGTCTTTACACATGCTGAGTTGCCATCTGTATATCTTCTCTGGTGAGGTCTTTATTAAGGCCTTTGCCCATTTTTCATATAGTTGTTTATTTTCTTATTGTTGGTTTTAAAGGTTTTTAGAAATGTCTTTTACAAATATTTTTCCAATCTGCAACTTACTTTCTTAAGCTCTTGACAGTGTATCTCACAGAGCAGATATTTTTAATTTTAGTGAATTCTCGCTTATTGTTTCTTTCATTGTGCTTTTGGTGGTGCACCTAAAATATCACCATCAAACCCAAGGTCATCTCACTTATATAAGTGGGCAATCTACTCACAGGTTTTACTCAAGTGAACTGAAAACAAGGTTCTCACAAAAACCTACATGGATTTACAATGGCTTTAGTCACAGTTGTGAGAAACTGTAAACAATTCAAATGTCCTTGAAATACTAAATGGATAAGCACACTGCAGTGTACCCAATAAAATGAAGTACTATTCAGCAATAAAAAGGAATGAACAACACAGATGTATCTCCAATGTGCTATACTAAATATAAGCAGCCAGATTCAAAAGGTTACACATTACATGGATCCACTGATAAAACATTCAGGGAAAAAAAAAATATAGGGATGGAAAAAAAAGATTATCGGTTTCCAGGGTATGGGGAGAGGTGGGTGGGAAGAGGTGATTACAAAAGGACAAGACAAGGGGATTTGATGGGACAAGAGAACTGTTCTGTTCTTGTTATTATAGTTGTACCCCTCTATGTGTCTGCTTTACAGCAAACTTTCTTATATGTAACTCAAAAAAACCTACTTAAAAAATCCTCAATGTTTTCTTAAACATGAGGAAATAAGCTACAAACAATGTAGAACAAACTGTCAGCTCAGCCAGCAGATTAAACGAGGAAAAATAATGCAGCATATCAACTATTTAAAAATGAAAACAATTTAAGTCACTTTATCATTTTTCATATTATCATCTGAGCCCTTCTCAAAAACTGCAAAAGGTAATGACTTTCACTTACAAGCAAACTAGTAATAGTCTCACCAGTCAGCAAAGTAATCAAGAGCCTGGGATACTGGGACAGTTTCTACTTACACCTAAATAGAAACTATAGAATGTGAGTGTACTTACAGGAGGGTAAGAAGTGAGACAAGCCAGGGCCTTTACTAGTTACAAGGAAATGCTCTGGCTCTAGTTTTTCAGAACCACCCTGGGAGCTGCCATAGTTGAGTGGAATAGATAAAAACCAATCTGCAGTTAATGGAAAGGTTGTCACATCTAGTGTCTGGCACATAACCACAATTCTAAAAATAACACATACAAAATGTAGTCATTCACCTTAATAGAATTATCTCGTAAGCCACTGATAATTTTTTCATCATCATACTGTAAACAGTAGACACCTTTACTATTTTCAGAGCGACACTGAATCCTCTGCAAGTTGTGTCGTCCACACCGCCAGTTAGATTCTATAGTCTAGGGGAAAAAAGGAGACAAGAGATGAGTTTTTGTGAATCAACTATTCTACTAGGTTTCAGAATTTGGGGTCATTTCCAGAAGCAGCATACCAGTGATATCCCAATCTTGGTTTGCATAACTGTCTGTGGAAAGGAATCATGCTCTTTTCCAAGTAAGACATTAGCCCAACAATGTTTTTTCTCAAACTTTCCCTGCCCATCTGGCAACTATCACAGGATTTCCAGTGAGTTTTGGGTTAGGTCTGAAATGGCCTAGACAGAATTCAATATGTTTAAAGAATGTCATTTGTGCCCAAAACATACAAATAAATAATAACTCATTGGGTCACTTACTAATGCCAATTAAAATATCTGGCAAAAGCCTACAGCCACCATTAAGCATATACTCAAACTTTATGTACCCAACCAAATACCTAATCACTGAAAAAAGATACTGTAACTAGTACTATACAAGCCAGCTACATAAAAAAATGTGTTATCATTTTTAATCTCCCATTAGAATGATACATTTCAGCCCTGGATTCCCATTTTCCTCATTCATGCAACATTTACTGAAATGTTAGTATATTCCAGGTTCTATTATAGATATTAGGGATTTAAAAAAACAAACAAACAAAACAGAAAACATCCTACATCAAAGGAGGCATTTCTCTGGTAACTAGGCACAGTATCTAGAACTGGAGCCCCAGACTGTCCCTGACTTAAAATGGTTCAACTTAGAATTTTTTAGCTTTCTAGTGCAAAAGCAATACACGTTCAGCAGAAGATGTGCTTTCTTTCCCTGGCTCACCATCTGCAATACTGGGCAGCAGCAGTGAGCCACAGCTCCCAGTCAGCCACTCGATCACAAAGAGAAACAACTGAAACTCTGCAGTGCACTGTGTTGCTAAGTTGTTGGTAAGGTTTGGTGAATTCAATGCATTTTCAACAGGATATTTTCAAAAAACAATGCAACTCCATCATAAATCAAGGAGCATCTGGACTTCAAACTAAATTTATTTGGATAGAAGATCAACACAATATATTTGGAAGGAAATTTTCATTATTTTCCTTGAATAAACAAGGACAGAGTCTAACTTGCCTGAGAACACAAAACTAATAATTGGAATGGCTGGAAATCACACCCAGTTTTTTCTAACTCAGTCCACGCTTTTGCTATGGTCCCACCTCTTGAGGCAGTGAGCACAGAACATAAGATCTGGAACAATTCAGATAAAATATCAGTGCCAAATGAGTGATAAAATCTCTAAATGCTGCAAGACTTGAGGGAGATCAAGAGAATCTAGCCTGAGACCATCGGGCCAAGTTTAATGAGGATGTGAGTTATATCCAGAGCACCAGAAGACCTACCCTTGGGTAGTGGATATGAGGGATTCTTCAGAACTCAAAGATACAATGTCTCCCCTAAACACAATCATTCTGAATTTCTAGTTTTTGAAATTAGGGGATAATAAGGGACTACAATAACTGGTTACACTCAGTTTAGGATATAGTTTGAAAGCTTATCTCTGAGTAGCTAAAAGCTCATCTTTACTCACAATAAGCACCTAATTACTAGCTCTGTTGACATCTAACAAATCATATTTACTCATTTTGAAGGCAGTATGCTTCTGTACTCTGCAAAACTTACTGATACTATTTATTATTATTTAGAGAAATAATATACTTTAGATAGTAAGCCTGCCACGTCGGCAGGTTAAGCATTGCAGGAAAATGCTGACTTAGGAGGCAAGATGCACTGGTAACAAGACTGTTTCCTGGCTGTGACTCTTGACAGTAGTTATCCACGTTCAGGCGACACCTTTTATAAGCTACCAAAGTTGATAGAGAATTGTATGACTCTATATGAACCCAAAGTATTACAAAGATGAATATATAACCTGTTTTACATATATTAGGTGTTGTTTTTAAGTTCATATAACTTCCCTTTGGTTTAAAACATACACTACTTTAAAATGCTATTGAATTAGTAAGCAGTTTTCTTAATATATACTCCTTCAATGAGTAGAAAAAGCATATCAATTCTCATATGTGAGTTTGAAAAAAACCTTTTTTCATTTAAAAAGAAGAATAAGAGAAATTTCCTACGTCCTCCCATTTCTATTTTCTACAGTTGGTCACGATCTTTTACTGAACCTAAAGCCCCAAAGACATTAAGAGAGGACTAAAGATTGGAGCTGGGATAAGGCCACACTTTCAGCTTGTAATACATCAGTCTCTGAGATATCACACAGATATCTCACAGATATCACATAGATGTCAACACAGAGAATATCTCCTGACAGCAAAGGCTGGATCATGCCATCTACTTCCAACCCTCAAACAAGAGCTATGAGGATAGGACTTTGTAAAAGGTCTACTAGATATCACACTTTGATTCTAAGTTGAATGGAAGTCAAGAAATGAATTAGCTTTTCAATGCTTATAAAAAGCCTAATTTTCTAAAATATACCTCTGAATTAAAAAAAAGTTTGCAAATAATTCTTATTGGATCTGGTGAGGAAATCCCCTGTTAGGGCTATGTTTAAAAATCATTAGAGGTAGAGCACTTGCTTAGCAGGCATAATGACCTGGATTGACTTTCCAGGACTACAATTTTAAAAATTTTAAATTAAAAACTTAAAAAAATAATCATTAGATTCCTGAATCCTAAGAGAAGTAGGTTGTTGGAACCAGATCGGGGAGTCCTGACTAGCTGTCCAGCCACCCGGGCATTCCCAAGGCCACCCACACAAGAAGGCAGCACTTCCTACTGACCATGCCTGCCCAAAACACTGCCACCATGTGTGACAACCTCAACCCTTCTTGGATGCTTCTCGGCCGGGTCTTTTTTAGAAAAAACAGATCTTTAGGCCTGGCAGGCAGCCCACTGTGGCAGAAAATGCCCAGGTCAAGTAGCAGTCTTTACAAGTAACTCAGACCGTCTGACAGCAGTTTCCTCCTCTGTAAAAATAGGAATAGTAACATCTACATCCTCAAAGCACTGTAAAGATCAAGTAAGGTTACCTAGGTGAAGGTCTCATCATAGTGTCTACTAAGAATACTGACAAAAACAGTGGGCCCAAACAAACAACTAAAACAAAACCCAACCCCCCTAAAAACAACCACCACCACCAACGGCCTCATTAAATTGCCAAGAATTGTTATCTAGGTGGATATGTAATGTTGACCACCTGAGCAACCTGAAGTGTTCCCAGGAAGGTGCTCAGCCTTCAAGTGAAATGCAACTATTACATTAATGTCAGCAGCAGGAACACTTGCACACACAGGTGCACCTCTTTAATTATGTGGGTACCTGCCATTTCACTCAGCCATCACGTGGTATAGCTACTGTTGAGGAATATTTCATGTTTTTGAGAACTTGTAAAATCCCCTTACCCTGTGCAAATTTTCAAAATACTGGGAAAGTAGCCATGATACACAGAGTATACAGCAGCATTTAAATTGGCAATAGAGTGAAAACAGATGTCTGAGTATGGAGGAATAACATTATTTTTAGAAGCCTAAACACAACTGGGTGGGTGGGCAAGTTTCAGCATTTTCTAGTCAGGACAATGTTAATATCAAGTTTTCAAACCACAAAAAAGCTCCCTACTTTCCCTGAATATAACGTGGTTTATTAAAAGGTGTGATACAATACACCATCATTTTCCCAGTAGTCTGTTCCAAGGAGAATGCTTTAAAGCCCTTATTCCAGTGAGTAAAGGGAGGAAAAGTGGTGTATTAGATGAAAGAGTTTGTCACTACACTGAAATGGCAAGAGAAAAATCCAATTCAGGACATCGGTCTGTTATAACAGTGCTCACCTCTAAAGCTGTAAATGGGCAACTGGGGAGGGGTGGTGGGCATAAACATCCACTTGACATTCCGGGGGTCAATTTATCTTTTGACAATGTACTTAAAACGCTTTAGAGCAGCACCTTTCCTGTAACTGGACTAAAACAAGGCCAACTAATCTTATCTTAACTCACAGCCCTTTTTCAACTGTCAAGGTCACTGAGTATTCTTACACTTGGAGGAAGATGAGAAGACCAAGCTGAAATTTTGTAGACATAAAACAACATGCCTTTTTCTTCCTCACTTCTTGAATTTTCCACTTTGAAAATAATACCCAAGTGTAAGCTTAGAGCTACACAGACCTAGGTTAAAATCTCATCTCATCCATTCAATTATGCAGCAAGTTCTAAACCTTTAATCTGTTTCCTTTTATATCAATAAGGATAATAATATGTACATTGCTATAAAACTTAAATGCAATAATCTATGCAAATCACCTAACATAGTTCCTGGTATACCACAAGGGCTCAAAATAGGGTGCCTGTTATTATTATATCCTGCATGTGAGAGTTTCATACCAGCCATATGGTCAGAGCCAAGTTCATGACAATTTCTCATTTATTTGATCCATGGATCACTGAAAGAATTTGTTACATGTACGTGTGCCCTGGACAGAATAAAGCATACTCCCACAGCAGAGGGAAAGAACTCTTCTGGGGTGGTACCAGTGATCTATAAGAAACTTACATGCAAGAGTATCAGGTCTGATACCAGATTCCATTCCTCACTAGCTGTGTTTTCCAGAGCAAGTCATTCAACCTTTTTGAGTCTATGTTTCAATTTTAAATAAGGACTTGACCTACTTTTCAGGTTTCAGCCAGAATGTTCATTGAGAAAATGTATTATAAAATGCTAAACAAAGTATATGGCACAAGTAAATACTCTATTAGTGGTACATTATTTTTGTCACTATTACTATTAACGAATATACTAAAGTATAAACATCATTTCTTATACTAAGAAATTTAGCCCACAAAAATCTGGAGGAGACGCTTGTGGCCTACCAGTGGGTTTTCCTAAACCACACTTTAAGAACCACTAGGAAGACCACCATGATGGAGAAGTTTTGTATCAAATAGGGTTTTCCCCCCATGGCTCTGCTTCCCCTCACATCTGCCTCCTCCACTACAAAATTTTTTTTTTTTTGGTACTGGGGATCAAACTCGGGACCTTGCGCTTGCGAGGCAGGCGGCGGAACCACTGAGCTAAATCCCTGGCCCTACAAAATATGATTTTAGCCTAAGGAAACAGTTATGGTATGTGGTGTCACATACTATCATATGTGATACTGAGTTCACTTACTGTGCATTATAACAGTAGTCATGATGATTAAATAAGCTATGTCCACCAAATCTTCAACTTCATCAAAGTTATTCCAGAGTTCCTGTTTATTATTGACTGAATTTAAGCATTATCCCTTTCAAATAAACAGCCTGATAAAATCATTCAAGGAAACTTGGAGATACTTTGTAAATAGTTGCCTCCACCCAAAAGAACAGAAAATAATATATATATCTAAGACTTGTACACAATCAATTTCTTAGCACAGCTATCTAAAGGTAAGACAGAGCCCCTGTCCCATGACATACACATACATCGATCTAAGATTAGAGTTAACACTAAATCTCATCTACTAACACTCATCTACTAACTGCAAGGATGATTTATTCTAAGTTTTGAATTGCCAATGGATCCATTAATCCCTAAACTTTATGATTTTCAATTATTTAACCCTACCGAAAAGGTTATAGTCTCAGCTATTTTAGAGAACAGAATACTAAAAAAACCAAAAAAAACAAAAAAGGTTTGTGTTTTAAATCATGATATTCCGGTTAAAGAGGAATGGTTCATTAGTTCACATCTGACTGAAAAGGGGGATGAGGAAACAGGATCTAAAAAAACACGTTTCTCTATTAAAGAATTTTGCCACAATGACTTTTATGTCTATCACCTGGGCAGGTGATTACTTCACATTTGGGAAGCTGAGTATAACTTTATGGGAATGCAGCATTGCCCAGTGAAGGCTGAACTTTCCTGCCAAGGAGGAAATAGTGAAGTAACCAAGACCAGCCAGGAACACATGTGAAAGAGTTAATAAGAAATGCCTGTGTATGTCTTTCCTGGTTCGAGGAAAAGGGTTCAATAATACAACCACACTAATTAGAACACATGAACAATATCACACATCTCTTAATGTTTCTCATCAAGTTTAGAGTTTTTCCCCCTGGTCTGGGGAAGTTACACTCAAAGCCAAAATGACCCAGAAGCATAATTTGTTCTATAAAACCTACTTAACTAATATTTAGAATAATTTCTGGACCATTTTTATTAAAAATTATGGGTAATTTAGAGGAAACTGCAAGTGTCCCTTCCTCTTAAGAGATGGCGCCAAAAATTTAAAACTATGATTACCTTAACAATTAGGCTTTGAATTTTAGAAAATTTATCAAATTAGAATAAATAGCTATTTTTTGATTAGTGATTAACTGGTAGTCTTTCAAAAGGATTTCATGTCTTAGAAACATTAGGTTTAGCAGAAGGCATGACCTCCTCTGAATAGCTGCAGATTATGTATTGTGACATTTACCCCCAAAAACTCAACTTAAAAAAAATACTGATTGTAGAACAAAAGAACACTTTAAGGCAACATAAAAGACTGAGAACAAGGCACAAAGAGCCCATAAAACAGATAAATCATAAAGTTACCTCTATGTCCTGAATAATCTTTGGGTATAACGACCTATAAAATGAATTGGGAGGGCCATCTGTGGGTCTGTTTTTAAACAGGTACTGATCCCTGGCAAATAAAAACAAACAGATGTTACATTTTTGAACATAAAAGGGTAAATTTTATTTAAACATGGTGCTTACAAACATCTTTTATGTTTTTTAACTTCCATTGAGTTTTAATAGTTCAAAAGCAAAATTTCTAACAAAATTTTGTCAGAGACATGTTTAGTTCAATTTACAGCTAACTGACATGAGGCTGGCCTTTTGTTTTCTGAGTGCTAACACATAATAATGTAGCCTTTCATTCTAAAGAGTTTATTTAAAAAGAAGTGCTAAGAAAAATCTTAGTCCACATCAAACTTCCTCCCAGAAAGAAAATACAGCCCAGCCAGGCATGGTGTCACATGCCTATTAATCCCACTGCTCTGGGAGGCTGAGGCAGGAGGACCCTATGTTTGAGATTAGCCTAGGCAACTTAGTGACTCAGCAAGACCTTGTCTTAAATAAAAATAAGGGAGGCTGGGGATAAAGCTTAGTGTGAAGGTTCCAGGCTCAATCAAGGAAAAGGAGGGGGAAGAAGAGGGAAAAGGAGGGAAGGATAGAGGGAAGAAGAGAGTGAGGGAAGGAGAGAGTGAGGGAAGGAGGGAGGGAGAAGAGGCAAGAACAAGGGGGGAGGGAGGAAGGAAGAGAGGGAGGGGAAGGGGAAGGAAAGGGGGAGGGGAAGGGGGGAGGGGAAGGGGAAGGGAGGAAACAGAGTCCTAACCTTCACTCTCATCGTCCCTGTACTTCAGTTCATAGCTCTCTCTCTCTACACTAACTGGACCAGGCCACTGTCATGGATAGAGCTATAAAGCTGCATTTAAGTACATGGGTTTTCTCTGAAAAATCCTGTCATTGTGCCTCCTATATCCTCAACCAGAAGTAATAACAAAAAGCAAAGCAAGGGCCGGGATTTAGCTCAGTGGTGCCGCTGCCTGTCTCACAAGTAGAAGGTCCTGAGTTCGATCTCCCAGTACCAAAAAAAAAAAACAAAGTAGTATTACTTGACTCATATTTTTCTTTCGTCTTACATATCTTTTGATGATGGTATTATTGCCTAAGGAAAAAGCATAAATTTATAGCTGTGAAAAGCCAAATCACCCACTCAAACTAAACAAAACTCTGTAACAGTTAATAAATATAAAGGAAATTTCGTGTTTCAAAAGAACTTCTAACAGCTTTAACTTTTCCCCCCAACTCTTGACCTTGTTTAAAATAGGCAAACACAGTTGCAAGTATAATTGCTTTCCTGAATAATTAAGCTGACTCTATGTCAAAGACTTTTTTCAAAGGAATAAGCAACCCAAGTACTTACCACCCTCTTCTTTCTGAAAGTCCTTTCCACAGAGGATCAGTGCGTACCATTCGTTCAATCAGCTTCTTCCAAAGCATTCCTTCTGAGATCACTCGCTGCCATTCTTTGCATACCAGCTCTGCTGCACACAGAGATCTGGCATCCAGGTAGGAAAGAATGTTTTCTGCTATGTGATCTAAACCTTGCTCTACAAAACATAAAAGGGAATGAAGGAATGGACAGGGAGGTAGAAATGTGTAACCATTATTTCCTTAAAGATAAGAAAAATAAATTCTGAACCAGCTAAAATACTTCAGCAACATCAAAAGGCCTACCGATATACAAATGCACATGTACTGTGTACAGATTTATACACTTCATTTTGTTTTGTTTTGTTTGTTTTTTGCAGTACTGGGGATCAAACTCGGGACCTTGAGCTTGCTAGACAGGTGTGGTGCCACTGAGCTAAATCCCCAGCCCTTTGATTTTTTTATTATAAAACAACTGATAGTAACTGTTCTCTGCATAAAAGCTGACCCTGGAAAGTTCTGTATTTGTCATATTATAATAAAAGATTTATTTTCATTTTCTTTTACATAATTCTTACAAAATGTCTATGGGATGTCTCCCTCAATTTTACAGATGAGGTATGAAGAGGCTTTACTCAGTGGTGAAGCAAGAGTAGCACTCAAGATTTCCTGCTAATAAATTTGTGCACATTCTCCTTATTTACTGACCATATCCACCAGTCCATGCCCTCTGTGTCTCCCTATGAGCTAAGAAAATCAAAAAGGTCAAAGTGACCCAACTTTAAAAATGTTATGAAAAGTTAAATGCAAGCCAAAGTTAAAATTGGTTGTGTTCAGATGTAATTCTGTCAATCTTTTTATCTTCTTGTGCATATCCACTTTATGTTCCTGAACTGATGCTAAGAACCCTCAAAAGCAATGGCTACATGTTTACCAGTTTTGGAGCACTGGAAATTATGGGGTTCAACAGCCCACATAATTCAAGGGTCCTCACACAGATAATCATTCAAGATGAGCCTCTGCCTGACATTTACATAGAAAAAAGATAACTACTGGCATCACTGTGCTACCTATCAACTCCCTTTCAGTAGTTCTAGGAGTGACCAATGTAACTACACAAAATGAAGCCCCTCTGCAAGTCTGTTCTGTTTAGAGATGAAAACACAGAACATATAGTCAGAAAATCCCAATTTTATATTGCAGGTTCACTACCTATTAGTTCTTACTATTTCTATAACATAAAACAAATACCAAAATGTCCCTTTGCCTTGATTTTCTACCATACAAAATGGTAATCACCAGTAACAACTGCCCATTCTCACATTAGGAAGAATCAGTAAGAAGCAAATTAAACAAACTTATGAAAAGATTTTAAAGACAATAAAGCACTCTACTAGGTTAATGTTTGTTCTTTTTCAAAATAAAGAGAAGAGGCAGAGTAATTTTAAGCTTAGTGATAAAGACCAAGATGTAAATCGTTAAGCTTTCCTCCTCTGTATAAAATAGGGGCAAAAATCTCTGCTTTATTTTGAAAATATCAAAATGAAATGATGTAAACAAATCCTTTACAACCAAGCACACACCTGTCAAGTGAAGTACTCAGGAAGCTGACATTGGAGGATCTTAAGTTTGAGGTGAGTGTGGGCAACTTAAGCCAGGCTCTTTCCCAAAATATAAACAAACAAACAGGCCTGGTATGGCTCAGTAACACAGTATTTGTTAAGCATATGGGACCCTGGGTTTTATTCCCAGCACTGAAGGAACAAACAAAAACTTTACAAAGATTTTTTTGAACTCTCAGACGAACTGTGGTTACACTGTTGATTGTGGTATCCAGATCTTTCATGTACAAACTCTCCTACTCTGGATTACATCTAATATCTAATGATAACAAAGACTTCACTGGGACCACTATCTTTTCTTAATCTCATTATTATATTATAGCTAATACAGTCGGAGACTGAACTGCCTTTACCTAATAGCCACAGTAGACTCCTAGGCTGGCAATGAGTTAATCCAAAGCCTCTCCCTCAAAATCATCTATTAAAACAATTCCCCCCAATTGTGAACGTGTGCGGCCAGTTGGAAAGGTAGGGGGTAACTTCATGCAGGAGTTTATATTTATCCTTACTATAATTTACCTTCAAAGCTCTATCTGACCTATTCATTTCAGCCTCTAGAATTCTGATTTTCTTTTTCATACCAGGGATTGAACTCAGGACCTTGTGCTTGCGAGGCAGGCGGCGGCACCACTGAGCTAAATCTCGGGTAGAATTCTGATTTTCATCATGTACCAGATCTGCAGATGGGCCAATGTAGAAAGTCTTTATTCCAAGTTGTGGACAAACATGTTAAATGGATCAGAACCAAGGACAGCACCCATGACACTAGCTATTTCCCTCTAGGCTATCACTGATGCAATCATTAATGACACCAACATTCAGCCACCAAGCTCAGTAACCTTCTGGATATTACTGTTCAGTTCACATCTCTCTATTCAGACCTCGAGAACATCTGGGGAAACTGTACCATGAAGATACTACCACCTTTCTATCATTCATTCTTCTTTTGACCTATGCTACTACTTTCCAGTCTGCTAAACTTATCCAAAAATGAAATATGGATATGGTATGGTAACCCTCTGTGTTCCCTTGCTGATGCTGACTACATTTACAATTTTTCATTTCCATGTCGGCACCAGTTGCTTTGTACTCCTTTTTAACATATAAAATCCATGTTCGTTACAGAAAAATTGATAAAATGCATATAAGCAAAACAAACAGAAAATGTACCCCTAACTAAGCCCTATCTCCAAAAGATAAAAAATTTTATACAATATCTTGTATATACTCTTCTAGGTTTATACAACTCTACATGATCTTTCCAGATACTGATTAACCTTTGAAATTGAAAATTCTGTTAGAATATAACATCATATTTAACAGCTAATATCCCCCAAATATACCTCTCCAGTTGTACAAGCTGTACAGAGTACACCTGTGCTCAATAGCTCTGCACATTGGTTTTCAATTCCCAGTGTTCCATAATTCTGAAAATCACAACCATAGGACTTACTCTCCTAGAAAACAATGTATTTAGGCCAATTTATTTACAGGATTTCTAAATATATTCACATCTTTTGACTATAACTTTCCTACATTTTCTTGTTTTAAGGTCATTATACTTAGTGAAGAAAGAAAAAAGTCAAATGAGAGCTAAGTTAAATCAAAATACTGTACACCGTTTGCTTCCACTATAGTATCTATTCCAAGCATATTATCCCTTCATTCTTTGTAACTTTCCTTCAAATAATTGACTATTTTGTCTTTAACTCTCTTGGATTACTTAAACATTTTGGCCAATTTTACATTATTTGGGGTTTGAGCATGATACCATGCTCAAAGGCACAGGCCACCTTTCTGTGAATTTCCATGATCTTGAGTCCCTTTCTTCTCCTATGTTTAATTAAAATCCATGGATTATCACATATGCCTCTCCTTCCCTCTGGTTGACAAAATAATTGTAACAGGATTACAAATTTCAGACTATCTCAGCTCTGTTTAATCATATTTTCTTTTAGAGTCTCTACACAGGCTAACAGACTTAGCTCTTCTATGGGTTTTTCTAATTCTTGGATACGTGACTGACTTCCTTTTGAAGTTTCTATTCATGATGTTAAAACATAGTCACTTTTTAAGTTATTACTTCCACAACACTAGCAGATCTTTCTAATTGGTTATAAACACACCCCTAACCAGTCCCCTCTTGAATCTGCTGCCCTGAGAGATGAAGCAAACAGCAAGACAAGAATGCATTAGACAGTTGACTTTTCACATCTCAGGGGCTGCAACAACCCTATCATCTGTATGTGAACTGGGAAAGCAACATCCAATCCTTCCACTTGACTGGATTCTCACAGTGTGGACCATAAACAGGAAAAGCCTGTGTGACTGTTTCTGAAATCATGTGGGGCTACTGATCTTCAAAACAACAGCAACAAAAACAGATCCTCCAGACCTTCTGAATTACAATCCCTAGATGACAAGGCCTAGGAATCTGCACTTTTAGGAAGTGCCACCAGCTAACTGTGACATGTTAGGAACTGTTTTTTTAGAGCAATGACATCTCTTCTAGTCCTCTTGGATCTCTCTGCTCTGTCCCCTAGGTGCTCCCAACTAAACTTTTTGCAAAAATAAATCCTTTACTAACACATACTTCCTCTTGTTTCAAATACCTTCAGGCCAATTAAACATCTCAGTGATATCTACAGGTTAGATGTGTTTCCTTTGGTTACTACTTTACATTCACTTCACCATTCAAGCATGCAGCATGGTTTAGTCTTGTGTAAAATGCACTGGCTGTGACATCAGATA
The DNA here is from genome assembly GCF_053883595.1 of Heterocephalus glaber. NCBI lineage: Eukaryota > Metazoa > Chordata > Mammalia > Rodentia > Bathyergidae > Heterocephalus > Heterocephalus glaber. The sequence continues at coordinate 17,640,115 of NW_028258377.1, read as the reverse complement.
ATCTGGCTTGAATCCTGGTTTTGTCAACTGCCATTTGAATGACCTTAAGCATATCCATTTTCCTTTTTTCTAATTTCAGTCTTCTATAACACAGAAATGATATTAAATGCTTGAAATGAATTGTCTCATATAATCTGAACAATAATCCTTCAAGGTAGATATTTTTAATAATCTCATTTTACAGAGAAGGAATTTCCCAGCCTTGTTGGGAAAGCTGGTAAGTTGTAGCTAAGGAGCTACATACATAGCTTGTACTCAATAAATGTTAGTTTTCTTCTCACGCACCTAAAACCCCCTTGGCTATTATCAATGGTCAAGGAGGCTAAGCAATATTCTTCTATGTTATTTTCTGTAGAGAAAATATTGCACATTTCTTCCAACAAAAAGCTAAACTTTCTCTATCATCTTGGTATAAATCTCATTGTTTTGAGAAGAACTGGGCACACCTCAGAGTAGACACCCCCAGGAACCATGCAGACCTTGGTACTTTCTGGTTACAAGCCTACTCAGGACAAAAAACAAGGTGATCTATTTGCTGAACAAGGTGATCTATTTGCCTGGGCTGAAAAGTGCTTTGAGGTGTTAAAACTAAGCATTTTCCTGAGTCCCCATGTCTGGCTCTCATTATTCTACCATGCTGAGACTCACCCAGCTCCCACCACCACCCCCTTTCCAACGCAACAGGAGGATACATTACAGCCTCACAAAAATGAGGCCATAATACTGCACACACAATGCTGAAGAGGTGCTGCTGGTGTTAATTAGAGCCACCACAGGGAAATCTTGGAAAATTTCAATAATAAATGAAAACAATGAAAAGTCACACATTTCAAAGCTCAATATGTAAATACACTTTATCACAACAAAACTCAAAATGTATGCTGTCAGTTCAATGCCCTTGACTATGGCCAGTTTTAAACAATGGCTTAGATCATGCAATTATAGAAACCTCCATTATTTTAGAAACACATTTCAAAAGCAGCTGCAAAGAAACTTTCCTTCCCACACAACTCTGTTGTCCCTTCCCTCCAAACCCTAGGAACACATCTAGTTATAAAATCTGAAGTTAGAAACTTTTAAAAAGAAAACAATGCAACTATGTGCAGCAGCAGTCTATCAATGAACTACTTTTACTTGGAGTATACCAGCCTATGGATTCAGACAGACATGAAATGAAGAGTCCACAAAGTCACAAAGGTCACAAAGCCCAACATCTTTTTTCATAAAATATCCAGGAAACATAACTTTTAAATTTCAATATCCAATTCTTCATTTATAGAAAGTATACACAGACCTGAATTTTTATATATACCTTGTGTTTTCCAATCCTGCTAAATTCAAATACAAGTTCCAGGGGCTCCTGGAGATTTCTTAATATTTTCTCTGCAGATGATTATTTCATCTACATATAAAGATTTTGCTTCTACTGTGTCAATCCTATTCTAACTGTGTCATTTTATTGTCAGACTATTTTGGTTTGGGCCTATGTTTCAAGGTTTAATGGACAAATGAAGACTAAGCATATCTGCCCTTGTTCCCCACCTTAGGGAGAAAGCATTGTATCTTCTCCATTCATATAAGGTGTTTTTGCTGTAAGTATGGAGTACATGTCTTTGATCTGTTGAGTGGGTTCTGTTCTACTTCCTAGTCTCCTGATAGCTTTTACCATGAACAGCTGTGGAATTTAGTCCAATACTTTTTCTCCAACTAGTGACAGGATCATATGGCTTTTTCCTTTCCTCTGTTCTGGGGGTGGATCTTCCAATGCTGAACCAACACTGCCATTCCTATAATAAAACCACTTTCTACATACTGCCAGATCTGACTTCTAATAGTTTGTTTTGTTAAACAAATTTCTATCTATGTTTATACTTTTTTCTTCTATTATCTTTATCCAGTTTAGGATTAGCACAATGTTGATTTCCTAAAATGAGGGGAGAAGTGTTCCTTTTTTCTGCTTTAAATGTTTGATATAATTTATCAGTTAAATTTTACATGAGCCTGCTGTTGTCATATAGGTAGGTTTTCAAGCTAGGAATATACTTTAATAAGTGCTATTCAAATTTTATATTTCCTCCAGAGTCAGTTTCATTAATTTGTCTTCCAAAGCACTTCTTAGAAGTTGTCAAATTTATTTCAAAAATATTTTTGTAATATGCTTTCTATATCCTTTTAAATTCTGTAAAATCTGTCGTAATGTCTTCTAGATCTTGATATTGTAATTTTAAAAATGTATAATTGATATTGTGTGATATGAAGAAAAGGCCTAAAGGAGTAGGAGAAGTGGGAGAGGTAGGGGAAAGGAAAGAAGGGAAAACAAAAATTATGAGAACAGGAAAAAAAATGGAAACAAAGTCTTTGCAAATAGGGAAGGGTGGAGGGGGTGAAGGGAGGGCAGGGGAAAGGGAATAAGAACCAAGATACATCATGTAAAGGTAGAAGATCCTAATGATGAATGTAACTATATTTTATACCTAAAATGTACCAATAAACTTAATGGGGAAAAAAAATATCCAGGAAATAACAAAGTGGAACATGCACCTATAAGTCAGAATGAATCAATCTCAAAATTAGTGGTTGAATAATTAAAACTTCCTAGCAATAAATCTCAATACCTCTGGAGAGGCAGGTGCTTCCTGACTGTGTGGGCTTTTTAAAACTTTTTAAAAGTTGCATCCTCGGGGCACCCACTAGATACCAGGCATAAGATATATATTGTCTTAATGCTGACAGTTTCCCATGAAATATTATTATTCCCACACAGATAAAGAAATTGAGGCTCCAAAAAGTGAGGTGACATAGCTATCAAATGCAGGGTCCTGGACTCGAACACGGGGCTATCTAAATTGAACACTTGCTCCCTCCACTCTGCTTTGCTGGGTCTTTGGCCTTGTATCCAGCCTATAGCCTGCTAAGGTTCTCTGGCTTTTCCTCTCTTCAGAGACTTTTGATCTAGTCTGCATCACATTTACATCCCATAATGGTTTTTCAGCCTTATTCAAGAAGAAGACAGTGAATAAAAAATCACTAGGACACTAAGTGCTTCAAAATTCTTAATTGCTTAGACACCTCACCAAATGCATCACCTACAAATATCATCCTTTTTGAAGCACAACCTGCCTCTACTTTAAATGGTATAGGTTTTCTCTTTAACAACAGTTCTTACAAACCACAAACAGCCTGCAGAAATTGACATTGCAGACTAAACATTTACTATGATTTTTAGAAAAGCATATCATAATTATCACTTTTTCCACTGAACCAAAAGGAGCCAGAGACCACAAACATTTTCCATTTTTCCTATATTCACAGGTACAATGTTCATAGTAAGCCTTGAAGTGCCAAAACTATAGACAATTTTTATAGAACTAATGGTTTTCACAATCAAAAGAAGTTTAAGTTCTGCCAACTTTAGTAGAGTAAAAGTTCAAACTCAAGAACATCTACAGAAAAAATTAAACACGAACTAGTATAATGGTAAGTTGCTCTATACATTATTAAATCTAAGTACAAACATGAACATAGACCTGTTTCTCCTATAATGCTCTTAAGGCAGGGTCTGTGTTAAGGAACTAACGCCAGTTTGAATCCAAGTCTACTAGACACTAACACAATCAACTTGGCCAGCTTGTCCCAAGCTATTAGAATCATATGTATTAAATATACTGACATATGTATATATGTTCAGATCAAGTCCTGTTAAAACAAATAGCATTTTAACAAAAATATTTCCATACCCTAGCCAACAGTCCATTCATTTCATATAATATTCAATACCACAAAATTCCACTTTAACAGAGATATGGACAATGCCTTAAAATGCTCTGTAATGAAAACTGAATTGTATGCAATTATACTAACCATATTTATATACATAACACATGTTCATCTGTTCTGCCTCTTCTCCAAGGCTGCACACTCCTCAAGAGAAGGAAAGGGGTTGCCTAGAACTATACAGTACTCTGCGCATCAAGAGAACTTCAACAGTGCCACCTTGTGGTTACTCTATAAACTTACACAGGGAGTTTCCTGGCACACTAAACCATTCAGAAAGCAAATTACAGGGAAGAAAATAAAATCAAATCAGCAAGAAAACAAACAATAAACAATTTGTTGGGAGAAATAGAGTCAGATTAACTTAGTAAAAGCACTTATAATGAACAGTAAAATCACTGACTTCAAAAATTCGCCAGTCTTTTCTTGGTGTACGATGCAGTCTAGACACTGCAAATGCAGAAGACCATGTACACACAGCTGCTTTCCAATCACCTGCAACTCTTTCATACATTCAAAAGCATATTCCTTCTCTCTCCATGCCTCCTCCATTTCTCCCTTTGCCCCACAATTAAAAGTGAATTTAACCGAACAGGACTGTAATCCATACATTCAACATTCAGGGCCAATTTAAGGAATTTTCCACAGTAATCTTCACTAGGAGTGATTTTAGTCTCTGAACTAACTTTTAAACAAATGCCTTCCATCACACACATGATCACACAGTAACCAAGATTCATATTTCTGGACATTTCACCTTATTCTTGTAAAATCTACACAATGAGTAACAGGAAGATCCCTTTCAGCAATAAATACTACCATCCTAGAAAGAAAACATTCATATTTTGCTTCTCCAGAGATAACTAATGGAAGAAATGGACAAGTCATGCTACATTTCAACATTAAAAAAAAAAAAAACAGCAGAGTCAAAACTTTTCTAAGCTAACTCTCAAATGTCCTTGCTTAACACTGCCATTGTAGAAAGTAAACTTACAAACTTTGGAAAATGGATTAGAAATTAGAAACTGGCCTGTTAATTTGCAACCCCAGGTCTCAGCCTGAGCCCCAAGTCTGGGATCTGTGTGTTGTGGCAGTACTAAGCACACGGAGTAAGTCACAAGACAGGCTAAAGAATCCACCAGTATGGGCTGGGGATTTAGCTCAGTGGTTTCGCTGCCTGCTGCACAAGCACAAGGACCCAAGTTCGATCCCTGGTACCAAAAAAAAAAAAAAAAAGAAAGAATTCACCAGTAGCTCTGATTCAAGACACGGCTGGTGCAATGGCACTGGTTTATCCTTGGCTATTTCTAGGCCTACCCTGGCAGGGCAGTAGTAAGCAGCACAGTACACCAACCATGTCAGAAGAAAATATTCTCGTCAGCATTTTCTTCAGGAGTAAAATCTCTGTATCTTACCTAACCAAATTTAAAATGAAAATCAAAAACCAGGAAAGAGACAAAAAACACTGAATGATCAAAAATCAAAATCTGTACAATAATATAATGATGGATACACTTGTCCAAATCCATTAAATAAATAACACCAGGAGTGAACCCTAACATGAACAATGCAGTTGGGGGGATGACAACGAGTTAATATAGGTTCACAGACTGTAACAAAATACTCTGCTGCAGGATGCTGACAGTGGAGCAGGCTGTGTATGTGAAAGAATACATGTGGGAAATCTCTGTGCTTTTCATATAATTTTGCTCTGGACCTAAAACTCTTCTTCAAAAAAAGTTTATTTTAAAAAGTAAAAATCAAAGAAAACCTAACCAGGGAAGTGTGGATGTTAGTGTGTACACCCATGTCTATGTATGCGTGAGAAATGAGGGTGAGGCTGATGAGGGAAGAGGTTGCAGAAACAAGCTTCAAAACATGTAATAAAATAAAAATCCTGAAGAAAATAGGAATAGGTCTTTATCTCCACCTGATAAAAGCGATCTGTGACAAACCCATGGCCAACATCATACTAAACAGGGAAAAGCTGAAAGCTTTCCCTCCGTTATCAGAAACAAGACAGGATGTCCACTATCACCACTTCTCTTCCATATAGTTCAACATTAAGTAGAGCAATTAGACAAAGAATGAAATAAAAGGAATAAAAGGAATATGGATGGAAAAGAAGAAGTTAAATTATCCCTATTTGCAGATATCATGATTCTCTACTAAGACCCCAAAATCTCCACCAAAAGACTCCCAGAACTAATAACCAAATTCAGTAGCATAGAAGGATACAAAGTCAACACTCAAAAATCAATACCATTCCTGTACATCAATAACAAACTCAGCAAGAGGGAAATTAAGGAAATAATACCTTTCACAATAGCATCAAGAAAAATTAAACATAAGAATTAACCTAACCAAAGAAGTGAGAGACCTCTACAAAGAAAACTATAGTACTCTGAAAAAGGAGATTGAAGAGGACATCAGAAAATAGAAAGATACCCCCATTCTTGGATAAACAGAACCAATATGATAAAAATGGACACATTTCCAAAACTGTTATATAGATTTAGTGTAATACCTATCAAAATAGCAACAGCAATTCTTACAGAAGTGGAGAAAGCAATCCTAAAATTCACATGGAACCAGAAGAGACCCAGAACAGCAAAAGGAATTCTGGGCAACAAGGGGAAAGCAGGGGGCATCATGATCCTGGACTTCAAGTTATACTCCAAAGCTACAGGGATAAAAACAGTATAGTATTGGCAAAAAAAAAAAAAAAAAAGCACACTTGTGGATCACTGGAACAGAACAGATGCAGAAACAATTCCAGACATATTCAGCTACCTTATCTTTGACAAAGGGGTCAAATCCTTTCACTTGAGAAAAGATAGCTTCTTTAACAAATGGTGCTGGGAAAACCAGCTATTCACATGCCAACGATTGAACCAAGACTCATTTTTCTCACTATGCACTAAATTAAAATCAAAATGGACCAAAGATCTAAGTATTCAGAAACACTTAATCTGCTGGAAGTCAAAATAGGTAAAACTCTTGAAAGCATAGGTGTAACCAAAGACTTTTTGAACAAAAACCCAGTTGTACAAGAAATAATACAAAGAACCAAAAAATAGGATCACATCAAATTAAAAAGCTTCTGGGTCAGGGATTTAGCTCAGTGGTTCCACTACCTGCCTCGCAAGCGGAAGATCCTGAGTTCGTTCCCCGGTACCAAGAAAAAAAAAAAGCTTCTGCACGCCAAAGAAAACCACCAACAGCATGAAGAGACAACCCACAGAATGGGAAAAAATTTTTGTCAGCTACTGAGACTCCATCTCATTCCAGAAAGGATGGCTGTCATCAAGAAATCAACCAATAACACATGCTGATGCGGCTGTGGGAAAAAAAGGAACCTTTCTTCATTGTCAGTAGAAGTGTAAACTGATACAAACACTACAAAAATCAGTATGGAGATTCCTCAAAAAAATGAAAACTAAAAATTCCATTTGACCCAGCTATTCCCCGTCAAAGTATTTTCCCAAAAAACATCATATTGCAGTGATGCATGTATACCCATGTTTATAGTGGTGCAATTCATAACACCTAAATCTTGGAAACAGACTGTATGTCCATCAACAGATGAATGGATAAAAAAAGTACGGTATTAGCCAGGCGTGGTGGCACATGCCTGTAATCCCACCACTTGGGAGGCTGAAGCAAGAGGATCGCTGCAAGTTCGAGGCCAGCCTGGGCTACATAGTGAGTTCACGGCCAGCCTGCATGACAAAGTGAGACCTTGTCTCAAAAAAAAAAAAGTGTGGTATTTACACACAATCCAGTCCTACTCTGCCATAAAGAAGGACAAACTTGAGTCACTTATAGGAAAATGGATGCACCTTGAGAACGTAATGTTAAGTGAACTGAATCAGACACACACACAGCTTAAATATCACATGGTTTCTCTTATATGAGAAAATGCTATATAAATAAAGTACAAAATAAAAGACAGATAATAAGAAAAGAGAGAGACAGGAAAAAATGTTGTGATCCAACATGAACAATGTATCTAAAAGTGTACCTTGATTTAGTATAATTGTCTTGTGTCTTTTATGTTTTTTGGCCTATTAGTCTGGCTATTGATAATTAACTTTATAATGACTTATAAGATAAACAGATGGATCTGATGCTGGCAAAATAAATGCTAGAAGGAAGAGGAAAACAAAAAATTGAGATGTGGTATATACATGTACCAATTCCCTACAATGGATGTAATCATTATATACTACAAACATACTAATAAAAAGATTGTTTTTAATGTAACAAAGACACACTACCAGTTTTCTCAATGTGTTTTTGGTTTGTTCTTGTTTGCAGTACTGAAGTTTGAAATTAGAACTTTGTGCATGCCCCATATATTTTTTAAATTTCATATAAAGGCAAAGTACAGGCATTATATGTAAACTACATCACACTAAAAAGTATCACTTAAAAAAAAAAAACTAAATGAAGTAATAGTACTGACCAATAATTAACACTTAATCATATGAATGGCCTATATTTCCTAGGTAGATGCTAAATTATAATTCCTCAAGTGCTATACTGTACATTGAAAATACAATGTCCCAAAGAAATACTGTTTCACACAGTATTCATTCATACATTTCATAAAGATCCATTCAGTCCCACCTAGGTCCCTGGGCTGGGTACTTCTCCACTGCTCGGCTGTTTAAGAGAAGAGCAGTTACCTGGTAACGCAGTGATAAAGTCCCGCTGCAACATGGGCTTCAGGTAAGAGTTAATATGTCCATGCTGGTAATGACACATTCGTGAAATAAGATGCTCCACAAATTCCACTTGATCTGATTCAGACCACTGGTCAAAATATTTAATACACAAGTCCTTTTCTTTTTGATAGTTTCCTTCTGATGGCCTCTTTCTGGAGACAATCACAGATGATGTTCCATTACTTATCTGTGTTAGAAAGACAAAATAATAGTAATAGTTTGACACAAGAAATAAATTTGTTATTTCATTAGAAACATTGTTCACCCTGTGTATTTAACCTTAAAATGACAGTTTTACCCTAAAGTCAAACTCATCTCTTTATCAATGCATTCTTAAGTAACTAAAAATGTATTCATGGTCCAACTCCTCAAATTAGTCACTACAGTAAACACTGGAGCTATAGCTATTTCTAAAGCTAAATGGTATCTTAAATCATCATTCTCCAATGCTTATTCCAAAGACATATTGTTATTAGATTAATTTTAGAGATAATTGTCTTACGGGAACTGCTCAACTTGGTAAAATGGCAATGGACTATTAACAGTATGGTTTACTTCCTCAAAGTTAAAAGTTAATGATGTGTACAGTAGTCCCTTTAGGGATACATTCCAAGTCCCCTAATGAATGCCTGAAACCATGAATAGTACCAAATTCTACATAAACTATGCTTTTCCTATACATTTATGATAATGATAAAGCTTAATTTACAAATTAGGCATGGCAAGAGATTAATAACAATAACTAGGGTGCCGGAGATTTAGCTCAATGGTGCCACCAACTGCCTTGCAAGCACAAGGTCCTGAGTTCGAACCCCGGTACCAAAACAAACAAACAAACAATAACTAGTAATAACATAGGACAATTATTACAACACACTGTAATAAAAATTATATGAACATGGTCTTTCTCCTCTCTGAAATTTTCCATTTAATGTTTTCTAACCTCAGGTAACTGAAACTGTGGTATTACTGTACATCTACACTAGTGGTTCTCACTTGAGCTTGCATCGGAGTAACAGAGGGCTCATTAACACATACGCTGCTGGGTCCCCCCCACAGAGGTTCTGATTCTAAGTGTCTGCAGTACAGCTGAGAATCTACATCTCTAATAAATTCTAGATGATATGACAACACTGGTCGAGATTGCACATTAGGTACCATACTTTGAGAACACTGGGTCTAACAAAGAAAAGAAGTAGTTTTTATGTTAAAACCTAAAGTAATTTGATCTACACAAAACTCCATTTTACCTGGCAGTTTCGATCCCCTCCATATTTTTCCAAGGTTACTAAATAAACTGCTCACAAAACAGTTTAGGCTTTCTCTCCCTGCTCTTAACCACCTTCTCACATATACCTAAAAATCTGTTGGATAATCCAGATACCTAAAACAAAGCATTCCTCATCAAATCTACTTACACGCCCTTGTATAACATCATATTTAAAAAACCAAAAAACTACAGGACTAAGTAGTAGCTCATTGGTGGCTAGCACTGTGTGAGGCTCTGGGTTCAAACCCCAGCAGAAGAGAAGTGAGGAGGGGAGGAAAAGGGACAGGGGAGGGTGAGAGAGGTGGGAAGGCCAAAGAAAAGAAAAAAAACAAAAACTACATACAATGCACCTGGACAATAGCATGGAAAAATAAACTGAATCCCTAGTCTCAAACCACAGTACTACTGGTGTTACAAGGCTCAGTAACTTTCCCGTTTTAAAACAAAATAATCTCAATACTGTACTTTTGCCAAACATTTGCCATCACTTCTCTGATAGCCTCGTGTATAATACCAGAAGGAATAACATACAGTAGAAGAGAATTTTAAGAAGTAAAGAGTTGAATTACAAATGTCTATTCCATTAGGAATTTAGCAGTCAAAGAACCAAGAGCTTTTGTTACCAGTATGTTCCCTAACTTAAAGTAGATTGAACCCATCTCAGAAAGACATCCTTTGTAAATATCAAAAGGAGTCTTTGACCTTCCTGGATGAAATCTTATAAGTTTCATATCTGAAGTAAGTATTTAAGTTCACATTCAGAGGTAAGGTCACAAGGCATGTGTCTCCCAACCAAGTGTTCATGAATGTTTTTCGTCTTTTTAACTAGAGTAAGGCAGAACTCACCAGATAAGGTACCACCAGGGGGCAGTATTAAACAGGGATTTTTATATTTTACTTGCCTAACCCAAAAACTAGAGTTCAAAACACAGAACAAGTGAAATTCTTTGTTTATGATGAATATCAGAGGTATAAAAAGAGGCTACTGTGCCGCTTTTAAACATAATGATATCTACCACAATATTATAACTGAGACAAATTAGAAATAATAATTACAACAGTTAGTTAAAGCAAATTATAACACATCTACATAGAAGAGCTATAATGTAGCCATTAAAATGTGGTTTATAAAGTAAGACTGTAGTAAGAGAACATGCTTAAAAATTATATTAAGGAACAAAAGGCAAGAACCAGAATTTCATATAGCACTATGATCATAATAATTTGTGAAGAGAGCAAACCAAGACAACGTGAAGGATAAGCCCCACATGGTGGCACACGTCTATCACCACACAACTTGGGAAGCTGAAGAAGGAGGATCATGAGTTCAAGGCCAGCATGGGCTACACAGTGAGTTCAAGACCAGCCTGGGGTACGTAGTGAGACCCTGTCTTTAAGAAGAAGAAAAAACTAAAGGATATACATTTAAATGCCAAAAATGCCTAATCTTGAAAAAGGAAATGTTTATGTTCTCTTCCCTTTTAGTCCCAATTTTTTGATAGTTCGCTAGGATAACTTTCCATAACTGGTTAAATATAATGATAGTAATAACTATAGTGGCATTTATGTATTGCTATATAATTTATAGTGTTTTCATACCATTATCCCATTCAATCAGCAAAAGGATTATTTCATTTACAGAAGGATTCCTAACCACCTCCCTAGAGAATTTTGTACCATTAACTAGCTGACTGGAAGACTGAAGAAAGAAAAACTGACAGCTAAAGTATTAAGAACCACTGTGAATCAAAAAAAATCAATACTAAGTGAAGAGAATTCTACTGCAAAATAATAAACATGAGAGTACAGAATTGGGTTCGCATACAATGTTCAATGAAGGAAATACTCTATTTCCAACCAGCTACTCAGCCCAGCAAAATCTTCCTAGTATTGTTTTGATTTGTTTCATTTCATCTTGTTTGTTGGGTACATGCTATTCTTGCTAACTAATCTCCTTTCTAATTTCAAATCAAATGATATTCATTACTTTCTATAATTTTGTATTATTCTCTAAAGATTTAGGTATGTTTTACCTTTAATCATGTCCTCATGAAGGGGAAATAATGTATACCATAATCGTTGTGAAAACATCAAACCATGAAACTTTATATGCTGTTCCCATCCCACCTCACCCCTCAAAAAACCTGAGATTGGGAGAGAAACTGGCAAGCTATAATACAGCCAAGAGAGGAGACTGAGATTAACAGGAAAAGGCAAAGCAATAGAAAATGGGAGAAAATGGTGCGAGTAGGGAATGAATGGAGGAAAAAAATCATAAATGCATATGGTGTGTGGCTTGGTGCACCACTTTGGTGATCAAAGACGACACCATTCTCCATGTTTGGCCACAGACAGATAGAATATTTTAGGCTACAGCCACCTCAGAGTTTTTGTGAAAACTCCAAAATTCTTTATTTGTAACACCAATTCCCTAAGGAAAAGATAATAAACTATGGTAGTTTCTGAAACTAGGGAAACTGCACAAAAGAAAACTTTTAAAAGCTTGGCTCTTGGGCCCAGGGATTTAGTTCAGTGGTTCTACCGTCTGCCTCGCAAGTGCAAGGTCTTGAATTTGATCCCCAGTAACCCCCCACCCTAAAAAAAAAAACTTGGCTCTTGATTTCATCAAGGGCATTAAGTGAGGGAGCATCTTATCTACAGTAATTTAATTGCTATCTTATTATTCCTACCTGCCAAAGAGTATTTTTCTTTGGGGACTCATCTTCATTTTGATCTTCCATAACTGAAGTGTTCTAAGGGGGGAAAAACAGGTTATTTGAATTATGCCGATTTTTGCAAATGCTAAATTACTACAAGACATAATTTTGAAAACCCAAACTACAGTGTATCAACACAACCCCAGGAACTCTTTGGCTGTGGCTAACGTGCCATTTGGGTCAAGAGAACTATGCTCATCTTTCACATATCAATAGTTAGTGGCCAGACAAAAGTAAGCATAAAGTCTTCATTTATGAAGGTTGGCCAGGCTTAGAAAACAGGCTAAGTTATGGGAGTAGGGCTGCAGCTCTACCTCAATCATCACTGTTATTTACTTGCGGCAAGAAACCCCAGACATCCACAAAGTTCCCAACGATTGCACAAAACATTCTCTAGAATGTCTGCTATTTAGTAATTCAACCCAACAATCAGTAATTATAAGTGGCAAAGCCTTGGAAGTACCCCTGCCTTTCTCCTTCTCCCGCCTTGATAGCCTTGTTTTTTGAGAATGGCTTTGGAATCTCCCCTCACAAGCATGGTGGGTGCCTCAACCTTTCCCCTGGAGACAAGGATGCTGTTAGCCACTAACAACCTGGCTTGCTTTGGGAATGCATTCTCTTTTGATTTTTGTGTTTACTGCACAGAGAGGCACTGTGTAATTATTCTTTATAGTGACCTACTCGCTCAATAGACGCCCATTAGCTGGAGATTATACATGATTGGATTTTCCCTTTTGAAGCTCCTACCTAATGGCTAAAGGGAAACTTAATGAGAAGGGGAAGTGGGAGAGTTGTGCTTCAGAAGGACTAGCAGCTCATTCATGGAGAACAGTCTCTCTAAAATTCCTTTCCAAAGCTAAAATTCTAAGACTGGGGCACAAAATTTAAACTACATTTGTTCCATAGCATTATTCAAAAAAAAGATACTACAGATCTATTTAAGTTATCAAAGCTTACAAGATCCTGTTTACTGCCTGTATGAAATAAGCCTATCTTGCAAATTTTCCCTTTTATGTTCTTCAAGTCCTAAAATGTTTGGGCCCATACAGTACTTCCAGACAATCCATTTGAAAATACCAAATGTAAGTAATGACAGAAGAGTCATCACTGAGCACTAGTCACTCGATGGAGTGTGAGGTAGTTGGAAAGCCAAAAGCTTTAAAACCAAAGAGAACAGCTTAGAGTCCTGATTTAGTCACCCATTCAATGTGTGTGTGGGAGCCTGAACAAGTTACTTTACTGATGGAACAAATATAAACCACACAGAGTTGTGGGGATTGAGACTACCAGCCCTGTGATTAGTGCTTGGTGAATATTCAAAAAGTACTACTTGCCCTCGGCTTTGAAGATGCCGCTTCCCTCCATGTGTTATCTTCTCCTACTTCTCTAACTTCAGAAGCTTTCACAGAATGGCTCCAGATGGCTGCCTACAGGGAAAACCCATTAAACCCTGGATGCCAAGTTTGCAATGGGAAGTGGGCAGGAGGAGGGCTCTGGATGCAAAAACCAACCATGATTTAAAGAAAAAGACAGTACACCCTAGGCCTGAAACAGCTAGAGTGGGGGTAGCAATAAATAATCCTGAAAGGAAAGATGGAATAGAGAAGAAGGAAACAAGGTTTATATGTAATTTTCCTTCTACTGTTATTTTCAAGGAACCTGGGGATGAATAAAGCTACCAGGTTTGCTTAGCCGAACAAACAAGGTGCAAGCAGGAGACTCAGTAGCCATCCCCTGAGCTTGGTATTGCAAGGCCGCCTTGAATATCACAATGTCTAAGAGTGACAAGGAGAAAGAAATCTGCCTGGAAACATGAAAGAATGAGCATGTAAAGGGATGGGGAAGGAATTCAGTGGAAGAAAGATTGGCAGAAAAGAAAGAAAGATTGGCAGTAGGCCCCGTGTCTCTTGCTTCCAACTACCTCAGAGAAAATGTGTAAAGCTAAAAACTTAGAATACATTCTCCTAAGGTTTGATTTTTTTTAACAGATATAGATTTACTATTTAATAAAATTGTATTTAATAAAACCTTGTGTAGACTAAAATAGTGGCCCCATTCTACACATTTTTTTCAACTTCTCTTATAAAGGCACCAAGAGGTAAATGCTCTCAGGCTACCTGATCAGAGGATCATCTTCAAAGAGTATTCCAGGGGCACAAGAGATGATGCTCACAGAAAAAATGGGTCTCAGGGAGGGGCTAACTACATTTGAGAAATGCTGCACCTGTCTGTCTCTGTCTCTCTCCCTCTCCCTCTCCCTCCCTTCCCTCTCTCTCCTCTCTTTCTCTCTCTAGTTACAATTCATTCCATTAATATATTAAAGGCTCTGAAATGCACTACATTCACACATCATGCTAAATTAGTTTAATCCCACTTCCCAAGTTTGTTGGACATGACATCCCCTTTTTATAAGTAGTATCTATTTATAATAGTTCAGCATATACTGGCAAACAGCGGGCTGTAACAACACAAGCAATAATTCCTTCCTCCTACTTCACCAAATATTGTACCCTGGGAGACAAAGGGTATACCCACTTTGGAAAACCCAATACAGACCTCTCCTGTTTCTCATCACCTTTCTCAGCCTGTTATACGAGGCTGTGGGGATAAGTGGTGATGGTAAGAATGGAAAGACCTCTTATGAGAGCCATATACACACATACACATTTAACTTTGACTTTTATTCTTTACAACCAAAAGACAAAATGACACAAATTAAAGGGTTAAGTAGGAAAAAACCAATGAGCCTCCCAAGGGATAAAAAGGTAGTTTCCCACATCCAAATTCCCAGGTGAAACCATGAGGTTAGCCAACCTGAAAGGTGAAATCCTCTTTAAAGACTCCAACACTTCTGAGAAAGGAAAGTCCTTTGACATACCCACCTACCTTATTCAAACCCCACCCTGCTCAGTCATCATTTCGTGCCTCCTACATCTACCAAGGAGAATTACATTTCAATAAATAAAAATTCAAATACCCCACTTTGATCTTACTAGAGCAGGTCAGCCTTGGCAGTACTGACATTTTTGGATAAGTAATTCTCTGTTGTGGGGACTGCCCTGTGCATTACAGGATTCTGGCAGCATTCTTGGCCTCTAACTGCTATCATCACCCACAATGTGACAATCAAAATTGTCTCCATATTACCAATTGTCCCATGGGAGCAAAATCATCCCATCTACTTGAGACTGATGTATTTTTATACTGCCTATCTATCTACCTATCAATTTATTTATTTATAGTGCCAGGGATTTGAACCAGGGCTTTGTACATGCTAGGCAAGTTCTCCACTACTGAGCAGAATCCCAGCCCCATCCCATCCACCTGAAAACCAGTGCTGTAGAAGAGTGGACTCCAAACTTGTCCCTGTGGGAAAACACAGAAAAAGACTGGCATCTTATGCCTGGCCATTTGTTTTCTCTTTGGGCTTCTTTGCTTAACCCGTATGACAGTATGTATGTGCTATTTTTTACATATAGCTTGATTGTACTATGGCCAAATAACTGATGGACTACATAGCAACATATCTAAATTTAGAGGTAAGTCCTACTTGCCATTAAATTCAAACTTGGCAAACCTTAATAATAGGGTTCTTTACAGGACTATGGATCTGGGGGTGTGAACAAGGGCTGTAATATGCAAATATAGCTGCCCATGGAATGGATGGAGCCTAAGCACATGTTACAGTTTTTTGTAATTATTTGGGTAATTTTGATGTATGTCTCTGCTCAAAAATCACTGCAATGGGGCTGGAGATTTAGCTCAGTGGCACTGCGCTTGCCTAGCAAGAGCAAAATTCTGAGTTCAATCCCTGGTACCAAAAAAAAAAATCACTGCTATGGCAAAATGATTTGGCTGTCCCAATATGTGACACTTCAGAACTACTAAATACCACTAGAATCTATTACCCATTGCTGGATCTTTTGCAACTAATACTTATAAAACCAGCCAATTACTGTATATTAAAAGTATGATCAACTATATACCTTGCCTAATAGTTCCAGAGAGGGACAGAAATAATAATAATAATAACTACTATTTAATAACTCCCTATGATAGCCAGGCATTAAAACTTAAAAACTTTACATAGATTCTCTCTAATCCTTACAATGAACCTGCAAGACAGTATACATTTCCTGTTTCAGACAGGGTCATGGCTCAGAAATATAATCAGTTTGCCTGGGGTTATGCATCAAGTAAGTGCCAGTACTCAAAGCTGGACTCTGCCTGCCCATATCTCACTGCCTTCTTAGTAAAATAAAATGTCATTTTAAAAATATGCTGCTATTTTTTAAAGTAACCGAAACACATGCAGAATAGTTTTTGACAGTTTATAAACAGGTCAGCGAAGTAACTTTCCTTTTTCTCTGTGCACTTTCATTAACACTGTACTTTCCTACAGTAAAACGTCTCCGGTGCTTTCAATTGCTGGTTGTGGTCCATCAATCAATTTCATGGGTTGCAACTAGCGCTTTTTAATAAAACAAAGTAGAATCTGGCATTCCCCTGCCCATAAAAGTAACAATAACAAATTCACACAAAAACTCTAAAAAGGATGAGGGGGATGGTTTCAAAGTAAAAGGAAAGCAAAAGCTATTACATTACGAGAACAATATTCAAGGCAAACTGCTGAATAATAAAGATTTTTTAAAATTTCTAAAAAGCAGGGCTGGGATTCAGTGGCACCACACCTGCCTAGTAAACACAAGGTCCTGAGTTCGATCCCCGATACACCCCCCCAAAAAAAAATTCTAAAAAGCAAAATTTATAGAGGATAAAATGTACTTTCTATACACTTGAATAAAATTCCATAAAGTACACCAAAATTATTGAAATTTTAAAAATATTTTTAAACATTTGATAGAAAACTAAAAAATAGAGGAAAGAAAGGGCAAAGAAAAGAAGTTTGAATTTACTAGATGTATCTCAAACTTTTTATTCTACAAGATTACACAGTAGTTGTTCCCAATGCACTCACTTTTTTTTTCAGTTTCAGTTAGAACCATGTTTTGAAAACAGTTAAGCAGAGAATTTCAGAGACCATTCACATAATTTTTATTAGTGTATTGTTATAACTGTTCTCTTTTATTACTGTTAATCTCTTGTCTAATTTATAAGTTAAACTTTAGCATGGGTGTGTATGTACAGGGAAAAACAAAGTATACAAAAGGTTTGATCTATCCTTGGTTTTAGGCATTACTGCAATTCTTAGAACTTATCCTCCCAAAAGATAAGGCACACTAAAATGCTTTATTTTCCATTTTCCATAGAATATTTTTTAAAAGTGATCCTAAGCCACAGAAGAAATCCCAAACCTAGTTAGTAATCAAGAAGAGATTATTATGTTTAAGATTAAACCAAGTAGAAAAATCTAAATCTATTCTGTCAATTACTACTTGCTATAAATTCCAAAGATAATGATACAGAGAACAATGACTGGAAAAGCAAGCAAATGCTTCTGTCTAGTTATTGTTAACTACATCTAGTTCCCTAAAACCAGAATCTTACCAACACATTGCTGGGAAATAAGAATATGGGAAAGCTGGAAACATTTATTTTGAAAATGGAGAGACAAATTTATCCAACTAGCAGTGCCTATTTCTCATACTAGCCAAGCAACTCAGAAAGAAAAAAGTCATGTGTAAATGTATGCATACACAGGTACCCTGACCATCACTGACCATGGCCTGATGGAAACTTTTTCTAACCTAAACATGCTAAAATGTAAGGACACACTAGTTGTTTTCTTTCTAGAATATAACAAAAATATAAATTACTAATACATTTTAAATCTATTGAAGATTTGGTTGAAATTGCTGCTCCCAATTTTTATAATGCACTAAATTTTCTTCTAAATAATCTAAACTATAATTCCACTCAAATTTCTAAAAAGTATTTTTTTACTGGTACTCTATGCCAAGAGATGGTACTAAACATATATGTTAGAATAAATACAGGAGGATGTTTTTCTTTCCTTCATCACCATTAAAATGAGGAATATTATATACAAATTGACTTGGGATGGGGGTTTCTACATAGTTCAGGCTGGCCTCAGCCTCCCAGGTGCTAGGATTACAGGTATGTACCACCATGTCTAGCCCCCACATTTTCCTTAAAAGCTACAATAATTAAAACAGTATGGTCCCAAGAAAGAGACTATAAATTCCAGAAACAGATTCATTTATACGTATGAATTTGTGCATGATAAAGTTTGAACTTCAAATTAATGGGAAAGGGATAATTCAATAAAGTAAATATTAAAAATGAAGCTAAATGCTACTTGATATCACATATCAAAATATACTACAGATAAAAAGAAATGTGGAAAAATAAAACCACTAAAAACAAGTACAAAATTCATCAAATCGAAGAAAGGATAAGCATGATAGCAAACATCAAAATAGACTTAGATTTGACTAGATAAAAAAATTTAAACTTCAGAATATTCAAAATCAGCCAAGTTTTAAAGACAAATACATTAGGATAAATTTTGGGGCAATAAATAACTTACTTATACAGGTATCTTGTGAATCAGTTAGAAAACCAAAATTAACATCTTTTATAGGCAAATAAGTAAAAAATACAGCTATTTCATAAAAGGAATCTAAGTGGCCACTGATAATAAAAACCTAAAATAACAGAAGATGTAATTTTTCACCTATCCAATTAGCACCTTTTAAAATTTATTTTATAGAAATTGAGCTAGTAAGATTATAAATTTTTGGAGAATATTTACTAACATATACCTCCAAAGAGTAGTACATAACAGTGGACATAATGTAAATTATAGCAATTTATCTTTAAAAAGTATAGACCTATACAAAATTGTAGCCACAACATTTTGGACACAAAGAAACAATATAAAAGTCCAATGACACAGTTTCCTCTAAAAAGAAAATACATGGAGCACAGAGGGCTTTTAGGGTTATAAAACCATAAGCATATGTAAGAATAGAGATTATAACAAATACAACATATCTCTATCTTTCTCTCAATTCTGTGTGAATTCAACTGCTCTTAAAAATAACAGACTCTGTAAAATAAGTAAGTAAAAATATGGTATACATATGGAATTGAATCCAGGGCCTCCACTGATCTTTACCCCCAGACCCAACTTTAATTCTTTTATAAAACCATTTTTAATTTTGAAGTATAATATAATGAAGAGCAAAACTCTCAAGTGTTAACTAGTACTAAGATTAACACAAATAATATTACCAGGGTCCCAAATGCTTCCCTCCTCTTATCTCCAGTAATTAACCCCTCAAAGGTAATCATAATTTTTTAAGTATCACCATAGATTCATTTTGCTTGTTTAACTATGGTAAATAAAATTAACATGAAATCTACCCCTCTCTTTAACTGATTTCTGAGTGTAGAATACATTAGTGTTGTCTACAATACTGCTGTAGGCAGAATGTTGTAGAGCAGACCTCTAGAACTTAATCATCTTTTATAAATGAAATTTTACACCTGATGATTAGTAGCATCCCTTTGCCACTCTCAGCCCCTGTAACTGTCATCTATTCTTTGTTTTTATGAGCCTAACTACCTTAGACACCTGTTTATATGAGTGGAATCACGCAGTACTTTTTGTTCTGTGACTTAGCATAATGTACTCAAGGATCATCATACTGTTGCATAGTACAGCTACATCCCAAGCTCTTTTGAACTTTTTTTATTTTCAGACAAAGTTCACTTAAGTTGCCCAGGCTGGGCTCAAACTTGTGATCCTCCTGCTTCAGTGTCCCAGAGCGCTGGGATTACAGGCATGTGCCACCACGCTCAGCTTCCACGTGGTTTTTCATAGTTGCTGCACCATTTTACATTCCCACCAACAACTTCCAAGGGTTTCAATTTCTCTATAACTTGGCCAACACTTGGTCTTATTTTTACAATAATAACAGTCACTGTAACCGGAGTGAGGTATATCTTGTTGTTTTGATTTGCTTTCCCTGACAGTGATGTCACTCTGCCTGCTTTTGGGCTTTGTAGAATGCACTCATACTGTACAATCTCTTTTGAGTCTGGGCTTCTTTTGCTTAACACATCTTTGAGATTCTTAAGTACAGCTATATAGTTCATTATCTTCCATTTCTGTATACTATTTCAAAATATATTTCTTGTTGGGAATATAACCCAGTGGTAGAGCACCTATCAAGCAAGCCTGAAGCCCTGGGTTCCATCTCAGCAAAACACACACACACACAAACACACACACACACACACACACACACACACACACACACCATTCTACTGCCTCTTTGTCTGTCTGTGTGTACTTTGATTTGTTTCCCATGGTACTGGGGACTGAACCCAGAACCTTCACAGTGAGCTGTACCCCAGCCCTATTTTTTGAGGTAGGGTCTCACTAAGTTGCCCCAGGTGGGCTCACATGTACACTCCTCCTGCCTCAGCCTCCCAGAGTGCTGGGATTACAGGCATGCGCTAATGAACACGAACATGTAAGTCACTTCCACTTTGAGCATTTAAAAATAATTCTTCCATGCCTCTTGGTTTGTGCAATTCTGTCAGGTCTATTCACAAGTGGAGCTGGGGATTTAACTCAGTGGTTTCACCACCTGCTGTGCAAGCACAAGGACCCGAGTTTGATCCCCAGTACCAAAAAAATGGTGATATTTACAAGTGGAACTACTAGATCAAAAGAGTACACATTGACACTTTGCCAAAGAAATTTTACTCTATAATCACTCCCACCAGGAGTGTCCATGAATTTCAGCTGCTATTTACCAGCTATGAGTTTTAATGTACTATTTTATTGTTCTCTAACTCTATATTTAGTTTGTTTTACTGTTTTTTAAATTCTGTACGAGTTTTATTTATTTTATTGTTCTTTAATTCTAACATTCTGCTTGGTATACAGCAGTATTGCTCTGTGGCTTTAATCTGCACATTCCTGATGACAAATGATGTCAAGTACCTTTTATTAACTTTAATCATTTATACATCAAATTCTTAAACAATCTGTAATCTTTTATTAACTAATTCTTAACTAGCTTTTAAAACTGATTGAGAGAATGGTCCAAGGGAACAAAGGTAAGGGATGAAGAGGAAGGGAAGGAGAAATAAGTAGAATAAAGATAGGCCATGTACCTAATGACCATAATTCAACAAGAATGGAAAAATGGTGCCGCCCATGGTGGCTCAAGCCTGTAATCCCAGCACTCAGAAGGCTGAGGCAGGAGGACTGCCACAAGTTTGAGGCCAGCCTGGACTACATAGTGAGTTCAAGGCCACCCTGAGCTACATAGTGAGACCCTGACGCAAAACAAAACAAAAAAAAGAACGAAAAATGGGAAAGGGAGACTGGAGGGAGGGAGGGGAAGGGAAGGGGAAAGGGATTTAAAAAATGGAATAAGCAGTAGTATGCACATGTAACCATTCCCAAGATGATCCTAAACTGCAGGTACTGCAAACATGTACTAATAAAATCAAATTTTTTTTTAAAACTTAGAAATTCTTTTATATTCTAGAATGCTGTTCTTTTTGAAATATATTTATTTCAAAGGTCTTCTTACAACCTATGGCTTAACTTTTCATTCCCTTAGTGGTATTTTTGGATAAACAGAAGTGACTGGTTTTTTGTTTTTGTTTTGTTTGTTGAGGTTCTGATAGTTGAACCCAGCGCCTCCACATGCTATACAATATATCCCCTGCCCTCTATTATTTTGAGACAGAGTCTCACTAAATTACCCAGGCTGGCCTTAAAGTGATTCTGCCTCAGCATCCAGAGTAGCTGGGATTATAGACATGAGCCATCACACATGGCCAGAAATAATTAATTTTAGTGAAGTTTATCAAATGTTTCCTGTATTATTTGTGCTGTGTTGTGCTCAAGAAATTTGATCATAAAGTTATTCTCCCACACAGTACCCTAAAGATTTTATTGTACTTTGCCCAGTGTGGTGGCATGTGCCTGTAGTCCCAGAACTTGGGAGACTGAGGCAGGAGGATCACTACGAGCTTGAGGCCAGCCTAGGCTACATAGTGAGTTCAAGGCCAGCCTAAACTACATACCAAGACCCTGTCTCAAAAAAAAAAAAAAAGATTTTATTGTACTTTGTACATTTGCATCTAAAATTCCTCTATATTGATTTTGCATTTACATCTAAAATTCCTCTATATTGATTTTGTTTGTAAAGTAGGAGTCAGGATTCATATTTTTAAATTTAAAATTCATGTTTTTAAACTTGGAGGTTGTAGTCTATTATAGTTCACAATATCAATTTAAGGGATTTACCAGAGAGAGAGAGAGAGAGAGAGAGAGAGAGAGAGAGAGAGAGAGAGAGGAATAAAACCCACCATGTCCCCTAATTCATCAATTCTAATATGCATTGTAATGTTTTTGAAGTAGATGTTTCTTATAATCAATGAGATCTTACAATTAAAAATTGCTATTTTTTCTGAATCAATACATATATGTGACATATATGCATAAAAGTAAATTACAAACATAAATACATATGCTTGTCTAAATGTAAAGTTTATTTCTTACACTGGAAACACCTGAAAAGCCCTGGTTAATCTATTAGAATATAATGAATCCCACAGCGCAAAAGTTACTGCCTTTTCAGTTTTCTTTCAGTTCTTCTATCAAAAGATATTTTCACATCCCTCTAGTACTTCCAATTGTCTATTTTTAACACAGGGCTTCACACTTTGATGACAGCTTTAAAAGCAAAACTTACAGAACTTTTTATATTATTAAAGGAAGCTGAGGGCCAGGGATTTAGCTCAGTGGTTTCGCCGCCTGCTGCGCAAGCGCAAGGACCCGAGTTCGATCCCCAGTACCAAAAGAAAAGAAAAGAATCTGGGATGGGGACGGGGAGTCCCTTAAAGACAGTTAATAGAAAAATGGCCCAAAGACACTTGGTCATGAAGAATGGCACCACAGAGGGAGTCTCTGTGAAAGATGTTCGGGTTGGCCATTCCCCGCACAAATCTTGAGCCCTGCCAATTAAAACTTCTGTGACGGGGTAATTTGCTGAACTGTTCTCTTGGGTTCTGTTTTCTCTTTTTATAAAATAGGAATGATCCTGCTATGTTGCAGGAGTAGAAATAACATGTGCAAAGCACCTATAAAATAACATTGCTTAGAGGGGAAAATAATTTTAACAACAGAAAAAAACATTCTCAATCTGGGAATGGTGGCGCATCCCTGTGATCGCATTTGGGAGGCTGGAGCAAGAGGACTGCTGTAAGTTCAAGGCCAGCCTGAACTAGAGTGAGACCTTGTCTCAAAAAAGGAAAAAAATATTTCATTCCTCTGCTTCTATTATAAGTCATCTTAAAAGGAATATGAAAGCATGTATCAC
The DNA here is from genome assembly GCF_053883595.1 of Heterocephalus glaber. Classification (NCBI taxonomy): domain Eukaryota; kingdom Metazoa; phylum Chordata; class Mammalia; order Rodentia; family Bathyergidae; genus Heterocephalus; species Heterocephalus glaber. The sequence goes on along the minus strand of NW_028258377.1, from coordinate 17,616,288 downwards.
TGATAGCAGCCAAAGCTACAAAAACACCATAACACATCACAATCATTTCTTGCATTATTGTGCTTAAGTATATCTTGGCAGATTAGTCTAAGATTCAAATATAAAAACTTACCCCAAGAACTTAATTATACTGAATTATATTTATGATAACAGTAGCTACCACTTATCAAGTACCTGGTAAGTTATATCATTTAATAAAAACTAGGAGCTGGATGAGGTGGCGCACACCTGAAATCCCAGCACTTGGGAGGCTGAGGCAAGAGGACTGCCACAAATTCAAGACCAGCCTGGGCTAAATAGTGAGTTCAAAGCCAGCCTGATCTACAAACCAAAACCCATCTTTAAAAGAAAACAAAACAAAACAAAACCTGGGAAAATAAATCTACCAAAAGCTTAAACAGTAAGAGATGATGAATTCAACAGTACCAAAAAAATCTCAATAGTGTCCCCAACAAAAAATTGAGCTGAGGGCCTGGGATTTAGCTCAGTGGCGCCACCCCTGCCTCACAAGCACAAGGTCCTGAGTTTGATCTCTGGTACCAAAAAAAAAAAAATTGAGCTGATTTTAAAGTTCATGTGGAAATAATAAAAAGGCTAAGAAGATGGAGGGAATGAAGAACTAGAGAATTTACACTATGAGATAAAAAGGACTATTATATAGCTACAGTCACTATACAGTTATACTGACATAATTGCAGACAAATTGATCAACAGAAAAGAATATCATGCAAACACAGATATACATAATTTCACCTAAACAGTGGGGAAAAAACAGGTCTTTTCAATAAAAGACTGTATCGACTGAATATTCTTAACATTTTATGTTCTTTCTCTCCCTCTCTCTCCCTATATATCACATCACATAGTACATTCCAGTTAGATTAGAAATCTAAATGGAAATGGTAATATATAAAACTATTAGAAGAAACATTAAGCCATTTTCATGACCTTGGACTGGGCAAAGTTTTCTTAAATAGTACACAAATACTAACCTTTAAGATAAATTTGATAATTTGGATTAAATTAAAACAATTTATATTCACTGAAAGCACTAATAAGGGAAGGAGTGAAAAGGTAACCTACATTATTAGGGCCATAAAAATGTCCTAAAATTGGTACATGATGATGGGTCATCATTGCACTGCATACATAAAACTGATTAACTTTACAATATGCAAAGTAGGTCTCAATTTCTTTAAAATAATTAAATTTAAAACAAAAAAGAAAGTACAAGTTAAGGAAAATTCAATCACACAAAAGTCAATTTTTTTTTTGGTAGTGGGGATCAAACTCAGGACCTTGCGCTTTCAAGGCAGGTGGCAGCACCCTGAGCTAAATCCCTGGCCTTAAAAGTCAATTTTTTTTAAATGGACAAAAGACTTACACAGTAAGTCCCCAACTTACAAACAAGTTCCCTTCCAGGAGAACGTCTGTAAGTCGGATTCATTTGTAAGTCCAATACAGTGAGTCTTACACACCTTTGACACACATACACAATAAAGCATAAAAAAACTTCACATGTTCCACAATCTTGTCCTTGTTCTTTAGAACTGTGCCAATAGTTGAACAACTCATAAGAACAACTGATGTATACCATCTTTTCGCCTCGGTCCAATCTCTCAATTATTTTTACTTTAGATTCCATGGCTATTGCTTTGAGCTTCCTAGCAGTCCCCTCCACAACACCACTACTTTTCCTCTTGCTTCCAGACATCCTGGGCTCTGACTGAGCACTGTACTATACACACTACTGCACTGTGCAGTAAGCACACAGCAGCACAACTGTGACAATGTCCAGCAGACACGAGCAACTTGTGCGATCTGTTTGCATCTACAAATGTTCATTATGCGAGGTCCATTCTTATCTGTGAAAGTTCACAACTTGAAACAGAAGTCAACGTTTCTTTTTCTTCTCTATCCCCTTCTCCCATACTGGGGATTAAACCTACAGCCTTCACCCTGAGCTATATCTCAAGCTTATTATTTATTTTTATTTTAAGATATGGTCTTGCTAAGTTGCTCAGGCTAGGTTCAAGCTTGGGATCCTCCTCCATCAGTCACACAGTGCTGAGTCTAGATGTGCACCATTGCCCCCAACTTACAAATTTTTTAAAAAAGAAAAAAATCAACCAAAATAGTTCTACCCTGATCTAACCACTATACAATTTTGGTCAGAAATTGAAAGCTGCATACATATAGAAATGAAAATTGTTGAAACCATGCTCTTCAATAACTGCTTTTGCCATGTGTCAGGAACATTATTTCAAGCCACTATAGGCTCACATTTTCATTGTTACATTGTTACCTACAGTTTACTTTAAACTATAATTTGCTTTAACCAATACAGGTAGTAAAAGCATAAAACACAACGCTACAATGAACCTTCATGCCTACAATTACCTCTCGTCAGATTCTTAGACATCCAGAACATCCGACAGACTGTGCACATGTAAAAGGATGGCTGAACTGCTTGATTTCCTTTGACTGATGGTTTCTTTTCATCAGAACAGATATCATACTACAAGTTATTAAATCCAAAAGGTCAATTCACATTTCTCGTATTTCTTGACCTATGAATAAAGTTCAGTACTTCCTCCTTCCCGATAAACTTCATTCATTTGACTTTCTGGACTCCACATGAACCTAGTTCCCAGAGCTCTACTACAAGAAATGTTAAACAGTTGTTCAGAGGGAAAATGAAATCAGAAAGAAACATGAGTCTATGAAGGAATGAAAAAATAAATGAGAAAAAATACAAAGATAAGAGTGTATATATAAGGTTAATTTTAACTCAAAAGCACAAAGTATTCCTGAAATTAAAGACACATAATAAGACATTTCATGGCCACAGACTGCAAGACTTAAGATGTCAGAACTCCCCAATGCAACCCATGGATTTAAGTCAATCCCTATCAAAATCCTAAGTATTTTTCAGAGAAAGAAAAATATCCAGTCTAAAGAAAAATAAATAAATTTTTAAAAAAGACAAAATCTAACAATTTATATAAATCTTAGGGGACCCTGAATAACCAAAATACTGTAATCTAAAAAGAATAAAGGGTTTTAAAGAGCTCTGAAATCAACAATGATCTTAAAACTTACTACAAAGCTATAGTAAACAAACTGTGGTACTGGAATAACATTTAAAAATATTCAAAACTTACTCACGACTAAAAACTGTCAGCTAAATTCCCCAATATGACAAAGGTCATATTTCAAACAGGGCATCCACACGACTGTAACCCTAGCACTCAACAAGCTGAGGCAGGAGGATCACTGCGAGTTCCGGGCCAACCTGAACTACTTAGTGAGAAGGTGTCTCAAAAAACCAAAGAGAGTCCTGTTTCAAAAAGATCTGTATCAACTAAGCAGGCATGTTAGCAATAGCCTATAATCCCAGCACTGTAGGAGGCTGAGACGGGAGAATCACAAGTTCCAGCCCAGTCTGAGCAATTTATCGACTTCCTGTCTCAAAATAAAAATGGGTTGGGGATACAGCTCCATGTGAAGACCCTAGGTTCAATCCTCAGTCACACCTCCATCCCCCCCCAAAAAAACAGAAAGGAAAAGAAAGGTGAGGAACATTTTGAAAACTATATAACTAAAGAAAAAAGAAATGGTAAGGGAAGGATTTTAGTATCCTGCAAGAGAAAACAATTCCTAAAAACATTCAGGACCAGGTAAAGGTGTCACACACCTGTAATCCCAGCTACTCAGGAGACTGAGGCAGGACGATTCCAAGTTCCAGGCCAACCAGAGCGATTTAGTAAGACACTCTTCTCTCAAAAACAAAAATTTTTACAGAGCTGGAGATACAGCTCAATGGTAGAGTGCTTGCCTAGCACAAACAAGACCCTGCATTCAGTCCCCAATACTAAATAAATAAATAAATCTAAAGGATGCAAAGTTGTACTTCCCACAATCCGCTTTCCCCAAGCTACTCAGTAAAGAAACTGAGTCTTTTCTTTTCTTTGGGTTTTGTTTTTTTCTTTGAGGGGCTGGGGGGCATTGAAACAAGGTCTTGCTTTGTAGTTCAGACTGGTCTTGAACTCACTATGTAGCCCTGCCTGGCCTCAAACTCTTGGTAATCCTCCTGTCACAGCCTCCCAAGTGCTAGGTGAACTAGGAGCGTTACAAACTTAAACTACCTTGGGCCAGGGATGTAGCTCAGTGGTGCTGCTACCTGTCTCACAAGCGCAAGTCCAGAGTTCAATCCCTGGTACCAAAAACAAACTTAAACTACCTAAACTGTCAACACTTCCCAAAACTGTCATGATGTAAGCAATCTTCATCTAGGAAAAGAGGGAGAGGGACAGGACTGAAAATATACTACACATATTATTCTCAATACAAGACAGTCAAGAGAATAAAAAAATGAAAATTCAAGAGAATAAACATAACTGATAAGGTGGCTAACATCAACGAATGGATAATAAGGATATGGTTTTTTTATACAATGGAGTTACTACTCTGTCATAAAGAAGGATGCACTTCAGACATTTATAGCTAAATGGATGGACCCTGACACCATACTCCTAAGGGAAATAAACTGGACACACATGTTTAAATACCATATTGCTTCTCTGGTGTGAGAAACTGAAAGTGGAAATAAGGACTAAAATGTATAATAGACATTGGGAAATGGGAAGAAAATGTTCAAATGGGAAGGGGAACAAGGGAGGAGGGAGGGAGAAAGGAAGGAAGGAAAGGACAAGAAAAAAGTGAAAATAGAAGGAAAAAAATGGAAACAAAGCTTTTGTATCTAGGAAAGGGAGGAATGGGAAAAAAGGGAAAATAAAAATAAATAAATAGATAAGGTGGGAAAATCTTAGAAGTAGTTATCAAACTTTATACAGCCTGTTAAAAAAAGACTAAATCTGCTTTTCAAGCATAAACTAAAATCTTACAAAAACTGATTATATATTAGATCAGAAAGAAATAAACCCTATAAAGGAGAATGATTAGAAATGCTCTTTGGGGCTGGGGATTTAGCTCAGTGGTGCTGTGCCTGCCTTGCAAGCTCAAGGTCCGGCATTCCAACCGTGGTACTGGAAGAAAAAAAATTATCTCTGATCAAAAGATAATAAAATTAGAAATAATTCCCATAAGAAGAAATCTTGGGCTGGGGATGCAACTCAGTGGCACTGTGCCTGCCTGGCAAACATGAGGTCCTTGGTACAAAAAAAAAAAAAGAAGAAGAAATTTTCCTCTAAAATCAATAGTATGGAACAATTTGTGGTGCTTTTGACCTATAGCTCTTTGAAGTCTTGGTAGAAATCTCCTGTGAAATCATGTCGACCTGGTGCATTTCTGTGAATTAGTTCTTTGATAGATTCTCTATTCTTTTTTTATTTTTGTAACTTTTTGGAAAAGACAACTCAACTTAACAAAGGTGACATTTCTCCCCAAAATTTTTAAGTTTAACATTCTTCCAATAATCATATGGAGCTAAACAAATTGATAGTGAAGTTCAAATAGAAAAATAAATTTGTAACAAAACTCAGTTTTTAAAGACATGGAAAAAGAAAAGCTAGAAGAGGGGATTAGTCTTATCAGACATTAAAAGATATGATAAACCTCGCTAAATAAAAGTGAAGTACTTTATGGATCTGAATACACAATTAGCCCAGAGTAAGGGTCAGCAAGCTTTCTCTGACAGGATCCGACAGTAAATATTTTAACCTCTGTGTGCCTCTGTCTCTGTCACGACTCAACTCTGCTGCAGCATGAAAGCAACCTCAGACTACGTGCAAGCGAATGAGAGGTGCTGTGCTCCAGTATAACTTTAAACACTCAGGGCTGGATTTAGCATTCAAGTCATAGTTTGCTAAATTCTGGTCTAATAGAATAGAAAGTCCAGACACAGACCCAAGTACAGATGAAAATATAGCACAGTGGCATCTCAAACGACTGGGGAACGTTCAGTGAGTAGTGCTCAGACAACTGGTTAGCAATTTGAAGAGAAAAAAATTAAAATTAGATCCATACTTCACAGATAGATATATGTGAAAAGACTCCAAACAGATTAGGAATTTAAATTTAAAGAGTGAAACTAGAAGCACTGGAAGAAATTGTAAGTAAATTCTTTTAAAACTTAGCTATAGGAAAAGATTATTTAACTGATTGGAACTTCTGGCACAAGAAAATAATGGAAAAGGGCCAGGAATTTAGCTCAGTGGCACCGTGCCTGCCTCACAAGTGCAAGGTCGTGGGTTCTATCCCTGGTACAAAAAAAAGAAAGACAGACAGACAGACAGAAAAAAATAAAGAAAGAAAGAAAGAAGAAAGAAAGAAAGAAAGAAAGAAAGAAAGAAAGAAAGAAAGAAAGGAAGGAAGGAAGGAAGGAAGGAAGGAAGGAAGGAAGGAAGGAAGGAAGGAAGGAAGAGGCTGGGGATTTAACTCAGTGGTAAAGTGCTCACCTAGCAAGCATGAGGCCCTGAGTTCTGCACTCAGCACCAAAAACTTTAAAAAAAAACAAAAAAACATAAGGCAACAAGGACAGAGAATGATTTAGCTATATAAAAATTTTAAATTTTTGCATAGCATTTTTGAAATCATAAACCAAATCAAAATGACAAAGTGGAAAATGTCCACAATATATGTCACAAATATAAGGACTGATAACCCTAAAAACTTAAATTCGGTTAAAAAAAATTCCAATATAAAAATAGGGAAAAGACCTGAACTTATATTTTTAATGACTAAAACATGAGCCAGGCATGGTGGTGCACACTGGAAGGCTAACGCAGGAAGAACACAAAAAACCCAGCATGGGCAACTTAGTGGCTCAACAAAATCCTGACTCTAAATAAAAAATAAAAAAGGGCTAGAAATGTAGCTCAGTGTGAAAGCCATAGGTTCAATCCCCAGTGCCCACCTCAAAATAAAACCATGACCCATAAATACAAAAATATGTTAAGACTCATAATTAAAGAAATGAAAATTAAAGCTACCCATTTCTCATCTAACTTACTGGCAAATATTCAGAAGTATGACCACACATTCTATCAATAAGCCAGTGAGGAGACAGGCAGAACTCTCGACTACTTCTGGTAGAAAAGCACATGTGCACAACCCTTTCGGAGGAAATGTTGGCAATATTAACAAAAAGGAATTTTGTATGTCTTTTGATCTAGCAATCCTACTTCTAGGAATCTTCACTGAAGATATACTAATTCAGTAATAATATGAAAATATATATGCAAAAAATTATTCACAGGAGCACTGTCTGTAATTTCAAAAAGATGAAAACAACCTACATACATAAAGGACTAAATAAACTATAGCATATGAATGTAGTGGAGTATTACATGGCAGTTAAAACAAAAATAAGGGGCTTCTGCGGACAGATAGTAGTTTTCAGGACGTATTTCTGGGGGAAAAGTAAAATGCAAAAGAGTACAGACATACACACACACACACACACACACACACACACACACACACACACACTGAGAAGCAAAACCAAGAAAATATACATACAAACTGCTCATTAGTGCACAAAGAAACTCAAGCAGGGTAAGTCGGAAAAAATGAGATTATCCAGTGAAAACAGAATGGAAAGGACAGGGGAATGGGAGCAGCACAAAAAGGATGAGAAGTACATTTCTATAAGCATACTTTTCTGTTGTTTTTATTCTTTGAATTATGTTAAATGCTTTGTATACTCAAAAAATAAGATCAACAATGAATAGGAGAAGGGCCGGGGATTTAGCTCAGTGGTTTCGCAGCCTGCTGTGCAAGTGCAAGGACCTGAGTTCAATCCCCGGTATCAAAAAAACAATGAATAGGAAAGCAAAAAATGGACTATCAGAAAAAACAAATGACCATAAGTATATTTTAAATGAATAACAATTGCATTTAATACTGGGGCAAAAAAACTAACCTAGATGACTCAAACTCAGTAGTTGGGCTATATATACACAAACTAAAAATTTTTAATTGTAAGGAAATATTACGAACAGTTAACACATTTATTTTCCAGTAATATGAGTAAGAAGATTCTAAAGCTACTTACTATGAATCCTAGGAGTAAGCAAATGAATTAAGTATACCGTGGAGAATAGGAGGCAGGTTCCTCACTGTTAGAGAAAGGAGTTATAAATATGGAAAGGGTTACATTACAAGAGACTTGAATGAAATCTGTGGGACTGGAAAAGAACTGAACACTTCAGTATGAATTCATAGGACTTGTTAAATACAATGAAAAAGAGGGACATTTTAAGAGAGAGAAATGAACTTCCTAACATAATTGGCTAAGAGGACTTGGAGCTTCTTGAAGAAATGGCTGGTTCCAAGGTTGAGGATAGGAAAATATAAGATGAGCCTGAACATGTTGCAGCAGAATGTGAGAGGTGCTTAAACAATTTATGAGGACAGATCAAAAGGATACAAAAGCTGACCTAAACTAGGCACTGGCCAACTGAACAATCGACCATCAAAATGAGTAACAATAATAACAGGCTATAACCTACAGCTACAACAAGAAACAATCCTTACTGATATAATAAATAAAAAATTGAAATTCTGATGAAAATAGACATTTATATACTTTGAAAGTACCTCCCCACAAAATACTTAATTACAAAGGGGAAAAGATAGTTTACAGTGAGGAAGGCTTGATAGTCACTACTTTACTCAAGTAATCTCTATTCATAGTGAGATCAATTGAAATCATGTACCACCTACACCATCCATAGGATGGCAATGAGAACATGGCCATCACTTCTGTGCTTCTACCAAAAGCGTATAACCTAAATTTTGTCATAAGGAAGCAACAGATAAACTTAAGTCGACATATGTGCTACAAAACTGACCTTAAAGTGTCAAAGTCTCAAAAGTTCAGCGAAGACTGAGAAACTGTTCCAGACTGAAAGAGGTATGACAAATATTGAGACTTTTGTTGCAACTTAAAACAGAGACTGAGAATGAGATGACAGTAATATATCAATGTTAATGTAATGATTTGACTCTTGTATTATGTTTATGTACATTTATCCACCTTTATAGGAAATAGATGGTAAAATAGTACAGCATCAACATTCAGTAAGCTTTACTTCAAGTTTTAGGGGAAACAAATAGTCTTTGTATTGTACTTGCAACTGTTCTATAAGCCTGAGACTACCTCAAATAGATAAAAAGCAATCTTTCAATGTCTCATTCACATTAATTAATACTCAATTCTTCAAATTATTGGATCATATCTGTAAGAATAAACATGTCAGGATGCAAGGATGGTTCAACATTCGTAAATCAATAAATGTAATACACTATATTTACAGGGCCAAGGACAAAAACCATATGATTATCTCAATAGATGCAGAAAGGGCATTTGATAAAATCCAGCACCCACTCATGATAAAAACGCTACAGAAAATTGGAATAGAAGGTCTTTATCTCAACCTGATTAAAGCTATCTATGAAAAACCAACAGCCAACATTATACTAAATGGTCAAAAACTGAAAACTTTCATGCTAAAATCAGGAACAAGATAAGGATGCCCACTATCACCACTCCTGTCCATTATAGTTCTGGAAACATTAGCCATAGCAATTAAAAAAAGAGAAAGAAATAAAAGGAATAAACATAGGAAAGGAAGAAGTTAAACTGTCATTATTTGGTGATGATATGATACTTTACATAGAAGACCCACAAAATTTGGCCAAAAGACTTCTAGGCCTAATTGAAAGATTCAGTAGAGTAGCTGGATATAAGGTAAACACTGAAAAAACAATAGCCTTCTTACACACAAAGAGCAGACTCACTGAGAGAGAAATTCGGGAAACAATTCCTTTTACAATAGCATCCAAAAAAATGAAATATCTAGGAATCAACCTAACAAAGGAAACAAAAGACCTCTACACTGAAAACTACAACACTCTGAAAAAGGAAATCGAGGAGGATATAAGAAAATGGAAAGACATCCCTTCTTCCTGGGTAGGAAGGACCAATATAGTGAAAATGACCATACTTCCAAAACTACTATATAGATTTAATGCAATGCCAATTGAAATCCCAACAATATACTTCACAGAACTACAGAAAACAATCAAAAAATTCATTTGGAACCAGAAGAGATCTAGAATAGCAAAAGCAATTCTAGGCAACAGAGACATGGCTGGGGGGTATCACAATCCCCAACTTGAAACTATATTACAAAGTTATTGTGATAAAAACAGCATGGTACTGGCAAAGAAATAGACCAGAGGATCAGTGGAATAGATTACAAGATGCAGAAACAACTCCAGACATACTGAGCCACCTCATCTTTGACAAAGGAGCCAACCACCCTCATTGGAGGAAAGACAGCCTATTAAATAAATAGTGTTGGAAAAACTGGATTTTAACCTGCCAAATATTAAAGTAGACCCATATCTATCATCATGCACTAAACTAAAATCCAAGTGGATTAAAGATCTAAATATTAAGACAGAAACACTAAACTTGCTGTAAGATAAGTTAGGTAGAACTCTTGAAGACATTGGCATAGGAAAAGACTTTGTGAACAAAACCTCAGTAGCACGGGAACTAGCACAAAGAATCAACAACTGGGATCTCATCTTATTAAAAAGCCTCTGAGCCACCTTCCACTGCTCCTGGCCCAGAGGAAGGGGCTTCTGAGCCGCCATCCATCCCGCTGCTCCCGGACCAGAGGAAGGGGCTTCTGAGCCGCTGTCCCACCTCTCCCAGCTCAGAGGAGGTGAGCCGCGTAGGCGCAAACACCACACCCCCACCCTGCCCCCATCCGAAATGAGAAGACACATAAATAAGTCTCAAAGCCAGACTTCCAGATCACCTACAGCAACCCCAAAGGGAAATGAGATGGAACACTCTCATACTCAACCACCTGGACCCCCTGAACTGGCAACAAAAGGGGATCTGGAAAAAATGAAATCAGAAATAATTTCTCACATAACAGCAGAGATTGTGCTCACAGTGCAAGACATGATTAATAAATCTAGAGAGAAGCTGAGGAACATGATAGAATCCCAACATAGGAAACAAATGGAATCCATAAAACAGATGCAAACAGATTTCCAGGAGATGAAAAACTCCACTGAAAGTCTACATAGCAGAATGAGCCAATGTGAGGACAGAATTCCAGATATAGAAGATAAGATTGCAATTAGTGACCAGGAAAAGAAAAATTCCTTCAAAATTCTAAGGGAACATGAGAAATCAATCCAGCAGCTGCTAGAGGGTGCAAAAAATAACATAAGACTAATTGGAGTCAAAGAAGAAACAGGACAGAGTGCAGAAGACATAAAAAAGCTTCTGCACTGCAAGAGAAACCACCAACAGAGCTGAGACAACCTACAATGTGGGAAGAAATTTTTAGCAGCTGTACTTGGACAAAGGTCTACTATCTAGAATATACAAAGAACTGAAAAAAATCAGACCCCCAAATTCAAAGACCCAATTCAAAAATGGGCATCTGAAATGAACAGACATTTCTCAGACAAAGAAGTAAAAGCAGAAATAAACATATGAAAAAATGTTCAACATCACTGGTCATTCGAGAGATGGAGATGAAAATAATACTAAGATTCCACCTCACCCCAGAAAGAATGGCTGCTATCAAGAAATCAACCAATAACAAATGCTGGCGGGGCTGTGGGGAAAGAGGAACCCTGCTCCACTGCTGGTGGGAGTGCAGACTGGTGCAACCACTGTGGAAATCAGTATGGAGATACCTCAAAGAACTAGGACTAGAGGTCCCATTTGACCCAGCTATTCTCCTGCTGGGTATCTTCCCCAAAGAATTAAAAGAATCATAACAGTGATATATGTGCACCCATGTTTATAGGGGCACAGTTTGTAATAGCTAAAGCTTGGAAACAGCCTAAGTGCCCATCAACTGGAAACTTGATAAAGAAGATGTGGGGGTTTTTATTAAATGGAGTACTACTCAGCCATAAAGAATGAGAAATTAGAGACATTTATAGCTAAATGGTTGCATATTGAGGCCACACTCTTAAGTGAAATAAATAGGACACACATGTGTAAATACCAAATAGTTTCTCTAGTGTGAGAAACTGAAAGTGTAAATAAGGATTAAAATGAATAATTGATAATTTGAAATAGGAAAAGGTCCAAAGGTGTAGGGGTGGTGGGAGGGGAAGGGGAAAGGAAAGAAGGGAAAGGAAAAATTATGAGAAAAGAAAAAAAATGGAAATGAAGTCTCTGTAAATAGGGAAAGGTGGAGGGGGTGAAGGGCGCACAGGTAGTGGGGAAAAAATAAGAACCAAGATACATCATGTACAGGTACAAACACCCAATGATAAATGTAACGTATTGTATACCTAAAATGTACCAATAAAAGAATAACAAAAAAGAATAAACATGTCATCCTCCCTCTTTTTAACCACTACTGTCTGCTGACCTTAATAAACATCTCAAACCAGTGCTGCCTGAGGACACTATAGGTCCCTGCATCATCCCCAAGCCACATACTACTGGCCAACAATACAAAGATGCATGTGTCTATCCCTTTCCTGTGAATTTTACAGGATCCCCTGGCAATGTTTGTTTTGGCAGTCTTTTTCTTTGAAATTAATTATATGATAGCTTCTTCTTACCTACAATCACAACACTATCATTACTTTAACCTTTAATTTTTTATTTCCTGTTGCCTTAAAGGCAAAGGATTTGAAATTTTCCTTTTATTCCAAATTAAGTAAATGAGAACCAAACATAACATAAAAGATTCTGTAGACTCCAATAAGTGCTTCCTGGTTTTCTAAAGCAAAGGACCTGCCTTATATTAGATTGGAAGTGTTTATCTGCAATCTGTCCATGAAGACCTTTGCATTCATTATTGGGGCATAGTATAGTGCATACGACATAGCAGGTCCTCAGTAAGTATGTACAAGATGTGTAAGTGATTCGTGTCAAGTATTTTGTGACTAGCCCCATTCTAACTGAATGATCCCAATGCTCAACCCCAGACATGGCACCAGGCAATTCAATAGGAAGATATGGGCTGGCACTGGCATAGCTAGCTGTGTGTTTGGAAATGTCTCTGGAGTTCTTTTTCCTGGCCAAGCACTTCCAGTTGGTAGGAGATCTCCTTTTAGTAAGGCATCTCCTTTTGGCTGACTCAACATATACTCAAATTGCTCAGAGTGAAGAGTTGCCACTTATAATGAGGTTTGTCAATTAAAATGTGCTACTAGACCCCACAGAGCCATAGGCTTTCTAAAACTTCTCAAAATAATAATGTTCAATTCTAGTGAGGGTGCAAAGAGAGGTAAATTCTAGGAAAAACAATGTGACAAGATATATACATAGAATGATCAAAATATATGGTAAATGTTTAAGTTTTTTTAAATTTATTACAGTAAAAGGCATTGCCATTAATGTCTCTCAAAATACTATCCTTGCTTTGAACATGCTTATCTCATCATACTTGCCACTTTCTGAAGCAGTTCTGGAAATCCTCTTTCATGAGTATTTTTATGAAGTATGATCAAAAATATAGTGAATGCTGCTGCTGAGTACCATTAAACGGAAAGGCAGTCTCATAAAAATATCATGGTGCGTTCTCATCCACCTTATCCATTGGATCTGGCACCATGCAACTTCTGGCTCTTCCCCAAATTTAAAATGATCATGAAAAGTAAATGTTGTGAATCAACTGAGAACATGAAGGCAGCCACGATGGTGCAACTAAAAACGTGAAAGGGAACTTCCAGAATGGCTTTAGAAAGTGGCAAGAATGATGGGATGAGTGTGTTCAAAGTGAGGGGGAGTATTCTGAGGGGAATTACTGGCAATGTCTTTTACTGTAATAAAAATTTTAATTTAAACATCCACCATTTGCGATCTAGTTGAGTAAAGCTCTTAGAAATGTATACTAAGTAATTCAAAATGAAGGCCAAAATGTACGTACAAAGATGGTGATATGTTTTAGTAATTAAAAAATGAGGATTCGGGGCCAGGGATTTAGCTCAGTGGTTTCCACGCTTGCGACCCGAGTTCGATCCCCGGTACCAAAAAACAAAAATAAAGAAAAATAAAAATGAGGATTCTAGAGGGATGGAGGGGTTCAAGGGAGGGCAGGGGAAGGAGGAAAAAAATAAGAACCAAGACAGTATGCAAAGGTGCATATCTCCAATGCTGAATGTCATTATATTGTACACCTAAAATGTACCAATAAAAGGATATATTTAAAAAAAAAAAAAAAAAAGGATTCTAAACACCCAGAGAAATGCCAAATTATGGGGTATTTATGAAAGATAGTACAATCATTTCAAATTATGAGAAATTAAAGAGAAAAGTTAATATAATTATCCTGAATAAGTGCACAAAGCATAAAAAGTAAAATCAAGCATATAAAACTACACACATAAAATACTTCCAGTTATGTAAAACATATGTATAGATTAAAATTTTTTTAAGTCAAAATATTAAAAACAGCCAGCAAAATATTAAAAATGGTGGCAAATGCCTATAATCCCAGCACTTAGGAGGCTGAGGCAGGAGGACTGCTACAAGTTCAAGACTGAAGCCAGTCTGAGTCTAAGATCACCCTGAACTACACATGGAGACCCTGTCTCAAAAAAAAAGAAAAAAATATTAAGAATGGCACTTCCTTATTGAGGCTACTTTTCTTTCCACTTTTATCTCAACATCCTGTAATAGATAGTATGTGTTAATTTTATAGTCAGAAAATAATATATTTTAAAGCGAAACAAAAATTATAAGCTGGTTTTAAAAGTGAAATCAAAATTTTTCCAAGATAATCTTTCAACTTATAAAATACTTGGAATTAAGTGTTTGAATCAGGAAAACAAGTTCAAAGTAGCCATGTTTATGGAAGCAAGTAATACTGTACTATAGAGCCCTAAGCAAGCTTAGAAACAGCCTTTCCTTCTCACTCCAGCTTTTTATGCCTGTTCCCTATTCAGTAAATAACTTCTGAGGATCCACTACCTGGCAGGAAATATTCCAGAAACTGGTATGTTTACTAAGCAGTGAACAGGGAGACATGAACTTTTTTCTCGTGGAATTGGATTTTGGTGAGGGAAAAATGACACCAAACAGTAGGGAAAAAATAAATAAGAATATCATTTCAGACAGTGAATAAAAAATAAATTAGGGTAAGGGAACAGAATGAAAAGCAGGAAACTATTTAGGCTGGGTGGTTAGAAAAAGCCTCTCCAAAGAGGAGATATTTGATCACATAAGCTACACATATACTATCATAAATAGCACTCCTACTACATAATAGTCTAAAAGTCTACTTACAACTTAAAATGCAGTCATCTCATAAAAAGTTTCTTCTGTAAGAACCAGTACAGTATACCAGAACTAGAGACTAGGTTTGAATCCTACCCTGTCTCTTCCTTACTCCCTCCCTCCCCCTTGCTCTGTATTAATTTTCTTATATATAAAAGACATGACAGTGTCTAGTTTACAAAGTTGTTTAGCGGATTAAGATACATAATGTATGGGAAAGAGGTTAGTAACATGTCTAAACAGACAAGCATTCATCAACTGTGAGTTCCCTACCTGAGTCCCTGAATGATTCTTCATGAAGCATGCATTATTTCATTAGGGTAAGTAGACATATATTTTATCTTCCAACCAAACCATCTCTGGCTAAATTCTTGTTAGATGTTACTGCTACAAATGACACTGACTTGACAAGACTGATACCATTTTTATTTCATCATGAATTGCTTCTGTTTCCATTTTAAATCCCTCAATCCAAAATTTAGGCTCCTCCCAGTCTGGCTGTGATGGCTAATTTTATGTGTCAACTTGGCTAGGATACGATGGCTACATATTTGGTCAAATACTACTCTAGTTTAGATGCAATTAACAATCAGTAGACATGGAGTAAAGCAGATGTATTATCTTCCATAATGTTAAATAAGCCTCACCCAATCAACTGAAGGTCTTTTAAGAGCACAAAGGCTGAGGTTTTAAGGGGATTTTTGTCCTCAATTCAACAGTGGCCACATGGGGTAGCACATTCCTGTAATCCCACCACTCTGGGAGGCTGAGGCAAAAGGATAACAAATTTGAACCGAGCCTGGGCAACTTAGAGCCTGTCTCAAAATAAAAAATAAAAAGAGGGGCCAGGGATTTAGCTCAGTGGTTTTGCTGCCTGCTGTGCAAGCACAAGGATCTGAGTTTGATCCCCAGTACCAAAAAAAAAAAGAATCATATTCCCCATGTTGCTTTTGCTACCTTCTGGCTGCCATGAACTGTTTCTCCTCTGCAATTCCCCTCTACCAAGCCACCCTGCCTTGGAGCCAGCCGATCATGGACTAAATCCTCTACAAACTGTGAGCTAAATAAACCCTTTCCCCTTTAAAAAAAATTAAATTAAATTAAAAAATAAAAAAAAATAAAAAGGGGCTGGGAATGTACTCATTATGTCCCTGGATTCAATCCTCAGTAACAAGGGAAAAAAAGAAAATAACAAAGAAACCAGATAAGGTGGCACACAACTGTAATCCAAGCACTCCAGAAGGTGAGACAGGAAGATTGTGGCTGAAGCAGATGGACTGCCAAGTTCAAGGCCAGCCTGGACTACATAACAAGACCTTGTCTCAAAAAACAAAAAATCAGTAATTATAATAAATAAAACAAATGCAACAGAGAAATCCTACCTAAATTTGCAGCCTACCAGCCTGCCCTACAAATGTCGAATTTACCAGTCCCTAGTCACATGATCCAGTTCTCTAAACTATCTACTCTGTTTCTCTGGAAAACTTGTGACTGATAACAATCCTAGAATCCTGTCAATCCTAGAATTGGTCTCCCTGCTTCCACCTTTTCATACTATGTCTGTCTAGCCAGAATGATCTTGTTAAAATGTTAGATGGCTCTTCTGGTACAAATTCTTCAGTGACTTCCCATCTCATGCAGAACAAAAACAGAAGCCCAGTAAGGCCTAGAAACCTTAGAGAATTTGTTCCACCTTTTCTCCTTTTATCTCTGAATTCATCTCTTACTCTCTTCCTTCATTCCACTCTCCAGCCAGACATTAGCATTCTGGTTGTTCTAATGCCACAAACACACCCAGCTCTAGGCCAGTACACCTGCTGCTATTTCCAACCGGAGATTATCTTCCGATAATGTCTGAACAGCTTGCTCCCTCATATCCTTCAGGTCTTTGCTCAAATGAGGCTTTCCTCATTACTCTGCTTATAACTGAAGTCCTAGCCAGGCACAGTGGGACACACTTGTGATTCCAAGCTACAGTACTCAGGAAGCTGAGGAAAGAGGATCACAAGTTCAAGGCCAGCCTGGGCAACCTAGCATGATCCTGTCTCAAAATAAAAATTTTAAAAGGGAAAAAAAAAATTTTTTAAAGGGTTGAGGATATAGCTCAGTAGTACAGAATTTGCCTAGCATGTTTGAGGACCTTGGTCCAATGCCCAATTGCTCCATCTTGCAACATACAAATTAAAGCACTTCCCTAAACTTTTGAGTTCCCTATCTCCCTTTTCATCTACAGCACTTACTACAATTTTAAAACATTGTATGTTTCCCTCATTTTATTTCTTTCACCTCTAAAACGTAGGTTCTTGGTTTTGAGTGCAGTTCAGTAGCAGAGTGCTTGCCTAATATGTACAAAGCCCTGGGATGGATCCTAAACTCCCACCATAGATGTATGTAAATAAATAAAATGCAGATTGCAAGACAATGTGGCTTATTGCTGGTTTATGCTGTCCTATATCCTCAGAGTCTACAATAATACCTAACACATTATAAGAGCATCATAAATATTTGTTGCTGGGGGAAAAAACCCACAAATGAACAAAGAATGATTTCTAATTTATTATTTGAACTTGTCTTCATTTTCCAACTTTTTCCATTGGGCATTTATTTCTATTACAGCATTTATTTCTATTAAAATCAGACATTGCTGATGATACTGAACTTTCTGGTTGAAGTTTAAAAGCCTTAGGAAAGTTCATATTCTTTGACTCAATGTTTCTCTAATGAATAATGTATCCTAAGGAATTAATCACGAATATGAACTATACATACAAAGTTTAATGACCTTAATGTCCATCAGTAAGAAGCTGATAATTACTGTATACCCAGACAATGAAACTTCAGTTATTAAAAATGCAAGCCTAAGTTTATTAATATGAAGCACATTATTCAATGTACAATTTTAAAAATTAAGCCATAACTAGTAGAGCATGAATAAATAAGATGACAAGAGAAAAAATAGAATGGACACTAAAATGAAGTGACATTACAGCCAAATGATAATTCTTTATACTATCTGCTGTAAATTTTTCAATACAGTGCTAGCTTCATCAATAAACAGTAAATATAAAACAACAGAAAAATGAAATGGTTATTTTCACAAGCAACATAAGAAATACCTTCAGTATGAGGTACATGACATCATTTTTTCAAAAAGTAAAGATTTTTTATGTGATCTGAATCCCACTCACTGCTTCCTTATCCTCAAATTATACTGTGAAACCTCACCCAACAGGCCCATTGTTTTGGAAACCATAAATTCTAATTATTAGTAAAGCAAAGTGTAGTCCCAATGTTTCAAAAGCAAAGGTTCTGTTCCATAAGAAATGTATGTGATTTCTTGAATACTAGTACTGTGTACCAGGCATTGTGTTACCTTTCAAATTTTCTCTAAAATATTAATACTGGCCATTCTCTGTTGCTTCAAATTTTAAGATCACCTAGTCATCCACAGTTTTCAGAAAATATGACATGGAAATGATAGAAAACAATTTTAATTTACAGCAAGAACACAGCAAATCGCTCTTTGAGAAAAATGGTAAACTCAATCTTCTCTGTTTTGCAAAGAACTTGCAAAGACTCTATCATCATGAACAACACATTTTCAAACAAGCACTGCACATGCAAGACAGCCTGATGGCTGGGCCAGGAGCCACAGAGGCTGAAGGCTGATTGTGATAATGGGACCTTTCCTATTAAGAACAGAGTTTGAAAGGGTTTTCTGTGACCAGGCACAACTGGACACAAGGAAATGAAACATGCATGATTGCAAATTAAGCAGAAAACACCAAATCAGCAAATAGTATACAAAAAAAGGCCATTTTTTAAAACTGTGTATCTCTAATTCACACCATACAGTAAAATGAATCAGAGAGACTAAGAGATTTAAATTCAAAGCATAATGCCACAAATTACAACAAAAATATTAAAAGAAATTACCACATAAAAAGTAAATATTTCCAACAAAATTTTCATCATAGCCAAAAGTTTTATAAACTAAAAGAAATAACAAATTGAGAAATATTTGCAATAAGTTACTATAATTAATATCTAAAAAGTTCCTCCAAATTAGATTTGAAAATAAATCCATCAACTGAAAAATGAAAAAAGGACTTGAAGAGGTAACTCATAGAAAAATAGAAACAGTCAATAACTAAATATTTATTATATGCATTCCCTCTCATTAGCAATCAAACACATGTATATTACAGTAACAAGATAGCATTTTTTTCATTTTCATCCATCAAAAATGATAAACAGCTGGATAGGATACTGCATGCCTATAACCTCAGCACTCGGAAGACTGAGGCAGGAGGATTGCCTTAAATTTGAAGCCAGCCTGGGTTACAAAGTATGTTCAAAGCCAGCCAGAATGACATAGTGAGACACTGTCTCAAAAAAAAAAAAGTGAAAAAAATTAAAATACCCAATCTCAACCAGCCTATTTCTTTTATAAGCATAAAGTGACCCTGCTTCTCAAAAGTATAATTTAACAGCTAGGCAAGGTAGCCCATGTATGTCATCCCAGCATTTGGGAGGCTGAGGCAGGAGGATCATGAGTTCAAGGCTTGCCTCAGCTACACAGTAAGACCCTGTCTGAAATGCTGTATCAAAAAAACAGAAATGCCCCAACATGAAACTGTACTACAAAACCACTGTGATAAAAACAGCATGGTACTGACAAAGTTGGAATACTTTAGAAGATGTAGACACAACTCCAGGCATGCTCAGCCAACTCATCTTCGACAAAGGAGTCAAACACCCTCACTGCAAGAAGGATAGCCTCTTTAATAAATGGTGATGAAAAACTGGATTTCAACCTGCCAAAGATTAAAACTAGACCCATATCTTTCACCATGCACTAAAGTAAAATCAAAGTGGATCAAAGATCTAAATATTAAAACAGAAACACTGAACCTGCTGGAAGACAGGTTAGGTAGAACTCTTGAAGATATTGGCATAGGAAAAGACTTTATGAACAAAACCTAAGTAGTGTGGAAACTAGCACAGAAAAACAACAACTGGGATCTCATCCTATTAAAAAGTTTCTGCACTCCAAGAGAAACCACCAACAGAGCTAAGAGACAACCTACAATGTGGGAAAAAATTTTTACTAGCTATTCCTCAGACAAAGGACTACTATCTAGAATATATAAAGAATTTAAAAAAAAATCAGATCCCCCAAATTTAAAGACCCAATTCAAAAATGGGCATTTGAAATGAACAGACATTTCTCAAAGAATTTAAAGCAGCAAATAAACATATGAAAAAATGTTCAACATCACTGGTCATTCGAGAGATGCAGAAGAAAACAACACTGAGATTCTGTCTCACTCCAGAAAGAATGGCTGCTATCAAGAAATCAACCAACAACAAATGCTGGAGGGGTTTTGGGGAGAAAGGAGCCCTTCTCCATTGCTGGTGGGAGTGTAGACTGGTGCAGCCACTGTGGCGTTCAACATGGAGATACCTCAAAAAACTAGGATCAGCGGTCCCATTTGAACCAGCTATTCCTCTGCTGGGGATCCTCCCAAAAGAATTAAAAGAATCATACCACAGTGATATATGCACACCCATGTTTATAGGGGCACAGTTTGTAATAGCTAAAGCTTGGAAGCAGCCCAAGTGCCCACCAACTGGAGACTGGATAAAGAAGATGTGGTTTTTTTATAAAATGGAGTACTACTCAGCCATAAAGAATGAAAAACTAGAGTCATTTATAGCTAAATGGATGCACATTGAGGCCATACTCTTAAGTGAAAAAAATAGAGGACACACATATGTAAATACCGAATAGGTTCTCTGGTGTGAGAAACTGAAAGTGTAAATAAGAATCAAAATATACAATAGACAATGTGAAACAGGAAGAAAAGGTCTGAAGGGGAAGAGGAAGTGGGAGGAGTAGGGGAGAGGTAAGAAGGGAAAGGAAAATATATGAGAAAAGGAAAAACTGGAAACAGTCTTTGTAAATAGGGAGGGTGGAGGGATTGAAGGAAGGACAGGGGAATGGGGAAAAAATAGGAACCAAGATATATCATGTAAAGGTACAAATTCCCAATGATGAATGTCATTATATTATATACCTAAAATGTACCAACAAACTTAATGAAAAAACCAGAAATGAACAAACAAAAAGTACAATTTAGCAAGCTAAAATTTTTCAATGTGTATACTCTTTTACCTAAAGAAATAATCACAGAAGAACACAAAGATTTATGATGTTCTACTCAGCATGGCTTAAAATGTCAAAGTGGAATCAATTTTAATATAGAAGTGTTTCTTAATCGTCAGTACCAAAAATTTAAAAATCAGTAATACAGCTATTAAAAATAGACTTTGCACATGCCCGTAATCCCAGCACTCAGGAGGCTGAGCCAGGAGGGTCACCATGAGTTCAACACCAAGTCTGGGCTACACAGTGAGTTCAAGGCCAGCCTGAACTACATAGCAAGACCCTGTCTCCAAAAACCAAAGACAAAAATAATAATAAATAATAAAAAACAGAATTTTTTGCAGTAATTTAAAATGATCATGAGTTCATCATGGTACAATTTGTCATTGTTTACTTATGGGTTTAATTTTTGTTTGTTTGTTTTGGTACCAGGGATCGAACTCGGGACCTTGCGCTTGCGAGGCAGGTGCCAGAACCATTGAGCTAAATCCCTGGCCCAACTTATGGGTTTAATTTTTTTTTTAAGCACTGGGGATTGAACCAGGGCTCCATGCATGCTAGGCAAGCACATGCTCTATCACTGAGCTACATCTCCAGCCTTTATTAGTTTAATCTTGAACAAATGGGGGGTTTTTGTTGTTGTTTTGGGGTTTGTTTGGGGCTTTTTGTTTTTGTTTTGGTACCAGGGATCGAACTTGGGACCTTGCACTTGCAAGGCAGGTGGCGAAACCACTGAGTTAAATCCTCGGCCCATTATTTTTAATAATATTTTAAAGTTAACATTATACATTTTTAAATTATATCCAGAGCTTATGACAATGGCTGGAAAATAAACTGGTACTCCCCTCCATGAAAATAATTGAGCCATACCTCAAAGTACTTTCTAATTTGTGATAAATCACTGGACTATATACTTAAGATTTGTGTAGGAGTTAGGTGTGCAACTAGCTCAGTGATAGAGTACATGCTTAGCATATGCGAGGCCCTTGGTTAAACCCCAGCATCAGAAGAAAGAAAAGAAAAGGGAGGGGAAGGTAAAGGGAGGGGAGGGGTGGAGGGAATAGGGGAGAGGAAGGGAGAGGAGAGGACCGCAGAGGAGAGAAAAGATAAATTCCAAGTCTTCACATTCTCTGACCCAAAGCACACTAGTATAATCAACAAATTACAAATCCCCAATGCTTATTAGAACACAAAGGCAGAGTCAAAAAGGCTGTGATTGACCAATGGCAATAGGCCTCGAATAAGAGGAGAACATCACATTTTGAGCTCTAAGACTCAGGAATAAACTGAGCATGGTATAGGCCTTTAATTCCAGCACTCTGGAGGCTGAAGCAGGAAGACTTCAAGTCAAGCCAGCCAACTTGTAAGACCCTGTCTAAATAAATAAATAAATAAATAAATAAGGCAGGCTGGGAGTGTAGCTCAGTGCAAGGCCCTGGATTCAATCCCTAGTACCATCTCCCAAAATTTCAGGAGTGTTCATTTGGAAAAGGAAATGTCAATTATTTTCCTCATATAATGTAGCAGATTTTTCTAATTTTCAAATAAATAACAGTTTAACAAACCACACACCAGATATCAACAGTAAAGTTCACACACATACACACATGGGTCCACACACACATGCACACACTAGACCAGAATATTCTGGAAAAGTGGTGTTCCAATGTAGAGGAAAGAAAACCAGTTTGGGGCTCAAGCAAAGGGGGGAATTCAAATGCCCAGTCTACCATCTCAGAGTCTTACAATTTTTTTTGTGACTGCGTAGTCTACACTAGCCTTGAACTCATTATGTAGCCCAGGCTGGCCTTGAACTCAGGAGGATCCTCCTGCCTAAGTCTCCTGAGTGCTAGGATTACAGGTGTGCACCATCATAACTGGCTCAGTTTTGTGAATAGTAACTTGAGTCCAACAGCCCACAACAGCTCTGTCACACTTCCCACATTAGAAAAGTGGGGACAAATAACTCCTACTTCACAAGGTTGTCATAAACCTAATACACGTGAAGCACCAAATACAGTCAGCAATGAGTGAATTTTAGGTCTTTGCTATCCCTTTTCTCACAAATGGCAAAAACTTGAGTGGCCAAATTATGCCTAAAGGCAACTGCCATCTTTACTACCACTTCTTCAAAGGTACACTATCAGCCATGTAGACAAGCCAACTGGCTCCACTTTAGATGATCAGTAAGTCTAGGGTAACCATTTTAAGGGGGACCCTTTCAAGGAACTCCACAACCCACTGCAGCAACCAGGCTCTATCCTTTCCAAGAACCTTGTTCCTTCTCTCCTTAGACCTGCTTAAAATGACTGTCAAGAGGGGTGTAATGTCAAGGAAGAGTCACCTTTGTGATCTACCAAAGACGTAGCAATCAAGCAAAAGGCATTCCTTGAAAGCACAAGCTAATGCACTAAACGTCAACACAGCTGGGACACTAGAGGGGGACATGCTGGTGTTATTTTTTAAATGTAAAAATAAAATAAAAAATAAAAGGCTGGGGTATATCTCAGTGGTAAAGTGCTTGCCTAATATATATGAGGTTCTGTGTTCAATCATCAGCACCACAAAATAATAATAAATTAATCTTTTTTAAAACAAGAATTTTAAAATTCATGTACAAGTTTTTATTTAAAATAATAACAATATATAAAATGAATGGAAAGGAAGACTTCTAGGTTCATTAATACAGGGTTACCTTCCATTCACACATGAAACAAAATATAGTAATAATTTACTAATTCCAATCAACTAGGTCCTTAATTCATTTTACTTGCTGCATACTCTCAATTATATACTAGTGAAATTAAAAACCTAAGTAAACAGAATTCCTTACACACTTCTAAAGACAGTATTGCTTCATTCTCTGAAATAAGAGTCAAAGAAAGCAATGTTTCAACTTTTTTTCTCTTAAACAACTTTTCACTAGCTGCTGAGCCAAATAATTTTTTTTTCTGAGACTTTGTTTTTCCATTTGCAACAAGGTAGGAACCCACACTTCCTCCCACTCATCCACTTACAGAGAATTCACAACACTGTTACTAAAATATATTGAATGATGCCTTCCACTGGTCAATTTTTTAACTGAATGCAATAAAAAGAACCTGCATTTCAAGACCTCACTAACAACTACAATTCTTTTCCTATTTAAATTTCCAGTTCTACAGAAAACTGGGTCAGCTCACTAATAAGCAACTGTAACAGTCAAGTAACCATTTTTAAAAAAAGACAAAATACACTTTTAGTACAATGCAAATATCCATTACACAGCACCAAAAACACATGCAAATATTGTCTGCTCTTTCAACATTTTTGTTAAAGATAAAGCTGCTTTTCCAAAGCTAACCAGGCATTCTACTGGAGCCTCACTTAAACAGCCAATTCCTGTATTCTAAGACTACTTCTATAGACTCTAAAGACAACCAGGCCTTGTACTGAATTAACTCTTTAGCTAAGTGATTGAGGTTTTAGAAGTTTTCTAAAGAAAGCATTTTGATCAGTAAGCATACCAATGCTATTCAGAATGTTGGCCAATAAGTAAATAAAATCCTGAACCCAAAATGAAGGAACTTTTCCTCCTTCCTAGCTCCCAGCTCCATTTAAAGACTGTAAACATGAATAAAAAGATAAACTTGAGAAGAGTGAAATTACCCATGTCATCAATCATATCTCTCAACTTATTTACTAATTTTACCCCTGTTCCTAACATAAGACAGTCTCAACAGGACACCAGGAATTTAATACCGCTTTTTAAAGAAAAGATATATCAAACTGCTTGGAATATGCAGTGATGAAAACTGAATACTGCCACTGACATCATATTTACTTAAACATATGCTTTCTCTAAACCAAGCGTCACAAATAAAGCCACAGTATTTTTGGCCTTGGTTCTCTTAGAAGCCATCCCAATAAGATAGGTCACCAGCTGCACTTCGGCTAACAGTTTTATCCTGAGCAACCCCAACCCACCCTCCCACCCCCGTCAAAAGAAAAAAAGTTATTACTTTTATCTGTGGAATTCTCTGCCAGCCTCGGCCTGGAAAACTGGGTGGACCCTGAGGACAGGTGTCAGATCTGGCCTTTGGGAAGTGGCCCCAACCGACAGTTACTGGCAGCATAAAGCTGTGATCTTTGTAAACTTCAATTGGAGGCTTTATAACATTAGTGAGTCCCTCACTCCCTCCATTTTGAAGGGGGAGCCAAAGAAAACCAAAAGGATGAGTTTCAAAATAGAAAAATCACCACTTTAATTATGAAACCCTCCCAACTCAACAAAGAATCATTAAAGGTAGCCAAATAAATGTCTGGGTTTTTTGTTTTTGGCACATGCACAACTCTTAAACATGAGACTACAACTTCAAGGTGAAGGGAAAAGAATAAAAAGCAGGAGTAGAAAAGGGGAGCAGGACAGGGCCCAGCTGAAGACCCACTTGGCTCAGAAGGGCCCCTCTTGGTACTAACTCCTCCATGTGGGGTACCCAGGCTGGAGGAAAGCAGAGGGTTACACAGAACATTTAGCAGACTTAACATTGGATTAAACACACTACTGCAAGTTTCAACAAATGTTCATGGCATACGTAAAAACACATTTACAACAAGAAAGAAGAGAGGCACCTGGAGACATCTGACACTGGGCATGCTCTGCAGGCAACTCAGTGCGCACATGCTCTCTACCAGGTTGGCGCAGCCTAGCCACAAAGACCTTGGCACAGAACACTGCAGGATGACAAAAAGGAAGGAAGAGAAGAAGCAGTTAGAGGCCGCAACAAATCACTCCTTCACACAGGCAACTTGAATGTTAGTTAGGGCAGGGGGTGCACCCGTGGCGGTTTGGAGGTCAGGGATGGTCCTAGGCAGCTTACTGAACCCTTGGGAGAGGGCTCACTTTCTGGCCTACGAACAGGTTTCTGCTGCCAATCACAAATTTCTCAGGATGCAGTGCAGAGAATCAAGAGGGAGAGAGAGATAATGTTTAAATGAAAGCCCACTTAAGGGAACTATGAGTTTGAGTGTAAAACAAGATTAGTGGTGAGACTGTAACTGTAATTGTATAAAAGTAAGGTTTCCCATCTATGTCATATATTCATCACTGCCATCATCGCTTAAGAACCTAGTATGTGACAGGCATTTTAAATGTGTTCCCTAATCCTCACACCACAGTGTAAGGAAACTGAGGCTCAGAGGCTATGTGATTTGCACAAAGATACACAACAAAAGAGGAGAGAGCCAGAATTTTAACGTTAGTTTGTCTGTGGCCAAATCCCACACTCTTTTGACGAGACTAAGACACCTCAATTGTGTAAAACAAGAGAAAAAAATTATCATTCCAACTTTCATTATGAGTACAGTTTTATACTTCCCTAAAGTAAAATCTCATGAGACCTAGAAAATAGGGTAAAAGGAACAAGAAAGATGAGTAAATAGGCCAGTGATAGCAAACCTTTTAGAGCTTTCAATGATACAAACAGCCCACTGCGGCATACATGTCATAGGTTCGCCACCACAGATATAGGCAATGCAAGGGCAGCTTAAAACACATTTGATTTTCATTGTCATCTTTATCTCTGCCTTCTCAAAGAAAAAACTTTGGAATATCACCATTTTCATTTTAGATAACTTTGTTTACAAAGTTCATCTGACAAGACTAAGAATTAAAGGCTTAATTCTTTTACCCTTTCTCATCATTTTTTAAAAGCTTACTGGTTTTAAAAGAATTTAAAAAAGCAAAATATAAAATGAGCATATATATTATGGCTACTATTTAATAGCCATCTAACTAGTTATGATACTCAGTATTTTTCCAGGTCTAAGATTAATTTACTGTCACAAAAAAAATCAATAATCATGCCCCCCCCTCAAAAAAAAGCTGAAGGTTGGGTGCTTGGGTTCAACCAAAATACTCCAGAAATCTTAGACCTCATAAACTGACTCATCCTAGCTGTAATCAGAATGACTAAACATCCTCATTGGCCTGAGGCACTCCTGGTTTCTGTTTATTGTCCCAGGATAACTCTTACTCTCAAAGAGTTCAGGTTTGGGGCTAAATTTTATGATCACTCTAACTATAATACAAAGACAGTTTTGCTTCAAATCTGATAGACCTGGGTTCCTATCCAGCATCTTCCACTTAGTAGTTACAGCTGTCACATAATGTAAAGAAGAATGCTGAAATTATTTAGAAAAGATATTTAAAGAATACAAAATCAGAAAAATAAAATATTGAGCAGCTCTCTGGTAACAATAAAAACACCACACATTCAAAGCTTACCGTAATCCATAGAGTAGCAGTGTTTCACTGATACTCCAGATACACACACTTTATTGCCCCACATTTCATATTTAAAGTCCCAAGCAGAAAAGGTGCTGAATACATTTTTATATAACACAATGAAAGTAGCTGCTGTTTATTGAGCTTCTGTTATTTGCTAGACAGCTGACATAGTGAACTCTCACAATAACCCTTGAAAGATTTCACAGAGCATAACACACATCTTTAATCCCAGCACTCTGCACAGCTGAGGCAGGAGGATCATAAATTCAAGTCATGCCTGGGTAACTTAGCAAGACCCTGTCTCAAAATTTTAAAATTTTTTTGAAATTTTTAAAGGGCTAGGGATGCAGCTCAGTGTGAAGGCCCTAGCTTTAATCCAAGAGAGTGAGAGAAGAGAAGAGAAGAGAAGAGAAGAGAAGAGAAGAGAAGAGAAGAGAAGAGAAGAGAAGAGAATAGGAGAAAGAGAGAGAGAGAGAAGGATAGATATTTTTCGCTTTTTAATTTTACACATGAAGAAACTGCGAATCAGGAAAGGAGAGACTGAGTTATTAAAACAGCAATTTGCCCAGGGTGCAAGGGAACTGATGTCAGAGTTAGGACATCAGAGTTAATCTTGCCTAATTACACTACAACAAATTCTCTCCCCACATGTATTCTAGCACAAACTTATTAAAGGAATATTTATATCAGAAGTGTTTGGGCACAGAAAGGCCTAGACAAATTACATGTTTATATTATATGGATTATTTAATTTAAATAAACTCCCTATCCTTGAAGTTCAATTTAGAGATATTTTGTTTTACAATCTTAATAGTTACACAAATCAAAGAATCAATCAGATCCCAGGACAGAGTTTAAGAATCATCCTTGTATTCAGCAACTAACATCAAATTAACACCAAAGCTCACTTATAAATCAAATTTCATTTATTCAGTAAAGACAACCCAGTTCCCTCTGCAAAGTTTAATATGTATTTGTCTCCGGGTATCCTAGTTATTCTGCTGATAACTTTTTTAAGGGAAATTTCTCACATTCAATAAATTTAAAAATTATAGACTGAGAGCTGGGAGAAACTCTTTAAGACCATTTGGTCTAACCTCTTACCCCTGAATTTTAATTAGAGGTGAAAAAACTAAAGTCAAAAAAGAGGAAAAATTTCCTTTTCAGGGTTTTCTATATTTTAAAAACTATTTTCAATACTCTAAAAACATGGAAAATAGGGCCAGGGATTTAGCTCAGTGGTTTTGCCACCTGCTGTGCAAGCACAAGGACCCAAGTTCTTTCTATCCCTGGAAACCAAAAAAACAAAAAAAACACATGGAAAACAACGTGAAGAAAATTTTCTGATAATTTAATTTCAAAGTATTAAGCATTTATTACAAGTTTGATTTTTCAAAGCTTGATAATGTTGGTATACATAGGAAAAAGATTTTTTAAAGGACCCCCTGAGGGTCTGATTGGCAAGAATTTACCTTTAATATCCATGGCAGAAAGTGTGGGGTATTGAGAACAATGTCAGTGTTTATTGAGATCTATTAAGTGCCAGTACCATACTAAATACCTCCTAAAGGATACCTCAGCTCATTGTCACAATAACCCTACACAATAGGTATTACTTTTCCCAATATTTAGAAAACACTTAAAAAAAAAAAAAAGAAGAAGAAGAAGAAGAGAAAACACAGGTTCAAAGTGATTAAGTAATTTACTTTTCCAAAATCATCAGTGCTGGGTTGAAGCTGGGACTGACTTAAATCCAGGTCTGGGACAAGAATCACTTTTCAGAACTCTTCCATGGTTTACACTATTTGTTTCAGAACAGAATAGGGCTGAGGATTTAGTTCAGTGGTTTTGCCGCCTGCTGTGCAAGCACAAGGACCCGAGTTCAATCCCGAGTACCAAAAAAATAAAATAAAATAAAATAAATCGGCAGAAGAGAATACACAAAGAGATAGTCTGATCCTAGGTATCACCCAAGCTGGTACTGTGATATAACTGCCAAAATCTATTAATCAGAGTTCTCTTAGATCATCGTAGGAATGGTGCCTCCCAGTTTCAAGACCAGTGTTATTATCCATCTGGTAAAAGTAAAGATAGTGATGGTTGAAAGGTATTAGAACTACCATACATTCATACTCAATTACTAAGGAACTAAGTGACCAACTATATTGCTTAAAAGTGTATACTCAACATAAAATGTCACTCTAGGAAATACACCCATCTTTTCATAAGGAAGTACATACATGCCAGCCTAAACAAGTTTCCCTTTGCCTAATGGATCAGGAAGACATCGATCCAATATGAAAATAACATAAAAATAAAAGTTCCACATTCATCAACCTAAGCATTAAAATGCAGCTAGGACCATAATAATTGATTCTTAAAGCTTCTAATTTTAAATTTAGAGATTTGGTTTGAAAATCCCTGGAATAAACAATTATCCATCATTCCTTACGTAAGTAATGAAAAGATGTCTTCACATTAGCTATATTCACAATGTAGATCTCTCTCCCTCTCTTAGCTAACAGTAGTCTATCTTTAAGCTTCTCTGGACTATCTTATTGTTAAAATATATCTGTTTGGGCCAGGGATTTAGCTCAGTGGTGCCGCCGCCTGCCCCATAAGCGCAAGGACCAGAGTTTGATTCCCTGACCAGAGTTCGATCCCCGGCACAAAAAAAAAAAAAATGTCTTTTTACCCTGATACTGTGCGTATTTACCAATTTTAACAAACATTTAGCGACCTATTATGGGAACAATACAAACTAAGCCTCTTTCCTCTTGAGGCTTTAACTTGGAGCTCACGAGTGACAAGAAGATCAACATAGGGGATAGAGAACCCCCTAAGGACCATCTGTTATAGTTTCATATTTAGCTACTTACGATGATCGGTACTCTTAACTTTAGGATTGTTCATAGAAAATAAATGATTCACATTAGCTTCTGGTATTAACAGAAAATACACTATGATACTGATTATGTTTGCAGGTCCTATAGCCCAAGGAAATATTATTAACCAAGGGACCTAATAGTTTTTATTAGTTTTGCCATATCCACTATATAATCAAAACCAAATTCAGGACCACCCTGATGCAAAACACTTTAAATCAGTTGAAGACAAGAATAACACCTTTTGGCATTTTTCAAAAGCTAAAAGTTTATTAAAAGAGGAAAGAGAAAAATGTCCTAGGCTCTCTTTCTATTGCCATAGGAACAACAAATCAAAAGGAAAAAGTGGTGGCAGGCACCTTGTCTTCTCATTGGCTGGCTGGAAGAAGTTCTCACAAAAGCTTAACTTGAGTCTGTTTCTAGATGGGACTATTTTGAATCTCCTGCCCTGATTCTTTCTCAAAGAGGCAATTCTTTTCAAAGCAACCCACAGAGGTATTTTATGTTAATTGTCTCTCTAATGTTAGCCTGATTTAAAAATCTGTCTTATTAGATTTTCTATAATCCTCTCCCAAATCTTTTCTCATTAAACCACTTCCCACAGAATCATTACCAGTTTCTTCTAACTCCTATCATCATGCTTGAAGTAACTAAATTGAGTGTCTTAGACACTGCTCCATTCAACAAAAAACGGATTTGACCTTAAATCCATCTGCACAAATAAAAGCAATTAACACATTCTGTCTACCCTCCAGAAGTTCATAGGAGGGAATCTTGAGAATGTACACACACGTACACACACACATTGTCGACAGGCAGGCAGAGAGATAGAAAGGGAAAGAGAGATGGGGGGGGGGGGAAGACTGATTGATTCCAGGCATAAACAAAATCAAAGAACTGAAAAGTGCAAGGATCTGCAGTCAAGTTAACATTAAAATATTTAAGTGTGTGTGAGATACGAGGAAAGCTGAGAAAGCTAGAAAAGGGCCAAATCACAGAACTTTCTTCTACACCATTCTATCCAAAGTGGGACTTCATCCTGTAAGACAACACCTCTGAAATTGTGTGCCAAAGCCCAGGTATGGAGTCTCATTTTTATATTGACATGTACATAAGTTTTTTTCAACTCAATACATACACTGTTTCAACAGTATTTGTCACAGGGTAATAGAAGTGACATACCATACAACATAAGAGTTGGGGAAGGGAAGTGGAGGTGAAAGTCTTAAGACTAAGAAGGAAGGTGTGAAGCATGATATCAAGCCAAAGCAAAGTCAATTCAGGCCAGTAACAAAGAAAATTCCTATGTTTTCTAGAATATGTGGGGAATAAACAAGAAACCTGTTCAACAGCAACTCAAAGATAAAGGGTGGAAGTACAAAAAGCATGAGTGATTTTTATAGAACTGTAAATTTAAAGACTACTAAGAGTGCTCTGACTCTTTTAATTCCTTCAGGTGATACAACAAAGAATTTTAATATTCAAACCAGTGTTAGAGGTAATGATGAGACAGCTCTTAAATTATTTTCAGCAGAGGAATGAGCCTTGGTACCTAGAGAAAAGGATGATTTGAAGAAAAATAAAAGGGGTGAATTATCCTAGAGAACCAATAAGACAGTATTACATTTTGGTTTACAATCGAGGCACATTTCTTTCAGCTAGGCTACAAAGAACAGACACAAGGGCCAGTACTTACCAACTTTCATACTGTCCTTTTCTGCTCATAAAACCTCCACCATGGCCTTTATATAAAACAAAAAGTGCCATTATAATGAAATGGGAGCTACAGGAAAAAAAATAACAGACCTATTTCATGGCAGCCATTTGGTGTTAACACACTCTCCACTGAAAATCTTTAGCCAGGAATGGGGATTGGATCCTCAAGAGTCATCCAGAAAGAATGTGGGTTCAAGGGGCATAAACAATGTCAGCTCTCTAAAGCTAGATTTGAGAGCCAGAGTCCCTATTCAGTTTTAAGCTTGTCCTGCTCATCAAAGACAATTAGAACAAGCATTAAAATTAATCCAAATGGGCTGGGGATTTAGCTCAGTGGTTTCTTTCACCGCCTGCTGCGCAAGCGCAAGGACCCAAGTTCGATCCCTGGTACCAAAAAAAAAAAAAATTAATCCAAATTAGGAACTGTTCTACTGTTCTTTCTTCAACTCTTGCTTTTCAAGGAGCAACATTATCTCAATGAAACATTCAGAACCTAGGCTTCTGCAGCTAAACACTTGATGGTAACCTATAAAGAAACAACAAACTCTCACCAGTATAATTGCATTGCTTTAAAACTAAGAATTATTATACAGTATTCAAGTGACAGAATAAAACTTAATTCACCATTTCAAGGCATTTTCCACAGCCTTTTAAAGAACTGAATGCTAGCCTACAGCCTTCATGTGTAACACACTTTCTTTTGCAAATAATCATTTTATTTTAACAGATTTGACAGTAAACATGTGACATATAACAAAGACAGTTAACATTTTAATTCTCAGTAACATTTATTTTAGAATTACAGGGCCGGGGATTTAGCTCAGTGGTTTCGCCACCTGCTGCGCAAAGCACAAGGACCCGAGTTCGATTCCCCAGTACCAAAAAAAAAAAAAAAGAATTACAGACTTATTTGTCATTGATATTACACTACAGGGTATTCTCAGAGTGAGATACATAATAAAGGAAGAAAAGGGAGAAAGAGGCAGAAAGGGGAAAGAAAAAGGAGGAGAAGAATGAGAAAAACTGAAATTTATATCTCCCAAGTTTTAGTGATTTACATACAGCCAAACAGTAGTGGTATCAGGACTTAAAAGTCAGAGCCCAAATTCTTCTTAAGCACTAATATTTTTAAAGGTAATTTTAATGTTCAAGCAATTGCTTCATCTTGAGTGGTTATTAAAGATAAGACACCCAAACCCAAAAGCTAACAAGACTACAATGGTAGTCAGGCCTAGCAGCACACACCTGGAATCTCAGCACTCCCAAGCCTGAGTCAAGAGTTCAAGGCCAGCCTGAGCTACACAGCCAGACCCTGTTTCAAAAAAACTACAATGGCTCTTTATGGTCATCTTTGGAGGAGGGAAGAAGAGCAATTTTTCTTATTTTTTAATTAATTAATTTATGTATTATGTGCTTGTTTATTTTGTGGTGCTGAGTATCAAGCCCAGGGTCTCACAAGATAGGCAAAAGCTCTACCACTGAGCCCCAGCTCCTCTTCCTAAATTTTTATTCAGTCACATTATCTGATTTTTCTCCAATGACCATCTAGTGTTTATGTACCATTTTAAATCACCTTGTAAAAAAAATTTTTTTTGTTTCTGTTTAGGGGTTTTGTTTTTGTGGTGCTGGGGATAGAACCCATGCTAGGCAAGCACTCAATTATTACTGAGTTACATCCCCAGCCTACATTGTGTAATTTTAAGTGTTGCCTTTTTTGCCGGGGGGGGGGTGGGGGGGGTGTACTGGGGATCAAACTCAGGACCTTGCACTTGCAAAGCAGGCAGTGGAACAACTGAGCTAAATCCCCAGCCCAAGTGCTGTCTTTTTTAATTATCAAGAATAACTTAACAATTTAAATAAAAACAAATTATTTTCCCATGAATTAATTTTGAGTCCATGCGAAACATCTGTCATTTAAAATGTGTAAAACCACCTAGTGACCTTTGGAAATAGTGAACATCAAAATATAATGGCTTTTTTATAAAGAAATCCAAGGAGAGAAATCATCTTTGTCCACTTCATTAACTACCACCCATAATTCAAAAATATCAGCAGGTTTTGCAGAGCTCTTACTGAAGCTGGAGAGGATAAGGACTAAATGTTTAATTGGGGAAGCAGAATCTCTATTCTAAGCAGCATGACAGAGAACAGGATGTAACAAAATAAGCTATTTCCGGCACAGCCGCATGGGTCCTAAACTGTACTAGGACCAGTATGAGATTAAATTGCCAAGGAGGAGCAGAGTCCACCAGCAAGTTCCAGGTCTGACCAGTGTGAACCAATCCCAATGGGGTTTATCCAAAATCCATAAATCCCTAAGACTGAAAAGAATTTAACAGTTAAAGTAAGCATATTTGGATTTTTGTCAGTGAGCATCTGTGTTCTAATTAGGACCAATTAGGAATTGTTCAGGACTAAGGGAGACCACTCAACTATGAGTTTAGCCTCATTTTCAATGAAAATGATAAATGATATCAGAATTTACCAAAAAAGGATACATTAGGAGAGGAATATAAACTGAGTACTGTACAACTATATTAATTCTCACACTTCTTCTGACCAGACAGGTACCTGAGTCATACTGAGCAAGAAATGTAAGACCAGAGACATCTAATAACTTGTGAGAGGTCAAAAGCAGCAGAAGTGCAATTCTATCTGAGTCCAAAATCTGTTTGCTTTCCTAATCTAGACTGTCACTTCCTTTATCTGACATTAAACTCTTTGAA
This sequence comes from Heterocephalus glaber, assembly GCF_053883595.1. Taxonomy (NCBI): domain Eukaryota; kingdom Metazoa; phylum Chordata; class Mammalia; order Rodentia; family Bathyergidae; genus Heterocephalus; species Heterocephalus glaber. Next base: position 17,581,283 of record NW_028258377.1, on the reverse strand, counting down.
GTTGCAAGATTCCCTGGTTTATTTTCAAATTTTATCTACTTGTCACTAATCTATACTGCTGATGAGAGTGTAACTGTGAAATTGGCACAATCTCTGGTAGGCAACTCTGCAATACATAGTCAGTACTTTAAAAACTTGCATGTCATCTGACTCAGCAATTTCACACGTAAGTATGTTTTTTTTGTTTTTTTGGTACCAGGAATCGAACTCGGGTCCTTGTGGTTATGCAGCAGGCGGCGAAACCACTGAGCTAAATCCCCTGCCCCTCACATGTAAGTATTATATTGCGAGGGGAGGGGGGGGAGACAAGTCCAGAAATATAGCTAAGAAGATGTCTATCACATCACTGTTCATTATAACAAAGGAAAAATCCCAACACCAGGGATCAGCTCAATAAATAAGCGATTATGTGGGAGACAGAATGTCTCTACCAAACAGAAATCGGGTTGTAGGAGCATATTTGTAGACCCACAAGGAAGTTTACAATATGTAGAAAGAAAGTTCCAATACATTGAAAGAGTTCAAGAAACATAAAGGAATAAAAGGAATAAATTAGGACTTATATTATGATCTCATTTTATTTAACAAATATTAAATGTATATAGCCAGGCATGGTGGCACACATCTGTAATCCCAGTACTCAGGAGGCTGAGACAGGAGGATCGGCACAAGTTCGAACCCAGCCTGGGCTCCATATTGAGTTCCAGGCCAGCCTGAACTATTTATCAAGACTCTGTCTCAAAAAACAAAACAAAATATTAAATGTATATAAAATCCAAAATTAAATAACAGGAAGTTTTTGTCTACCATATTTTTTCAGATACAGTCAATATACAACTGGCAATACCAGGTCACTTCAAACAATATTGACATTTTTACCATCATCCGGGGACCTGGACAGAGCTACTTGCCCCTTGATTCCACACCATTCTCCTTCAATGGAGATGGAAAGTGGGTGGGGTAAAAACAGCTATCAGAGTTTCTCTGTACTCTAAGTTGACAAAGACACTACTTCCTCTATGTTCATTTTGATACCAGTGGCTTCTACATAGCCCACTAAGAGTATGCTGTCAGAAAACTCTTGGGTATTGGTGTTTTATCTTACAAGATTGCTACTTCTAAAATGTGACAATCCATACTCCACATTACCTGACACCTGAGAGGAATTCCAAGTGAGAGAACTAAAAACCTACCTCGATGAACCTTTCTACACTGCTGCTGGGAAAGTAAATTAGTACAACCACTACGTGATCAGCATGGAGAGCCCTCAGAAAAACTAACAATAGAAATACCATTGATCCAGCAATACTACTCCTTTTTATATTCCCAAAAGAATTAAAGATAGCACACAACAGTAGTACATACACACCCCATATGTATTATGGAATTCACAATAGCTAAGCTATGGAACTAACCTAGATGCCTGTAGACAAATGAGAGAAAATGTGGCACATATATACAATGGATTATTATTCAGTCATAAAGATGAAACCACAACATTTGCAGGAAAATGGATGGAAATGGTAGTCTCACAAGATCATATGTGTTCTTCCTTGTTTCCTTTTTTTTTTTTTTTTTTGGTACCAGGGATTGAACTTGGGTCCTTGCACTTGTAGGGCAGGCGGCAGAATCACTGAGCTAAATACCTCCCCTTTTCTGGGGGGACAAGAAACTAGAATGTAGACTTTTGGAGATGAAGATGGGGACTGAGTAAAGAATAAAAGGGAGAGTAATATGGGGATGAAAATAATCAAAATGTTATACGCATGTGCCAATATACCAAAATGAATTTCACTGCAGTAAGACCCTGACTTAGGAACATTCAAGTTGCAAACTTTCACAAATGTACTGTATAAGAAACTTTGTCAGATACAAATGAATCTGACTTACAAATGTTCTCCAGGAACAAACTTGTTTGCAAGTCAGGCACTTACTGTATACTGTATTACTAGTACGCACTAACTTTTTAAACACCTGCCTTGCTTTTTTAGCCATTATCTAAGAACTAAGATACATCTGCTCTTATTAGCTATACCAGGGCTGCTATCTAACTTACCCTTCCCTATCAGCAGCTATTATTATGATGTGGTTTGTTTGTTCCCTAAAGATTTATGTAAGGATTCATATGCCGGAAGCTTGACCTCAATAAGGTGGTAAGGTCATTGAGGTACTGTTGTATTGGAATTAATGTGGTGTTGTTTTTTTGTTTTTGTCTTTGTTTTTTGGGGACAGCACCTCACTATGTACCCCAGGCTGGCTTGAACTCACTATGTAGCCCAAGCTGATCTCAAACTTGTAGCAATCCTCCTGCCTCAGCCTCTAGGTTGTTGTGATTACTGACATGCACCACCACACCCAGATAAGATCAATATAGTTCTTGTGGGACACTTTTATAAAGTGAGCCCATCCCCTCCCTAATCTCTGGGTTTCTATCTCACCATGTGTTTGCTTCTGCATATGCTCCTGCCACTGTACTGCCCTCCACCATAAAGCCCTCATCAGAGACTAAACAGATCAAGCTATCCAATCTTGGACTACGCTTCTAAAACTGAGCTATACAGAGTCGTTTCTTTTTAAGTATACAGCTTCAGGTATTTTGTCCTAGCAACAGAAAACAGACTAATACACCACCCCCAGATGTAGGAGTTCAGTGCATCCCTTCCAGGTCCTTCTACCAATCCTCATCACAAACCAAAAAACTTCAAAGAATTTCTTAGAAATGTCTGCACAGGGTCATAATTGCCTTATACAAAGCTAATATCTTTACTTTTTTTCACATTAAGAGAGTACAAGATTTACCATGTTTTCAGAAGCACATTTGAACATATGAGAAGTCAAAAGTTTTTCTGATACAATAAACATTCTATTCTCCTTGTGTCTCAGAAAAGCTATCAGCTTCAAGAAAATGACTTGACCCAGGCATGATGGCACACCCTGGTAATCCTAGCACTTGAAAGCCTGAGGCAGGAGGATCATGAGATCAAGGTCAATCTGGCAGCTAAGCAGATGCTGACTCAAAGTCCAATAAAAGAGCTGGGAATGTGGCTCAATGTGAGAACACTTGCCTAGCATGCACAAGTCCTTGCATTCAAATCACAAGTATGGAGGGGGAGAAGATTCCTGCAGTACAAAATATTTTAAAGGGGCCAGGGATTTAGCTCAGTGGTTCCAGTGCCTGCCTAGAAAGCACAAGGAGCCGAGTTGGATTCCCAGTACCAAAAACAAAAAACAAAAAAAAATATTTTAAAGAAATGTAGTTTCACCGTCTTCAAAAATATTAAAACAGAGGCCGGGGATTTAGCTCAGTGGTGCTGCCACCTGCTTCACAAGCACAAGGTCCTGAGTTCAATCCCAGTACCAAAAAAAAAAAATTAAAACAATTGGTATTTTAAATCTTTTGTAGATTATCCCTTCCAAAGACTTTTAAAGCGTCCACCATCTGACATGACCCTTATCTTCACTGTGAGCTCTGAAAAAGCACCTGTTGAAGGAAAACTGGTCCTAAGAAACCTTGGGAATTTAAACTTAATACTAATTAAGCCCTCTACTCTTTTCTAACCACTATTCATTTTCCAAATACATATTGAACTTATTTCCAGAGATCTAACCAGTCCCTACCCCAAATAAGCACATATTCCAAGTTGGTAGTCTTGATGTTTAAAATTTTGTAAGTGCATAAAGTTTTAACAGTAGTGATCAAAACTGTCCTCCTTTATCTAGAATAATGTCATGAAAAGTTAGTTGTCAACGCTAAGGGGCACATTTTATCATCCCTTAATTGATTTCATAGAAAACATTACACTTGCTCTTCTTTCCCATTTAACCCATCTTTCTTGTATCCTAAAATGACCTTGCTTTCAAATAAGAAGAAAGCTGTGTGCCTTACATCCAATGGGCGCTAAGAACAAATGAATTTGTCTTTCAGCTGGCATGAGAATAGCCTCAGTAAGGGATTCCTGTTGCTTGCTACACAGCAAGGATCTCTTTGAGTCCCTTCATATTTTCTGTTTCCTAAAGGAAACTGGGTAAGGGGAATTCTCACTGCTTGAAGCCAGGGAGTTCATTTAATTGTGGAGCTGAAAGGGATTTTATAACCAATTCTGTTTATGTTCTTAAAATATTTTTCTAGCCCAAGTCCTCTAAATCTCTCACCTTGTGCTATTAGTATATACCCCCTTGAAACCACTGGAGCCCAGCAGCAGACAATTACTGCTAAAGGCATGCTACGACAAACTGAGCCTATAGGTTTAGACATTTTTGCAGGTGTACAAGCAAACACAGGTAGAATAAAACACTATGGAATGTCTCTCATAAAGGAAATAATGGAAGTCATGATGTAAAGGCCCCGCATAAAATTCAGATACTGGACTGCTTATTAACTTCCCAAAATCCTTTTTAAACTTCAGTTGTAAGAGCTTTATAAATGATTTGGCTGTGGGTAACTAGTCAAAATATTCTTCAAAGCACACAACACAGATGTCAGATCATAACACTACATTTTTCAATAACACTGAGAGAATACAGAATTAAGATATGGACCAGAAGACAAATCTCATGGAGACATTTTCAGCTGCATTTAACAGAAAGAACAATCTATAATTCATACATCTTTTAAGCAATGAGTTAAAAATCTATAAGAAACAGAACTGAGTGTGGTGGCGCATGCCTGTGATCCCAGCACTCGGAAAGCTGAGGCAGGACTACAGAGAGTTCAAGGCCAGCCTGGGCTACATAGTAAGTTCAGGGCCAGTCTGAACTACAAAAGGAGACTCTACCTCAAAAAACCAAAACCAAAACCAAAACCATACAAACAAACAAACAAAATCTGTAAGAAACAAACAGAAACAGTTACCAAAGAGGTTGAGGCTCAGAGGGTGAGATTACTCTTTTTTAAATTTTTTCATCTGTATTAGTGCATGTTTGCAATACATGATTACATTCATTGTGGGGAGTTGGTACTTATCCTTAACACATCCTAATTCTTTTACTTCCCCTTCTCCTCCCATACCCCTCCCAACCTCCCTCCATTTCTTGGTCCCTTCCCATTTGCAAAAGATCTATCTCCTTGTTGCATTCTGAAAATAAATTAGAAAACCAAACATCTGTATATAAACAACAGGAAAATAAGGTAATAAATTTCCTTATAAAAACTATATTTACTTGTTATAATTGGGTGTTCTAATTCCAAAATGATTACACAGAAATAAAATAACTCACAAGCAATCTGTGAGACAATTTATCAATATACCCTTAATGTTTTCAGGTCTTTATAGTGCCTAAACATAGTAGAAGTTCAAAAACTTCTTGTTGGATTTTCCAATAATTAACACATAAAGTCTAGAAAAGTTCTCATTTAAAATAAAAACTTCACTAGGAGGCTAGAGAATATAATGTTAAATTTTTAAGGGGCTGACAGAGGATACGCTTGCTTTTTGGCCATACCACCTAATCACAGTGATTGATTCAGTGATGGTCACATACTCTGATCCCAGAACTTTTATGGGAGCCAGAAGGAACCCAGCCACCCCTCAACACCCCTCACACAGCTTAACAAGAATGAGAACTAGGGCTGCTGATGCCATCAAGCTACACCAAGAGAAAGCCAGGTGCTGGTGCTGATACTGGAAGGTACCACATGGGTCTGAGGAAGAACTTGAATCCACATCTACCTCTAGCCTTTCAACTTATAAATCCCCTTTTGTAACTTAAACTGGTTTGAAGTTACATGACTTTCAACTAGTTGAGATTATCATAGTAAACCTTAAATCATTAATTCAGACAAAATAAGAAAAATCCAAAAGAAATGACATGGTCACAATCATAAGGATACTGTATTCTGCAGTTGAAACGTTCTTAAACCTATATTTAGTTTCTTATGAAGTCATTTTATTCTACTCCCAAAAAAGGTTTTCAAAACTAAATGTCCCAAGAATATCCTATTCATGCTAGAACCACAGATATTGGAGAAAAAATAATAATAAAAGAATAAATCAAAACTCTAAGAAAATTGCTGAAAGAAAGCTCAACACAAAAATTAGTCTAGATTTTTTTTTTTTGTACCAGGGATTGAACTCGGGTCCTCGCGCTTGTGAAACAGGCGGTGGAACCACTGAGCTAAATCCCGGGCCCAAGTCTAGATTTTTCCAAGGAGCTCTGAAACCCAATACTGAGAAATCTGACCCACATCTTTACAGGCACTCTACTCCAACTAAGCAATGAGGCTACCAAGTACAAACACCAAGGAAGTAAATGACCTTTGAGAAAGAAGCATATTTATCATCTAAGACTACAAAAATCCTGCAAACTACTGCTATTGTAAAGAGGGCCTAATCTATGCCCCCTGCCTCTAAGAACAAGCCCTGTTCTGTGTATAGTATCTAACTTTCCCCGACTTCATCTTATTGTCCTAATTTACTTTCATTTTCCCTCTTATTTTGTTTTTATCTTTTATTACACCATATGTATCATGCAGATTCTTTTTTTTTTTTTTGGTATAAAGTAAGGTTTACAACAGTAGCAACTGACATTAAATTTTTAAACTGGGAAAAAGGAAAACATTGAAAATTTAAAACTACAGGACTAATACTCTACTACTGATTGAAAGTAATATAAAATATGTCATCATCAGACTTTGGCAAAAGTAATTACAACATGTGGACACCCGCCCCCCCATACTGGGGATTGAATTTAGGACCTCATGCATACTAGAAATACATTCTACCACTAAGCTACACCTAGGGCCCATGTGTGGACGTTTCTGCAGCCAGGATACTGCTTCACTATCTACCATTTAATAACTGTAGAGGTTTTAACTCGGAAAAAAATGCACATGTACAGAAGTTCTATGTTTAAGGATCACTTACTTGGAAGAAAACAGAATATCATAATTAAGAAAGCACCATGGCACAATGGAAAAAGCATAGGTTTTGTGTTTTGTTTTTGTTTTGTTCTGGCTTTTTATTGTTATTCTGGTTTTTAATTGAGACAGAACCACACTGAATCTAAATCCAACAAGTTTCTTTGTCTAGCTAACCAATTTATAAGAAATACAAAGAGGAATAGAATATATACTAGAACTAATGAGAACATATCAGGAAAACCCCAAATGAGAGAAATTATATAGAACAAATAAGCAATCCAGTTTCTTCAATTAATAAATTGCAAGAAAAAATGAGAGACAATTTTTATAGATTCAAAGAGATTTAAGAGGCTACTAATTATATACAATGTGTGAACTAAATCTGGATTCTGAGATTAAGAAGGAAACTATAAAAATTACTTATGAGAAAAACAGCAAATTCCAATAGAGGGCATCCTAAATCACCAGTACTCTTCAAGACTGACAAAGTTATCAAAATTGAGTAAAGTCCAGCCAGGCATAGTATGCATGCCTATAACCTCAGCACTCCAGTAGGCTGAGGCAGGAGGATCATTAGTTGCAGCCCAGACTAGGCAATTTAGCAAATTAGGGAGATTCTGTTTCAAATTAAAAAATAAAAAAGAGGCTGCAGATGTAGCTCAGTGCAACAGCCCTGCGTTCAACACTCAATAACATAAAAACTTAATTTAAATAAAAATTTTAATCTTAAACTTTAAAATATTACTTAAATATGAAACTTTTTTTTTTTTTTTGCAGAACCGGGGATTGAACTCAGGACCTTGCACTTGCCAGGCAGGCTCCACTGAGCTAAACCTCCAGCCCCTAAAATGTAATTTAAGAAGGGCCATAGATGTAGCTCACTGCAAAGGCCCTGGGTTCAATACCAAGTAGTACTGCAAAAAAGTAAGGGGGGGAGGGGGGAAGGACAAGGGCCAGGGATTTAGCTCAGTGTTGCCTCACATGCCTCACAAGCACAAGGTCCTGAGTTCAATCCCTGGTACCACCAAAAAACAAAGAAAAAAATAAAGATAAAATCTAAGGAAATTTGAATCTAAGGAAATCTGAGTAAACTTTTGACTCTGGTTAATAATAATTGGTTCATTAATTGTAACAAATGTACCACAATGACATGAATACTAAGAAAGTGTATGAGTAGGGAGAATACAGAAATTCTGTACTATATACTCAGTCTTTTATTAATCTAAAATTGTTCTATAAAACCTATTAATTTAAAAACTGTGAGATAAGAGGCAAATATGAATGGGCACATGATATTAAGAAGTTGTTGTAATTTTTTAGGTACAAATGGAATTGTGGGATTTTTTTTAAGTCTTGTTTTTGAGTCCTTATCTTTTACAGATACATACTGAATTATTCATGGACAACTAGATGAAGAGATGAAGGAATGGATTAGAGCAATGTTTTTGTTTTTTTGTTTTAGAGCAATGTTTCCCAAGGTTTGATAAAGTATTCAGGGTGACTTCTGTTGGCATGTGAAGGTTTTTTTTAAATGTTTACTTAAATAGAAATACTTAACTAGCAAAGAAAACCCAAGATTTCATAGATTTTAATTGCTTGTGGTAAGTTTCCCTTGTAAATACGTTTACTAAAGATAAAAAAAACAGGCAGAAGTAGTTTAAGATCCTAGGTCCAACACTGTGACCTCAAGCAAGTTATAAAACCTAAAAGTCAGCTACCACCAAAACAAGCACCCAATCAACATCAGCTACTACATTACTAATAAAACCCAACCTAAAACTCCAACAAAGTGACCATACACCAAAGACTAGAACCAGGGAGAACATGTGGGCTTACAGAAGTGGTTCGGGCAGAGGCAGTTACCCCAAACAGTGAGAACCTGCTGCAGCTGCCCCCCAGACCCTGGACACCCTGCTGTCTTGGACCTCTGTCTCTCTTGAGAGTCCCAAGCTGCCACTTAACTCTCCTCATACTAAGATGGTGACTACAGATGCAGCCTCTAAAATAATCAGCAATTTCTCTTTTCTTACCCCAGACATCACAGCAAAAGAACACAGGCTTTATAATAAAATAAATAAATAAAATCTAACATTTTGTTAGCAATGTGACCTTGAGCAAAAAATAATGCCCCTCCTCAGCCCACTCTTCCTCACATGCTATAATATGCCTACCTTTAGAGGTTACAGTAAAGGTTAAAAGGAAGGGTGGATATAAATCTGACAAACAGTAGGCATTTAACAAATTGGTCTTTCCTTCCTTACTTTGGTAAGGTGATAGAGAAACTGTTGATGAACAAAGCAGTTTGCATAAAATGCACAAAAGTCATGAAGAACAGCATTTCTTAAAGTGTGGCCCTTAAATTACATAGGTTTTGAGACAAAGGATCTCTAGGGTCAGAAAGCTTGGAAAACACATTATTAACCTGACAATTACAAAGTTAATTTTCAAGAGAAGGATATTATGTGCAGCATTTACTAAATTTACTTGACCACAGGAAGCAACTCATAGGAATAGTCATCTCATTAATCACTGATATATACACACAGAAAGGAAGGAGACAAGCAAGGAAAGAGGAAAGGAGAAAAGGATAGAAAGAAGCAAAGCCCGACAACTCCTTCAATATGACAGTTGAAATATCAGAAGTTAAAACTACCTGGACAATTCAAGAGTCAATGACATTCTAATAATCTGGTTTGGAGGCAAAGAGGGAGGGAGGAAATGGGTTTTTGATCTTTCAAAGGGAGCATTTGATGCAAACTCTTTAATTTTCAGGATCAAGTTAGTTAAGAAACGGTTATTGAAACAGAAAACACCAAGAATTTAAGGAATTAATGTACTCACTATACAAGTACAAATAGACTTTTGGTACAAGATATCAATTCTCAATTGCCTTCTCAAATTTATTCTTTCATTCAGCTGGGCAACTGTTTGGCAAGCACTGTGATAGATGCTGAAAATGAACAGAATATGACATGACAGACATGATCCTTGTCCCAATGGAGATTACTTTCTAGTAAAACAGTTTACTCTCTAGCAGGGGATTATGCAATACATTCATCAGCTGCAGCTATGTTAACAGCTATGAAGAAAAAGAACTGCATGAACCTACAAGGGTAACAAGGGGACCCAGACACATTCCCTGGGGAGTTGAGCTCAACCCTGAAGGACAAGCACCGGTTGGGGGCATAGGTCTGTAGCAGAATGCCTGCCTAGCATGCACAAGACCCTGGGTTCCATCTTTAGCACAGCAAGAAATTAAACTAAAATTAAAAATTAGAAAAAAAAAGGACAAGCGTGGGCTAACTGGGTAAGGAAGAAGGAAAGAGTGAAGCTTAAGAATGATGATGACAAATGATGCTTGCTCAAGAAGAAGGTGGTGCACTAGAAGAACAAAGAAAATGAGGGGGAAAGTGACCTAAGTGTAGAAAGCTAGGAAAAAAACAACAGACAGACCTTAAGAAGAAAACAAGTGTCAAAGAGTTTCTGATTAAATTTACTGGACCACAACTGAAATCACTGAAGGAATATCAAAATAAAAGGCAATCTACATTGACACTGGAAACCTAGCTAGGGTATCTTCCACATATATAGGACCTTTCAAGAAATCTCTTTAAATGTAATTCTGAAAACAAAACAAAAAAACTGGATTGGAAATAGTGTTCAGTGCATAGAAAGAAAGAAAAGCTGCTCTGAGAAGTGGATGGAATTCCCAGCAAAACCTCTCCTCCTAGCTCACAGTAAAGGCGAGTAGAGAAGACTGAGTGAGTCTACACTGAACCGAAGGTGCTTTAGAGAAAGCATTCAATACCAGGGTCTACCTCGAGCACAGGCTCAGTTTACCCTGCCCGGGACAGTGTGCTGAGAAGTAAACACTTCTGCAGCTGGCCTCAAAACAAAAATGGCCATTTCAGTCACAAAAGGGCAGCACTCCTGCAACCACACCAAACTCACAAGTTCCTCACCCTGGTGATTTCCTTCTGCCCCTGACTCCAACCTACACCTGCACCTGGATCAATTCAGCAGAGCAGAACTGTATCTAACCTAAACATTTCCCTTTCTTCACAAAAGAAGTACAAATAGCCACAAACATAACAACAAATATGTCCAGAACTAGTAATTTTAAAACAATTTTTAATCAAATTACAATTTTTAAAATTATTAAAACTCTAATAATTTATAGTGGCTTAGTATAGAGTGCTTGCCTAGCATGCATAACACCCCAGATTCAATTCCCAATGTAATCCAAAAAAAAAAAAATTTTTTTAAGCCTCTAGGGCCGGGGACTTAGCTCAGTGGCTCCGCCGCCTATCCCACAAGCACAAGGATCCGAGTTCAATCCCCAGTACCAAAAGAAATTAAAAGTAAATAAATAAGGCTTCTAAAATAGCATAAATATGGAGAAAAAAAATTTTCACATTTAAACATAAAAACAGAAGCCAGGAGTGGTGGCACAGGCCTATAATCTCAGGACCTTTGGAGGCTGAGGCAGCTGGGCAAGTTAGTGACTTAGTGAGACCTTGTATCAAAATTTAAAAATTTGGGGTCAGGCATTTAGTTCAGTGGCACCATGCCTGCCTCACAAGTGCAAGGTCCTGAATTCAATCCCCGATACCAAAAAAAATTTTTTAATTTAAAAAGGGTTGGGGATATAGCCCAGTGCAAAGCCCCTGGATTCAGTCCCTAGTAGTGCAGGGGGAAAAAAAAGAGTAAGAACAGAAAAGTAGGTAAAACCTTTAGCTATATAAAATACAAAAAAATACACATCCTTTAAAAAATCCTTTGATCCAAGAATTTTACCTCTTAGAGTCTATCTCTAAGTAATACTCAGAATTGTGTTAAAAGAAGAAAGAACAGCCTAGCTTTGTTTAAATTGTTTTAAATTAGAAATAAGTATCTAAAAAGAGAGTTTAAACCAGGCATGGTGGTGCACACCTATACTCCCAGCACTCAGGAGGCTGAAGCAGGGCGACTGTCACAAGTTCAAGGCCAACCTGGGCTACACAGTGAGTTCAAGCTAGCCTGAACTGCACAGCAAGACCCTGTCTCAAAAAAAAAAGGAGGGGGGCTGGGTTAACTAGTAATTCATACATTCATACATAATAGGCACTCCAGTTAAAGTATCATGAAGAAATATACTGGTTGAGAAAGATGTCATAGTTGAGTTTTAAAACAACTATATGTGTCATCGCTTCTCGGCCTTTTGGCTAAGATCAAGTGTAAAACAACTATATGTGTGAAAAACAAATATATACAAAACATACATAAAAAAGAAAAAGATCCTGCCTCAAAATAAAAAGCTGGGGATATACAGTAGCTCAATGTGAAAGCCCTATGTTCAATCCCCAGTACCACATAAAAAGTCTTTAACTTTGTGATTTTTGTCCTTAGATACTATTCAATTTTTTAAAAGGATCAAAGCTTTGGACAGTCACATCTCTGAAAAAGATATTCAGGTTACCAACAGGTAGTGAAAAGTGGTCAAACCACAATGAGATACCACTCCATACCTTTCAGAATGGTTAAAATTAAAAACACTGACAATGCCAATTGCTGACAGGGATGTAAGGCAACTAATCTGACATGTTGCCAAAGCATGTGTGAGAATGGACAACCACTTTGGAAAAGATCCACAGTTTACTTTTTAAAAACTAAACATATACTTTATGGAATAGTAAGTATGTATTTGGTCTCTGCTTCCCTGCTGTGCCCACGCTCCCTTCCTGGCACAGGAGCTTCTAAAACCCTTGGAAATCCCTAAGTGACAGAGAAGAGCAGAGCATCATTTATTATTCATAATAAACCCCTGGCAACCAGACCTGGCTTTATGCTAATGAGATCACTCTTGGAGGATGAGTGCTGTCAGAATAACCAACCTCTGGTTCCTCTTAATCTGATCATTCATTTGTATCTCCTTTACAATATCCTTTAATAAAACAAGTAAAAACAAGTGTATTTCTGAGTTCTGTGAAATATTACAAAAAATACTAAACATGAAGGAAGAGTTGTGGGAAGCCCCAATTTGCAGCCAGTCAAAAATATAGGTGGCAATCTTTTTTTGTTTTGTTTTTTTTTGGTTTTTGAGAGGTCTTACTTTGTAATGCAGGCTGGCCTTGAACTCACTATGTAGCCCAGGCTGGTCTCGAACTCCACTGTGATGTTCCTGCCTCGCCTCCCACATGCTGGGATTACAGGCATGAGCCACCACACCTGACCTTGGTAGCAATCTTTTTTTTTTTTTCAATTGATGGATGCCTAAAGTGGGGGCAGTCTCCTGGGTCTCACTTCAGGATTTAACACTAACTCCAGGCAGTGTCAAAAGTAAACTGAGGGCCAGGGATTTAGCTCAGTGCCTGCCTAGAAAGTGGAAGGACCTGAGTTTGATCCTCAGTACCAAAAAAAAAAAGGAAACTGAATTTCAGGACTCTCAATGTGTGCAAAGAATTGGAGACTTGGTGTGGAAAGAACCCAAACATTTGGTATCAGGACTGTTGTCAGAATACAGAAAAAGTTTCTTTACATCATCTATGCTACCCCAGCAGGTCCACTCTCAAGTATACCCAAGAAAAATAAATGTCCTCACAACAACCTAAATACAAACATTCACTAAGTTTTATTCACAGTAGTCAAGCACTGGAAACAACCTAAATACCCATCAGTAAAATGGATAAACTGTCATATACTCATCCAATGTAATGCTACTAAGCAATAAAGGAATGAGCAAGTGACATAACAAGAATGAATCTCAAAAACATGCTGAGCAAAATAAACCAAACATTACAGAGTACATGCAGCATGTGCATGCTATATGATTCCACCAATGTGAAATTCCAGAACACAATGAACTAATCTATAGTTACAGAAATTAGTAAGGGTAGGAATATAGGAATGACTACAAAGGGCAATAAGGGAAGTTACTAGAAGGGATGAAAAGGTTCAGTCTCTTGATTGTGGTAGTGGTTATATGAATGCATATATTTCTGGAAACTCAGTACACACAAAATGAATACATTTCATTGAATATCAACCATAATAAAGCTGATTAAATAAAAAGCAAACAAAACCCACAATGCAGATACCACTAAACGCCCATTAGCATGGCTTAAATTTAAAAGATTAATAATATCAAGTGATAACTGGAAATCTACATTAGAGATAGGGATATAAACTGGTGCGAGCACTTGGGAAAAAGTTTAACAATACAGATTAAAAGCTAAATATATACATACCTTATGACCCAGTAATTCTACCCTTGGGTCTTTATGCCCAATAAAAACAAGTGCTTATATATACCTTTGAAGTGTTATCCATAATAGAAGCCAAAAATTCAAAGTAACCCAAGTATTTATCAATAGTAGCCAAGTATTCAGCAATTCAATTACTCAAGCAACCAAGCAAAAAAAACAAACTATGGACTAAATGTACAACGGAATAATATACGAGGGGACCCTACAGCTACACAAAACAAAATGGATTGATTTTATAGATGTAATAATAAATTGGGCTTGGACACAGTGGTGCATGCCTATAATCCCAGGGTTTTGAGGCAGGAAGATGACAAGTTCAAGGTCAGCCTCAGCAACATAGCAAGACCTGTCACAAAATAAAATTTTAAAAAGGCTAGAGATGTAGTTCAGTAGTAGACCACTTGCCTAGCATGTCCAAGGCTCTAGGCTCAATCCCTAGTACCATAAGAAGAAAGTAATATTGAGCTGGGGATTTAGCTCAGTGGCACCACGCCTACCTTGCAAGCACAAGGTCCTGAGTCTGATCCCTGGTACCGGAAAAAAAAAACAAAAAAAAAAAAAAACAAAGTAATTTTGAGCAAGGAGAAGAAAAAAAAACACAAGAGTTTATGCTGTATGATTTTAAAAGAGACATAACTAACCTATAGTGAAGGAGGTCTCAATAAACCTTTGAGAGCTCAGTGACTGAGTGAGGTATAGGCAACAGGAAGACTTTAAGGGTTCTAAAAATGGTTTGTATTTTGATCTGGGTGTGTTATGAGCTTATGTAAAAACTCACTGAGCAGGGGCTGGGGATGTAGGTCAGTGGCACTGTGCCTGTCTGGCAAGCTCAAGGTCCTGAGTTGATCCCCGGTACCACAAAACAAAAAAAACACTCATTGAGTTTTCCACTTAATTAATATATGTGTTCTTTAATAAATGTAAGTTATATGCAATAAAGACTATACATCCAACTGCTCTTTTAATCAGTCTTTGTCAGTTACAGAAATTGTGCTTCAAATCTGTCTCCTTCAGAGTCTGGGCTGGAAGTGATACTAAGTATCTGGAATAATGGCACTGATAATGGGACTATATCAAGTCATCCCCAAACCACAGAGGAAGATTTGCAAGATAATACTTACTAATAGTATATGGTATTGATGTGGTATAGTTTTAAGAATATAGGAAAATAAATAAATAAATAAATAAATTTTTAAAAAGAATATAGGGCAGGATCTTGTGGATTTACTATCTTTTTGATTAACTTCTTGCAGAGATTGTGAGAAAAACAAAATATAAACAGCAAGTTCTTGAAAATTAATTATATAGTATTGGTAATATTTTTGTTTGAAAATTTAGCTCCATAATAAGTGATTAAAAAAGAATAATATACTTTATACACAACTTTCAGAAACACAGCCAGAATGAAGTTATATTTTTGTCAAAGTATGCTATTTGCATATTCTAAAACTAAACTTTACACAGTGACAATGCGTGGAACTATTACTACTGTTTTCCAAAATCAACCAATATATTATAAAACAAGTGGTTAACTTCTAGAAACTGATTTATGAATGCAAAACTTTTCAGAAACAAGATTCCATATTTTTGGTTTTGTTTCGCAGTGCAGAGGACTGAATCCACAGCCTTGCAGATGCTACCAGCCAGGACTAGCGCTTTTTTAAAAAAATTAATTTTATTGGTACAATTTAGATATACATAATGATCACATTCATCGTAGGGAATTGTTACCTGTACAGGGTATATCAAGATTCCTCTTTTTTCCCAATTCCCTGGCCTCCCTTCCACCCCACTTTCCCTCTTTATTTACACAAGCTTTGTTTCCATTTTTTTTCTTCTTTTCTTGTTTTTTAGGACTAGCATTTTAAAATGATTTTACCAGGTGTGGTAGTGCACACCTATAATCCCAGCACTCTGGGAGGCTGACAGAGGATCACAAATTCAAGACCAGCCTGGACAAGCTGAGCATGGTGTAATCCCAGTACTTGGAAGGCTCAGCCAGGAGGATCACCATGAGTTCACAAGCCTAGCTTGTGCTACAAAGTGAGTTCAGGACTAGCTTAAACTCTATAATAGGAACCTGACTCAAAAAAAAAAAAAAAAAATACAGGTCAGTCCAAGGATTTAGCTCAGTGACACCACCCCTGTCTAGCAAATGCAAAATCCCCAGTTTGATCCCCAGTACCAAATAAAACAAAACCAAAAAAAGGTACAGCCTGGGTAACTTAGGAAGACTGTCACAAAACAAAAAAGGGCTGGGGTCTTAGCTCAGCTCAGTGTGAAGGCCCTGAATTCAATTCCCTGTGCCACAAAAAGAAAGTGTGACTTACATTCTTGCTAATACATACATACTATACTCACATCTATACATTCAACATCTAAAATGCCTCATTTTCTCCTCTTCATACCCTCTGTTACTACTCCCTATCATTTCTTCACTGGAATATTCCAAATACTAACTGCTTTCCCTACTCTAGTTTTGCCTGCTCCAATGCAGCTTCCCAACTGACTGCCAGAGTGATCTTTCTAAAGCACAGCTCTTCTTTAACTTTTATATCAACTCCCTCTCAAATCATATTCATACTCTCACATGTCCTTCAGCCCATACAAGGATCACAAGCTCAAAAGCTTAAATCACTGCGGCGAACAGGAAAGTACAAGCTCTAGCTCAAAATGGCACACAAAAGCAGAAATAGGTGCTCTGACATGAAATGTCCCAATTTTTAAAATTTGTGCAGACCAGATAAAATGTCTGGGGATCTCTATCTACACATAAGCTACCAGTATATAACTTAACGCCTACGGATAAAGTCTACGACTTGGCTATAATCTACCCTTCCAGATGCATCTGCCTCAGTCCCTTTACTCAGGCTATACTCCAACCACCCACAGAACCACTTACTCATCCCTCCTGATAGAAAACATATACCCCATTGCCTGCCAGCCACTGGTCACCTGGTTATCTTTTTGTTTGTTTTTCTTATTCTCAGTACTGGGGATTTGAAACCAGTGGTGCTCTACCACAGAGCTACATCTCCCACCTTTTTTTTTTTTTTAAAATGTTGAAAAAGAGGCTGGCTCGAGTGTATAATCCTCCTGCCTCAGCCTCCCAAGTTGTCACCTAGTTATCTTTGTTTTGACAGCCCCTTCAGTCCCAGTACATCTCATTCAGGTCTTCTTTATTCATGGTTTTCCAAATCGTTGCCTCATAAATTTTTTTTTTTTTTTTGGTACAGGGGATCAAACTCGGGTCCTTGAGCTTGCAGGGCAGGTGGCAGAACCACTGAGCTAAATCCCAGGCCCAAGTCCCAGTACATCCATGTCCATCTAATTTCTGCCCAGACCACAAAGAGTAATTTTATTTTTTAAAGTCCCTTATGAAATTTCCTTTTCTAACTCCCACAACACTGTATAACTAGTCCTCATGATCCTTTCCAATTTTCACATTGTGCTATACTTTTTTTTACATAAAAGACTACAAATTACTGAAAGCAGGACATGCATCTTATTCTATTCTGTATTCCCCATATTACCAAAGAGTACCTAAAACACAGTACATCCTCAATAAGTGAATAAAATTATTTTTCTATTTAACATTGTGCACCAAGATTTGATGGCCATGATCCCAGAGGTCCCTTAATTTTCAAAATTAACAGGCTCAAGGGAAAAAATCCTATAATACTAAACTTGAATCAAAAATAACATGAAAAGGGCCGGGGATTTGGCTCAGTGGTTTTGCCGCCTGCTGCGCAAGCTCAAGGACCGGAGTTCGATCTCCAGTACCAAAAATAAATAAATAAGTAACATGAAAGGGCTGGGGATTTAGCTCAGTGGTTCTAGCGCCTGCCTCACAAGCACAAGGTCATGAGTTCGATCCCCGGTACCAAAAAAAAATAACATGAACCTACAATTCTTTTCACACGTATTTCTTAGCTCTGTCTACCAAAAGGGTCAAATAGAAGTAACAACCCACAAGTCATTTTGGTTTCTAAATACCACTCCCTACCAGGAAGAACCAGAGCTTCTTGGAGAAATGGCTGATCCCTGTTGCGCAGGGAACAACACAAGATGAGCCCGGGACAGCTTGTGCCAAAAAAGTCAGCATGGACACAAAGACTGATGTGATCATGTCCAAAAGAAGCAGAAGCCAAATATGGGTCGATCAGAGCATTAGTAAACACAGTAATTGACTCAAAACGCTGATTAAATAAAAACTCATGAGAGTATGATGATAAAGAGAAGGAAGCTGGAGAAGTGGGGTATCCCCTGTGAATGCTTGCTAGTAACTGTGGAAGGAATGAAAACTAGAAAAACCAGTTTTCTAACACCTATTGTAATAATGGATTTCAGAATGAGGATGCTGAAACCACTGGGTGAAAGAGATATTTACAAGTCCTCAGAACAGGGTCCATACATTCCTCTCTAACAGCAGAGGGAAAACTACATTCATTATGGAGGGATCTGGCTATTGCCACCTTAGCAAGGAATCAAATTTTGCACAGCTCCAAACGGGAGAGCCTGTAAGTGCCTCCTGATAGGAGTCAATGTGAGATACACGCCACCTATGAGGAAGTCTTGTCAGAATGCTTCACCTGGGTGTACCTCACCACACTTCCAGTTTATAGGAAATATAAGGGCTAGAGAAACAAGTTAAATGACACCATGGGGAAATATTCAAATGAATACAGAATATCACACATCCGGTAAGACAACTATTCAAAAAATTTTTCAAGTATTGAGTGTAGCAGTAATAAACTCTTCAGTCTCTATTACTGCCTGAAGTGAGTACATAAGATGAAAATAATTTATAGTAAAAATCTGCCTTAAAAATCCCTTGTGGGCCGGGCATGGTGGCACATGCTTATAATCTCAGAACTCAGGAGGCTGAGATAGGAGAATCATCAGGAGTTCAAGGTCAGCCTGAGCTACACAGAGAGACCCTGTCTCAAAAAAATATATATCCCTTACAGATCCAAAATGTATAACAGATACTGGGAAATGGGAAGAAAATGTTCAGTTGAGAAGGAGAACAAGGGGGGGGGGGCGTGAGAAAGGAAAAAAGGGACAAGAAAAATAAAAGAGAATGGAAACAAAGCTTTTGTAAATAAGTAAGGGAAGAGAAGTTGAAGGGATTGGAGGGGAAATGGAAATAAAAGAAGAAGCAAGATATATCATGTACAGGTACAAATTCCTTACGATGAATGTTATCATTATGTATATCTAAAATGTACCAATAAAAAAAAAAATTTCTGGGCCGGAGATTTAGCTCAGTGGTTTCACCGCCTGCTGCGCAAGCGCAAGGACCCGAGTTCGATCCCCGGTACCAAAAAAAAGAATTTCTGCATCAGACAAAAAAAAAAATCCCTTATGGACATGTCACACTGCAGACCAAAACAGCACCTCAATAACTTCAACACAGCTAATTTTTACTTCAACACTGGAACAGTTCACTGTTTCATTAACGAGTAGAAAAATAGCTGGCAGCTCGGGTTGTGATGTAAAGTTGTGTCTTTTGCACAGCTAGAAAAGCATTTGGAAACTGAGACCAGCTGAAAGAGGGGCATATTTCTATTTTTCATATCTGATTAAGTTCTTTTTCTCTTGTCTTTATAACCAGATGCACAGAAGTGAATTTGTGTAAATGCATACAAGATGTGCAATGACAACGCTGTTTTTAAAAACTCATTTCAAACCAGGTATGGTAGCACAGGCCTGTAACCCCAGATACTCTGAAGACTGGGGCCGGAGGACTACAAGTTTAAGGCCAGCTTGGGCAACTAAGTGACTTAGCAAGATTCAGTCTGAAAATAAAATTTAAGAAAGGCTAGGAATACTGCTGGGTTCAACCCCCAATTCCACACAAAAAAAGAAAAGAATCCAAAAATTGTGCCTTTATTAATTAACCAATTAAAGTGAGAGACAAAAGTCACAACCCAAATGCAATGAACTAATTTGCTGACTGGAAATGAGTATTAGCTACCTGTAACAGAACTCCTAGACCAGGATGAAAAGGAGAGAAGTAATAACATCTCTTGGTGAGCATCATGTATGATCTCAGGTTCTAACCTGCAGCTATATCCCATTTCTTTACGTTGGCATTCCTATACACTGACACAGAGATTCTTCCAATCAATATCTGAGTAATCTTGTAAATATACTAAGTAAAAATCAGGTACCACTGAGGCTAAAAATTATTTCTCTCTAACTCTACCCTCTCTAATGTGCTCTAAACTAGCATTACTACTACTGTACATACTTCTCCCCTTAACAGTACTCACCCACAGGGAAGTCAAATTTGTATAACCCAACGTGAACTCATTCTTTCTCCTCCCCAATCTCCTTTTCTAATATCGCCTATCCTAGAGAAGAAAACAGATATCCATCCAGGTACCCAAGGCAAAATCTTTAAAAGTTGTGCTATTATTCCTTTTCACTCCTACTGCTAAAACCAATCCCTGAGTTCCTACCACCCACATCTTTTTTATGTTCCCCTCATCCCTACCCATTCTCCACATCATGAATGCTTTAGTCCACCATCACTGCTCACTTAAGACTGACTAGTCTTCCTGCCTTCAGTCTCTTCAATCCTTCCTACACATACCCGCCAAACCTAACTTTCTAAAATATAAACTTAGTTATGTCACTCTTTCTACTCTGAGAACAGACAAACAAGTCATAAAGTAATGATAAAGTAAAAACAAGCTCCAGTTAATAGGATGTAATGCAAAGAGAATGCAACATCAGGTACAGTGTTCTCAATATGTTCCCATTCAACATACTATACGACCAAATCAAATAAGCTAAGACATGTGTTTCAGTAGAAAGAGGCCACAGGGAAGGAAAGAAAATTGAACTGCCTTCTTAGAGTTGAAAAGGGACACAAAATGGATCATAGTAGTGCAGAAGGAACATTAAGGAAAACAAAGAACCTCTGATACTTGTAACACAAGAAGAGCTAAAAGTATTAACCTGTCTAAAAAGAAATGCTTTATCAGCAAAAGCAAGGAGAGAAGATGAAGGAATACGTTTCCCAATAAGGAAAAACCATCCATCTCTATCATAAATTCAATGAAGTGGTTTTAGCCCCACACGACAGATATCTCACTTCCTTGGCTGACCTGGTAAGTAAAGCCTACTTAAAGAGAGTGCTGCAATCATTTAACTTAAGTCTTCAGGTCCTTCTGAATTAAAATAGCATCTCAACAGTAATCCCAGCACTCAGGAGGCTGAGGCAGGAGGACTGCCACAAGTTTGAGGCCAGCCTGGGCTACATACTGAGTTCAAGGCCAGCCTGAATAACAGAGTGAGACCTTGTCTCAAAAACAAATATGGGCGGGGTATTTAGCTCAGTGGTTCCACCACCTGCCTTGCAAGGTCCCAAGTTCAATCCCTGGTACCAAATAAATAAATAAATAAGCTAGCACATAAATTTAAAACATGCAAATCTATCAAAAAGGAATATATAATCATGCCAAAATTTATATATATATATATACATATATCATTATAAATTCATAAATTAGAATTCTGCTTTTACACATCAGTCTCGTAAAGCTGATTATTGTTGCTCCAACCATGATAGAAGGAACTGCTTTGAATACGCTGATCAGATCAGATTTCCGAGGATGCTAAAGCAAAACCAGACCCAGGAAAACAATAAAACCTAAAATTCTGTGTGTGGTTATTTAAATGTAAATTTAAGTAAAATTTATAATTCAGTTAACAATGCAGATATTTGAACATTTCAATCATCACAGCAACTACTGTCTCACAGCACTATTCTGAAAGATAAACTCAAATTAACCAATTTCCCAAGTTCTCTTGGGACGTCCGATAAACATCCTTGGGATGGCTAAGATAAAACCTTAGAACTAGACTGTTTTCTAGAAAAGGTAAGAAACATGTACTCAACAATTTTTCTTTTGCAATGATATCTTTAAAGCCAGAAAACTATACAGTTCTAGGATTCAGGATTTCTCCTCCTCCACTTACTACTGGATGACACTGTAAACTAGTTGGAATAGCACAGAGGTTAAAAGCACATTCTCATAGTCTCTGAAGCCAGACTGCTTCAGTTCATACCTTTTTTTTTTTTTTGGTGGTACTGGGGATTAAACCCAGGGCCTTTGCACTGAGCTACATCTCCATATCCCCAGGCGTTTTTATTTTAAGACAGGATCTCACTAAGTCACTAAATTGTCTGGGCTGGGCTCAAACTTGCAGTCTTCCTGCCTCAATCTACAAGAGTGATATCTCATCTTTGTCTCCTACAAAATGTGACTTTCAGCATGTTACCCACCTACTTTATTCTTCAATTTCCTCATCAGTAAGTAGAATTAATGGTACCCAGCTCATCAAGATACTATAAGGATAAAATGAGTTTATAAAGTGCCTAGAATCATGCTCCATACAGACTATGTGCCCAGAAATTCTTAACTGCTACAATTTCTACTAGCACTATCACCACCATCACCATCACTACCATCCCTGACAGCCCTTCAGATGACAAGTGTGAAAATGTCACCTACGAGAAATATTAGCAAGTGCAAAGGAATGAAACTAAAACAAGGATCACAAAGTCAGACTGTCAGTCTATGACAAAGAAAATTTTTAAAGATTATATGGTATAAAATAATCTGGAAAGAATATTAAATACCGAAAAAGACCATACTTTAAGACAATTGCCTGACAATATCTTACTTGTAAAGCTGACAAACCACAGGTCAAAAGAAGTCCACATATTGAGCTAATGAACTATTTAAATGACCAATAAATGCTAAGGAGGAACTAGGGAACTACAGGTTTGAGCTCACAAAGCCAAATGTCACTTTTGTATATAAAGCACATTTTGATATTTTAATGCATTGCCTCCTTAAACTTCTTCAATTACCTTTATGCTCACTGATGAACTGACTGAAGATCCTGATTTTTTCCATAAGCAAGCAGAGGAACCAAATATTAAAATACTATGCCAAGCAATGACCCACCATGTGCTACTGAACTGAAAATCCACAGTAAAAAAGAAAAAAAAAATCAAACTGATCAGTAGAGTAGCTGAATATAAGATCAACACTCAAAAAACAATAGCCTTCTTATACACAAATAGTAGACTCACTGAGAGAGAAATTCGGGAAACAATTTCTTTTACAATAGCATCCAAAAAAATGAAATATCTAGGAATCAACCTAACAAAGGAACCAAAAGACCTCTACACTAAAAACTACAGCACTCTGAAAAAGGAGATCAAGGAGGATATAAGAAAATGGAAAGACATGCCTTCTTCCTGGGTAGGAAGAACCAATACAGTGAAAATGACCATACTTCCAAAACTACTATATAGATTTAATGCAACGCTGATTGAAATTCCAACAATATACTTCACAGAACTAGAGAAAACAATCCAAAAATTCACTTGGAACCAGAAGACACCCAGAATAGCAAAAGCAATTCTAGGCAACAGAGACATGGCTGGAGGTATCACAATCCCCAACTTGAAACTATATTACAAAGCTACTGTGATAAAAACAGCATGGTACTGGCAAAGAAACAGACCCAAGGATCAGTGGAATAGATTAGAAGATGCAGAAACAACTCCATACATACTGGGCCACCTCATCTTTGACAAAGGAGCCAACCACCCTCATTGGAGGAAAGATAGCCTATTTAATAAATGGTGTTGGAAAAACTGGATTTCAACCTGCCAAAGATTAGACTAGACCCATACCTATCACCATGCACTAAACTAAGATCAAAGTGGATTAAAGATCTAAATATTAAGACAGAAACACTAAACTTGATGGAAGATAAGTTAGGTAGAACTCTTGAAGACATTGGCATAGGAAAAGACTTTATGAACAAAACCTCAATAGCATGGGAACTAGCACAAAGAATCAACAACTGGCATCTCATCTTATTAAAAAGCTTCTGCACTGCAACAGAAACCACCAACAGAGCTAAGAGACAACCTACAATGTGGAAAAAAATTTTACCAGCTGTACTTCAGACAAAGGTCTACTATCTAGAATATATAAAGAACTGAAAAAATCAGATCCCCCAAATTCAAAGACCCAATTCAAAAATGGGCATCTGAAATGAGCAGACATTTCTCAGACAAAGTAAAAGCAGCAAATAAATAAATGAAAAAATGTTCAACATCACTGGTCATTTGAGATGCAGATGAAAACAACACTGAGATTCCACCTCACCCCAGAAAGCATGGCTGCTATCAAGAAATCAAAAAAAGAAAAAAAAAAGAAAATTGAATTTATTTCTTGGAAATAAAGAAACATTTAATATAAAAAAAATCAAAAAATAACAAATGCTGGTGGGGTTGTGGGGAGAAAGGAACCCTTCTCCATTGTTGGTGGGAGTGCAGACTGGTACAACCACGGTGGAAATCAGCATGGAGATACCTCAAAGAACTAGGGCTGGAGGTCCCATTTGACCTAGCTATTCCCCTGGTGGGTATCTTCCCAAAAGAATTAAAAGAATCATACCACATCAATATATATGCACCCATGTTTATAGCGGCACAGTTTGTAGTAGCTAAAACTTGGAAATAGCCTAAGTGCCCATCAACTGGAAACTGGATAAAGATGTGGTTTTTTATTAAATGGAGTACTACTCGGCCATAAAGAATGAGAAACTAGAGACATTTATAGCTAAATGGATGTATATTGAGGCCATACTCTTAAGTGAAATAAATAGGACACACGTGTAAATACCGAATAGTTTCTCTAGTGTGAGAAACTGAAAGTGTAAATAAGGATTAAAATGATTAAAACGAATAATTGATAATGTGAAATAGGAAAAGGTCCAAAGTTGCAGGGGTGGTAGGTGGGGAAGGGGAAAGAAGGGAAAGGAAAAATTATGAGAAAAGAAAAAAAATGGAAACAAAATCTATGTAAATAGGGAAGGGCGCACAGGTAATGGGGAAAAAATAAGAACTTAGATACATCACGTACAGGTACAAGCACCCAATGATAAATGTAAATATATTGTATACCTAAAATGTACCAATAAAAGAATTTAAGGGAAAAAAAAATCAAACTGAGCCAGGAGTAGTGGCACACACCTATAATCCTAGCCCTCAGAGGATAAAATGGGAAGATCATTAGCATGAGGCCATTCTGGGCTACATAACAATTTTGAACCTACACAGTGAGACCCTGTCCAAAAAGAAAAGAGAGAGAGAGAGAGAGAGAGAGAAAGAAAATCAAACTGAAAATCCAGATATTAAAATACAAACTTCAGCTGGGTGCGATGGTGCATGCCTGTAATCCCTAAACTTGGTAGCCTGAGTAGCAGGATTGCTGCCAGTTTGAGGCCAGCCTTAGCTACATAATGCATTCAAGGTCCATCTCAAAAACAAAATAACAACAACAAAAAAACTTCAGCAAATGTAGTAAAATAAAAGAGCCCACATCTGGGGGACACAAAGACCTAAACTTAAAGCTTGGCCCTGCCACTTATTAGCTCTATGACCCTGAGCAACTTGGCCTTACTTAATACTTATGAGCTTCATTTCACTACCTACAAAATGCAAGCAGTTGGGTGTGGTAGTGCACACCTATAATCCCAGCATTTGGGAGGCTGAGTCAGGAGGATCACTGTGTGTTCAAGACCAGCCTGAACTACACAGTGAGACCTTATTTCAAAAACACAAAAAATGCAAGTAAACATCATGTCAATTAAACAAGAAATACATGTAAAGTGCTTAAGACAGTGCCTCAGCAGATGTTCTCAATACAGTTGCTATAGTTAGTAAACCTTCCTAGAGTCCTAAGGATAAAATACCACTACTTTACATTGTGACTACCAAAAATATTTTGACCAAGTATTAATTATAAATCATGTGAGATAATACCTAAAAATGACCAGGCTGGGGATTTAGCTCAGTGGTACCGGCACCACACCTGCCTCACAAGCACAAGGTCCCGAGTTCAATCCCCGGTACAAAAAAAAAAAAGACCATTTGTCTTCCATACTTTACAAGCTATCAACTCCTCAAAAAGTTTCCCTACTTACTGTATTCTCTATTAAGATTACGGTTAAAAATTAGGCCTATCATTGCACTTCTTACATTGAAACCAAGTTTTTACTAGCAATTCTGCCACATACACCATCACTGACCCACATCCAAACATAATACTAAGGACACTTATCTAATAGTCATCCCTTCCCCTAGTCATAGAAAAAAAATTAAAATTTTTTTCAAGTTTCTTTCAGTGAGGTGAGTTTCACAAAACAAAACAATACAGGGTAATCGCTTACCTGGAAAATATTTTGTACTTCAGATCCACCAATCCAGAATGAATGGGGCTTTTCCCTTTCAGACTAGTCTGAGAAAAGACAGCAGTCAAGCATCTTCCAAGATTCTTTCCGTTTACTGTATCCAGCTTTCTTCAATAAAATCCCAAACATGCACTTCGGTAACTGTTGAAAGACAGAAAGCAATCCATACACCTACCATGGCACCAGCGCCAAAGGACAGCCACCAAGCAATGGAAGGGTCAATGGAATGGTGGATCTGAGGCACAGAAAAAAGTTACAACCCCTAAGTCAGCTATTTGGCATGAAAGGTCTTTAGCAGTATTCTCTGCCTGTGCTGAGAGAAGCATTCAAAATTCTACGTGGCAAATAATGAAACATCCCTAATATTAATATTTACTCGTGATAAATAGCAGGCAACTTCCAAAAGACAGCACCTTAAAACTTACCCTATCATCCATATAAACTGTTCCAGACTACTCATCTACAATGAACACCCTTACTCACTTTCTAAGACAGCTCCTGCATCGTTACAAAAATAGTTTGTCAGCCAAAATAAATGGTACGAGCGGGTTCAAATATCTCCCAAGAAAGACATTTATTTAGGGATCTAACAAAGAAATCTTTTGTTGTGCTACATAGAAAACATCAAATTTACACATATTACCCAAATCCTCACCCCTCAACTGGTATACAGGACATTTTAAAACACATGACAATTTAAGAGTGAACTTCTGATTCAATAAAGGCTAATACCCTACAATGATCAGTCATCAGGGAAACTAGAGAAGATAATAAAGAACACTAATAAACAATTTACTAGGTGACACCTTTAAACATTCATTAACCACAGCCATCTTACATCAACATTCTTTTTTATCATACCAACTTTTCCATTAGATTGGAATTCTAAAACACTGTAAGGGAGAGAGAAAAGGCATTCAACAGGATGACCCAGATAAAAACTTAAAAGACAGAACTTACTTGCACACAAATTTGCTATTTCCTTGATTGCCACACTACTGCCAAAATGCTCCCATAGGACAGTGATTATAATAATACCTACCTTTACTGAAGGGTTACTAATGGGCCAGCCTTTTATATTAATTACTTACATTTTAATTCTCAAAAAAAAAGAGCAAAAAGAAATAACTTGCCCAGAGTACCATGTCCACTATGTGACAAAGCCCACACCCTTTTCACAGAGGACTGCTGTCTCCCAAGTCCAAGGGTCTGAAAAGGCATGATTCCTGGGACAGAAGAAACTAAGCTTTACTCTCAAAGGCCCTAAGTTAATAAACATGGAAACAGAGAACTATAAAAATGTAGAATAAAAACTTCAGCCTAGCTGAGCCCAAGTCCACCAGCCATGAAAAGGTAAACTCCCTAGATTTTCCTGCTAAAAAGCACTTCATTATCAAAGAGCCAGACAGTTCTAAAGCCCATAGTATTAATGTTAAAACAAATACATTATAATAGTGCGTAAGCAGTCCTTGTATTTAACATCAAAATCAGTATCTAGTATCTGTGACAAAGAATCCAAAAATTTTTTAAATTCTATGATTTTCTATGATTTGCTATTAGTCCACAGGCAATGAGCAAGGATACTCTGATTTTTCACACAGTAGGCAAAGCAACTGAACTGACTGGAACACCAGTCTATGATTAACCTCACCATAAAAATTAGATGAAAGTATCTTAACACTTACAACTTACAACTTAAAAGAGATCATGTAAGTAAACCCCCAGGGGAAAAAAAAATGAGTAAAAAGTTTTCCCAGTAAGTGATACTACTCGAGTCAAGAACAACCAGGGAATCCAATTTTGATGATGGTTAGTAGCTAATGGGTAAAACAACATACTAAGCTTTTCAAAATATAATTTACTGTTATGTCCAAAATACAGAACAAGTGACACCAAAACACAACTACAATAATTTAACAGACTCATTTCTGAACATTTTGAATACTCAAGCCTTTCCCTGTACTAGTGAGTTAATTTTTTCCCTCCTTCAAAAAAATATTTCTTCAATGCCTAACTGGTGGCAAGCCTTATGCTAGAGATACAAAGATTAACAGATGCCAGACTAGAAGTGTCAGAACTGAGTTCTTCATGTTCTCTGTCTCTTTTTTCTCTTTCAGGTAATAACTTCAAAGCACAGATTTTTTTTTCTGTTTCCTTTTTTAATGAGACAAGGCCTCACTATGCAGTTCAGGCTGGTCTTATGTAGCCCACTATGTAAACCCACTATGGCCTTGAACTCAAAGCATTCTCCTGCCTCGGTGTCCTCAAGTGCTGGGATTACAGGCATGCACACCACTCCCAGCCTCAAGTAGTAATTTCAGAGAGTTAATGAATACTTTATGATTAGTTCTCAAAACTGGTTTTTTAAAAAAAGTTCTCGATTTAACTGTTAAAAAAAATTAAAATTAAGCTAGGCACAGAGGCACATGCCTGTGATCCCAGCTACTAGAAAGGCTAAGGCAGGAGGATCTTAAATTCAAGGCCAGCCTGCTCAATTTAAGAAGACCCTACCTCAAAATAAAATTTTTAAAGGGCTGGAGATAATAGCTCAGCACTCCTTAGGTTCAAACTCCAGCACCGAAAAAAAAAAAAAAATCAAAATTATAAAGTACTCAAGTTCCTTTTTCTCAATAGTGGAGCTCTCACTTGATTTTTCTTTTTCTTCTGGGACTCAGAGAGGCTTTCTACAAGAGAACGGTTTCCTACATTCATTATTCTTATACTTGCACATTTGAAAAAAGGAAAGTCTGTGAGCAGTCATTTTCCATGTTAATATCCCCATGTTTCTAGTTCAGTACTCTCCGTCCAGTGAGGATCTTCACTGTGGACTAACCATGAGGGAATTTCCTAAAAATGCTGCCTGCTGACATCACAGAACTCTACCATCTTTGAGATTCATCAAAATAGTAAGATTAAAGTTAGAGATACCCTACTGGATTGTCAGGTCTTCCTGGTCTGTCTCTCATTTGCCTACAAAGACAAACTTCCTGTTAAGCAATTGTGATCAAGTAGAAACTTAAAGGATAATAAGCTCTTTCCTGACCAACAGGTTTTTCCCCCCTACTGTCAACTTACTTCATTGAACAACAATGCAACCCAGAAGAAAACCTTGCTTGTTCTGTTAAAGGCCAAAATCACCCTCTTTGCTAAGAATAAGAACTCCAAAATCATAACCTCCCAGTCCAACCTAAACTGGACATTAAATCAGAATGCTCAATGTTCCAATAAACTAATCACTAGTCTCTTTCTACTAATATATCTAAAACGGGTGAGTGGGTTCTCTGTTTTAGCACACCTCTCATCAGGCCACAGTGGTAGTTCTTAGTGACTGTA
Organism: Heterocephalus glaber; assembly: GCF_053883595.1. NCBI lineage: Eukaryota > Metazoa > Chordata > Mammalia > Rodentia > Bathyergidae > Heterocephalus > Heterocephalus glaber. The sequence goes on along the minus strand of NW_028258377.1, from coordinate 17,551,553 downwards.
ACTAAGAGTGCCTCCCAGATTTTCCAAGCCACCAGTACTGACACTATATGATTTAATCATTTCCCCTTAAAGATGGTTCAATGGGGCTAAAAGCAACTGAATGGTAGGCCTCTGTAAAGCTTAACAAATAAATCCATGCACAACTAAAGGGAAAAAATTTAGACTTTTTCCACATTATGCCTTGATTTTGCTTTATAAAATATGGTCTCTATAGTACTTGGTAAAGTTAATAAGGCCAGCACTTGCTGAAAAGCAACGCTCTGAAAAGTTCTTTCACATACATCTCTTTTATAATCCTAACAACTCAGAGCAATATTTAGTTTTCTTTTTTTTTTTTTTGGTACCAGGGATCCAACTCAGATCCTTGCGCTTGCGAGGCAGGCAGCAGAACCACTGTTTTCTTCTTTTTATACATAGTTAAATTACACCACAAAAGGTTTCCTTTAAGGTCACACAGTGCCAGAATTGGGATACAAACTCAGGTGTTCCAATCAAGGGCAGGCTGTGCCCTTTCTGCTACCTAAATCATGCTTTTCGAAGACAAACAACTCTGCTTAGAGCTTATCAACTGTTTGGCAAATTCACAACAACAGATATAAAAAGAACTTGAGTTCCCCAATACTTTGCTAAAAGCCAGTCTGGGATGCATGCAAATCAATCTGTATGTGTCTAAGTCTGTAAATAATGCTTAAAATGTCTATGGATGTCCCTATGTGAAACACACCACCCTCACCAGGCATTCTGCTATATTCATCTCCATCTTTGTCTTAAGGTTATCAAAAGGATTCTTAGGTTTCACAGCGTGGGTGGGGTAACATTAAATTTAATCAATGAGTATTTATTGAGCACTCATTGCTGTGCATTGTGAAGGAGTAAAGATAATTTAGATACAACCTCTGGAAAGGGAGTTTAGACACAACTACTAGTTTCTACAATACTCAGAGGATATAAGTCTCATTAAAGTTATGAACATTATTTTGAGAATTATTAGATGAAGTTTTCCAGAAAGAGAGTTAAGATAGGGCCGGGGATTTAGCTCAGTGGTGCCACTGCCGGCCTCGCATCCACAAGGTCCTGAGTTTGATCCCAGGTACAAAAAAAAAAAAGATAGTTAAGATAAAACCAGAAGGCAATAATGTTTGAACACAATTACCTAGGGAAGTCAATTTAACATTTACTGAACACCTACAAGAATGTACTGTGTATAAGAAAGAGCTGTGTGTCAGAGGAAGATAAGTAAGGTCCCACCTCTTTCCTTGAGTTCATCATTTCACAGGGGACACAATTAGGCAACTACAATAAAAGCGCAAAATATATGAAGTACCTCAAAGTGCCAGAATTCATTCACTTAACAATGATTATCACGCAGGCAGTGCTATAGATATAAAACTAGACAGTATCTGCCACCATAGTATAAACTAACATCAAAAGAAGTAGTATCTATTGTTTTTGTGAGCTGACAGAACATTATTAGTATAAGCAGAAAAGAAGATTGCTGAGATGTCACCTAAGCCAATTTGGCTAGGGAGCAAACCATTAAGTCCTTTCAGTAAATATCAGTAGCCTTCAATAATCAGCCTTAGCAGGTCATATCAGTGCTAACAAAGGAAAGGGTGAGCAGTGTGGCTCAATCAAAGAAGTAATTCTAGGGCTGGGGATTTAGCTCAGCCTGCTGCGCAAGCCCAAGGACCGAGTTCAATCCCTGGTACCAAAAAAAAAAAAAAGTAATTCTAGAAAAGTGGGAGGAAAAGGCAGACAGAATACTAGAAGTATAATCACTAGGATTTTCAGAAATGCTTTCTTTCTCAGAAACTGGAAATAACACAAGGTGGAACTCAGGAACCCGGAGAGGCCCCAAAGCAAAAAATATGTTTCTAGAATTTATAGGCCCAAACAGCCCTACTCAGCAGGATATGTGCTGTTCTGTGAATTTATGCAATGCCTTCATAATTTCCTTGGGCTATCTCTCTGTCTGCAGAATACAGACTACAGCAGTAAGGGGCTAAGAGTGCTGAGACACACATGCAGGAACATGTCTATCCTTGTCAACTCTGAAAGAAAATCTAACCTACTCCAAAATCTCAGGCAAAGATTGACATATGTGAGCCACAGCCTCTTTGGGCAGAGGTTTAGAAATGGAAATTCGGTTTATTTATGTAGGCCCTACTGCAACCTGTATCTCTTTAATCTACACTTGGTAGTCTGGGGATTTAGCTCAGTGGTTCTGCTGCCTGCCTCACAAGCGCAAAGTTCTGAGTTCAATCCCCAATACCAAAAAAAAAAAAAAAAGAAGCACCTACAATTAGCACACCACTGAAGGTGTATGAGTTATGGTAGCAAAAATCCAACTTCTTTGTTTTTTTTTTGGTACTGGGGATCGAACTTGGGTCCTTGTGCTTGCAAGGCAGGCGGTGGAACCACTGAGCTAAATCCCCGGCCCAAAAATCCACCTTCTTAATGGAGTCACCACACATTCCCATTTCACCACTTAGAAAGTCAGTAACAAGGAAGAAAAAAATTATCAAAAAAGAAGAGAGCAGGGCCCGGGATTTAGCTCCATGGCACCGCACCTACCCTGCAGGCGCAAGGTCCTAAGTTCCATCCCCGGTACAAAAAAAAAAAAAGAGAGAGAGAACTTTACAATACTTTATCAGCTTCTTTCATCTCTTTGGCCTTATGGCCTGCCTATACTTCAATAGCTCTAAAAAATAGCATTTATAGCACACCTTCCTAATAAAGACTAATGTATTTTTACCTATATTACTTCATTTAACAAGTAATATAGCCACATAAGACAGAAAGGAAATGACTTGCTCAAGATCACTTAGCAAAGAATTATTCAATAGTTCATAACAGAGTATAAACTATCCATGTGTAAAGGGGGAAGAGATTTGCTCACACCTCTAGATGAGGCAGGATTACTCTTCCTAAACTTTTTTTTTTTTTTTTTGGTACCGGGGATCGAACTCCAGTCCTTGCGCTTGCACAGCAGGTGGGGAAACCACTGAGCTAAATCCCCAACCCTCTTCCTAAACTTTTAAAATCAAGTTCCGCTACCTTTCAAAATGGACTAACCATCTCTCCCTTCCAATCAAAATTTTTTGTGATGAGGCTAGTGATGAATGACTGAACATAAACTCAAATTTCTAACTCAAGAATTAATAAATATGTGATCTATAATGCAGAGTTTGCATTCTGAACTACATATAGCCTGATAATTTCTGTATATTTCCAAAATAAATTACTAGTCTTCTACCTCATTCATAATAAAGCTGGTATTACCAAAGTAAAAAGTTTGAAAAACAGGCCCACAAGGTAGGTATAGTACTGAGCCAATATATGGCCATGAAAGTCATGTAGTGGCTAAATTATTCTCTCGTCATAATTGTAAACCCAGTTGTCACAATCAAGTTTATAATTTTGACCTGAAATGGTGGCACACACCTGGAATCCCAGATGCTCTCCAGACAGAGGTAAGAGGATCACAAGTTCAAAGGTGAGCCTGGGCAATTTAGCAAGACCCTGTCTCAAAAAATAAAACAGCTGGGAATATAGCTCAGTGCCAGAGCACTGGTCTAGCATGCACAAGCCCCTGGCTTCAATCTTTGGTACTGAAAAAGAAAAGAGCTCATAGTTTGAATCCTATACAGGTCAGGGGGGAGACATACTTTTGTGGACCCAGGCCTCAAGTAAGAATAAAAGTCACAGGGCTGGGGATTTAGCTCAGTGGTTTCCCGCCTGCCTCACAAGAATAAAAGTCACAGGGGTGGGTAATTTTGGAGATTTAATTATTCTCCAGGTTGTTTGTTTCTTCATTTTGTATGTTTGTTTGTGGTACTGGGGATTAAACCCAGGGCCTCAGGCATGTAAGTCACACCCTCTATTATTAAGCTATACTTCCCCAGTCTCAACTGTAACTAGCTTTACTTCCTACCAATCAAAAGTGCAAGATATGGCAGGAGGTACAGAACAAAACTAAATCACTTGCCCAGCATTTGAGAGACTCTAAACCAGGACTGAGGGAAAAAAAAAAAAAAAAAACCTTCTCAAAAGAAAAATCAAAGAAAGAGGGATAAATATTAAGAAATGGAGATGACTAAGCAGTCTATTTCCTTTTTTAATACAGTACACTCTGGAATATCACATGAAAATAATCCTGTTAACCATTAAGTACCAAACTAGTACAGGGAGAACAATTACAAATACTTGAGTTGAAGCTGACTCATAAAAATCTAAAATATTTCACGCTGTAGGCTTTCAAGATAACCATCAACTTTACCCCTTCCTTTGCTTCAATCATGTTATTGTGAAACCAATATTAAAAATATTTTTACCTACTTTTGGAAAGCGTGATTTAGATGTCAGTGAATACAGAAAGCCACAAGCAATCAGATTTTAGGGTATTATCATTCCAGCATTTGATCCTGGATTTACTCTGTCAGCGGTTAAGCACCTGTCCTAACCTACCGTACTAAATAAACATACACTGTATGTGTTTATGAAAGGAGTTGTCTAAGAGTCTTAACTGCTATCCATTTCAGGGAATATCAAAATCCTTAAATGAAAAGTTGTTTTAAAATTTATAACTACAAAATTCTTTTTTAAATTTTCTAAGAATCTTTGCTTAAAGCCCAGTGTATAATGCCCTTAAATAATTAAAATCTCTTTTCAGACCAGAGACAAGTACTATCATATAAAATCAAAACTTTTTTTTTTTTTGGTGGTATTGAGGATTGAGCTCAGGGCCTCACCCATGCTAAACTAAGCATGTGCTCTACCACTGAGCTGCACCCCACCCCTAAAATCACAACTTTTTAAATTACCAGTACAGAAAGCCAGTAAATTTAGGTCAAAGATTTTTAATCATACATTCATAGGCACTGGCTTAAGTTACACTGTATTTCTACTAATTTATTTGAAATACATTTTAGTTATTCTTTTTAAATGAATGGAAATGGAAGAAGTGTAGAACAGCCTATTTCAGAGATACCAGGTTACAACTTTTAAACCAGAAATACTCCGTTTTAAGGACAGGTATTTTACATCTTTAAGAACATGTAATATTATACAACATTCCAATTAAGATATATTACCAAAAAAAGATGTATTGCCAAAATAATCACTACAAAAATTGCAGAATATCAAATTCTTGACCAGTTTGACAAATGCTGAAAAGAAAAAAAAAATTAATAAATGAAAACAACCACACAAGCACTCACAGGCAAACAAAAATCAGAAAGTACACCAGACCACCCCCAACCCGTTTTCAAGAACACTACAGAAGTCCAGTTCTGTGAATTATACAAAAGACAGCAAATACTAAGCTACCTCAGTATTTATGCCTCTCAACTCCCCAGATACCATCGTCCACAGAAACCATGCAGCTATCCAACAGACTTTCAGTGTCACCATTTATTATTTATAGTGTTAAATGGGGGAAGTGGTTCTGATGTCACCAACCCTACCCAGTGGAATCACTGACTCAATAAACATTTTCACACTGGAGAAAATCTGGCTAGGAAAACATTCCGCTGGGTTAAGTAAATTCTTTCACCTTTCCTTTCAACTCTGGAGTAAAGTTGTTACTGTGTTAGCGGAGATACAAAGAAACTGTCAAGGTTTCCACAGGAAGAAAACTGTGAATGTCCATTTGCTGAGGCAAAGACTTCCTCCCAACTCTCCAGAGCCCAGTCTGATTTCCCTATGTTCAAATTGACAGGTAATACCTACCATATTTTATTTCTTCCACCAAATCATCCACCAATTAGCAAATTCTTCACTTGTACTAGCCACTCTCTCACAGACTCAGTCCTGTTTCTAAAAATTCCTCCTGGCTGCAAGTTTTAAGGAGGAAAGGTATCGGAGGTGTCCGTGGCCCAGGGGTGCTAGCCTGGCTGCTATTGGTTTCTACGGAAAATCAGACGGGGGGGGGGGGGGGGCGGTCCCTCATTTTTTTTCCTTTTTTTTTTTTTTTAAATAAAGAACTGGTGGCAGTGATGAGGACGACTTTCTCCTTCTCCCCCATTTCTCAAAGCAGCTCTGGAAAACGTAAAGTTATGGTTTCCCTTTCCTGGGGAATGGAATCCAGAATACCTGGGGCCTTGCTAATGCAAACATCCCTCACCGCCGGGTAGGAACCCCTTTGTCCAGAAGCCTGACACCACAGGGCCCGAGAAAGAGACTGCTTATCCGTCACAGCTTCAAAACCGAGAGCTCCCCTAAACCGGAGCCCTGTAGGGCCTATCTCGGCATCCACACGGCCATAGGTTGGGGAGAAGGTGCTGAAACCCCTCCTAGAAAGCAGAGGCGCAAGCAGCCCTAGCCGATCTCCGTACGCCCTCCCACCACTATCTACCTCACTTGGCCTGAGTGGAGCTTGGAAGCGCGGTGCGGGCCTGGGCCGGAAAAATACGGGGCGGGGGGGGGGGTGCTCCTAAAAGAAGGAGGATGAGATGCTAGAGTAAGGGTGACCTAAAGCTGCAGCACAACCGATCGAGGGTCGTCCGAGGAATGGGCCCGGAGATGGGAAGGGGAGAGGGCGATCCGAGGGGCATGGAGGGGGCCAGGCTGGGGCCGGCCTGAGATCTCGAGAGATCAGGAGGAACCGCGCCGGGCCCAAGGCAAAGGCAGGCGGGGGGGCACGAGCCTCGGCCCAGGCGGCCAGGAAGGGCTGGGGCTGGCCTCGCTCCGGACGCTGGGGTGGGCAGGCCCGGCCGGGGCCAGACGGACGGAAGAACGGACTGTCCAGCGGGCCGCACTCACCATGAGCTCGATGGTCTTGTCCTCAATCACTGAGTCGGGCTCCATGGCGGCCCCGGCGGCCCCGCCTCGCTCTCCTCACGCAGCAGCGAACGGCCCGGGCGGAGGAGGCGGCAGTGGAGGAGGCGGAGGCGGCTCTAGCACCCACTCTAGCTGCCAGCCCGCCCGGGCCGCCGGCAGCTCCGCCCTCCCCCTCGGCGAACGCAGTACGCAGAGCAAAGACTACAACTCCCAGCAGGCGCTGCGAGTCCCGCGGAGCGTTGTGGGAACACAAAGCGAATCCGGGACCATTCTCTATAGGTAATCCGAGACTGAATTCTGAGCTGAATGGAGCGCTGGACTGTAAATGCTGCGAGTGCAGACCTAAAGAATTAAGGACTTGGCCGGGATAAGGCCTCGGAAGCACCTTGACTACAGGTCCCAGAAGGCCTTGCGCTCTGATTCTTTTTCCGGCTAGTTTCTCCTGACTTCCTGACAGCCCATGGCTGCCTAAACCGGGACGGAAACTAGAAGGCGACTCCTCACTTGTCTGAGATCTTGCATATGCGACCGATTTCCGCACATGCGCTGTCGGTGTCTGCAGTTCCCATTCTACGCCTAGGTAGCGGCCGGGCTTTCCTCTAGTGTTTCTTGTGGTAGGGGCAGATGGTGTAGACCGGTGGGTTCTAGGTGCGTTAGGAAGGTAGAATCCTGGGATTTGAGTATGAGAGAGGGCCGCCGAGCGAGAGAAGCCTGGCCAAGGGAGGAGAGTCTAAGAGGTTGAGCATGCCAGGAGAAAGGGATTCGGAGATTTTGTTGGGAAAGAGGCAGTGTACGGATACATACAGAGCTGTGTGTATGCCACACTAACTGGAAGGAGCTGAGAGATGAAAAGGAACCTGTGTAGATTGAACCCCTTCACTCATTCGCTCAGAAAAAAAATGTTTTTTTAAGTATCCAGCCACTACTGGGTACTGACTAAGCAATGAAAATCAGATGAGGCCCCTGTTCTAATGGAGCTTAATTCTAGTGGGGGAGGAGGGCACATTAACCGGAAGAATAACAGTGCTAAGAAGGAACCCGACTGGAGACTCCTTCTAGTGAACTCTGCCTCCAATTCTGAATTTCAGCAAGTCAGTTCCCGCTAATTAAAATCCACCATCAGCAATACACTAGTAGTTGAACAAGCTGAATTTATTACTGGTTACAATGAGGGCAAATACGCACCATGAGGAATTGTGGCGCATCTTGTTAAGAGTTGTTAGGTGAAGCCGAGTATGGCGGTGCGCGCCTGTAATGCCAGCACTCTGGAAGGCTGAGGCAGAAGGATTGCAAGTTCCACCGCAGCCTGAGCCATTTAATGACTGTCTCAAAAAGTAAAGGAGGGAAAGGACCTGGGAATGTAGCTCAGTGTGACGACCCTGAGTTCAATGCCCTGTACTGGGGGGAAAAATATGTTAGCTGATTTGGGAGATTTAAGGAAGCACAGATATTTCTCTGGAGATGATGTCACGAAGTGCAGACAATTCTATGATTGGACATCTCAAATCTTATCTGAAGGAAAGGAATACTACATTGAGGCTAATGCTATATTTGGTAAAGAAGCAGCAGTCCCTGGTATTTGCCCGATTAGAGTACTTTTTCATTTTTTGTGGTTAGGACAGTATTCATGTTTTATGTGAGTTCAGACATGATTATAAAGCGGTCTTGTTTTTGTCTTGATCCATTATGGTCATAGAATGGCCTTATCTGATGTCGATGTTCTGTGAAATTGTTTCTGTTCTACAGGAGAACACGAGGCCTAGCTCTAAGGGCCAAGCTTTTGTCTAGTGACTTTAAGGCCTGGCTGATTTTTACCAGGCCAGCTTCCAGATGTCAGAGGCTGCTCTCTTTCTAAAGTGTTTTTGCATTCTCTGAACCTGTAAAGTGAAGTGACTGGATGACCTAGAAATCTTTTCCATTTTCAAGGCCAAGTTATTACAGCAATTTGTACACATTCAGGACACGGTATAAGTTCCCTGAAGATACTCTGAAGTTTCATAGTCCTTGTGAGGTGCTTTTCACCAAGAAAATTGGAAGAAATGCAATAGGAAGAAAAAACCCAGAACTGGAAAGTTATTATGACTAACTTGCTGTCTGAATTTCACTAGACTCTTTCCCCTATCTGAACCTTAGTAGTAAAACAAGGTTAGGATAAATGACCTTTGTTTCAGTTACCTATTGCAACATAGCAAAGCTCCCTTAGACTTAGCAGCTTAAAATAACAATGGTTTATTATTTTTTACAATTGTGTGGGTGGCTCAGCTGGGCCCACATCGTGTGATCTGAGGTAAAATGTGGGGCTGCAATCAGCTGGGAACTCATTCAAAATGATTTCTCATCCTCCAGGGCCTTTTCCACAAGGCTTCTTATCATTCAAGCCTCTGCATAGTAGTTTGAAAGAGGACAAGGCTCAGTGAACAAGTGCTTGTCAAGCCTTTGATTGTAGCACCCTTGCTATTGCCCCATTAGCCAAATCAAGTCATGTAGCCAAGTCCATAGTGTGGCAAGTTTCTATACAAGGCTGTAAATACAGAGAGGCATGGTTTGTTAAGGTCCAAGACTGCAAAGGCCCAGCACTTAACCACAGGGCAATGCACATAGGACACAAGTAGGAGTCACAAGCTGAATATGATCCCTTCCATGTATATGTTTATCTTGTGCCATCTTTTTTATTGTTTTAAAATTTAATAATTTCACCTTTTTTTGGTTTATTTGAAAGAGGGTCTAGTTATGTAGTTCAGGCTGGCCTTGAACTCACTGTGTAGCCCAGGCTGGTCTCAAACTCATGGCAGTCCTCCTGCCTCAGCCTCCCAAGTGCTGGGATTACAGGCGTGCCCCACCACACCTAGCACAGTTTCACATTTTAAAATGTGCATTTCCAGCTTCTTTTGAAAAATTGGAATGTCTGACTATTAGATCTGTATGGTAGCAATATGCAGAATTAAAGAGTAACTACTTTTTTTTCCCTCCTATAGTACTAGGGGTTGAACCCAGGGCCACATACAAGTTAGGGAAGTGCTCTACCACTGAACTACACCCCACTGTTTTTATTTTACTTTGATACAGGGTCTCACTAAGTTGTAACACATGACATCTAACTTGCAACTCTCCTGCTTTAGTCTCCCAAGTGATGCCCACAACAGCCAGCTGCAACTATCTTCTTTATATGAAGTAGGTACTGTATGATTTTTCATGGAGCCATTACTCCCAATTGTCTCATATATGTGTCTTAGTCTATTTGTTGTTGCCGTAATAGACTCCATGAACCTGGGTAATGTATAAAGAAAAGAGGTTTATCTAGCTCATGGGTCCGGAAGTCTAAGAGAATGGTGTCATCATCTGCTTGGAATCTGGTGAGGGCCTTCCTGCTGGATCATGAATGAAAGTGGGTGCCATTTGTTGAGAAATAGCAAGCCAGAGAGAGCTCCCTTTCATAACAAAGTCACGCCCTGCCCTCAGTAACCTCACTAATCCATTAATCCACTTACAGATTGATCCATGCCTCGGGGCAGAGTCCTCAAGACCCAAACACCTCTTTTTTGTACATGCGCGTAACATAGTTTACCCAGTCACCTCTTAACAGTGCCACCTGGTCCCACCTCTTAGCAGCTGTAGTGGTGATTCAATTGTAATGTAAGTTTTGGTGGAGACATTCAAACCCTAGCAATCTGCATACTACTCCTCTAGATTTCATGCCCAACCCAGATAGGTATTTTAGTTTGCAGCCCCTGTCATTGGAACTGTGGTGGAGATTCACTAAAGGTTTCTGTCCTTTTATTAAAATCATATCCCTCTTAAGAGAAAAAAGGACTAATTGAATGAAACACCAGAAGCTCAGTGGTATTAACAAATCATATTTAAAGCAAGCTCTGGTAAATGTTGATGGTTCCAGCTACTCGGAGGCTGAGGCAGGAGTTTAAGGGCATCCTGAGCAACTTAGTGAGACATTGTCTCAAACAACCAAAATGGGGGTAGGGCAGGAATATAGCTCAGTGGTAGCTTGCCTAGCATGCATGAGGTCCTGGATTCAACCTCCAGGACAGCAAAAAAAAAACAAAAAAAAAAAAGTCGTATTTTGATAGAAGCCTTATGCAAACTGAGCCAAGGCTTATCTGTCTCCTCACTCTAGCCACTTCTTAAACAAGAACTTAGACGCTCAGGTATCTTATTGCTTCAAACTTGATACCAGATGGTCATCAGATTTGGTCATTGTCAAAAACAGAAGACCTTGAGGCATATTCCACCCCCCCCCAGAGTTTCAGAATCTATACACCAAGATTTGCAACGTATGCTAACAAAGTAGTACTGTACTGATCCATGATCCCTTAACCAAGACCCTGAGGTCCTGATATGTTGCAGAATTATTTAGATTGTACAAAAGCAGAACAGTGTGTATACCATGTGTATAAGGCAATAGCCCAGGGAGTCTAAGATGGCACTCCAGAATCAACTAATTAATTTTTCTGTAGCAGCATGTAACAGCAGTGTGCCTGTAATCAGTTTACACCTCCTTGGCTCCAAATCCACTCCTCTTTGCTATGCTTTGAGACACTGAAGCAGGACCCTGTGACTAGTTCTCCTCTGCCAGCTGGCACTGATTTACTTCAGTAGAAACCACTAGGAACACAGAAGAATGAAGGGAGTTCTGGTCCTGGCTCCAGTGTACTTTCTTTGCCTTCTTGCTTTTGTGGCACATAGGAGGAAATCGTTTGCAAAACTGTCCCTCTCACAGGCATGCATATGTGTGTTCTCTCCCTCTCTCTCTCTCTCTCTCTCTCTCTCTCACACACACACACACACACACACACACACACACACACACACACACAAATAGTGGCTGGCAGGTTTAGTGAGTTCATTGGTTCCTCGGTAGTCAATTTTTTTTTTTTTTTTTTTTTTGTACCTGGGATTGAACTCAGGACCTTCTGCTTTTGAGGCAGGCAGTAGTCAATTTTTTTTCCTGCTTAGCAGCTATAGCATATCAGCAAACTTCACCATACAGTGGGCCATGATCACCCTCATTCCAGGGAGGTCCAAAATTTCAGGGAGGTCCAAATCTTAGCTGAAGGATGGTATTGTAGTCAGGGTTTTCAAGGGAAATAGATTTAATACAGGACACTTAATTTATAGGATTATTTTATAATAGTCACCCAAAAAGTCAAAGCAGAGGAGTGCAAGAGATCTAACTGCACACTAGAGACCCAAAGAATCCACCCAAGGGCCTGGATCCCACAAAGTCCAGCTAGTTGTTGACAGGTGGCCTCTCTTCCTTACCACTTGGGCCATCCTATAGGGCTGCTGAGGCAGGAGGATCACAAGTTGGAGCCCAGCATAGGCAATTTAGTAAGGCTCTGTCTCAAAAAGGCTTGGGGATACAGCTGAGTGGTAGAGCACCCCTGGGTTCAACCCCTAATACCACACTACCCCTCCCTACGCAAATACACATACACACATGAATTACAGGAGATGAAGAGGCAAGGACAGGGGCTGGGGATTTAGCTCAGTGGTTCTGCCACCTGCCTTGCAACCGCAAGGTCCCGAGTTTGATCCCTGATCCCTGATACCAAAAAAGAAAAAAAAAAAAAAAGAGGTAAGGATAACTTTAACTGTTATAAGGAACTGTCTATAATTTTAGAGCTGAGGCATAATGCCCAAAGAAGAAGGAATAGTCTTAAGAGTCCCCTCTTAAATGAATCCACGTGTGGTGGATTAACTAATGGTTAACTTGGAAAATCCTGCTGAAGTGAATCAGCGTGGTTTGGGTGTAAAAGACCCACCTGAGGATTGTTGCCAACAGCATAAAAAGAAAACTGGAGGGGATTTCAGCCCATGGCTGGTTAGCTCTGTTGCTTTCAGTCCTGTAGCAAGGCTATGCGTCACGTCAGGGAGCCTGTGGTGGAGCAGAGCTGCTCACCTCATGGCGGCCATGAATCAGAGAGAGAGAGAAAGACACCAGGACTCCCCCGTCCCCTTCACAGGTATGGCCTGTGGTGGAACAGAGCTGCTCACCTCATGGCGGCCATGAATCAGAGAGAGGAAGACACCAGGACTCCACCGTCCCGTTCACAGGTATGGCCTCAGTGACCTATAACCAACTCTCAAAGGTCCCACTATCTCCTAATAGCACCAGGCCAGGGACCAGACCTTTAATACATGGGCCATTAGGGGCATTCCACGTCCAAATAATGGCAACAGTCTTGACCTCTGAGAGACTTAAAATGAGAACCACTCGTCTAAGCCATTCCTGGATTCCTGACCCACAGAGATTGTGTGAGAATGCTAGGAAGGCTTTGTGTCTGCCTTTCTTTCTTTCTTTTTTTTTTTGGTACCCGGGATCGAACTCAGGTCCTTCTGCTTACAAGGCAGGTGCCGGAACCACTGAGCTAAATTCCCAGCCCATGCCTTTCTTATGAATATTGTTGAAGGTATTCATAAGGCTGACATATTAACGTAGTGTGTTTTCAACTGTGCTGGGTATTCTGAGTTCAGACACACTATGGAGAAGGACAGTTATAATGAGGTTTCTACTTCATTTCCAAGTAACATCCTGCCTCTTTTATCTACACCCAGTACAGGATCAATGTAAGTAACTTAATCTTTCCTTTCCCAAATTTGATTAGAAACATATTCTTAGCTCCAAGTCCAGTGGACATTTTTCCAAATGCTGTCTAGTCTTGCTGCTAGAAGTTGTAGGAACTTGTCCCTGGACCTGGTCCTTTTTTTCTTTTTTCTGGCTGGCATCAGTAATGGCTAAGTAAACCCTTTTATTTCAGAAATCGTTCCATGGAGAGTTCTGGTTTAACAGACCATAGCTCTTCCAGCTGCAGCCTTTGTGCTGGCTTGTCCTTCTCTGGCTTGTCCTGGAGTGGAGAAGATGAGGTGGTGTTTGCAAATGGGGCACAAGAGGCCAATGGAGAGAATGTTGCCACCTTGATGTGAATGTTTTCTCCAGCCTCTTCTGAGGGCTCCAACCTTATCCAAACCATACCAACTGGTTCATCTCCCAGTGTCTATAGCACACTTCATACCAGTACATTTGGAGTAATTGACCCTTCTTTTTTTTTTTTTGGTACCGGGGATTGAACTTGGGTCCTTGCGCTTGCGCAGCAGGCGGCGAAACCGCTGAGCTAAATCCCCGGCCCTGACACTTCTGTTTTTCTTTTTTGGTGATACTGGTGATGAAACCAGAAGTGCTCTTACCTCTGAGCTACAACCCCACCCCACCCCTTTCAGTACCAGGGATTAAACCCAGGGCTTTTGCTACATTCCTGGCCCTTTTTTTTTTTTTCCAGTTTTTTTGATATAGGGTCTCACTGTGTAGTCCAGGCTAGCCTCTAACTTGTGTCACTCCTTCTGCCTCAGCCTCCCAAGTGTAGGATTACAAGCATGTGCCACCATGTCCAGTTTGAAATGTTTTTCTGTGACAAGTCAAGAACCTGCTGTAGCCAGGTGTGGTGGCACATGCCTGTAATCTCAGCACTCTGCAGGCTGAGGCAGGAGGATTGCAAGTTTGAGCCCAGTCTAAGAAATTTAGCAAGTCCATGACAAAAAAAAAGGCTGTGGCTGTAGCTCAGTGTGAAAGCCCTGGATTCAATCTCCAATACTAAAAAAGAGAAATAAAAAAACTTTGTTGGTGGGGGCAAGTAAGTTGAAGTCTCCACCTCTCCTTTGGGGTGCTTCCTTGGAATCTGTCGAATGATAAACTGGGTCTCATTATCTTTCCCAGGCTGGCAGGAATCCTCCCACTTCAGCCTCCCTAGTAGGTGGGACTACAGGCATGCATGACCTTGACCAGTGTTGAAAAATCTGGAGGGAGGCAGAGATTGTTTTGTAGGGAATCTGCCTCAGTTCAGGTCCCTGCATAGTTTTTGAAAAAAAAAAAAAAGGGTCTAATTAATTAATTAAAAACAAAGAAAGGAGTGGGGAAATAAGTAAGGGGAGAATGTTTCACTTCTGCCTGTTCAGAGTGTTCAAGCGGATCTCAGAGTTACTTGTTCCTAGAAATATCTCCCTGGATATCACCATCTCAAGGCTCTGGTTCCATTCCTTCCCTAGCAGGGTCTGACTTTAAAGGAGGACGGACAGAGCCCAAAAGTTACCCATCCTTGAAGCTTTACTACTCTTACAATACAGTCCTGTGCCCGTCTTCAGCTCAACTTGCTTTCCAGTGCAATAGATGACAATCCTGTTAAAATTTTATTTTATTGTAAATTGACAGTTTATAATTGTATATATTTATGGGGTACAAAGTCATACGATGATTTATGAATACAACATGGACCACTAATTAAATTAAGCTAATTAGTATATCCACCACCTCAAATGCTCTTTTAAAAATATTTTTATTAATATATTTTTTTTATAAACATTTTTTTTTGTATCAGGGATCTAACTCAGGACCTTGTGCTTGCAAGGCAGATGCAGTGCCACTGAGCTAAATCCCTGGCCTCTAATATATGTTTGAAATACATAATAGTTGCATTCACTTTAGGGAATTAGTACATGTATATGACATATCTTGGTCATTTTCAAGCCCTTTACCCCCCCCTCATTCTACTCCCCTACCCCCTTTCCCATCTCCAAAAAGTCTGCCTTTTTGTTTCCTATCTCTTTTATTTATTTATAGTTTAGTTTTCTCAAATAAGAGAAACCATCCATTTGACATTTGTCTTTTTAGATTGATTTTTAATTATGAAAAAATAAAATTTCATAACAAAATAATAAGGGAATAACAATAGATGATACAGTGTATATCATTATCTTCAAAGCAGTCACTCAGAGTTTAGGACATAGGCCAAAAAGATTTTTATGAAGAAGAAATAGATAATAACACAAAACTTTCTTTTCAACAAACTAAGATAAATGTTCTACTTTTGACATATTATTCCCACTCCTGGCTCCCCCACCTGTATAACCATCATTCTGTTCTGTGCTTCCCTGAGTTCAGTTGTTTTAGATTCCATGTGTAAGAAAACCTGCAGTGTTTGTCTTTTTGTGCCTGCTTATCTCGCTTTATTTCACTTAACACCATGTTCTCCAGTTCCATTTATATTGTCTTAAATGAAAGAATTTGCTTCTTTTTCTGTTTTCCCCATTCTCCTTCCTTCCCTTCCACCTCTCAACCCCTCCCTATTTACAAAAACTTTGTTTCCTGTTTTTTCCTTCTTTTCCCATATTTTTTCCTTCCCTTCTTTCCTTTCCCCCACACCTCTACCTACTTCCCCTTCCCTTTTGGACCTTTCCTTCTGATTTTACATTATCTGGTATACATTTTGGTCCTCATTTACTCTTGCAGTTTCTCATATCAGAGAAACTATTTGGTATTTACACATGTGTGTCCTATTTATTTCACTTGAGAGTATGGCCTCAATGTGCATCCATTTAGCTATAAATGTCTCTAGTTTATCATTCTTTATGGCTGAGTAGTACTCCATTTTATTTTTAAAAATCATCTTTATCCAGTCACCAGTTGATGAGCATTTCAGCTGTTTCCAAGATTTAGCTATTACAAACTGTGCCACTATAAACATTGGTGTGCATATATCGCTGTGGTGTGATGCTTTTAAATCTTTTGGGAAGATACCCAGCATGGGAATAGCTGGGTCAAATTGTCTAATTGCTCTAATCCTACTTCTTTGAGGAATCTCCATACTGACTTCCACAGTGGTTGCAGCAGCTTACAGTCCCACCAACAGTGGAGAAGGATTCCTTTCTTCCCACAGCCCCGTAGTTGTTGGTTGATTTCTTGATAGCAGCCATTCTTTCTGGAGTGAGGTGGAATCTCAGTGTTGTTTTGATCTCTTCAATGACAAGTGATGTTGAACATTTTTTTTTCATATGTTTATTTTCTGATTCTACTTCATCTGAGAAATGTCTGTTCATTTCAGAAGCCCATTTTTGAATTGGGTCTTTAAATTTGGGGGGTCTGATTTTTTTGTAAGTTGTATATATATATATATATATTCTAGATAGTAGTCATTAGTCTGAGGAACAGCTGGTGAAAATTTTTTCCAACATTGTAGGTTGTCTCTTCACTCTGTTGGTGGTTTCTTTCTGTGCAGAAGCTTTTTAATAAGATGAGATCCCAGTTGTTGATTCTTTGTGCTAGTTCCCTGTGACTGAGGTTTTGTTCATAAAGTCTTTTCCTATGCCAAAATCTTCAAGAGTTTTACATAACCTATCTTCCAGCAGGTTCAGTGTTTCTGTTTTAATATTTAGATCTTTGCTCCATTTCAATTTTAGTTTAGTGCATGGTGAAAGATATGGGTCTAATTTTAATCTTTGGCAAGTTGAAACCCAGTTTTTCGAGAACCATTTATTAAAGAAGTTATCTTCCCTGCAGTGAGGGTGTATGGCTCCTTTGTCAAAGATGAGGTGGCTGAGTATGTCTGGGGTTGTTTCTAGGTCTTCTGATCTGTTCCATTGATACTTGGCTCTGTTTCTTTGCCAGTACTATTCTTTTTTTATCAGAGTGGTTTTGTAGTATAGTTTCAAGTTGGGGATTGTGATACCCCCTGCCTTGTCTTTGTTGCCTAGAATTGCTTTTGCTATTCTGGGTCTTTTCTGGTTTCAAATGAATATTTGGATTGTTTTCTCTAGTTCTGTGAAATATGTGTTGAGGTTTCAATCAGGTTTGCACTGATTCTATATAGCAGTTTTCGAAATATGGCCATTTTCACTATATTGGTTCTTCCTACCCAGGAATAAGAGATGTCTTTCCATTTTCTGATATCCCCTTCAATCTTTTTTTCAGAGTGCTATAGTTTTACTTCTTATGTCAGATTGATTCCTAGATATTTCATTTTTTTAGATGCTATTGTGAAAGGAATTGTTTCCACAATTTCTCTCTCAGTGAGTCTGTTGTTTGTATACAAGAAGGCTATTGATCTTTGAGTGTTGACCTTGTATCCAGCTACTCTACTGAATTTGGTTATTAAGTCTAGAAGTCTTTTGGTGGAGTTCTAGAGCATCATGTCATCCACAAATGGCACCTTAACTTCTTCCTTTCCTATCTTTATTCCTGTTATTTCTTTTTCTTGTCTAATTGCTGTTGCTAGTGTTTCCAGGACTATATTGAGCAGGAGTAGTGATAGTGGACATGCTTGTCTTGTTCCTGATTTTAGTGTGAAAGATTTAAGTTTTTGACCATTTAGTATGATGTTGGCTGTGGTTTTTTATAGATAACTTTTATCAAGGTGAGATAAAGACCATTTGTTCCCATTTTTCTGTAGGATTTTTTTTTTTTGTACCAGGGATTGAACTCAGAACCTTGTGCTTGTGAGTTAGGCAGTGGCACCACTGAGCTAAATCCCTGGCCCTTTCTGTAGGATTTTTATCATGAATGGGTGTTGGATTTTGTCAAACACTTCTTCTGTACCTATTGAGATGATCATATGGTTTTTGTCCTTGACTCTGTTAATATAGTGTATTACATTTGATTTACATATGTTGAACCATACTTCCATCCCTGGGATGAATCCACTTGGTCAGGGTGTATGATTTTCTTGATGATCTTCTGCCTTCTGTTTGCCAATATTTTATTGAGGATTTGTGCACCTGTATTCATTAGGGAGATTGGCCTGTAGTTCTCTTTTTTGAATGGATCTTTCTCTGCTTTCAGGATCAAGGCAATCCTGGCTTCCAGGAATGAATTAGAGAGTATTGCTTTCCTTTCAATTTCATTGAAGAGTTTAAACAATAGTGGCATTAGCTCTTCCCTAAATTTCATGTAGAATTCAGCAGTGAAGCAATCAGGACCTGGGCTTTTCTTTGTTGGTAAGTTTTTAATTATGTTTTCAGTTCCATTGATTGATATTGGGCTGTTTAGAATTTTTAGGTCTTCTTCATTCAACTTTGGTAATTCATACATATCTAGGAATCTGTCCAGCTCTTCTGTTTTCCATTTTATTGGAGTACATGTTCTTGAAGTAGGTATTGATGATCCTCTGGATTTCTGCTGGATTTGTTGTGATTTACCCTTTTCATTCATAATTGCATAGATTTGAGCCTTTTCTTTCCTTTATTTTGATAAGCTTGGCTAAGAGTTTGTCAAGTTTATTCTTTCAAGGACCCAACTCTTTGATTCATTTATTTTTTTTTTCCTGATATCATTCTCTTAGTCTCCATTGCACTGATTTCTGCTCTGATCTTTATAATTTCTTCCCTTGTATGAGCTTTGGGTTTGTCTTGCTCTTCTTTTTCTAGGAGCTTGAGGTTCAGCATTAGGTTATTTGAGCTCACTCTGTTTTCCTAATATGGGCATTCACTGGTATGAATTTCCCTCATAGGACTTTCATTGTGTCCCATAAATTATGGTATGTTGCATTGGCATTATCATTTAATTGTAGAAACTGTTCAGTTTCTTCATTTTGTCTGTGATCCATTGGTTGTTTAGGAAAGTGTTATTCAACTTCCATGTGTTTGTGAAGTTATTGTGGATTCTTTTGCTATTAATCTCCAATTTCATTACACTATGATCTGACCATATACAAGGGATAACTTCAATTCCTTTGCATTTAAGCATATTCTATGAGCTAGCATGTGGTCTATTTTGGAGAGTGACCCATGTGCAGCTGAGAAGAATGTGTATTCTAGTGGGTTGTGGTTTTTTTTGTATTTTGGTTTTGTGAGGTGGAATACTCTGCAGACATCTATTAAGTCCATTTTTTCAAAAGTTTGGTTCAGTTCTAGTATTTCATTGTTGATTTTTTTCCCATTAAGATTATTGGTACATTTTTGGTATAAAATACAGTTACATTCATCATTGGGATCTTGTACCTTTACATGAGCATCTTGGTTCTTATTTTTTCCCCCTTCCCCTGCCCTCCCTTCACCCCCTCCACCCTTTCCTATTTGCAAAGCCTTTGTTTCCTTTTTTTTTCTCTCATATTTTTTCTTTTCCCTTCTTTCCTTTCCCCTACCCCTCTCACTTCCCCTGCTCCTTTAGACCTTTTCTTCCTATTACACAACATCAATTATACATTTTTAAAATGACAATATCAAGATCTAGGAGACATTAGCACAGATTTTACAGAATTTAAAAGGATATAGAAAGCATATTACAAAAATTTTTTTTTTTTTTTTTTTTTTTTGGTACCAGGGATTGAACTTGGGTCCTTGTGCTTGCAAGGCAGGCAGCATACAAAAATCTTTTTAAAAATAAATTTGACAACTTCTAAGAAGTACCTTGGAAGACAAATTAATGAAACTAACTCTGGAGGAAATATAAAATTTGAACAGCACCTATTAAAGAAAGTATATTCCTAGCTTGAAAACCTACCTATATGACAACAGGCTCATATACATTTTAACTGATAAATTACATCAAAATTTAAAGCAGAAAAAAAAAGGAACACTTCTCTCCTCATTTTAGGAAATCAACATTGTACTAATCCTAAAACTGGATAAGGATAATAGAAGAAAGTATAAACATAGATAGAAATTTGTTTAACAAAACAAACTATTGGAAGTCAGATCTGGCAGTATGTAGAAAGTGATTCTTTTATAGGGATGGCAGTGTTGGTTCAGCATTGGAAGATCCACTTCCAAAAGTCATCATTTTAACAGAGGAAAGAAAAAAGCCATTTGATCCTGTCACTCGTTGGAGAAAAAGTATTGGACTAAATTCTACAGCTGTTCATGGTAAAAGCTATCAGGAGACTAGAAGTAGAACAGAACCTACTCAACAGATCAAAGACATGTACTCCATACTTTCAGCAAAAACACCTTATATGAATGGAGAAGATACAATGCTTTCTCCCTAAGGTAGGAAACAAGGGCAGATAGCCTACTCTTCATCTGTCCATTAAACTTTGAAACATAGGCCCAAACCAAAATAGTCTGGCAATAAAATGACACAATTAGGAAAGGATTGGCAAGGTAGAAGTAAAATCTTTATATGTAAATGAAATGATCATCTACAGAGAAAATACAAAGAAATCTCTAGGAGCCCGTAGAACTTGTATTTGAATTTAGCAGGATTAGAAAACACAAGGTATATATAAAAATTCAGGTCCATGTATACTTGCTATAAATGAAGAATTGGATATTGAGATTTAAAAGTTATGTAGGAGTACAAAGGACCTAGAAAAGTAAAAAGAAAGAAAAAAAAAGTGTTAAAGGACATTCAGTACCTAATTTTAAGACTTCCTCTAAAGCTAATCAAGGCAGTGTTGGTGTAAGGAAAGACATATACATCATTGGAATAAAACAGAGAATCTAGAAACAGAACCACACATATATGGTCCACTGAGTTTTGAAAGATTATTTAACATTAACATTTTATAGACTATAAACTCAATTCAAGAGCAGAGGAAAAGACAGTGTTTTTAGTAAATGGCACTAGAATACCTGGTATCTGTATATAAAAAATTAACCTCAACCCTTTATTTCCATACATAAAAATAATTTGAAAGGATCTATGAACCTAAATATGAAAGACTAAAACTATAAAACTTTAAGAAGAAATTATAAGGGAAAATGTTTATGAATTTAAGGTAGGCAAGAACTTCCTAGGATACAAAAACATGATGTATAAAAGAAAAAAATTGATAAGTGAGATTCCATCAAAATTTAGAACTTTAAATGACATCGTTAAAATGAAAAGTCCTTAAACAGACCATATTTACAATGCATATAACCTATGACCAGAATATACAAAGAACTCTTACAGCTCATTTGTAGACAACCCAAGTAAAAAGTAGACACAAGATAAATAGCCAGTACAGCACAAGGAAAGGTGTGCAACACTAGAATCAGAAAAATACTAATCAGTACAATAACAAGATTGAGTTATACACTCATTAGGGAGATGAAGTTAAAAGTTTTAAAAGCCTTGTCCTAACTTTTTGTTGGAATCTCCCCTGTTGCATTCAATTTGTCACGCCCAACGAATTCCTTCTGAGGGCCTTCCTTGGGTTGTGATCCTCATTGTCTTTTCCTAGGATATTGTCTAAAATTTTTTGGAGTGCTGGTTTGGTATTCATGAAGTTCCTAAGGTGCTCTTTATCATGAAAGTATCTTATTTCTCCATAAATTTTGAAAGATAGTTTTGCAGGTTACAACAATCTGGTTGGAGGCTGTTTTCCTTTAGGGCTTGAAATATGTCACTCCAAGCTCTTCTTGCCTTGAGGGCTTGTATTGAGAAGTCTGCTGTGATTCTGATGGGCTTTCCTTTGTAGGTGATTTGTTTCTTTTCTCTCACTGCTTGTAGAATTTTGTTCTTCTGTTGGGCTTCTTGAATCCTAACAATTATATGCCTATGTGTAGACTTTTTTTGATCATGGCTAGTTGGAGTCCTATATGCCTCACTTATCTGTATGTCAGGTTCTTTTCCCCTGCTTGGGAAGTTTTTTGCCATCACTTCTCTGAACAGTTTTTTTTTTTATGTCATCTGCACTCTCTCCTGTTTCTTCATTGACTCCAATCAGTCTTATTATGTCATTCTTCTTTGCATTGTCTAGCAGCTTCTGAATTGATTTCTCTTCTCATGGTCCCTTATAATTTTTAAGCAATTTTTTTTGCTGGTCACTAATTGCAGCCTTATCCTCTATATCTGAAATTCTCTCCTCACATTGGTTCATCCTGCTGCTTAGACTTTCAATGGAGTTTTTAATCTCCTGGAAATCTGTTTGCATCTGTTTTATGGATTCCATTTGTTTCCTATGTTGGGATTCCCTCATGTTCCTCAGATCCTCTATTTTTTTTATCAAAGTATGTCTCTGCTGCTGCTGGTAGGCATCGTGAGCAGCAGCCTTCAGATCCAAGTCAGATAATCTCAGCGAGCCTGCCACAGTCCACTGAGATTCAAGCTGGTTTCTGTCCGCAACGCAGAAATTGAGCTCCCTGATTTCCAGTGGGTTTGAACTCTGCACAGTTCTATTGCAGGTTCAAACTGCCCTTCCCCTGCAGCAAGTCCAGGGTCCAGTAGGAGGTGCTGATCCCACCAATTCACCAATGTAGTCAGCTAGGTCTTTGCTACAGTGTCTCTCTCAGCTCTCCCCATGGGCTTCAACTTTCTGACTTCTAGGGTTGAAATCTGGAGCCTTTCCTCAAATCAGCAGTCTTCCCTATGTCTCTTGCCCAAGTCTCCCCTCCGTGATCCTGTCCACACAGTGCTTTCAGCTGCTATGGTGCCTTTTGCATGTGCCTTTTGCCTGTGTCCACAGGGAGGGGGGTTGTTCCCTACCTGTCACTAGCCAAGGCCCCTTATCTTCTCCCTCCCCTCCCCCATATCTGGTCTCAGAGCAGAGTGGGTGTCTCCAGCCCTTTGTAGTCAAGGCCCTGGGTGGACCTGGGAGCAGAATTTGGCGGGACCCATTCTCTACTTCACAACATAAATTCCCTTGATCTGTTGACCAGCTACTAGCAGTCCACTGTGGCTGTTCAACTCTTTCCTTCTTTCCCAGGGCAGCAAATCAGCCCTGGGAGAAGGGACACAAAAAAAGTGGAGGGCAGGCATCTATGCCCAAATGGCAGGCATGATGTGGCTACCGTAGTTCTACTTTTCCACTTAAATTCCCTCAGTCTGCTGACCAGTTGCCAACAGTCCCAGCCTGCCTTGTTAGGGCAGCTTTTCCCTTCTGTCTCTCTGCGCTGATGGGCAGGCTTGGAGGTATGCAGCACCACTGGGCTATGAAAGTTCAAGTTTGCACCTCTGCCCTAAATGGTGGCTTCCAGTTGCTGATGGCGGGAGCTTCATTTACCAATTTTCTTTTCCTCCAGGGTGGACCTTCAGGGGGATATTGTCTGGCATTTTCACCACTCCGCCAGTTATACAGGCCTCTCCCGTTTCAGGCCCGGAACTCAGAATTTGGTTCTTTTTAAGGCTGCATAGAATTCCATTTGTGTCTGTGTATCTCTTTTTCTTTTGCCATTCATCTCTTGATGGACATTTAGGTTGCTTCCATAACTTAGCTACTGTAAATAGTGCTAAGATGAGTAAGAGTGCAGCTGTCTTTGCCACACTGATTTCACATCTTTTGGGGTAAAGACTCAGAAGTGGGATTGCCAGATTGATGATAGTCTTTTTAAAAGCTGCTAAAAGAGGTCTGACTTTCACATCTTGTCTTAAATGGGTAACTATCTGACCTGAGCCTATTTTTCTCTTCCATAAAATCAATAATGCCCACCGACAATAAATAACTCTGTAGTCCTTTAAATGATTGCTTCCTCTGTGTTGCACAAGCTAATGCAACTCCTTTCAACTGTATCCAATTCTAAATTACCACAGGCCATGGTTTAGTCACAGCTTACTGCTGAGGGGAAGGGAAGGGTAACACAGCCTCCTAACTGCAGTCCAGCCAGCATGAACACATTTCCAGATCTAGTCCTCAGGGTCCAGTTCCGAATGTCTTAAGCAGAGTTCTTCTTAAGCAGGCCATGAAATGAGAATTTGTCTGCAATTAACCTGTTAAGGAAATGCTGCTGGGAGAAATTGGAAAATGAAAAGGATTAGGGAGGGGAATCAAAAGGGAGCACTCTCAAGGAGAGTCCCATGAGAAGGGGAGCTTCAGCCTGATCCCATTGGGGATCTTCGGAGTATAAATTATGCCTCAGAGTTTGTCTTGACTTGTTGCTAGGAAGCTGGGCTTTCATACTCCCACTCCGCTCAGTCACTGGCCAAGTCCTGTCTCAGAGTAGGTGGATGTAAATTCCCAGGCATTTCTGCCTCTCATTGTCTGTGGGCAAAGTGGCTCTAGTAGCCCCAAACCAGACCATTGAAGAGTCTAACATGGGGAATGCAAAAAAGCAAAAACCACAGAAGGTGGGAATGAGGCAAACCATTAAAGGAGATCTGGCCAGCATGTGTAGCTCAGTGGGAAAGCATGTGCTTAGCATGTACAAGGCCGTGGATTTAAAATGCATCACCAGGGAGTAGATCTGGTGGTACACATACAGCGACTACCTGCTCCTTCCCTTCCCTCCCTAACTCTTTTTGCACACAAATGGAGGAGCCAGGTGCAACCTAGTGAGTAGGAAGGAGAAGCACAAAGTGGCAGAAATGGAGAAGATGCAGACTATAGCAAGATAGGCTGGGTTATAGTGTAGTAACAAACACCCCTAAGATCTCAGCAACTTAGCACAATGAAGTTTATGTGGGGTTTTTGTCTGTCTGTCTCTTTTTTCTTTTTCTTTCTTTTTCTTTTGTCTGTCTGTTTCTGAGTCTTGTTGTTTTTTGTAGTAATGGGGATCGAACCTGGAGGATACTGAGCTATATCCCCAGTCCTTTTTATATTTTTTTATTTCTCACTAAATTTCCCAGGCTGACCTTAAACCTGCAGTCATCCTCTTACCTCAGACTTTTAAAAAAAATTTTATTGGTACATATTTGCAGTACATGATTACATTCATCATGAGGAGTTAGTACATGTACATAACACAGCTTAATTCTTTTCATGTCCCCTTTCCTTTCCCTTCCAGTTGCGTTTTTCCCTACCCTCCCTTCCCCCTCCATCTCTTGTTTTTCTTACTATCATTTATTTTGTTCTTTATTTATATTTTTTGTTTCTCAAATAAGAGAAACCATGCAATATTTAAACAATGTATGTCTGATTTATTTCACTTAATATCACAGTCTCAAAGTCCATTACAGTCTCAAAGTGAAACGCTGGGCCAGGGATTTAGCTCAGTGGTTCCGCCACCTGACTCGCAAGTGCAAGGTCCTGAGTTCAATCCCTGGTACCAAAAAAATCAAAGTGCATCCATTTCCCTAAATATAAATCAAGTTTATCCTTCTTTATGGAAGAGTAGTACCACATTTTCTTTCTCTATTCATCTGTTGTTGGAAATATAGGCTGCTTCTAAAATTTAGCTATTGGAAATTGTGCTGCTATAAACATGGGAGTGCATGTAGCACTGTAATACGATGTCTTTAACTCTAGGGGAAGATACTTAGGAGAGGAATAGCTGGGTTGAATGGAATTTCTTGTTTTAGTTTTTTGAGGAATCTCCATACTGATTTCCATAACAATTGTACTAGCTTGCATTCTCAGTAACAATAAAGAAGCCTTCCCCCTACATTCCCCTTCAAATCCCCAGCCTCCTCACCAGCATTGTTGTTCTCTGATTTCTTTTTCTTTTTTTGTTTGGTACTGGGGATTGAACTCAGGTCCTTGCGCTTGCACAGCAGGTGGTGAAACCACTGATCTGATTTCTTGATAGCCATTCTTTCTGGAGTAAAATAGTGTTATTTTAGTTTTCATATCTCTAATGCCCAGGGATGTTAAATATTTTTTTTTTGTATTTATTGGCCATTTGTATTTCTTCTGAGAAGTGCCTGTTCATTTCAACTGTCCATTTTTTGATTGGATCTTTTCATGGGGCGGGGGGGAGAATCTAATTTTTTGGAGTTCTTTATAAATTCCAGATATTAGTCCAATGACTGAGAAATAGTTGGCAAAAAATTTTCCCCATTCTATAGGTTGCCTCTTCACTCTGTTGGTTGTTTCCTTTGCTGTGCAGAAGCTTTTTAATTTGATGTGATTCTATTTGTTGATTCTTGGTGTTCTCTCTTGTGCAATTGGAATTCTGTTTAGAAAGTCTTTGCTTATGTCTGTCTTCAAGAGTTTTATCTGCTTTATCTACTAACAGATTAAGTGTTTCTGTTTTAATATTTCAAGCTTTGATCCATTTTTATTTTAGTTTAGTACATTGTGAGAGATATGGGTCCAGATTCAATCTTCTGCATATAGTCAGTTTTCCCAGCACCATTTGTTAAAGAGGCTATCTTTCCTCCAGTGTAAGTTTATAAAACATCCCTTCCTTTATAATACATCAGGTGGCTGAATGTGCCTGGCATTGTTTCTGCGTCCTCTGTTGTACTTCATTTATCCAGATGGCTTTGTTTTGTTTTGTTTTTTTAGGAGCTTTTGCCAATAGCATGTTGGTTTTTATCACTGTAGCTTTGTAGTATAATTTGAAGTCTGCCTTGTCTTGTTGCCAGTATTGCTTTTGCTATTCTGGCTCTCTTCTGGTTCCATATGAATTTTGGGATTCTTTTGTGTACCTCTGTGAGGAGTGCAGTTGGTATTTTGATTGGGATTGCATTAAATCTGTTTACTAGTTTTGGAAGCATGGCCATTTCGACTTATTCATTCTGCCTTTTTTATTTTCTGATGTCCTCTTTGATCTCCTTTTTCAGAGTAGTACTATAGTTTTCATTGTAGAGGTCTTTCACTTCCTTTGGTTAATTCCTAAGTATTTATTTTTTCTTGATGCTACTGTGAAAGGTACTGCTTCCCTAATTTCTTTTTCAATGAGTTTATTATTGGTGTACAGGAACACTGTTGATTTTTGTGTGGTGACTCTGTATCCTGCTATGTTACTAAATTTGGTTATTAATTTTAGGGGTCTTTCAGTGGAAGTTTTCGGGTATTCTCCTTTTTCAGAGTAGTACTATAGTTTTCATTGTAGAGGTCTTTCACTTCCTTTGGTCATTTCCTAAGTACCTAATTTTTCTTGATGCTATTGTGAAAGGTATTGCTTCCCCAATTTCTTTCTCGGTGAGTTTATTATTGGTATACAGGTATACTGTTGATTTTTGTGTGGTGACTAGTAAATTTGATTACTAATTTTAGGAGTCTTTAAGTGGAATTTTTTGGGTATTCTACATAGAGGATCTTGTCATCTGCAGATAATGATAATTTGACTTCTTCCTTTCCTATACATATCCCTCTTATTTCTTTCTCTTGCTTGATTGCTCTGGACAATGTTTTGAGAACTATATTGAAAAGCAGGAGTGATAGCAGGCATCCTTATTTTGTTCCTGATTTTAGAGGGAAACCTTTCAGCTTCTCCCCATTTAATATAATGTTGGCTATTAGTTTGTCATAAATGGCTTTTATTGGATTGAGATGAAGTCCTTCTATACCAGTTTTTTTCAGATTTTTATTATGAATGGATGTTGGATTTTGTCAAAGGCTTTTTCTGCATTCATTGAAATAATCATGTGGTTTTTGACCTTGCTTCTGTTTATGTGATGTACTATGTTTATTGATTTGCATATGTTGAACCATCCCTGCATCCTTGGGATGAATCTTATTTGGTCATGATGTATGATATTTTTGACGATTTGTTGCATCCCATTTGCCAGTATCTTGTTGAGGATTTTTTCCACTGGTTTGTTGTTTTGTTTTGTTTTGTTTTGTTTTTTGTTTGTTTGTTTTTTGGTACTGCAGATTGAATCCAAGGCAAGTGCAGTGCTACTGGGTTAAATCCCCAGTCCTTGAGGATTTTTTCATCACTGTTCACTAAAGAGATTGGTTTATAGTTCCTTTTTTTGGTTGGGTCTTTTTCTGGTTTGGGAATCAGGGTAATGCTTGCTTCCAAGAATGACTTTGGGGATACTCCTTTTCTTCTGATTTCATTAAAGAGTGTGAGGAGTATTGGCATTAGATCTTCCCTAAAATTCTTGTAGAATTTAGGAGTAAATCCATTGCAACCTGGCTTTTCTTGGTTGGTAGCTTTTTTGTTTGTTTGGGTTTTTTGTTTGTTTTTGGTACTGGGATCGAACTTGGGTCCTTGTGCTCATGAGGCAGGCGGTGGAACCACTGAGCTAAATCCCCAGCCCAGGTAGCTTTTTATTACTTCTTCAATCTCATTGTGTGATGTAGGGTTATACAGGGTTTTTATGGTTTTGGTTCAGCTTTGGTAGTTGATATGTATTAGGAATCTATCCATTTCTTCTGAATTCTACATTTTATTAGAGTACAGGTTCACCAAGTAGTTACTAATAATCTTCTGAGTTTCAGTCAATTCCATTGTGATTGCAACTTTTTCATTTCTAATTGCATTCATTTGGGTCTTTTCTTTCCTTTATTTATTTTTTTCCAGTACCAGAGATCGAACTCAGGACCTTGCACTTGCAAGGCAAGTGCAGTGCCACTGAGCTAAATCCCAGGCCCCTCCCCTTTTTTTTTGGTAAAATTGACTAGGGATTTGTCTAGTTTCCTTTGCCTTCCACTGAACTATCTCTTTGATTCATTACTTCTTTGTGTATGGTTTGTTTTGCCTTTTAGTCTCCATATCATTAATTTCTATTCTGATCTTTGTAATTTTTTTCTGGTACTAGCTTTGGATTTGGATTGTTCTTATTTTTCTAGAACCTTGAGGTACATCATTGGATTATTTATTTGGGCTCATTGTGGCTTTTTGTTTGTTTGTTTGTTTTTTGGTATTGGGGAATCAACTCAGGACCTTGTGCCACTGAGCTAAATCCCCAGCCCTGTTGATTGTGTGGTTTTTTATGTTTGTTTTTTTGAGGTCTCCCTTTGTAGTTCAGGCTGGCCATGAACTCTGAGCAATCCTCCTGCCTCAGCCTCCTGAGTCCTGGGATTACAGGCGTGCACCACCACACCCGGCCATTGTGTTTTTGTAATGAGAGCTATACATTTCCTTCTTAGGAATGTTTTCTTTGTGTCCCATATGTTCTGATATGTTGTACTGGAATTATCATTTGATTCTAGAAACCATCTAATTTCTTCCTTGATTTCTTCTGTGACCCACTGATTTTTCAGAAGAGTATTGTTTAATTTCCCTGTGTTTGCAAAATTTCTTTTCTTTTGCCATTGATTTCTAGATTCATTGCACTATGATCTGATAATATGCGAGGGATAATTTTGATTCTTTTGCATTTACTTAAGTATACTTTATGGACTAGCATGTGGTCTGGTTTGGAGAAAGTCCCATGTACTGCTGAGAAGAATGTATACCCTGTTTTTGTAAAGTGGAACATTCTGTAGATATCTATTAAGTCCATTTGTTCAAAGGTTTGGTTCAACTGTGGTATTTCTTTGTTGATTTTTTTCTCTAGTTGATCTATCTGTGACATTGTGGCATTGAGCTTCCCCATTTTAACTGTGTTGGTGTTTATGTTTATCTGATTTTTACGTCTGGTACCATTTGTTTTATGAAGTTGGGCACATCAGTGTTCATTGCATATATGTTTATAGTTATTATGTCTTCCTGTCAAATTATTCCTTTAACCCATATGTAGTGACTTTCTTTTCCTCTTCTGATCAGTTTTGGCTTGAAATCCACTTTGTCTGAAATTAGGATAGATACTCCTGCTTTTCTATGAGTTTGTGTTGCATGGAATATTGTTTTTTGTCCCTTGATTTTTTTTGTGGTACCAGGGATTGAACTCAGGTCCTTGCTCTTGAGAGGCAGGCAGTGGAACCACTGAGCTAAATTCCTGGCCCCTGGCCCTTGATTTTTAATCTTTTTGGATTAAACATGTTTCTTGTATACTCCATATCATTGGTTTTATTTCTTGATCCATTCTGCCAATTTGTTTTGTGACCAGGGCACTGAGACTGTTCACACCGAGAGTTAAGAAGTATTGACTTATTCCTGATATTGCATTATTTTCCTGTTGATCCTCTCCCCTTCCACTTAATTACTCATCCTGCCTAATGTATTCATACTATTAGTTTCTGTTGTTGTTCTTGTTGTTAGGTTTTTGGGTTTTTGTTTTTGCCTTTGGTGGCTTCATTGTCTCTTTCTAGGATGTCTTTGAGAATTTTTTTTGTAGGGCTGTTTAGTGGTCATGAATTTCTTGAGGTATTCTTTGTCATGGAAAAACCTTATTTCTCCATCAATTTTGAAAAAAAGTTTGCAGAACATATAAGTCTGGGTTGGAAGTTGTTTTCTTTTAGGTCTTGAAATAGTTTTCTCCAAACTCTCCCTGGCCTTTAAGGTTTGTATTAACAAGTCTGCTATGATTCTAATGGGTTTACTTTTGTAAGTGATTTCATTGCTTTTCTCTAGCAGCTTGCTTGCTTGCTTTTTCTTTCTTTATTTTTTTTCTTGAGACAGGATCTCATTATCTAGTTCAGGCTGTCCTTGAACTCACTATATAGTTCAGGCTGGCCTCCAACTCACAGCAATCCTCCTGCCTCAGCCTCTCAAGTGCTGGGATTACCAGCATGCCCCACCACACCCAGCTCTTCAAACAGCTTTTAAGATTCTGTCCCTTCAGTACATGTTTCCTACCCTTAAAAAAAAAAAAAAAATCTGTCCCTGGGTTGAACTTCTGCTATTTTGACTATGGTGTGACATGGAGAGGTTCTTTTTTTTTTGTACCAAGGATTGAACTCAGGTCCTTCCACTTGCAAGGCAGGCGGTGGAACCACTGAGCTAAATCCCTGGCCCAAGGTTTTCTTTTGATTGTGGCTATTTGGAGTTCTACATACCTCACTTATCTGTATATTTAATTCTTTCCCAGCCCAGGGATTTAGCTCAGTGGCACCACCCCTGCCTCAAAAGCCAAGGTCCTGAGTTTGATCCCCAGTACTGGGTGGGGGTGGGGTGGGTTATTTAATTTCCCAATCTTTGGAAATTTTTCTGCTATTATTTCAGTACACCAGTTTTTATGCCCTTTGTGAAGTCTTGTGATTTTCCACTAATTCCAATTAATCTTAGCCTTCTTTGTATCATCTACTATAGCAGCTGTTGAACCTATTTTTTCATGTTCTATTGTTTTGGGTATCTCTGAGTAATTGGTCTTTGAAGTATCCCTATTTTCTAATTCTGATATTCTGTCACATTGGTCATTTCTGCTGCCCATACTTTCAATAGAATTTTTTTTTTACCAGGGATGGAACTCGGGACCTTGCGCTTGTGAGGCAGGCAGTGGCACCACTGAGCTAAATCCCCAGCCTAGACAGCTAACTTTTTATTAGTGCCTTTTGCAAGCTCCCTGATTGTTTGTGTATTACCTCCATTATCTGATTAGTTATATTTTCTTTCTTTTTTTTTTTTTTGGTACCAGGGATCGAACTTGGGTCCTTGCACTTGTGAGTCAGGTGGCGGCACCACTGAGCTAAATCCCCAGCCCTGGTTAGTTATATTTTCTGTGACCCCATTGAGCACCTCATTGATCTGTTTTTTAATCTCCTCTGTTATCCTTTCAAATATAATAAGTCCCCAACTTACAAATATTAAAATTTCAAACTTTCACAGGTGTACTGTTTAAGACTCACTTTGTTGGCTTACAAAAGAATCCTACTTATGAACAATTCATCTAGAACGGAACTTGTTTATAAGTCAGGGACTTACTGTAATTTGGCTGTGTGACTTTTACTTTCTTCCCCATCAATTCACCATGATTTGCTTTTGGGGGAGTTGAGAGTTTTGGGAGGCATTTTGTTGCCTTGTCTTCTCATGTTTCTATTGCTTGTTTTGTTTTGTGCATAGGTACATGATTGCTTATAGTAGACTTTGTTGCTAATATGAGATCTCTTTAGTTACGGTGATGCACTCAGGGCATGCCTAACAATAGTGCTTTCCCTCTGTTCAGAGATCTGATCACCTCTGTTAATAGGAGGTGGGTGCCGTGTAACTGCCCCAACACCCAGTTCTCTGGGAATGGACTGTGGTATTGTTAATGCCACAAAGGTAAACCAAGTATTGGCACAGAGAAAACCTCTTGTCATCCAAGACAAACTGGATATTGGCATACCATAAAAGTAAAAAAATGTACCACTCTTAACCTTAGGTTTTATACTATAATCATACATTCTTTTTTCTAAGACAAACCAAATATTGATTGTTATGGTTTGTCTAGATGTCCCCCAAAGCCTCATGTGGACATAAGTAGGGCTTTTCAGAGGTGGTTGGATCTAGGGTATGTGATGCTGGAATTAAGAGTGTGTGATCACTAAATTAGTCCACTCATTAGTTTGGTGTGTGGATAATGGGAAGGAGAGATAACCTGGGAGAGATAAAAGAGAGAGGCAGGCTACTGATGCGGCTGCTGCTGCTGCTGTTGTTGCTGCTTTACTACTTTGCTACCTTCTGCCCTGCATGAACTGTTTCTCCTCTGCAGTGTCCCTCTGCCATGCCACCTTGCCTTAGAGACTATGGACCTCTACAAACTATGAGCCAAATAAACTTTTCCTCCTTTAAGTTTAGGTGTCAGGTATTTTGTCTCAGCAATGAGAAAAGTAAGACATTGACTTACACTCAGTATCTGTTAAATGTGATAATTATACCTCTGCTAATGATAAAAAAAATTCAACCATAATAACATAGTTAATTAAAGATTAATAAGGCTTAATGGTTATATTATTAAAGATATAGAGAGGTGGGAATGGGAGAGTGCAAAAAATTTTTGAAAAATTAAACAATGGGAGATGAGAAGGAGAAAAATGAGGCAAAGGAGTATACTCCCTATAATGGAGTAGATGGATATTTATAAAACTAGGTAAAATAACCAAAAAACCCAATGATAAATGGAAGATAAAACAAAGGAAGAAAAAAATAATATGGAGAATAAAAAATAGAAAAATTAAAAGGAAAAAGAAAAACGACTAGGAAAAAAGAAATTTAAAAAAATGAGTTCAAATACAGGAAAATTTTTTTTCTCTGTTTTTTGTTTTTGTTTTTGTATTTGTTTTTTTGGTTTTCTGAGACAAGGTCTTACTTTGTAGTTCAAGCTTGCCTTGAACTTACTATGTAGCCCAGGCTGGCCTCAAACTCACAGCAATCCTCCTGCCTCAGCCTCTCCCAAGTGCTGGGATTACAGCCATGTATCACCACACCCAGGTTCTCTGTATTTTTGAAGGAGTGGTTTTCTTCTAGGATTCACAGTTTTGAAAGTCGATCAAGTCTATTTTCTCTGCTTACCCTTAAGGCCTATGGGTTTGTGAGGTGCACTCCCTATTCCAGAAACCCCTCTGTTTACCCCAGGCTGTGGCCATGTCCATGCTGAGATGTATACTTGTTCATATTGGTGGACAGAGAAGGCAATCAGACCTCAGATCTGTGCTAGATGTAGGCAGTAGGGCAAAGGTGGTTGAAGTGCTTAATGCCAGGAGGCACTTTCAGACCCAGTTGTTTCTGAGCAAAACTCAAGCCAGGTCTGGCTTCTCTCCACTGTGGGTGGGTCCTGTGTCCTTCCTGGCCTGAATTTAAATTTCCTAGGGAATCTCTTTCTAACCCTCTCCCTATGGCTCTCTCCCATGGCTGTCTCTCATCCAGTCACTGTGTGAGGGTAACACTGAAGCCCTGAAGGGGAGTTGTTTTTAAATTGTTCTCAGTCTCATATTTAAATAATCAACACCTTCCCAAAATGGCAAAACCAAGCACTCTTTGGTGACATAGTGGGCACCCACACTTAAAACCCTCTCTAGCCATTGCCTGTCATGAGAAAGGAGTCCCCTTGGAGTAAAACCCTATGCTCTGTTTGCAGTTCCCAAAGGCCATTCCCTAGGTACTTACTTTGCTTCTGAGGAGCCTGATTCCCCTCCCCATGAGCCACAAGTCAGGGAGAAAGTCCAAATTGTTTCCTTCTTTTCTCTGTATTGTGGACCATCTTTCCAATTTCTCTGTAGCTTCAAATTTTTGCTACTAGTTCCATCCCAATTCCCAGCAATCTACCCTTTTTTTTCTTCAACAAGTTATTATTTTCTATTTTTTTGATTTCAGATCTTGGAGAGGCTAAATTTTGCCACCAATCACCACTCTGCCATTTTCTTTTTCCCGCTGGCAGCCCTTCCTCAGACTCCTGGATAGCTAGGATGCAGGTATGAGCCCCCACACCCAGTAAAATTTGTTTTGCTCATTCCTTGTGTCCTATGTGGATTGGCAGGAGGCTGTGCTCCTATGAATTGAATTTGTTGGAGGATCTGCCATCTTGTTCTGTACCACCTTGGACACACAGCCTCAATTGTTTTAATGGGGAGACACCAGAAATCCATGCATTGGCCTTTCAGCATGCTTCAGTACAAGTGGAGCAATCATAAGTCATAGGTCAGAATGAATCATATCTTGTTCTTCCCAGTGATTATAGGGGGACCAGAAAGGTAGAGGATCCAAATGGTGCATTTAATGAGTACAATCATAACCATGCTTTCCTTTTTTCTCTGTCTCACTCTTTAGTGCTGAGTCAATTCAAGGCCTCATGCCTGCTAGGCAAGTGCTCTACCACTGTGCTATATTCCCAACCCATGATACATTTAATGAGTATAATTCCAACTGTGAGTAAGTTTCCTAACGAAAAACTAAAACTTGCCAAAATACCTATTACCTAGAAGTTAAGTGGATTATGTATTCATAGATCAATAGATTACTTACCCATTTAAAACTATTTCCAGAGAACTTTAGTGACATGGTTAAATATTCATAATATAATGTCAAGCTGGGTGTGTAGCTCAGTGGTAGTGCATGCACCTAGCATGCGTGAGATGCTAGGTTCAATCTCCAACAGCACTAAAATAAATAATAGTGTATAGTATTTAGTTTGATATATTTAAATAAATATATATTTTTGAAAAGGCTAGGATATGAAACTATATGAGAAATCCCATCTCTTCCTACCTGGATTATGTGAACACCCGTACCATAACTCTCCATCCAGTCTGTGCCCCTCCAAC
This sequence comes from Heterocephalus glaber, assembly GCF_053883595.1. Classification (NCBI taxonomy): domain Eukaryota; kingdom Metazoa; phylum Chordata; class Mammalia; order Rodentia; family Bathyergidae; genus Heterocephalus; species Heterocephalus glaber. The sequence continues at coordinate 17,516,400 of NW_028258377.1, read as the reverse complement.
ATTTTCCTCACATTGCAGCCAGTCACATGTCTACAGTATTTAATGATTTACATATCTCTCTTTCTGGTCAAGCTTATCTCTCCAACTTGATTTTTCTCAACTATCCACTTAATAGTATATTTTCAAATTTATACCCCAGCGCAAATATTTCCTCTGAGCTCTAGATGTGTATAGATAAGTGACATCCCATTTTGTATGTCTCACAATGGTTGTCTCGTAAGCATCTCAAACTTAACATATCCAAATTAAACTTTTTTTCAAAGCTCTCACTTTGCATGTCTAATTCCCTCCCTTTACCATGCCAAATTTTGTCTTTTGCTCATCTTTTTTATCTTAGCAAATGATATCTTTACCTACCATTAGGAAAGACAGAAATGCAGGAATCATCTTTCAGCTCCTTTTTAATTTTTTTTTTTTTTTTTTTTTTTTGAGACAAAATCTCACTAGTCCCAGGCCAGTCTTGAACTTCCTATGTAAGCCCAGGTTGGCCTCAAACTCTCTATCCTCCTGCCTTAGTCCCCTGAGAGCTGGGATTTCAGGCATTGTCTTAGTTACTTTTTTGTTTCTGGACAAAATACCTGGCACCCAAAGTTAAAGGGTTTTTTAAGCTCACAGTTTGTGGAAGTTTCAGTCCATAGTTAGCTTGTTCCAATGCAGGGCAGCACATCAGAGGGAAATGACAGAGGAGAAACAGCCATGGTGTGGCAGGCAGGAGACAGTGAGCAGCAAGCCTCCCTTTCCCTTTTTATTTCCATTCAAGCTACAAGCCTATTGGTTGGTGCCACCCACACCCAGGGTGGGCCTTCCCATTATCCACATGGAGAACCATGCTAAACTAGTCACACACCCATAATCCAGCACCGTGATCCAGCCACCTCCTGAAAGCCCCCAAAGCCCCACCTATCTGTGCTTGAGGCTTTGGGGGGACTGTCTACATATAAACCGTAACAGTCAGGCACCACCACACCCAGCTTCTAATTTCATCTTGTACTTGACTCTTCCTAGTCTCCTGATTCCTCATTATGTTATAATATTTTAGTCTCTCAACTCCCATTTCTAACTGACCTATTCTCTGGTTCACATTACTGAGAGAGATTCACATTGATTCAGCTTTCTTTTTTCCTCTCCCTCCCCGCTCCTTTCTTCTTTTTCCCCTTCCCCTTCTTCTTTTTGAGACAAGGTCTCACTATGTAGTCCAGGGTGAACTTGAACTCACTAAGTAGCCCAGGCTGGCCTTGAACTCATGGCCCTCCTGCCCCAGCTTCTTGTTTTGTTTTGTTTTTTGTGGTACTGGGGATTGAACTCAGGGCCTTGCACTTTCGAGCCAGGCGAGGTACCATTGAGCTAAATCTCCGGCCTATAATGTATTCTTTTTTGGAACCTGGGATTGAACTCGGAGCCTTGGGCTTGTGAAGCAGGCGGTGGAACCACTGAGCTAAATCCCCAGCCTTGCCCCAGCTTCTTGAGTGCTTGGATTATAGGCATGTACCACCATGCAAGACCAACTTGTTTCCCTCCCTCCCTCCTTCCCTTCCTTCCTTCCTTCTTGCAGTACTGAGGATTGAATTCAGGGATGCTCTACACTGAGCTACTTCCCTGTCCCTCTTATTTTTTTGAAACACGGTCTCATTAAGTTGCCCTAGTGGAACTTGTGATCCTCCTGACTGTCTCCGCTTTCTTTCTTGATGTCTTGAAGGACGAGTCAGCCCATCTTGTTGGCTCAGCTGGTTCATCAGTTTCTCAGCCTGTTCCTTCTCAAGAATTGGTAAACAAAATGTTATACAAACTTTTTCAAAGCCTCATCATCCCAGTCAAAGTGATAAGAAGTGATAAGATAGAGGTAATAAGATGTTGTAGGTTGGATCTTAAATGTCCTCCAGAAGTTCGTGTGTTGAAGGCTTGGTCTTGAGCATGTGGTGGTCCTGTGAGGCAGTGGAACCTTTAGGAGGTGGGACCTGTGGGAAGAAGTTAAGTCACTAGAGGATTGCCCTTACTGGGCAGAGAAATGAGCAATTCCTATCTCTTTTTCACTTTCCAGCCACCATGATATAAGCAGCTTCCTCTGCTACATACTCACAATATGATATATTGCCCCAAGGCACAAAGGCAACAGAGCCAAATGACCATGGACTAAAACCTCTGTAACCATAAGTCAAAATAAACCTCTCATGTATTTTGTCACAGTGGTGGAAAGCTGACTTAGCACAGAATGACAGAGCTCCAGACTAATTTAATGGTTGATTGAGGCCTCTGAAGATGTCCACAGTTACACCTAAGCACCAAGTACTTAACTTCATTTATTTTTGTTCATTCCTAGACTTTCTATGTGTTTCATTTTTTAAAAATTTTAGGAATTTTGCCCGGCCTCCCCCCACTTTTTTCTTTGGTGGTACTGGGGATAGAACCAGAGCCTTGCACGTTAAGCACATGGTCTACCATGTGTTCTCATTTTTTGATATTTATTGAGAAATAAGTCACATACTGTAAAGTTCACTCTTCTAAAGTTTACAATTCAGTGTTTTTTAATATTCAGAACTGAGTAAACATCAGTATCTCATTTTAGAATATTTGGTTATTTTAGTAAGTTTTTATTGTAAGTACTCTTCTGAAATTTTCAGGTCATGAACTGTATCTCTTTCCACATAGCAACCATAGTGATCTTTTTTCCTTCCAGTACTGGGGATTGAACCCAAGGCCTCATGCATGCTATGCAAGTACTTTATCAGTGATCTGCATGCCCAGCCTTATTTATTTCTTGAAATAGGGTCTCACTAAGTTGTCTAGGCTTGCCTCAGACTTGTGATCCTCCTGCCTCAGCCCCCAAAGTAGCTAGGATTAGAGGCTTGAGTTGTGACTTTGTTTTTGTGGTGCTGGGGATCAAATCCAGGACCTTGTGCATGCTAGACAAGTACTCTGAGGTATATACACAGCCCTCAAGCATGGTGATTTTAAAGTCAGAGTTAATTCAGTATCCAAAGCCCCTGTTGGTCGGTTTCTAATGCCCCTTGTTTTTGTTCTTAGTTCATGTTATTTCTGTGTGCCTAGTTATTTTTAATTGTGCACTAGATATTTTATTTGTAAAATTGTTTGCAGAAATAATTGAAGCCCAAGATGAAATTTCCCCAACCACAAAGGGTGCACCTTTGCCTCTGCCAGGGGGCTGTGATCACTGGAGATTCTGGATCACTCAAGGACAGTGTCAGAGCTTTGATTATGTAAAGGCTGTCCACTTATATTCATGGGTGTAGCCTGTTGGGGCCTGAACTCAAAAGGAACAGTTCCATCTGGGTCTCTTCTACTCTGCCCATGGTAGACCCTGGGCTCCAATCCTTGTACTTGTAGCCTTGAGAACCTGCCCAAAGCTCAGCTCCACATTTGCTACCCTCCCCTGGATCAGCAAATGATCCCAGGGTGAACTGTAAAAATTACTTCCCTGGCACTCCATCCTTGCTTGAGTTCTGGCCTGGTGATTCTTTGCTATTTTGTAGTTCTCATGTGCCTTCAAGTAGAGGTGTTTAATGGTTTTGCCCAGATTTTCTACTTCAGTGCTAGAACTGGTCTAAACTTTCTAGTCTATCACTGGAAGTGGAAGTTCTCTCAGTTTTGTTCAACTCAGTACAACTGTTAAGTCAGATCTAGTGAACACCTCTGGTACCACAGGGCTGAGACTGTGTCTCTGGGTTATTCAGAGCTAAGCAACCATCATCACTAGCACTGTACCATGCAGACTCTGGGCAATTAGGTGCCAGCTAATAAGTCTTACTCCCTACCCTCCTAGAGCCTGCAAACTTCCCTTTCCTCCCTAAAATCTCAAACCTTTGCAGACCAATATACTCATTCAGTATCATCTCAGTCCTCTAAGCTGGTCTCTTGAATTGATAAGGTCATGATGTCGACTGTCTTTCCCCTGAAATCTACTCCCATCCTTCTTACTGCTTATGAGTAAAGATATCTTACCCAGACAAGCTCGTTGACCCTGACCATCTCTCCAGTCTCATGACCTTTGAATCATTTACCCTAAGTAAATGTTGGAAGCATGTTGTTCTGACACATACTCATTTGTCCTGCAGAACTCAGATCCCCTCCTCTGGGAAGTCCTCCCTGACTCCCCTAGACAGTGTCAGCCCAAACTGCTTTTCCAAGTCTGTTTCACCATTAGAATAGGCATGTTAGTGACACAGTCTCACTCATTTCAGCATCTCCAGCACTGGGTGCTTAAGGGGTGGTAAATGTAGGATGATCTCATTTCCCAAGTTCCACATATCTGCTAATGCACTGCTTTTTTGTTTTCATTTTGTTTTGTTTTTGCCAATCTCTTGAATTCTTGGAATTTCATTTGTCTAGCCCTTAATGCTAGGCCTGGCAGTTGCTTAGTCATTTGCATCCCCCAGGCAGTAATCAACAATGACAGTAAGAGATCACAGGTCCCACTTATGACACTGTGACTGTGTCCGCCCCCTACCGGTCAGAAGCTTTCTTGGGCAGAAAACACAGGGCTAGTCAGTAGTTCTTAACTGATTTTTGTATTCCTCAAAGAATATAACCCTTTCTCAGAAGAATATTTTCAAATGCACAGTAGGAAGCACATGGATTACAAGTGAAACTAGTCGTGATGAAAAACAATTATCAAGATATTGGAAAACTTTGTATTTTTATATGTGACATACATATAACATGATATATATACACGTATCACATTAAATAAGATATGTTGATATAGATCTAATAATCACTAGAAGGGGCCTTTCACATTCCTCATACCCTTGCCATCGTATCTCCTGATTAGTTGCCTGGAAAGAGGGGGGAGGTTGGAGAGGTGAGGAAAGGCTTAAGATCTTTCTTCCTGTCAAGATGTCTATTGGTCTGCTGATTAAAGTCCTGCAGGAAGCTGAGGGCCACACTGTGACATGTGAGACAAACACTGGTATATGGGGGGAAGCAGAGGACAATATGACTGCCAGATGTCCAACATCAGTCACATACGGAGATAGCTGAGTGGCACAGGTGGACCAGGTGTACATTCGTGGCAGCAAGGTCTGCTTTCTGATTTTGCCCGACATGCTGAAAAATCCACCCATGTTAAAGAGTGTGAAAAATAAAAACCAAGACCCAGTGACTGGCTGAGGAAACACTGCTATTGTTTTCTTTCAGTACCAGGAATTGAACTCAGGACCTTGTGCTTGCCAGGCATGTACAGCACTACTGAGCTTCATTCCTGACCCTATGCTGCTATTCTGAAGGCCCAAGTGGCTGCAAGAGGAAGAGGATGTGGAATGGGACAAGGAAACATCTTCCAGAAGTGAAGGTAATTTTCTCTGTTGAGCAGAAGTGTTCCTACATTTTTTTAAGTTGAGTTCGTGGGGCACGGGCACTTGTGTGTCGTCTTAGGTTTTTCTGGTTGTTTTGTTTTTTTGAGAAAATACTATAATTCCATAAATATGATAGTTTGAGATATCTGCAGCCATTGAGATGTGATATGAAGTTATCTGTGACGCCTGCTCCCCATAGAGTTAAAGGTAGTGTTAATACCCCTGGGGCTTGACGGCCACATCCACAAGGAAAGGACATGCTTAATATCATTTCAAGGTCAGAAAAACTAAAGACTAAAACTTTTGCCAAGTACAAAGAAGCCATGGACCCCAGGTTAAGAACCCCTGAATGGTATTTGAGAGGCGTGACAGACAAATTCTTTTAAGTATGGCAGAGATGGCAGGCGGTTAGGGGTTTACGTGACCCTTGAGTAGTTTAATGGGCATTGGGTGAGAGGGGTGGGTGCAGACAGCAGTAGTAGGAGGTCTGTTTGAATTCCACAGATGCCACTTAGTAGTAGCAAGGTTTGGCCTGGCCCTTCCCTTTGCCCGGTTCCTCATCTTTAAGTGGGAATGCAGTGTCTTCCTCCCAGGTTGTTGAAAGGATTCAATCTGATTCACTCTGTTAACACGTGAGAACTCTTAGAGGTTAGTGTGTTTGTTGTTAAATGAGAGGCTATTAAATGCCTGTAGAGAACATGCCCACACACATACGTTTTCTCTCCTTCCGCATCTCCCTCTGTAAAGCAGAACAGAAACCCACAGTCTGACCTGAGAGGATAAACCCTTGCTTGGTGGGCACACATGTAAGTGTAAGCATCCTTTAGGACCAAGGATTTAGCTCAGTGGCACCATGACTGCCTGGAAAGCACAAGATCCTGAGTTTGATCACCAGCACCTCAAATAAATAAATAAATGAACCACCTCAATGCAAACTGCTTGGTTATTTTATTAGAAGCATATTTACATTCTTTCAGTTAACTTTGCAGAGAACATTTTACAAAAGTTTTATGTAAAGTTTGGAAACTACATAAAAATAACTTCTATCCTTCAAAAAGAAAAAATATGTTATATTTCCTCTGCTAAAAATGAACTAAAAATGAGAAACATTTCTGTCTGTCCCCTACATAGAAAATGTTAGCACAGGGCATGAGGAATACCGAGTGGGCCTTCTCAGTGATGGGCACAGCACAGCAGCTCAACTGAGGCTGGGAACCAGGCTGGACCCCATCAAAGAGGCACAGGGCAGGTATCAGGGTTCAGGTGGCACTGAGTAGGAAAGAAAGAACTCTGTGAAGGGCCAGGACAATATGAATGACAAGCCAAATAAGGGCAAGATCAAAGACTTTCACCTGAACCATGAAACTGGCATTTCACCTAATACTCATTCCCACAGCCCTGGCTGCAAAAGGGAATGCTGAAAACAAAGTCCTGACGTGCACCCACATGGCCTTGCCCGGGGCCACTGGATTTGTGTTCTGCAGTTACACTACTGCCAGTTTACTTTTCCTCAGCACCTGTGCCCCAGAGAGAAGAGAAAGAGGCAGTGGTTTAGATTGTCTCATTGGTGTGAGACCTGAAACCATCCCACCTGGGTCAAATGCTGAGGCAGGCAAGCCAAATGCTCGCTAAGCTAAGAAAATCATTGCTTTCTATGGCCCTGAGAGCATCTTCACTGCAGTTTAAGATTTGTGAGCCTCAGTCCAGGGATTTAGCTCAGTGGTTCCACTGTCTGCCTTGCAAGCGCAAGGACCCAAGTTCGATCCCCGGTACCAAAAAAAAAAGATTTGTGAGTCTCCTTTCCTGTTCCATGGCTGCCCCTCCCTTCCCAAGTATCCAGTTATAAACAGTGCTGAGACATCTTCCAGTATACTGCTTTAGAAGCACAAAGTACTGTACTAAACCCTAGCCTGCAGGAGTAGGGGAGGACAAAGTCCTCCTGGGTGTCTCAGCTTTCTGTCACCAGCAAAACAGTACCAGAGTCAGGCTAGGAGGTCGAGCCCAGCCTAGGCAACTTAGTGATAGCTATCTCAGAATCAAAAAGGGCTAGGGATGTAGATCAGTGTGAAGCTCCTGGGTTCAATGCTCACTACCACAAACAAAACAAAATCCAAGGGGGGAAAAAAACCAGTGACCAGACTCTGTAATGCCCATCAGTAGCAGCACTGTAGATTCTTTTAAGTAGATATACACACGCTCACTCTCTATATAATTTTTTTTTCCGGGGCTGGACTCAAACTCATGATCTTCCTGGTTCAGCTTCCTGAGTGCTGGGATGACAGACATGTGCCACTGTATCCAGCTAGAAGGCAAACATTTTTTTACTTTCACAGAACAGTTAGAAATCAAGATGAAAAAACTCTGCTTTGTAAATAAGCCACAAGCAGGCTAGGGCACCTGCTTTTATTGGGTGACACACACACTGCAGCCTGTAGGATCAGTGTCTCAGGAGGCTGGCTGAGAAACCTGAGGGCTCAGGAGTCCACCAGAGGTCAGAACCTTTGCTTTGGCCAGGTTCCCAGGGGCAGAGAGCATTCTGTTCCACAGACCACCCCCATGCCTTTTCTTCTGGGAGAGCCAAGTGACTGGCAAGCTCGGTCTGAAAGAGAAGGGGCACTCCTGGATGGGGCCACAAGGCCGAGGGGAAGGTCCTTGTCGTAGCACCTGCAGACTGCGTGGGCAAGGGTGACCGAGGGCAGGCTGGGCTGTGGAAGTCTTGTGTGGTGAGGAGTTTAGCCCTTGTGTGGGGCCAAAATGAGTCACAGACTGACATACAGCCTGTGCCTTCCCTGGGCCTCTGGTGCCAACACTCAGCATGTTGCCCATCAACTGTTCCACCTAACAGGCAGCTCAGTGCACAGGCAAGCCTCACTGTGCCGGGGGCCAAGCCCTGTGCGGGCACGAGTGCGCGCGCACATGTACCCAGGAAAAGGAACAGGAAATGGCCTGAAATGCAAGAACAGCAGATCAAACACTTGAGGCTCCTTCTCGTCTCCTCCCCCAACATACACACAGCATTGTCTTAAGCAGAAAGCAAACTGGGGGAGCCAGGGGAGTGAGGACATCCCCTGAGCAACTGGCTGCCAGCCTGGTCCTGCTGGGAACTGAAATGGTGGTTAAGGTTCCTGTCTGATACTGCAAGGAATCGCTAAAAACCACCAAGCATCACAATATGGATGAGCCCACAGTGACTCATCAGCAGCACTTTGTGCCTACAGACAGCAAAACTGGCATTTTTGGCAAACAAGAGGGCCCCTGAGGCCACGGCATACCCATTCCTCCTGGGTCCTGGCCCCACTGAGAGCCCAAGTCCAGGTGCAGGTGGACAGGATGCGGGGCTCGAAGAGGACACACATCAGGGGTGGGTGCCACCTGTAACTCTCCACCCTCCATGAGCAAGTGAGGAGTCAGGAGCACCAGGCAGGCGGGGCACAGCTGGGTGGCACAGAGCAAGCAGCTGGATGCAAACTGTCACAGAGCAAGGGGAAGAGGATCCTGAGTCACTTGTTCACAAACGATGGCAAGGCCCCGAGGCCCACCACTCTACCTGCCAGCTCAGGCAAAGGGGTGTTAAGAATTGTCTGCAGAGCTGTAGGGGAAGAACTTGGTGGCCTTGCTCGGCGTGGTGGGGACGGAGCACTCTGCCTCCTCACTCAGCTTGAAGAACATTTCCTGCTCCCGCTTTTTCTGGTTCAAATCCTCTTCCAGAGCCTGGGGAGAGACAGAGCAGATGGTGCTCTGTGGGAGCCCTTGGCCACACACGGGTCTCCCACCTGCAGGACCCCTCCAGTAAGGCCATCTCTCGAGAGCCCCTCCCAGAAGCTATGTCCTACCTCCCCCTTCCTCCACTCAGGAGCAGCCCTGAGCCTCCCAGAGATGACGGTGGGGAACCCCAATGGCGATGGCGGAGGGTAGCAGAGGAAAGTCTCTCTGCAGGGAAACAGCCAGGCTCATGGAGGAGAAGCCGGAGGGAGAAGACAGGGAGAGCTTTAACCATGAGGACAGCAGAGACGTCCAAGCGCCACAGTGGTCTAAACCACTACTGCGAAATCACCAAGGGAGTTTTTTCACGGTACACGTGCCTCTGCTTCACATTCTGAAGGCTGAATTCTAAAGAAGTGAGGTAGGACTGCAGTTCTATGTAGTGTGACTTTCTCCCCCCAGTACTGAGGATTGAACCTAGGGCTACTGCACTGAGCTACATCCCCAGCCCTTTTTAAATTTTGAGACAGGGTCTCTCTAAGTCACTAAGTTGCCAGGGCTGGGCTTGAACTTGCAATTCTCCTGCCTCAGCCTCCCAGAGTGCTCAGATTACAGATGTGCAGCACCATGCCGAGTTTTATTTTGTTTTTTAAAAGGGCGTCTTACTATGTTGCCCAAGATTCCTGGAATTCCTGGCCTCAAGTGATCCTCCTGCCTCAGCCTCCTGAATAGCTGGGAGTAAAGGCATATACCACACACTGAAATCAGAAATTCAGACAGAAATCAGAAAGATTTCTTAAGAGTTCTCCAATTATAAGGATTTAATTCATAAAGGATGCAAAGCGTAATGGAAAGAACATAGGCTTAACACACAGTACTGCCAGAACTCCTAGATTTTCGAACAAAGTTGGAAATTCAGATTTCTAAGTAAAATCACAACTTAAAAAAAAAATGTAAATCATTATTTGCCAAATGTAATAAGCCATTTCAGACCATAGTTTGTGACCTTCACTGTAGGAACACTAATTTTTTTTTTCTTTTTGGTGGCTGAGAATGAACACAGGGCCTTGTTTATGCTAGGCCAATGCTCTACCAACCTACATGCCTTGTCTGGAATATTAATAGCACTACTTTTTGAGCACAGAGTGGTTTAGTAATTTGCCCAACTTCACAGCTGGCGCAGGCTGAACATCCCTCCTCTAAAAATACAAAACCCTAAATGCACCAGAATCTAAAGCCTTTCGAGCACCAGTCTGATGCTCTGAGTAGAAAAATCCACATCTGACCTCATGTAATGGGCCACAGTCAAAAGGCAGGTGTACTGAAGATATGGTATAATATTACCTTTAGACAATGTGTTCAAGGTAGATGTGAAACCAGTGAATTCTGTGATTGGCCCTGGGTACCATCTTTAAGACACCTCATTTCATATATGCAAATTTCCAAACTCTGAAACAGCCCCAAACACTTCTGGTCCCCAAGAATTCCAAATAAGGGTTACTCAACATGTAACAGGAAATGAGGACTTTATCCACACATGCGACTCCAGAGCCTGTGCTCTTCTATAGTACCTCCTTCTCCCACCACAGAGCCTCCTCTGTGTAACCTTCTATGGTCGGAATCAACAAGGTTTTTTCCTGTTATGCCAGATGGTAAACACTTTTGGCTTTGAAGCCCATAAAGACTTCATTGCAACTAATTCAACTAGCACTGAAGGGCAGAATCAACCAGGGATCAAATGTAAATGAAGGAACATGGCTGTGTCCAATAAAACATTTACAAATACGGGGAGAGACCACTTTGGGCCATAGGCAGGAGTGTGCTAACACTTGCTTTAAGGGAAGAAATATTATCTACATTTTGCAGCCCAAAAAGCCAAAGTTCAGAAGGGAAGGGGTTGGAAGTTTTATTCTGTGTCTATGATGACCAAGCAACACTTCATTGGTCCTACCAAGCATTCTGTACTTACTTGAAAGAAAAAACCCTGCAATTTTTTTTTCTTCTCTTTCCTATTTTTCGAGACAGGGTCTTACTGTGTAGTGCAGGCTGGCTTCAAACTCATGGTGATCCTCCTGCCTCAGCTTCTTGAGTGCTGGGGTTATAGGTGTGTGCCACCATACCTGGCAATCTGAACAGTTCTAAAAACACTCCACAATGTCCAATCACTTCCCTTCTATAAAAGTGAGGGAGCTCAAGGCAGCTGACTATTATGCAAGAGTGCAAGAGACCATTTATTCCAGAATGTAAACCATCTCACCCTGGGTCAGTGCTCCAACACCAACCGAGGTAGCTAACAACAAAAGAATTCAACAGAGAATTGTGCAAAGAGGCAGCACCCACAGCCAAAATCCAGTGCCGCTGCCCCAAACACATACTTGCAGTGCCTCCCCTGAGCCCAGGCCCCAGGAGGCAACCTGACATAGAAGGCAGCCGATGGGGAAATGCGATTGTTCATTTTCAAACTCAGGATACACCAAAGGTAGAGGTGACCCAGGTAAGAGAACCAGGTGACATTTGTTTCTCTGATGCCAGAATTATCCTGTCAGCAGGAAAATCATTGATTTGAGTGTCAAGTATCAGAAGTCCCAGCAGGCCATGGTTACGGAAACTGATGAGTGCAGGCCAGCTCACAGGAAGGTCTGGGGCCCTGGCCGGCTTCCAGCCAGAAAGCTCCATTAGCACCGGGAGGAAGTCTCAACCCAAGGACTTCCAAGGCCATTACAAAGATGAGCTGGGCAGCTGCCTCCTGTCCAGACCATGGTGCAGGAAGCAGAACTGAGACACGATAGCTGAATGGGAAATGAGATCAAGGGTGATTAGGGCGATTCTCCTCCGAGAGCGTGTCTTTGGCTGTACCAGGGGCTGGTGACTTTCTGCATGACCCTGTACAATACTGATATCTCTATAAATACCACCAGACCTTGTGACACTTAATCTTTGTTTGTCTGAAGTACTAGGGATTGAATCCAGAGCTTCCACACTGAGCTACATCCCCAACCCCTTATATATACATACATATCACACACACACCCCTTTTTGAAAAAGGTTCTTGCTAAGTTGCCCAGGTGGAACTCCTGTCGCAGCTTCTCAGAGGGCCAGGATTACAGGCATGTGCCACCACACCTGGCTAGTGATGGTTAATCTTACGTGACAACTTGGCAAGGCCATGGTACCTAGCTGTTTGGCCAAACACCAGCCCAGATGTCACTGTGAGGATTCTTTTTAAGGCAGGGGATGTAGCTCAGTGCTGGAGCACTTGTCTGGTAGGCACGAGGCCTAGGTTCCGTCCCAGCACCCCCCAAAAAAGGTATTTTTAAGAGATGATTAATATTTAAACCTTAGCTAGGTACAGTGGCACATGTTGGAAATTCCAGCTACATGGGAACAAGATTATCCTAGGTTCCTTCCTGATCTTTCTGCTTTCACCTTGACCTCCCTCAGCAGCCAGAGGGACCCTTTCAAAACCTGAGTCAGACTGTGGCCTCCTCCGCTAGAACCCTCCAGGCGTGCTCATCTCATACAGAGTAAAAGCCAGACTTTACCCAGGCCACCCCTCACCCTCATCTTTACCTCCTATCACCCCACACTGTCACAACCACTCTGCTCCAGGCTCCAGCCTCAGCAGCCTCCCTGTTCCTCAACCATGGCAGGAACACTCTCGCCTCAAGACCACTGCACTTGCTCTTGCCTCTGCTGAGAATGCTCCCCCGGGAATGTGATGGCTCTCTGCCTCCTGTCCTCCAGAACTTTACTGAGGCATCACTGCCAACCATATGCAGCTGGCCCCCTTTGCCACCCCAGCTCTGGTCCCTTCTCTGCTTCTCTGCCCTTCACTGGCTCAGCTCCATGAGGGGGACTTGTCTGTTTCGATTAGGGTAGGATCTCCAGTGTCTACAACAGTGTGGGGCACAGTGAATGACGAAACAAGGTGGCAGACAATGGCAACACCATGTAGTAAGTACCATGACAGGATGCACACAAAGTCACTGGAGTCCAGAAGAGTCAGCCACCCAGCCTAATAATGGAAGACGATAGAGACTGAAGCTGGCCATGCAAAGGCTGATGGGTATGGAATTCCTAACAAAAGGGAACAGCCTGGGCAGCAGGGAAGGAGGGCAGCACAGACAGCATGGACAGCTATTTGAGTACCAAAATCTGTTCAGAGCACAAGCATGGGCCAAGGTCACAGGTGATGAAACAAGAGTGTTAGTCCACAGATCCCTAGGGAACCCAGGTGAGGGCAGATAGCAAAGTCAGAACTACCTTCCTAAGACAAGGACATAATTTACTTTTTCCACTGTAGAGATTTGAATTGATGGTACAAAAACAACGATAGCTAAAACTTCTGGAGCCCAAGGAGGAATTAAGACAACAGCACCAAACTGGGTAAGTGTTCCTCTCCATAATGTACTCTCATAGTAAAAAAATAAATTTAAAAAGGTATTTCCAGCCAGGTGTGGTGGTGCAGACCTATGATCTCAGCACTTGGGAGGCTGAGGCAGGAGGATCCTCACGAGTTCGACAGCCTGGGCTACATAATGAGTTCAAGGTCAGCCTAAAATACATAGACCCCTTCTCAAAAAAGAAAAAGAAAAAAAAAGATCAGCTGATGAATCAACACAAATGACTCATTTTGAGATCTTGACCTTCAAGGGCATACCTCATTATTGTGCACACCATAATGGGAAATACACATCATGTGGATTTCTGCCGCATGGCAAAGTGTAGTGGCCGCTTAGAGGTGTCCTTGGGCAAGTGTGAGTGATGAGCTGAACTAATTGCTTTATATGGAACATCATTTTTATTTTTAAAACAACTAACTATAGGTATTTGCAAACATTTCCTCAAAAAAGAACAAAATGACCAAATCATCAAGGAAAACAATAATGACAAAATTTGAGTAATCAAGCAAAAATTAGAATCTTGGAAAACCTGTGTCCACTGCACTGAGTTTAAGAGCTTTTCAGCATTTAAGGGTTTTTCTCATGAGATCAGGGGTGATATTAATAGACCCTTTTTGATTTTGGTGGTGGTACTAGGGACTGAACCACAGGGCACTCTACCACTGAGCTACTTCCCCAGGCCTTTTTGATTTTATGTTGAGAAAAGGTCTAAATTGCTCAGGCCAGCCTCAAACTTGTGATCACCTTACCTCAGTTTCCCGAGTAGCTGGGAGTACAAGCATGCGCCACCACACCTGGTGATATGACACTTTCTTTGTGTGTGGTGCTGGGGATTAAACCTGTGGCCTTCACACTGGGCTACATTTTGTTTTTTATTTTAAGCCAAAGTCTCACTAAGTCACTAAATTGCTCAGACTGGGCTCCAACTTGTGACCTTCCTGCTTCAGCCTCCCATAACACTGGGATTATAGGCCTGCACCACCGCATCCAGCTGACATGATACTTTAATATTCTATAATGTAATACATCAATATTTGAAAGATCTGAATTAACTCAGTGGACCAATGGCAAGATAATGGATGAGGGAAGTTCCATCTAAAGTGCAAGACAAAGCAGTGGGCTTTAGCAACAAATGACAAATAGTTCACTGATGTGTGGATGCAGGTTTCATACTACAACTAGCCTTGCAAACACAAGCACTGAGCTGGGGGTGCAGCTCAGTGTTAGAACACTTGCCTAGCATGTGTGTGGCTCCCAGTTCCATTCCTAGCACAGAACGGAGGAGAGGGAGGAGGAGGGAGGAAGGGAGGGACAACCATTTCTGATGTATTATCAAAGAATATAAATAGTTGGGGCCAGGGATTTAGCTCAGTGGCACTGCACCTGCCCCGCAAGCGCAAGGTCCTGAGTTAGATCCCCAATACCAAAAAAAAGAATATACATAGTTATCTGAAAAGGCTATTAAAATACTCCTTCCTTTTCCTAATACATATCTGTGGGAAGCCAGATTTTCTTCATAAACATCAACTGAGATAATATATCACAACAGATCAAATGCCGAAAGAATTAAGAATTCAGAAATTTTCTTTGAAACATTAGATTTGCTTAATGTAAAAGTGTCAATTTTCTCATTAATTTAGTTTGAAAAAGGTAGTCATTTTCCACCAGTATGTTATTTACATAAACATGTAAGGAGTATTTTGTTATGATTTGTAAGGGATTAATAAATATTTTTTAAATTCTCAGCTAAATTTTCTAAAATAGTAACAAATCTCCATCCATGTAACCCAAAACTCTTTGGGGTTCTGAATAACATTTAAAGTGCAGGCAGGTCTTGAAACCAGAAAGCTTGAGACCTACTAGGCTAGAGAGTTCTTGTGGTCTGAATCAGACGTCTGGGGGGAAAGGGGCAGGGGCATCAGAGCAGGTGTCAAATCAGGAGCCCAGGTAGAGGGCAGTCTGGGTAAACGAGGTCAGAAGCAATGAGGCCTAATCAGGAGGAAGGGCAACACTGAGGAGGATGAAAGGAAGGAGCTAAGCAACTGACATGAGACAGCAAGAGGGCAGGCACGGAAGGAGAGAAGAGGATATCACATTCAGTTAGATGCCTGGGCATCCAGGAAAATGGAGGTGAGATTCACCAAAGAGCAAGAACGTAGGAGAGGGGCCGCACACCTCTGGGCATGGTGTCACACGCCTGTAATCCCAGCACTTGGGAGGCTGAGGCAGGAGGATTGCCCCAAGTCTGAGGCTAACTTGGGCTACATAGTGAGTTCAAGGCCAGTGTGAACTACATAATGAGACCCTGTCTCAAAATAACAAAAAGAACATGGGAGAACAGATTTGTGGTGGAGGTGATGGGTTGTGTTTGGGACAGGACAGTGTGGGGCGGATAGAGGAATCCAGGAATGTGGTGGGCTGGAGGGCGGAGAGGGTGGCAGGCAGAGATGGGGGGCATGGCTCGAAGGGTTCAGACAGAGCTGTGAAACGAGTGAGCTCAGACAGGGAGAGGGGCCAGACCACCCAGAAGGCTGAGAACAGGCGTGGGTCAGATGTCCCGGGGTGGTCCAGGAAGCTGCACGGGTCTGGCAGCAGGGAAGCGGCCAGACAGGCCAGGGAGAGTGCTGGATGGTGCCACCTGCCACCCAGAGCGCAGGCCAACCAAGTCCTCCCCACAGGGCAGCTGCCAGGGTTTTGTTATCAACCTTGCCGGAAGCAGCTACAACAGACTGAGAGATGCATATGAGGGGAAGAACTTGGGTGGGGAATATGGGCTGCTGGAGATGCGAGAAAAGACACAATAACGAATGATGCAAGCTCGAACACTCAAAGCCCTGGGTTCAATCCTCAGGATGGAAGGATAGCATGTTTGTGAATGTGGGAGTCTGTCAGGCACAATTCTACGAATGCCCCCAGGGACTCGCCCTGCCACTCTCCCGGCTCATCTGAGTGTAGGTGGAACCCGTGAATATGATCTCACTCTGCA